>NC_143265.1:8627142-9312500 GCF_984573655.1 Nuphar pumila
CAACGAAGATGCCACGCAGGATAGACAGTGCACAAATAAAAAGTGAGAGACAAGTCTATGATATTTCATCTGATTCGTCAAGTGCCTCAGAATAAATCGTAGTTTTTCATTTTTTTCACGCTAGGTTTTTGTTGTAATTGTATAATGAGTTGTAGTAACGTGACATTCTTTTATTGTTTAATTCTTTATTATTACATCTTTTCGTCTGTGGATCTCGGTAATAAATAAACTTTAATAAAAAATAAATGTTTGTTCAAAAATCGTGGCATTGCCTAACCTCTCTAGCATCGCTAATATATATCATTTCTGTTTAGCAATCGCTGTATTTGGCTCCGCCTCCAAAGAATATCGCAATAAGGATTGCCGATGTAAGCCGTGAACAATAATTTAACGAGATCTGACGGCGTAAATAATAACAGTCAATAGCGATAAGAAAAGGGTTTGTCGTTAAAAAACCGCTGAGGAAAGTACGTTGCATGAATATATCGATGTATCCATATACGATAATCAATAGAATAATCATGAAAGATTATTCATACCTGAAAGCTTGTTATAATGCGACCGACAAACGACGGGTTTTTAATTATTTAAAAGTGAATAATTAAATTTCCGGGGTGTTTCCGAAAAAGTCTGGCATGTGAGACGACGTATTTTTAATTATTTCTATCGAAAAAAGGGCGGTTTGTGGAAAGACGTATTTTTAAATACTTCAAAAGCAATCATTTAATTTGGCGATGGCATGCGAAAAGACGTATTTTTATTTATTTAAAATGAATCATTTAATTAGCGGGCTGTTTTCCGAAAATGTTCGGCATGTGAGATGATGTATTTTTAATTATTTCTATCGAAAAAGGGCGGTTTGTGGAAAGACGTATTTTTAAATACTTCGAAAGCAATCATTTAATTTGGCAGCGGCTATCGAAAAAAGGACGGCATGCGAAACGACGTATTTTTATTTATTTAAAACGCAATCATTTAATTAGCGGGCTGTTTTCGAAAAAGGGTGGGACGTTAAAGGACTTTACCTTTGTATTTGACTGAGGACGGTGTTTCCATATCTGTGTTGCAAAGGTGCCATCGATATCTCCGTCCAGGCATGGCACCGAAGAAGGGTACAATCGGAGCAGTACGACCAGCCGTGACGTCCAAGAAGAGGACTACGGGGCCAATATGACCCGGCATGGCGCCAAAGACGATGGGAGCACTACGACCGGGCACGGGGGCAACGGAGAGGACGATGGCAGCAAAACGACCAGGCACGACAGCAACGGAGAGGACAATGGGAGCAAAACGACCAGACACGGCGGCAACGGAGAGGACGATGAAAGCAAAACGGCTAGGCACGGCGCCGAAGAAGAAGACAACCACATCCACAGTACCAGCATTAGCGCTTAAGACGTATATTTTTTGAAACGCCTGAGCGGTTTAGTCAACATTTGCCTTTTTATGTCGTATTTGGACTATTGTTGTTTACTTTAGACAATAATTTTAATGTCGAATCCTGAATACCACGCTCATGGTGCACTCAGTTCAACATCCACAGGCAAGGTTGGGCGGCAACGCCGTGACGAGTGTGTAGATGACATCGAGCAGATGCAAGATGAATTTGCAGTTGGGAACACTATCAGTAATTTTGTAAGTATTTAACCACTATCAATTTCTAGGTCGTTCCGGTTTGTATGTTTTGAAGTTCGTAAATTTGTGCAACCAGACAATGTGTGATTTTGTCCATTACATTCAGAGCAAGCCAACGAGCAATACAGTACGCATCATCACCCCTTATTTCATGGTATGGCTGTTCCGCTGTTGTTTTGTTTATTTTTATTACGTACTCAAGTTTCTTGATGATTAAATCTTACTATTTCGTGCAACAGATGTACGTCAGGCGAAAGCCATACAACATTGGATTCAAAGATACAGTACCTTGTTGGAACAATGATGATGAGTGCCTAGACATTTCAAAATTTGGAAAGGTAAGTGAACAAACCTCTTCTCCAAGGTTTAGTCGTAACATCCCCATCACGATATGTCTCTGGAATGAGAAATTATTTTATCGATTGACAGATTTTACTTCCTACACTCTGGCAAAATCCTGACCATTGGGTCCTATACGAGATGAATTTTCTAGAAAAACAACTATGGTGCTACAACTCATTGGACTGCCATATTGGCGTAGAACGCGATGCTATTCATTTGGTATGCTTGTGCCCATAGGTGAATCTTAGCTTTTCGAGGTGGACCGGACTGTAATATATTATCCCTTTATGACAGGCGGGATTTCTTAACGGGCTTGGTGTCGACATTGCCGAGTGGATGTTGCTCTGTGCTGACGATGCACCTTTACAAAGTAATGGGGTCGATTGTGGCATCTTCGTAATGAAGCATATTGAAGCAATATACATTGGAGAAGAACCTTGTTTTCACGCTGTATGAGCTTTGTATCCGATGTTATTGTTTATTCATGTTATATATTGGTTTCACATTACATGTTTTGTTGTAGGATCATATGCCGGAAATACGCTACGAAATATGCCAACAATTGATTGAGTTTAAAAAGAACGGCAGACAAAATGTGTAAAGTGAAACCTATAGATTGCTCTTTCTGTACAACCTAACGAGCTCCGCCATCACCGTTCTTGCCCTCCTCCTCGACAGCAACCCAGTCGGTGCAGTCGCGCTGAGGATGGCCAGCAGAAGCTCCACCATTGTTGTATACGCATAACCAATGCTGGTAAAAGTTGTTCTTCAGTAATGAAAAATACTGTACGACGAAAGATCTTTCTAAAAATCGCATTCTGTGACCTTATCAATAAGAAAGGTTTGTTCTCAGAAATCACTGTATTGCTGAACCTACGATAATGTACTCTGATGTACACCTAAGGCAATTTCTTGGGAAGCGTGTGGACGTACTTGTGGATTTATTTGAGATCGAAAAATTCGGTCCAATCGCATTGATTACTATTGGGAATAGCCCTCTGGCATGACATTGTTTAATTTTTGTCATTAATGCGTAGTGCAGTAATTTGCTTTTGGTTTAATGAAACTGACGTATATACTTGAAAACTGACGGAGGGTGATAGGACGTTTCATTAATATTTGAATGACACAACACACACTTCCACTTTGCTTCGCGAATAAGGAACCGACAAATCGATAATTCCTGCATATAGGCGGCTTCGACGCAGTTGTCGTATCCATTTATACTTTTTTCATATGTCTGCAAGATCATAATTGAAGGAAACGTCATTTAAAATTCAAGAAATTTTCAAATTCTTTCACAAGTTTTCATGGTGGTAGCAGTGTAGTTGACGGTAGACCACTAAGCGTATCGCTTTGTACTATTCGTAAAATACAAAAGCTACATTAATGGCTCTTATTCACCACTTTTTTCATATGCCAACAATAAAGCGATGTTTAAGCATATAGCGATGTTGAATATTATCATTTCGAACATTAGAAGTCTTTGTTCATTAAAATACATCGCAGTCTCACTCAGCGACTGTCAACCACGCGGGTTGAGCACACATCTTTTATCAATTACAACCCTTTTAGATGCTCGCAAGGCCTCCGTCAGTTTCTTCTCCGCAATTAGATAGGACATCAATTTTTTGCAGAGTTCTTCGCGGAATCCGGGTATATCAACCTGCAAAAAACAGATTGTAAAGTAAAAGCAATAAACATGCACTTAATCCCCAATAACAGAGGCATCGAAATGGCATACAGCGTCGAAACAGGGTTCTGCACCATTGTATATTGCTTCAATGTACTTCATTACAAATACCCCGCAATCAACGTCATTATCTTGTAAAGGAGCATTGTATGCCGTGCGATAGATCCACTCGCTAGCATCGACTCCTAAAATGGCTTTGAGGAAACCGATCTGAGAATAATGCGACCGACAGTAAATTCATGACCCCAGTACACGACTTATTCCTCACATAGATATTGAAACTTACGAGATGGGAAATGTCTAGCCGTAAACCACTGTCAACTTCCAACGAATTGTAACACCATAGTTGTTTTTCGCGTAAATCCATCACGTATAAGACCCAATGCTTTTTAGATTGCCAGAGTGTAGGAATCAATATCTGCAAATATATCGAAAAAATGATGTTAGCACTTGTTATGCTGTAATATTGCACTCTAGGTTTGTTTGCTTACCTTTTCACTTGACAAAAGGTCTCTACAGTGATTACCTTTAACCCAATAAGGTATGCCGTCTTGAAATCCATTAGAGTATGGCAAACGGCGTAAGATAGTCTGCAAACCGAAACATTGCTAACACCAACGATAACATACGAATCAATTGGACTAAATCAATAACGAAAAGCAACACAAAATAAAACCGATATACCATGAAATACGGGCTTACGACACTTACAGTCTGGCTTGGTGCGTTGCTTTTAATATAACTGACGAAATCGGATATAGTCTGTTTGCAGCAAATATGTTGTTGTTAACGCACGTACACATGGCTTACGTATATAGACAACTGCTACTAGTTTCATACTAACAAAATTACTGGTCATGTTGTATTGTGCGAATTCACTGTGCATTCGGTTGATGTCCTCCAGGAGTGATTCACTAAGTTTTCGCCCAACTTCGTCGGTGGATGTTCGACTGAAATGAATGCGGACATTACAACGAACGATATTGAAATTACATTATACAGTACATAAAAAACAAATTGCAAAAAACGGCATGAAACAGACGGATTTTGCTGAACATGTAGACGATGTGTAGACAATATACCCATGATTCGCCATTGTTGGTCGTGTAGCTGTCTTCGTCTGCGTCACCGACCACAACTTTGTATGTTGGAGGACGGATCTTCAGGTTTATGAAGGAACCGTCGGTTTGATTGTTGTTGTTTCATGAAGTAGAAGACAAACACAGCTTCCAGTACTCGTGCGACTATTTATTACCTAAAAGATGTACTGCTCAACCAACATGATCAATGAATACTGTACGACAAATCAAACATTTATTGTTATCCGTTGTAACTTAGTAATTCGACTTCATATTCGCTGCATAGCGAGTTGTGGTTATCGCGGGGAATCGATTTGTGCAGCAATACTCGGCCTTTGTAAAGTGTGTTAGTCAACGCCGATTTGCGGTGTTAAACGATACTAGTATAAATTGATAATGAACGTTTGTTGATAATAACCCCACAGATCTAAAAAAACACGGGTTGAACTACAAAGCGATTATGAGAAATTGTGGAGTACCACTCACACATGCACTTCCACTGTTAAAGCGAACAAAGTTCCACCTGTACCAGATGAAGAGGTTGACTTACCTCTTAAGAAATGAAGTGAGGAAGAGAAAAGACACATTCAAAAGGCAATTGGATACAACTTTTCACATGATAACAAAAATGATTTCAAAAGGCAATTGGAGGTGTCACAGGAATCTCGTGTGGGCTATTAATTTAGTTGTCATGCCTCTTTGCATGCCCCGATCTCCACAATGCCGGATTTGTTTTTGAGTTTATAGTAATTTGTCACTGACGACTTGCGGTCCGTGGTTGTATTTGCTTTAATCGATAGATAGCGATTTTTTGCTTCTGCAGGTAGTCGATTGATGACATCACTGTATGGCGATTTGTGGTTATCGTTGAATAGCGATCTGTGGCATCGCAGCATAGTGATTTGAGGGTATTGTTCATCTGTCGATCTAAGCGGGATGACAAAGGTTGTTCAAGTAAGCTTTTTTGGGGCATTGAGCAAGGTTGCGCTTCATTTTATGATCTAAGTAGGCTTTCAACCGCGCAGGTGATAGCATACTTAGACAAAAAATGAAGTGCAACCTTGCTCATTGCCCGAAAAAAGCTTACTTAAACAACCTTTTGTCAACCCGCTTTGATCGACAGTCAAACAATACCCTCAAATCACTATGCTGCGATGCCACAGATCGCTATTCAACGATAACCACAAATCGCCATATAGTGATGTCATCAATCGACTACCTGTAGAAGCAAAAAATCGCTATCTATTGATTAAAGCAAATACAACCACAGACCGCAAGTCGTCAGTGACAAATTACTATAAACTCAAAAACAAATCTGGCATTGTGAAGATCGGGGCATGCAAAGAGGCATGACAACTAAATTAATAGCCCACACAAGATTCCTGTGTCCCATACCTATCTGTCGAATGCATCAGAGCCTGTCATGAAACATAAAATATTAGACATTGAATTAAGTATCACAAGAAATGCATACCTCCTCGCAACATTGATTACATACCAAAAGACTTGTAAAACTGTAGTGATCGTTGCCGGAAATCTGGTCGGGAGGAATGTACGTTTGAACGTTTGGTGGTACTTCTGCATGGTATTGCTGCATGATGGACATTACGCGAGTTAGCTATTTGACAAGCTTCACGCAATGGGAAGCAATATAATGTTTTACATACCTGTTCATTCCAAGGGCCTTGTTGTTTTTTATTACAGGTAGGTTGTTTCTTAGTCCTGTTCCTTCCAACCAATTCTAGTGCACCCTTTGCCCTCTGACGACTGCGATCAGAGGCAGGTTTTCTTTTGATACCCTTCGCTTCATGAATATGTCCATCATAATCAACAACGTTCACTACGGACTTGTTGAAGATAATGTTTACGCTTCGGTGCAACTTCTCGGGAGTGTCAAGCGAAACATGATTTTGACCTACGCTTTTCGATCCCATTATCTTCGTCTGGTATTCATTCGCTGCAACAGACTTAATGTGAATTAACTCCATGTTTTCAAGTAACTCCGTTGTAGCTTTTCTCACACATGCATAGCCTTCTTCACTTCTCAATGCCAAATCAGCAACATGCATGAATGACCTACACAGTTGTTGGTAACGGGAGGCTATGTGGCACTTCTCGTCAACACCAGATTTACTCGCATTGTCCATAACGAGCATTTCAATCTTCGCGCGTCTGGTCCATCTTCGCATTACGTAAGACTCAGGTATTTCTTGTATCTTCTCTTGATTGAGTGCCTTTAATGCATGACAGCATAGAATGCCTTTGAATTCATACATTTTGCACGAACATTCTACCCTTCCGTTGTCAACATTGTACGTGACATGTGCTTCTTGCCTTTCCTGATGCTTTTCGCCCTGACAAAAAATATGGTATTTGTGCATATTCTCGGTTTGCACGAGTCCTTCTATTTTGCAATTCATGACATGCAACACCTCTTTCTTGATCCATTCAAATACAGTTAGTGTATACAGAGCTGCAGGTCGAATCAATATTTCCATGCCAAAAGTTTGAGGTCGTGTATTGAAGCATTTCACGTCTTGTTCAAGCTCATTCTGTCTTAGACCGTCTACAAATAATTCATATTGTTCCATGAAACGAAACATTGTTAAACATGAACACAAAGTTTTTTTCAGGGTGGCATGCATAGATTCGGCTCTTTGTGTGCTTATCATACCTGCACAAAAGTATTGTCTTTCATATGCCAATGCCCACTTCTCTTTTTCTGCATATAAATTTTGTAACCACAGACAGTCAGTAAGGTCGTATGTCTTAATCATTTTGTCCCAATCTGACTTAAAAGTGACCTCGTCTACGCTATGAAGTACACACCTTGTAAATGTTTTGTCAAACCTTGTATTCTGATTAAATATGTGTCCTATGTTCTTTGCTGCATTTTGAAAGATATGCCACAAACATAGGCGATGATGTGCATCTGGCCACACATGAAGCACTGCATCCGCAATTGCGTGATCACCATCAGTAAGTACAATTTCAGGATGCTTCCCGTTCATTGCTTGTGTAAATACTCTGAACAACCACTCAAAGCTTTCCTTGGTCTGGTCATACACAAAAGCACCGCCTAATATACAACTCTGTGCGTGATGGTTCACTCCCACAAACTGCGCAAATGGCCACTGTTCAGTATTAATCTTTACTGTAGTATCAAACACAAGCACATCATTGAAGCATTCATAATCTACTCTAGACTTTGAATCTGCCCAAAACATATTCACAGCATATCCATCTTTGTCCACTTGCATTGCACTAAAGAAACCATGTTCATTGCTTGATTTATTCTGTAAGTAGCGAACCAAACAACATATTTCTCCGTTCTTCATGTTATCTGTCCTCTTCCTTCTCAAGTGGTTTCTTAGATCCAAAGGTGTGAATGACACATTTTCGCGACCACCATCTATGCGGGTAAACAAATTGTATGTCTTCCTTGGTGCAATTCCGGCGCTATAGGCTATTTCAGCCATTGCAGCATGCGCTACAGTTACTTTACGATGTGACATTAGCATAGCAGTCATAAATGATGTAGATAAATCATGATTATGATCACTGATTAAAGTACGCACGACAAATTTCCCATTCAGATGTCTTCTCAAAACCAATCTCGCCTGACATCCACATCTTGATTCTGGCATGCTCCTTGTTGGATTTCCCATTGATTTCTTCCAACCTTGCTTGGAACAGACATATGTCTTTCTAACCAAGACACCCTGTGCATTTTTTGACCAAGAAAACCTTCTCACACTGAAGCCAACTTTTAAGGCATTATCATTGTAAAATTTATATGCATCTTCCTCGTTATTAAACTGCATTCCTTCTACAGGAACATAGTCAGGTGTAATTCCATGTACATTCACAGCTCCTACGGTTTTATTAAGTGTACTGACATCAAAATCTACCTCATTATTGAATTGCATTTCTTCTCCTGGAACATTCAAGTCAAGTGTACTTCTGTGTACATTCCCGGGGCCTACACTTTTATTATGTGCACTATCATGGTAGTCTACCTCATTATTGAATTGCATTTCTTCTCCTGGAACATTCAAGTCAAGTGTACTTTCGTGTACATTCCTGGGGCCTACACTTTTATTATGTGCACTGTCATGGTAGTCTACCTCATCATTGAATTGCATTTCTTCCACTGGAACATTCAAGTCAAGAGTGGGTCTAATGCCTGCACCCTTCTTTTCATGTGCATTGTTAGTGCAGATGTTCAATTCTTCAGTTGCGTCATAAGTATAGATATTCAATTCTCCAGATCTTTCTATTGATTCAGCTACATCGTCTTTATTACAACCTGATGATAAGCTCAACAATGTTTTAAGCAAACAAATCAATATTAACTAACAAAACGTGAGTATGTTACTAATACAGCGGTTTGAGATACAATGCATACGATGAATGAATGTAGGATACCTGATGGGGTAGAGGCCCTTTCTAGCATCTGCAAACAAGCATTCTTGTCAATAGGTCCCAGCGTCTTACAAATATCGATAAGTTTTCAACCTTCGTAAGAACAAGATCTACCTGCAATAACCAAACAATGCCTTAATGGCACACAAGACGACATGCCTTCTTCATCGATCGCATGATGAGATGAAAAGCTACTCACGCTGCCTTAATGGCACTGGTTGGAATGTTTGTGCATCATTGCTTTCTTCGATAATGCCTAACAACAACGACAAATAAAAGAAGACAGTGGAATTTTTTGTAAGCAATATATCAATTTGCGTTAGCAAGCGGCATAGGTTTACTACGATTTAATCAGGATGCATATAACAACGGATATGCATGCGAAAATCGCCCCGCCATGGGTGTAACGATGTGTTTCTGCAACCACATGTTTTCAAAGTCTGTGTACAAATATCTTACAAATACATATTACATGAAATATAATATATAACAAAACGATATGTATGTATAGCGATTTGTAAGATATTGGAAATGGATACGGCAGTTCAGCATAATAACTTACAACTCGACGATACAAAACAATACTATCTAAAAGGTCGATAAATATATCGCACAATAAATTACAAATCGATAAGGAAGAACTTGAGCATAATAGCAAACAAATCGATATTAACTAACAAAAATGTATCTCACAAAAATGGGAGCCTGTTACTAATACAACGGTTTGAGATAGAAAGAATACGATGAATGAATGTAGGATACCTGATGGGGTAGAGGCCCTTCCTAGCATCTGCAAACAAGCATTCTTGTCAATAGGTCCCAGCGTCTTACAAATATCGATAAGTTTTCAACCTTCGTAAGAACAATTTCTACCTGCAATAACCAAATAATGCCTTAATGGCACACAAGACGACATGCCTTCTTCATCGATCGCATGATGAGATGAAAAGCTACTCATGCTGCCTTAATGGCACTGGAAGGAATGTTTGTGAATCATTGCTTTCTACCATGATGCCTAACGACAGCAAAAATGAAGAGAATACACTGGAATGTTTTGTAACGTAAGGCAGGCACGAGAAGGCGACAGTGTGTTGTACAACAGGATAAAAAACAAGGCGGAAAGCTCGACTGGAGACGAAGGCAAAGTTTTGGTTGATAATGGGAGCAACTGTTACAGCAGATGGCGCAGGAGTTTAATGAATAGGGAACGTCTCCACTTTAAATGGTTAACATCAAACTTTCTGGATGGAGGACTTTTTTGTCTTTTTAATGACCCGTCGTTTCACAACTTTTGGATGGAGGATATTTTTGTCATTTCCTCGAACCGTCATTTCAGGGCAAGAAAAGCAAGTAAGGGTGATTAATTCTTTGCAACAGCACCAGAGTCCGATGCAATGTTATGTCAACATACACGGGAATACGAGCCCCATGTGCATGAATACGTGGCACTCATTCGATCCCCCGAACACAGACGTGGGATTCAGTGAATCATCGGGGGCGAACATACACCACCCTCTCATAGATGGTGTTCTCTTTCCCTCTATCTTAGAGGAACAAGGGTCAGCTCCTTTTCTGATGACGTCTTTGTCTGGCTCAAAATGATGCAGGCCCTTTTCCAACAACCTAATTTTCTTTGTCTAGTCGAAACAGGATTCAGCCTCTTCGTTGGTGTTCTCCTTCCCTTTGTCTAGGTGGAATAGGGGTCAGCAAACTTCTCTGTATGGCCAGAAAAGTGCATCCCCTTTCCCAATAACACTCTGGCTATTTGGCTGGAAAAGGGATCAAACCCTTTTTTGGCAACATCCTTTTTGTATAGCACCTATGATGCATAGTAACTAGTAAGGAAGGTTTTAAACGGCAAACACAAGATGTAGCATAGTAACTAGTAAGGAAGGTTTTAAACGGCAAACACAAGATGTAAACTGTAAATAAGTTGTTGGGGGGCTTCTGAGTCATTTTTAGGGTACGTTTGGAATAGAGAAAAGCTCTCATATGAAAAGAAAGTTTTGTCTACGATAGTTTTTTGATATGAGAAGTTTTCCAAAAGAAAGTTTTTCTCTTGTTTGTGTAGCATGAGAAAAATAGAGTGAAAAAATGAGAGAGAGGAGGACGAAGGTGGTGGTGATGGTGAGAGGGTGGTGGAGAGTGTAAAAATAATTATTTCTTTGGTAGAAAACATTCTTTCATCCTTCCCTAATAGTAAAATGTTTTCTATCAAAAAGTGCACTTTTTAAAAAAACTCTTTCAGCCAAAAAGTCTCTTGTATGTTCTTAGTTTTGCATCACTTTTCCTACATCTTTCTCGCTTTCGAATGTGCCCTTATAATACCATTGAATAAGGGATAGAATCAGCCCGTCAATATCACAGGGGAAAAAAGACCTCAAAAACTTCAGTTTTCTAGCACTATAACAAGGGTACCTTGCATAAGGTTCTCCCACAAAGCTTGGATACAACACTCTTCATGTGGTTAAATTCATCAAATGACTACCTTAGTTTATATAGACTATAGTTTTAGGGCCTAAGGCTTATTTATTTTTTCCAAATATTTTTAGTTTCATTTACTTTTACATATTTTTGCAATTTTTAATATGTTCACTTTCACTCATATTCACTTATAAAAATATGAGAAAACCTAAAAAAAGTCTCACGAGAAATTGGTTGCAATTGTTTGCCGTTTTAAATCTTTATCACCATGCATCATAGATGTTGTACAGAAAGGATGGTGCGAAAAAAGGGGTTGGGCTCTTTTCCAACCAAACAGAGAGGGGATCACCAGGAAAGGGGCTACACCTTTTCTAGTAACACAAAGAAGGTTGCCAAAAAAGGGGCTGACCCATATTCCGCATAGACATAGAGAAAGAGAATGCCAACGAAGGGGTCACTACAAGAAAACAGGTTGTTAGCGACGGAATACTTCTATCGCTAGTTAGCGACAAATTAACGAGAAAAAAATATTCATCGTTATAATCAATGAAATTTACGAAAATAGCGACGAAAGATATCCCATCGCAAAATCCATCGCTAATTAGCGACGGATTTTGCGATGTAGTATTTTGTCATAACGGACACAGCTTTTGGCGACATCGTTTGCGATGAAAGATTTTCTATCGCTAATTAGCGACGAAATTGACGACGGAATATATTCCGTCGCTATGTTGGTAATTTTGATTTACGGCGGCTTAGCGACGGAATTAATCCTAATTCCGTCGCTAAGCCGTCGCGAATTGTCGCATAAACCTAATCCCAGACCTCTTTTCCTTTTCTTCTTTCGTTGCTCCCGCCGTTCGCCGTTCGTCTGCTCTCGCCGTTCGCCCACTCCCGTCGTTCGCCGGCCCCACCGTCCGCAGGCCCCGCCGCCCGGAGACAGATAAACGAGGGGTCCCCCCCCTCCCCTCGCGTTTTCCGGCAGGGGGTCGACCCCCTGCCGGAACAGACAGGGGGTTAACCCCCTATGTTTCGGAAGGGGGTCGACCGCCTGCCGAAACAGCAGGGGAGTCGACCCCCTACCGGAACAGCAGGGGGTCAACTCTCTGTCGGAACAACCTCGGTTTTTTTTTGTGACTTCATTTTAAAACAATGTTTTTTTGTGCAGATTTCTCAACGGAACCAGCTTGTGCTCAGCCACCCGTGGTAAGTAAGTGACAAAAACAATGCAAATCGGGTAAATACTCGTGGTGAGTAAGTGATGCAAGCGTATCACATGTTATTTAATTTATTATATGTAACACTTTATTGTTTACACACTCACTTAGTTGTTGATATTTAAGGTTGCTTTATTGGAGTTTGGAGATCATGCTGAGCATGATTTTAATGTATGAATATGGAAGTGTTCTTATTTTTAGAGTACGGAGTCCATGCTAGGCATGGTAGTAGTTACTGGAATATTGAAGTGTGTTTGTTGCAGGTACATGTTTGTCATTTGTTTGATATGAATGATTACGATGTATTGCAATGTTTGATGTAATTGTATCCATGCTTGCATGTAGTTACTTTCAATTTGATTATGGCTTCTATGTGAAATTGTATAATGAAAGCATGTTTCAAATGATTGTATCGTGTCATTAATAGTTTGCACATGAAAATATTAAGTTATCAATGCATGCATCATAATTCTTGTTATTGTATGACATCATATATTGCATGATAAATTGATATTTTCTTCATCATAGCATTCTGATGGTTCTCTTTTAATTGGTTAGGTTATTATTCGTAACATCATAAGAAAATGACTGCAAATCGTGAATGAATGTACCGTAGGATAGTGAACAATGAGTTATCGCATGAATATATGGATGGTGTTGAAAGTTTTATTGAATTTGCAACGGCAAGTGTCAGTACAGTGGATCCCAGCGACCATCCGTTCCGATGACAAAAGAATGTGTTTAAAGCGGGCACAACTGAAATGGAAGGTTCATCCACGAGATTGTCTGTCATAGAGATTCTAAGAAAATTGCGATACTTTCCAGATGTATTAACAGATGCCCGCAGTCCTACACCCTTCCGTGGATTTGGGAAGGATCATAATTGAACGAAGAAATCTATTTTGGAGGAACTACCGTATTGGCCGACCTTATTGATACAACATAATTTGGATATGATGCATGTAGAGAAAAATGTGTTTGATAATGTATTCAATACAGTAATGAATGTTAAAGGGAAAACGAAGGATAATTCGAAGGCCCGCATGGATTTAAAAGTAATATGTAAAATACCAGAATTGGAACTCAAAGAGTATAATGGAAAAGTATTGAAACCAAAGGCAAAGTACGTGCTTGAACCTGATCAAATAAAACATGTATGTCAATAGTTGAGACAATTGAGATTTCCAAATGGATATGTTTCTAACATTGCTCGGGCTATGAAGATTGACGATGGACAGTTATATGGGTTGAACAGCCATGATTGTCATATCTTTATGCAACGATTGATACCCCTGGCATTCCATGATATGTTAGACAAACCTATATGGAGGGTATTGTCTGAGTTGAGTGGATTTTTTAGAACATTGTGCGCATCGGAAGTCATAGTATCTGATGTAAAGAATCTCGAGGACTTTGTCATCACCACAGTTTGTCGGCTAGAAAAGATATTTCCACCAGCATTTTTCGATGTTATGAAACATTTGATCATATATTTGCCATATGAACTAAGGGTTGGTGGCCCTGTGCAATATTGATGGATGTACCCATTTGAAAGGTATATGTTTTTTTATATTGGTCTCTTTAATGACAACTATTTAAAATTTGAAATATATATTTTTGCCAGATGCATGTTTGACCTCAAAAAAAAGGTTCGTAATAAAGCAAGAGTAGAAGGCTCTATTTGTGAGGCGTGCACTTTAGAAGATATTTCAAATTTCTCATCTATGTACATTGAACCTCACATTCCAACACGTTACACATGCCCGCCCCGTAACGATGATGGAGAACAAGTAACTGTAGCTGACAAGCTGTCGATATTTTAACCACTTGGTCATGCATTTGGTAGTTGCCGATCAAGGCTCTTGACAGATCGAGAGCAAGACACAACACACATCTATATTCTTTTTAATTGCTCAGCGATCAACCCATACATCGAGTAAGTATATGTAGACATAGCACAATTATAAATCCTTTTATGTTCTATATGTGGATACATGGCTCGGTAATATAAGTATTTGTGGTTTGCAGATGATTTGATCTGGAGTTGCAAAGAGAAGTTTCACATCTCACTGATGCAGAAGTACAAAAAGAACGTGAAACTAAGTTTGTGGAGTGGTTGAAACAGTTGGTAAAGAAGCTAACATAAATTTTGTACTTATAAACAACACTAAGTTACTTAATTGATCGTGATCACAATCATTGTTTATGTCTGTGCGTAGGTCTGTCATGGTGATGTTAAAGATCAAGGAATATGTGATTTAGAAAATGGTCTGACCAAAGTTGTGCAATGCTACAACGGGTACATCGTAAATGGTTATCGATTCCATACAAAAGATTATGGTATAAACAAATCAATGATGAATAGTGGTGTGTATGTCAAGGGTAGCAGCTACGGTGAAAATGAACATGATTACTATGGTGTTATAGAGAAAATAATAGAGTTGACTTACTTAGGCATAAATAACAGGGTAACTTTATTCAAGTGTCATTGGTTTGATCCAACTGCAACAAGACTCGACAAAGCTTTAGGCATTGTGGAGGTGAATCATAAATCAAGGTTTGGAACATATGAACCATTCATATTAGCCTCGCAAGCTCAACAGATTTATTATACTTCATATTCGAGTATAAAAAAGTTAGATAGAAATGGATGGTGGGTAATTTGCAAGGTGAAGTCCAAACTATACCCTGAGTATGATCAGTTACAAGAAGACAAGTTATCTGAGCACAGTGATTACTATCAATCAGATGATATCTGACTTTGCTTATGGTCACGATGTTGCGCATGATATACCTGTCATATCTTCATTGGCCGATGAAACATTCATAGAAGAATGTGATCCAAATGATGTACCAAGTGGATGGGTAAACAATGAAGAAGAAGAAGAATATGAAAGTCAAACAAGTGATAAGGAAGAATTTTCAAGCTAGTGAGCAAAATCTTGTAATACAAACTTCTATTTGAATGCATTGCAATACTTGATGTGAATGATTTGAATTATTTGAATGTATTGTAATACTTGAAGCAAATGAATAAGTTGTATTGCAATACTTGATGTGAATGATTTGAATTATTTAAATGTATTGTAATACTTGATGCGAATGAATGAGTTGTATTGCAATACTTGATGTTAATGATTTGAATTATTTGAATGTATTGTAATACGTGATACGAATGATTTGAATGCATTGCCATACTTGATTTGAATAATTTGAATGATTTGAATGATTTGAATATATTGTAATACTTGATGAGAATAATGTGAATGCATTGCAATACTTGATGTGAATGACTTGAATGTATTGTAATAGTTGATGTGAATGATTTGAATGCATTGCAATACTTGATGTGAATGACTTGAATGTATTTCAATACTTGATATGAATAACTTGAATTATTGTAATATGAATGATGTGAATGACTTGAATGTATTGTAATACTTGATGCGAATGAATGGGTTGTATTATACTTGATGTGAATGATTTGACTTATTTGAATGCATTATAATACTTGTGAATCATTTGAATATATTGCAAATACTTGATGGGAATGATTTGAATGTATTGTAATACTTGATGCAAATTATTTAAATGTATTGTATGACATATGTTATTTGTTAGAATAT
Organism: Nuphar pumila; assembly: GCF_984573655.1. Taxonomy (NCBI): domain Eukaryota; kingdom Viridiplantae; phylum Streptophyta; class Magnoliopsida; order Nymphaeales; family Nymphaeaceae; genus Nuphar; species Nuphar pumila. Next base: position 8,643,584 of record NC_143265.1, read on the forward strand.
GGTTCATGGAGGTTATAGTGGTCGTTCATCCAGTAGTAGCCAGACCCAGCCTTCATCTTCACGGGCTCCTGTGATAGGTATATCATTTAACTAATTGGATGCTTGATTAGTTGAAATGCGCATTCTGAGAATTTCTAACGTATTTTTTTACAGATGATGTTTCGCCTGTACACGATCCACCTATACCAGTTGATCACACAAGTCAGGAGCCAACACAGGAAGCAGGGTCTTCTCAGTCTGGCACAAGAAGACTCATTCGAATAGTGTATATCGATAATCGACCGTAAGTATTTCGTTTTCAATTATTGCATATCTTATAAATATTTTATATTGATATTTACTGTGTACCAATTCATGTGCAGCACGAGGTTTGAGCCACAAGTAGTACGCGAGATTAGGAATTCACTTCTTCAACATCTACCAGAACCAGTCGCTCAATGGAAAGAGTATCCAAAAGAAGTGATAGATAGATTGTGGTCATCATTCACGGTATACAGTAGGTTTTTTATAGTTAATGTGTTTTTTATTTAAATTTTTTTTAGTCATGTCTACTAACTTTCTGAAAATATTTGTAGGCTTCGAATCGCTTCGCAACTACGGTGGAGGAAAACGATGCAAGGAAGGTGTGGCAGAAGGTGGCTGCCAATCGATTTGCAGACATGCTGCACAATATGAAGACTACAGCAAAAAAAACATCTGGCGGAATAGATGATCCATTACAGTAGAAGGGCCATGACCCTATTACTATTATGAGAGATTATTGGGATGGAATGTGCGATAAGTGGGCGGGGGATGCATTTCGAAATCGCTCTGCGAAGGCTGCACAAAATCGAGCGAAAATGTCTGAAGCCCATCTACACATAGGTGGATCTAAGACATTTGGGAGCCACTTGAAGAAAATGGTAACTCATCAATATATAATATTAATTTTATAAGTATTTTTGCAAACTTGTTAACTAAATCTTTTATCATTTAACTTCGCAGGAAGTAGAAAAAAAAGGCATTGTACCATATAAGGATGTGTTTGTTGAAACACATAAACGGAAGACCACGGGTGACTTCGTATCAGAGAAGGCGAGAACGACAACGGTATGTATTTATTCTATTAATAATCATTGCAATATGCAAGTTATCGTAATGTTATCATTAATTATTAATGCATACTTTAAACATTATTTTGTAGAAGGCATATGAGCAACAGATGGTAGAGCGATATGGCGATGACGCTACTCAGCATCCATCATTTGATCCTGCAGCATGGGTGACTGCAGCAGGTGAACCCAAAAAGGGTCGTGTGTTCGGGTTTGGGAGTAATATGAACACTTCACCTGTTATTGCTTCTTCCAGTTACGACTCACAGACTTCTTCCGCCGACATAAGCTCTAAGCAGCAGCCTATTATTTCCGGTGAAGATGTACGCCAGATCGTTAAGGACACATTGCGTGACTACTTCCATGAAACTGTCGTCGATGTTCTCCGAGCTGAGTTCAACAGTTTTTTGCTGAACAAGGGAACTTCGATTGCAGATCCCTCTCAGGTATGAAAGTTTCATGCAATATATTGCATGTCGTTAGATTTCATGTAACTTTGATTGCCTTAACATATTCAGTTTTTTTGACTGCCTTAGAACACATATGAGCATGCTATAATCACATATTCAGTTTTTTGACTATCGTAGAACACATATGAGCATGCTAGAATCACATATACAACTTTTTAACTACCTTAGAGCACATATGAGCATGGTAGAATCACATATAGAGTTTTTCTGACTGCCTTAGAACACATATGAGCATGCTATACTCACATATTCAGTTTTTTGACTGCCTTAGAACGCATATGAGCATGATCGAATCACATATATAACTTTTTGCCTGCCTTAGAGCACATATGAGCATGGTAGAATCACATATAGAGTTTTTCTAGCTGCCTTAGAATACATATAAGCATGATATAATCACATATAGAGTTTTTTTACTGCCTTAGAACACATATCATTCATGATAGAATCACATATAGAGTTTTTTTACTGCCTTAGAACACATATGAGCATGCTATAATCACGTATTCAATTTTTTAACTGCCTTAGAACACATATGAGCATACTATAATCACACATTCAGTTTTTTGACTGCCTTAAAACACATATGAGCATGCTAGAATCACATATAGAGTTTTTTTATTGCCTTAAAACACATATCATTCATGATAGAATCACATATAATTTTTTTTGCTTTGCCTGCCTTAGAGCACATATGAGCATGATAGAATCACATATAGAGTTTTTCTGACTGCCTTAGAACACATATGGGCATGCTATAATCACATATTCAATTTTTTGACTGTCTTAGAACACATATGAGCATGATCGAATCACATATATAGCTTTTTGCCTGCCTTAGAGCACATATGAGCATGGTAGAATCACATATAGAGTTTTTCTAGCTGCCTTAGAACACATATAAGCATGATATAATTACATATAGAGTTTTTTTACTGCCTTAGAACACATATCATTCATGATAGAATCACATATAGAGTTTTTTTACTGCCTTAGAACACATATGAGCACATGATAGAATCATATATAGTGTATAATTTATTTCAATATATTTTGTTTATCAATTGTAAAACCCATGAAATTTATGAATTTCTAAATGAATGAAAGTGGAGCAGTTATGTGAAATAGTAAGATTTTAAGTTAGGCAGTACAATTTTTTATGACTTGTGGTTTCTAGAATGAAACCGATAACAAACTCTCAATTTGGATCCGGATCTTGGCAAGATCCGATGATCTGACCCTACTCACAGAACCCAATGATAAATTCAATGGTTTGGGGATAATAGCGTGAGATCCGAAACACATTTAAGGTAAGAGATGGCAGGTTTAAAACCAACGGGTGAAAAATCCACTTGAAAATGGAAGAAATCCATCAACAAGGAAAAACGCCCAAATATGACATAAAAAGAATTTTCTTGTAAAAGTAAACACCAAGTGATGGGGTGGTGTAGTGGTAGGATGCATGGTTGTGTGGAGCCACAACCCAAGTTCAAAACCCCGGAGTGCCCACGTAGAAGTGAAAAACATTATTTTTTTTATGAAATCCGGAATGAAACTAAAAAGGGTTAAATATAATTTAATTCATACACATTGCAACGAAAAGCAATGTAGCACAAGTGGTGGGGTTTGTTGCCCCTTTGGTGGAAGACCTTGGTTTAAAACCCCTGTGCATGGATTTTTCCTTTTTGCACAAAAAGGGGATGATGTTGACAAAAAAAAACTCTATTTCATAACCACCTCCCACCAAAAACGTGTGGGAGTGTTTTTAGGTTCTCTTTTTTCAAGAAACAAGGAAAAATCCCACCAAATGGGGGAGGGTACCACTAAAGAAAAAAATGGGAAGTTGAAGATACATTTGCTAATGTGAGGGAGGGGCAAAGTTGGGACTTCCAAGCACCCACTAAAAAGGTGGGCTGAAAGTTGGGTTTTTGAAAACCAAAACTCCCCTATGTGGGGAGAGAAAGAATTAAAGGTGGAGGAAGAGAAAGAGTTTCAGATTTCTCTCTCTCTCTCTCTCTCTCTCTCTCTCTCTCTCTCTCTCTCCCACCGTGAGTGTAGACTCCATTGTTGGACGTGTGGACTCCATTCTTGAGGTGGTGTGCCGCTCCATGAAGAAGAAGCGTTGCCTTGTTCGTTTAAAGCTCCAATAAGAGGTAAGGAGTCTTATGTTGTATGTAGTGGTCAATGGCCTGTAGTGCAATTATGTTGCAGCACTATCATGATGTATTGAGTCGACACCATCGATTTGGGCTGGCAGCAGGATAGTTAGTTCATTCAAGGGGTGGACCGAGTCACTTCAAGAAAAAAAATCAGATGTAGCGTCAATAGATAGGGACTTGGACTCAAGATTATATAGATCTGTTCAAGTAACCATTAGTTTCATTTAGATGCAAGTTTACATCTAAAATGTATTTGGATTCTCATTGGTTGTGTTACAGAAAACCTGAAAAACAAATTTATTAATTTAGCGTATCATATCTGGAAAGTTGTTTGTTGTTTCTATTCATTTATACATAGTTAAGTAATAATTAAGAGCATGATAGGATATGTGTTGAACGTTATCATCTGTGTAAACAAAGAAAAAAGAAACATGTAGTTAAAATAAATGGGCTGAGTATCAAACACAGATGGACCTACACCCACTATTATCACGTCTTGCTTACAAAAAAAATGGAAAATCCTGTGATCGTGAGGCAGCAACTTACCAAAGTTATAATTTCTTCCCAGCATATATATATATATATATATATATACATGCTGAATTATACCTCTGAGCATGTAATGGGTAGCAAAGTTATATTTTTGGCCAGTTTCATTACTTTATAAAACCATTCACTATAAACTTTTTTGGCCATGTATGTTTATTTATAAGATCATTCAAAATATTTTACATAATATATTTTGTGCATTACTAATGGAACTTAACTTTTTTTCAGAAAACACATACACGCACATGCAAACGCAGAGTTATCCTTGCAGCTAACTTTTGTGTGTATTTGCTTGAAGGATACAAAAATCTGGAAACTATATTACATACAATATGTCTCAATTATCATCTGTGTAAACAAAAAAAAAGTATATAGGTTTAGTTGTGTAAAAATGTGTACATCCGTCCCTTGTTGTAACAGTGTATCATTTTGATTAATTTACCTTCTTTGGACATGAGACGTTCAGATGTGTAATGTTGTATATTACAACCAACCAATACTGTTATGATGGAATGACATCCACCAGGCCATGATCCACCTTGATGGGTTGTAATCAATGACATTAGGAAAAAAAAAACATATAGATGGATGGGTTGCATATATTAAGAACTCAAGCTTTGAAAAATTTTCTATTTTAGCCTGCTAACTGCACATAGATATTTTCAGCTACCTTCTTAAAATTTATGTGGATGATCTAGTAAGATGGAACCTAAATCGGGATTGACGGGTCCAGTTGGACTGAACCTCAAACCAATGGAAGGTCTTATTGTTATTTTTATTTTTATATAAATTTAAGACTTTATATCAAGAACTAGATCTCTGAAAGACACCCAGTGCATGGGGTGTTATCGTGAGCATTCATGATGGTCTGGCCTGCCCAACAGGACTACGGTCACAAGTTTAAAAAAAAAAATATGGGTATAACGTGGGTAACGTGAATCCAATAGGATGCATGTTACCGTAGCACGATCTGACCGTGTGGGTTACCCTGTGGGGGATTGGTTCAACCAGGCCAGTCTACTCCGATTAAGCTGAGTAGTGACCCATTTTGTGGGGCAGTACACGCTGCTCCTGCTAGTGTCGTTGGCACCACTTGTGCCAATGGCATAGCTGGCTCTGCTGGGCCGCGAAAAAGGTGGCATCTAAAATATAGGTTGTAGGCTTGAGACTGTCGGGATGCTGGTGCTTACAAGCTGCAAATCTGCAAGGGGATTTCAGTTGCCAGCAGAATAGTACCAAACATATATATATATATATATATATATATATATATATATATATATATATATATATATATATATATATATATATATATATATATATATATATATATATATATATAATTGATAATTTCTCATTTCGGGGAATTTGGTGGGATCACACACACGAGTATGTGTGACAGGCTGGATCAATGGGTCCAACTCCTTCCCAACCGTGGGCGATGGGAAAGTCGCATGCTTCGGGTCATATTGCCCCATGGTGGCAATCACGAAGCCGGTCGAGCACAGACTCATTGCGTCCGAGTGCATACAATCAGTTCCACCAGCTCATGGTCGTTCATATGTTTAGATCAAGCCAACCATGCCACGTGAATGGCGTGATTCATGGGTACAAATGTGTACCCCATACCTTAGAAAACAAATTTTCAAATGTGGGCTCTAGGTCGAGCCGAGTTCGGAGGAATATACATACTTGGGCAATGTTTATAAGACACCCCAAATGGCAAGATGTATAGTATATGTTAGAATCCAGTTGCGGATTCGAGACTTTGGAAATCCCTTGTGGTGCGATGACTCGCACAGGAAATGCGAACAAGGGAAAATGTATGCAGATTTATAAAATTGTTTGGGTTCTGGGTATACCTGAAAAAGGTATATGTTACCGGACCCCTTGTAGTGCGATAGCTCACACTTGGTTATCAAGAAAATGGAAAGTGAAATATAAAACATAAAACCTTCGAGACTCTGGGTATACCTGAAAGATGGTATATGTTACCGGATTCTTTGGGCTTTGGGTACACCCGAAAGATGGTGTATGTTACTGGACCCATAGTCTACCTTGAAGAGGGTAGGTGGTACAAGCTTCGTGGACATTCTTGTTTTCGTGAGAGCTAGGCGTCTCACCGGGTCCCCAGTCCACGAAGTTAGGGTACCAGGACTACTAGTATGTCCTAGGTGGTAGATCCAAGTCTTCTGCAGAAGTACAGGGTGCATCCTAATTTTTGTTCTAGCCACTGGGGAGTTCTCTCTCGGTCACTGACCGTCCCCTTTGGATATTCGTACGGCTAGTCATACGGGTTATTAAATAAAAGACACCCGTATGGTCTCGGTCTGCTACGAGGTCTATGCTTGTGCGTACCCACAGGGTAAGAGTAAAATAAACATTAAATATATTAAGTTAAATGAAATACTCATTCTTGAGGAATCGTGAATTGTTGATATGTCTTTCGTAAAACTTGTTGAATCTACAGATTATGCTAATGTGAATAATTGTATCTTTAGTTCAGTCATCTTTTGCACTATATCATGAATTAGAAAGTATAATCATTTTCTTAGAATGATATAAATTTCCATGGTGGTTATATATATAGTTGTTGCACATATTGGTACACATGACACTGAGCACCACATATAAATATAATGCTTTTTACGCAGACAGGGGAGTCTGACCCTTCTGCTTTAAATGTTTTTCAGGTAGTAATTAGATTGGAGCATCGTTGGCATCGCGTATGGAAGTAGTCAAGAGATCTCAGTTTTTCAGTGTTTACTGTTCGAACTCTGATTAATAGATTTACATTTCTGTTATGGGATATAATTAATGGCATTAATGTTTCAATTAATGAATGTATGTTTAGTACTTCTCTGTTTTACCCTGTAATGCACCCGACTTGTGTTTTTCGCACTTCCGCTATTTCAAAAAAAAAATTTACTCCAAAATTTTTATTATAAAAAGTCGAGGCGTTACATCAATACTGACTGTTCTTTTCTTATATAGGTTGCTAGCGATAATCAGCGTAGCGGAACTGAAGGGACAGATCAAGGCAATGAACAAGAAGACGCGCAAAATCTTGACGATGATTAGATTAATGTGTTGAAGAAGTTTTTTTTTTCAAAATTGTAATTGTTGAATTGTAAATAATTAAACTTGTTAATTTTAAAGTGGAATGATTAATTGTTGTAGATCCCTTTTATATGTACTTTGTTTTTTATTACAGGAAATATAAATTGTAGCGTTCTCGATATTTAATTTTCAAATAAATTTTTTTATTTTTTTTCTTGTTTGCGACGGATTTTTCTGTCGCTATACTTAGCGACGGATGTAAATCCGTCGCCATACCGAGGTCGTCGTTTAGTACCGACGGATTTGCGACGGAATCTGGTGTTCGTTATTTCGTCGCAATTAGCGACGGAACGGGCGACGAATTTATTTTGTCGTCAGTTAGCGTCAAAAAAATTGTGACGTAAGTTGTCTGTCACCTCTTCGTCGCTAAACCGGTTAGCGACGGAATGAGGTCGTCGCTAATCCACTGCTTTGTTGTGGTGAGTTGATATTTCGACTAGACAGAAAATGTTATCGAAAAAGGGGCTGCATCTTTTCTAGCCAGATAGAGAGGTCATCAGAGAAGGGGCTGACCCTTATTCTGCTTAGATAGAGATAAAGAGAACGCCATCAAAGGGATGGACCCTTGTTTCAGCAAGAGAGAGAGAGAGATGACAGCAAGATGATGATCTAGATCCACCTGAATGGTCCAGATCCAGATATCATCCAAAATGAGGATGGCAACAACTCAAGAGTCCTAAAATCAAGAGGACTCTATCACTCAAATGGAAATAAAGTCCAAGATAATCCAAGAAGAGATAGAGCTCAAGATGAGGTGAAGTCCAAGGAGTTTGTTAATTCTAAGGATAAGCAGAAGAGAGGATACATTGCAAACGAGGATGAGACTGTTGCAAATGAGGATAAACCTAATAAGAGAGGAAGCCCACATTCGTGGTCTATCCTAGACACCCGAGTGGGTCATCCAAATCAATAAGCCTATCCTATGGATCACGTTAGGAATTAGTAAAGAAACGTCATAAAACTCCCACATAAAAATTGTAATATATATTTATAGGGGAAAGACTCACTCAAGAACTATTGGGTGGAGTGAGCTTCAGTGCTAATAACACAGAACCACGTTAAAATTTCTCTCTTTCATGTGTGTTGAGTTTTGTTTATGGTATCAGAGTGATTGATCTGGGTGAGTTTTTTTGTCTGTTTCATGGCTTCTCCTTCCTCTTCCATGGCCGAAAGCTCTGGCAAGCCTCCCTACCCGTTCAATTTGAATATAGCAAACTTTGTTACAATCAAGTTAAATCATTCGAACTTCCTTCTCTAGAAGACACAACTGATTGGCTTGATTGAAAGCCAGGACATGGGTGGTTTTATTGATGGTGAACATCTATCTCCAACTCCTATGATTAGCGGTACCGATGGTGCCACACCCAACCCTAAATTCGTGGCCTAGAGAAAGTCATACCGACTTCTGTGAGGTTGGATCACTGACACTCTGTCTGAAGAGGTGCTTGGACTTGTCACAGACCTTCAAACGTCCAAGGAAGTCTAGGATACTCTGGTAAAATCCTTTGCTCATGTTTCTAAAGAACATGAATTTCTTCTAACTCAGAAACTCCAATCGTATCGAAAATGGAATCAATCTATCGCCAACTATGTCTATGGTTTTAAGAAAATCTATGACGAACTGACTGCCATAGGCAAACTAGTTGAGGACCATAACATGGTGTTTTGGTTATTGAATGGTCTGAGATCTGAGCATGACGGGTTTCTCACCATGATGCTCAAACCACCCATACCCTCCTACAATGATGTTGTAGGCCTTCTGCAAGGGAGAGAGAATATGTGATCCATCTGTGATGTTGAGGATGGAATCAATCAACATGTTGCATTCACTGGGCAAAGATTTGGTAACCCTTGCTTCAAATCAAATGGTCGAAAGCAGTTCAATTCTAAATGATGTGGCTTTGCGCAAGCTAGTCAAGCTGAAAGCAGGTCGAATCAAAATAGAGATAGACCAAAGCTTGAGAATCAGGGTCCTACTCAAAACAGAAAAAACTCTGGCAAAGAGAAAGGTGTCGTATGTCAAATTTGCTACAAGCTCAATCACAATGCTCTAAATTGCTGGCACAGGTTAAATTATGTATATCAGAGAGAAGATGTTTCACAGACTTTAGCTGCAATGAAGTTGGCTGATAGTCAAGATCAGACGTGGTTTCCCCATACAGGTGCTCAAATCCATAACTGAACTGGGTCTCACCATGATGTTTTATGCTTAAATCCCAGTTAAATTTTGGGTTGAAGTGTTCTCTACTACTACTTGGCTTATAAATCGGTTACCTACACCCAAACTTGCTACGAAATCTCCGTTTGAAATGCATTTTCATAGAAAACCTAATTATTCATCCTTCAGAGTATTTGGGTGTTAATATTTTTCTTACCTCTAAGACTATGCCAATCACAAATTTTAGCCCAAAACTCTTCCATGTGTGTTTTTGGGTTATAGTGATCATCATAAAGGGTATTGATGCCTCTTTCCACCCACTAGACGGAGAGGGTAGTGTATGTTCGCCCCCGATGATTCACTGAATCCCACGTCTGTGTTCGAGGGATCGAATGAGCGCCACGTATTCATGCACATGGGGCTCGTATTCCCGTGTATGTTGACATAACTTTGCATCGGACTCTGGTGCTGTTGCAAAGACTTAATCACCCTTACTTGCTTTTCCTGCCCTGAAATGACGGTTCGAGGAAATGACAAAAATATCCTCCATTCAAAAGTTGTGAAACGACGGGTCGATAAAAAGACAAAAAAGTCCTCCATCCAGAAAGTTTGATGTTAACCATTTAAAGTGGAGACGTTCCCTATTCATTAAACTCCTGCGCCATCTGCTGTAATAGTTGCTCCCATTATCAACCAAAACTTTGCCTTCGTCTCCAGTCTAGCTTTCCGCCTTGTTTTTTATCCTGTTGTACAACACACTGTCGCCTTCTCGTGTCTGCCTTGCGTTACAAAACATTCCAGTGTCTTCTCTTCATTTTTGTTGTCGTTAGGCATCATGGTAGAAAGCAATGATTCACAAACATTTCTTTCAGTGCCATTAAGGCAGCGTGAGTAGCTTTTCATCTCATCATGCGATCGATGAAGAAGTCATGTCGTCTTGTGTGCCATTAAGGCATTGTTTGGTTATTGCAGGTAGATCTTGTTCTTACGAAGGTTGGAAACTTATCGATATTTGTAAGACGCTGGGACCTATTGACAAGAATGCTTGTTTGCAGATGCTAGGAAGGGCCTCTACCCCATCAGGTATCCTATATTCATTCATCGTATGCATTGTATCTCAAACCGCTGTATTAGTAACAGACTCCCGTTTTTGTGAGATACATTTTTGTTAGTTAATATCGATTTGTTTGCTATTATGCTCAAGTTCTTCCTTATCGATTTGTAATTTATTGTGCGATATATTTATCGACCTTTTAGATAGTATGGTTTTGTATCATCGAGTTGTAAGTTATTATGCTGAACTACCGTATCGATTTTCAATATCTTACAAATCGCTATTCATACGATATTTGTAAGACGTTATGACCTATTGACAAGAATGCTTGTTTGCAGATGCTAGGAAGGGCCGCTACCCCATCAGGTATCCTACATTCATTCATCGTATGCATTGTATCTCAAACCGATGTATTAGTAACAGACTCCCGTTTTTGTGAGATACATTTTTGTTAGTTAATATCGATTTGTTTGCTATTATGCTCAAGTTCTTCCTTATCGATTTGTAATTTATTGTGCAATATATTTATCGACCTTTTAGATAGTATGGTTTTGTATCGTCGAGTTGTAAGTTATTATGTTGAACTGTCGCATCGATTTTCAATATCTTACAAATCGCTATACATACATATCGTTTGTGTAAGATATTATATTTCATGTAATATGTATTTGTAAGATATTTGTACACAGACTTTGAAAACATGTGGATGCAGAAACACATCGTTACACGAATGGCGGGGCAATTTTCGCATGCATATCGCTGCTCTCTCAACGACAACTATTGAACTCGCTTTAGAGCCTCGTGGATATTATGAGAGCGTTATCGTCAACACACATGTACGACATGTTATTTTATTGGCATGGTAAGCGATAAGTCGATGCTCAGTATAAACAAACATCAAACTGCACTTGATTTGATACTGTCATGCATTAAATTGTTGCTTTGACTTGCTTAACCCTAGTGGTATCCGTTGTTATATGCATCCTGATTAAATCGTAGTAAAGTTATGCCGCTTGCTAACGCAAATTGATATATTGCTTACAAAATATTCCACTGTCTTATTTTATTTGTCGTTGTTGTTAGGCATTATCGAAGAAAGCAATGATGCACAAACATTCCAACCAGTGCCATTAAGGCAGCGTGAGTAGCTTTTCATCTCATCATGCGATCGATGAAGAAGGCATGTCGTCTTGTGTGCCATTAAGGCATTGTTTGGTTATTGCAGGTAGATCTTGTTCTTACGAAGGTTGAAAACTTATCGATATTTGTAAGACGCTGGGACCTATTGACAAGAATGCTTGTTTGCAGATGCTAGGAAGGGCCTCTACCCCATCAGGTATCCTACATTCATTCATCGTATGCATTGTATCTCAAACCGCTATATTAGTAACAGACTCCTGTTTTGTTAGTTAATATCGATTTGTTTGCTATTTTGCTGCAAAACACAAATTGATATATTGCTTAAAACATTGTTGAGCTTATCATCAGGTTGTAATAAAGACGATGTAGCTGAATCCATCGAAAAATCTAGAGAATTGAATATATATACTTATGACGCAACTGAAGTATTGAACATCGGCACTAACAATGCACATGAAAAGAAGGGTGCAGGCATTAGACCCACTCTTGACTTGAATGTTCCAGCGGAAGAAATGCAATATAATGATGAGTTAGACTACCATGACAGTGCACATAATAAAAGTGTAGGCCCCGGGAATGTACACGGAAGTACACTTGACTTGAATGTTCCAGGAAAAGAAATGCAATTCAATAATGAGGTAGATTTTGATGACAGTGCACATAATAAAAGTGTAGGCCCCGGGAATGTACACGAAAGTACACTTGACTTGAATGTTCCAGGAGAAGAAATGCAATTCAATAATGAGGTAGATTTTGATACCGTAGGAACTGGGAATGTACATGGAATTACGCGTGACTATGTTTCTATAGAAGGAATGCAGTTTAATAACGAGGAAGATGCATATAAATTTTACAATGATTATGCCTTAAAAGTTGGCTTCAGTGTGAGAAGGTTTTCTTGGTCAAAAAATGCACATAGTGTCTTGGTTAGAAAGACATATGTCTGTTCCAAGCAAGGTTAGAAGAAATCAATGGGAAATCCAACAAGGAGCATGCCAGAATCAAGATGTGGATGTCAGGCAAGATTGGTTTTGAGAAGACATATGAATGGGAAATTTGTCGTGCGTACTTTAATCAGTGATCATAATCATGATTTATCTGCATCATTTATGACTGCTATGCTAAGGTCACATCGTAAAGTAACTGTAGTGCATGCTGCAATGGCTGAAATAGCCGATAGCGCCGGCATTGCACCAAGGAAGACATACAATTTGTTTACCCGTATAGATGGTGGTCGCGAAAATGTGTCATTCACTCCTTTGGATCTAAGAAACCACTTGAGAATGAAGAGGACATATAACATGAAGAACGGAGAAATATGTTGTTTGGTTCGCTACTTACAGAATAAATCAAGCAATGAACATGGTTTCTTTAGTGCAATGCAAGTGGACGAAGATGGATATGCTGTGAATATGTTTTGGGCAGATTCAAAATCTAGAGTAGATTATGAATGCTTCAATGATGTGCTTGTGTTTGATACTACAGTAAAGATTAATACTGAACAGTGGCCATTTGCGCAGTTTGTGGGAGTGAACCATCACGCACAGAGTTGTATATTAGGCGGTGCTTTTGTGTATGACCAGACCAAGGAAAGCTTTGAGTGGTTGTTCAGAGTAATTACATAAGCAATGAACGGGAAGCATCCTGAAACTGTACTTACAGATGGTGATCACGCAATTGCGGCTACAGTGCTTCATGTGTGGCCAAATGCACATCATCGCCTATGTTTGTGGCATATCTTTCAAAATGCAGCAAAGAACATAGGACACATATTTAATCAGAATACAGGGTTTGACAAAACGTTTACAAGGTGTGTACTTCATAGCGTAGACGAGGTCACTTTTAAGTCAGATTGGGACAAAATGATTAAGACATACGACCTTACTGACTGTCTGTGGTTACAAAATTTATATGCAGAAAAAGAGAAGTGGGCATTGGCATATGGAAGACAATACTTTTGTGCAAGTATGATAAGCACACAAAGAGCCGAATCTATGCATGCCACCCTGAAGAAAACTCTGTATTCATGTTTAACAATGTTTTGTTTCATGGAACAATATGAATTATTTGTAGACGGTCTAAGACAAAATGAGCTTGAACAAGACGTGAAATGCTTCAATACACGACCTCAAACTTTTGGCATGGAAATATTGATGTGACCTGCAGCTTTGTATACACTAATTGTATTTGAATGGATCAAGAAAGAGGTGTTTCATGTCATGAATTGCAAAATAGGACTCGTGCAAACCGAGAATATGCACAAATACCATATTTTTTGTCAGGGCGAAAAGCATCAGGAAAGGCAAGAAGCACATGTCACGTACAATGTTGACAACGGAAGGGTAGAATGTTCGTGCAAAATGTATGAATTCAAAGGCATTCTATGCTGTCATGCATTAAAGGCACTCAATCAAGAGAAGATACAAGAAATACCTGAGTCTTACGTAATGCGAAGATGGACCAGACGCGCGAAGATTGAAATGCTCGTTATGGACAATGCGAGTAAATCTGGTGTTGACGAGAAGTGCCACATAGCCTCCCGTTACCAACAACTGTGTAGGTCATTCATGCATGTTGTTGATTTGGCATCGAGAAGTGAAGAAGGCTATGCATGTGTGAGAAAAACTGCAACGGAGTTACTTGAAAACGTGGAGTTAATTCACATTAAGTTTGTTGCAGCGAATGAATACCAGACGAAGATAATGGGATCGAAAAGCGTAGGTCAAAATCATGTTTCGCTTGACACTCTTGAGAAGTTGCACCGAAGCGTAAACATTATCTTCAACAAGTCAGTAATGAACGTTGTTGATTATGATGAACATATTCATGAAGCGAAGGGTATCAAAAGAAAACCTGCCTCTGATCGCAGTCATCGGAGGGCAAAGGGTGCAGTAGAATTGGTTGGCAAGAAGAGGATTAAGAAACAACCTACCTGTAATAAAAAACAACAAGGCCCTTGCAATGAACAGGTATGTAAAACATTATATTGCTTCCCATTGCGTGAAGCTTGTCAAATAGCTAACTCGTGTAATGTCTATCATGCAGCAATACCATGCCGAAGTACCACCAAACGTTCAAACCTACATTCCTCCCAACCAGATTTCCGGCAATGATCGCTACAGTTTTACAAGTCTTTTGGTATGTAATCAATGTTGCGAGGAGGTATGCATTTCTTGTGAAACTTAATTCAGTGTCTAATATTTTCTCTTTCATGACAGGCTCTGATGCATTCGACAGATATGTATGGGACACAAGAATCTCGTGTAGGCTATTAATTTAGTTGTCATGCCTCTTTGCATGCCCCGATCTCCACAATGCCGGATTTGTTTTTGCGTTTATAGTCATTTGTCAATGACGACTTGCGGTCCGTGGTTGGATTTGCTTAAATCGATAGATAGCGATTTTTTGCTTCTGCAGGAAGTCGATCGATGACATCACTGTATGGTGATTTGTGATTATCGTTGATTAGCGATATGTGGCATCGCAGCGTAGTGATTTGAGTGTATTGTTCGAATGTCGATCAAAGCGGGATGACAAAGGTTGTTCAAGTAAGCTTTTTTCGGCCAATGAGCAAGGTTGCGTTCCATTTTATGATCTAAGTATGCTATCACCTGCGCGGTTGAAAGCCTACTTGGATCATAAAATGAAGCGCAACCTTGGTCAATGCCCCAAAAAAGCTTACTTGAACAACCTTTGTCATCGCGCTTAGATCGACAGTCGAACAATACCCTCAAATCGCTATGCTGCGATGCCACATATCGCTAATCAACGATAACCACAAATCGCCATACAGTGATGTCATCGATCGACTTCATGCAGAAGCAAAAAATCGCTATCTATCGATTTAAGCAAATCCAACCACGGACCGCAAGTCGTCAGTGACAAATGACTATAAACGCAAAAACAAATCCGGCATTGTGGAGATCGGGGCATGCAAAGAGGCATGACAACTAAATTAATAGCCCACACGAGATTCCTGTGACACCTCCAATTGCCTTTTGAAATCATTATTGTTATCCTGTGAAATGTTGTATCCATATATTGTAAATAAAAGGCTACTCAATGTGTCTTTTCTCTTCCTCACTTCATTTCTTAAGAGGTAAGTCAACCTCTTAATCTGGTACAGGGGGAACTTTGTTCGCTTTAACAGTCGAAGTGCAAGTGTGAGTGGTACTCCACAATTTCTCACAATCGATATGTGGTTCAACCCGTGGTTTTTTTTTTAGATCCGTGGGGTTATTATGAACAAACGTTTATTATCAATTTATACTAGTATCGTTTAACACCGCAAATCGGCGTTGACTAACACCTTTTACAAAGGTCGAGTATTGCTGCACAAATCGCTATTCAACGATAACCACAAATCGCCATGCAGCGAATATGAAGTCGAATTACTCAGTTACAACGGATAACAATAAATGTTTGATTTGTCGTACAGTATTCATTGATCATGTTGGTTGAGCAGTACATCTTTTAGGTCATAAATAGTCGCACGAGTACTAGAAGTTGTGTTTGTCTTCTACTTCGTGAACCAGCAACAATCAAACAGACGGTTCCTTCATAAACCAGGTGATCCATCCTCCAACATACAAACTTACACAGACGAAGATAGCTACACGACCAACAATGGTGAATCATGGGTATATTGTCTACACATCGTCTACATTTTCATCAAAATCCGTTTGTTTCATGTCGTTTTTTGTGATTTGTGTTTTATATACTGTATAATGTAATTTCAATATCGTTCGTTGCAATGTCCGCATTCATTTCAGTCGAACATCCACCGACGAAGTTGGGCAAAAACTTAGTTAATCACTCCTGGAGGACATCAACAGAATGCAGAGTGAATTCGCACAATACAACATGATCAATAATTTTGTTAGTATGAAACTAGTAGCAGTTGTCTATATACGTAAGCCATGTGTATGTCCGTTAACAACAACATATTTGTTGCAAACAGACTATATCCGATTTCGTCAGTTATATTAAAAGCAACGCACCAAGCCAGACTGTATGCGTCGTAAGCCCGTATTTCATGGTATATCGGTTTTATTTTATGTTGTTTTCCGTTATTGATTTATTCTAATTGATTCATATGTTATCGTTAGTGTTAGCAATGTTTGGGTTTGCAGACTATCTTACACTGTTTGCCATACTCTAGTGGATTTTAAGACGGCATACCTTATTGGGTTAACGGTAATCACTACAGAGACCTTTTGTCAAGTGAAAAGGTAAGCAAACAAACCTAGAGTGCAATATTACAGCATAACAAGTGCTAACATCATTTTTTCGATCTATTTGCAGATATTGATTCCTACACTATGGCAATCTGAAAAGCATTGGGTCTTATACGTGATGGATTTACGCGAAAAACAACTATGGTGTTACAATTCGTTGGAAGTTGACAGTGGTTTACGGCTAGACATTTCCCATCTCGTAAGTTTCAATATCTATGTGAGGAACAAGTCGTGTACTGGGGTCATGAATTTATTGTCGGTCGCATTATTCTCAGATCGGTTTCCTCAAAGCCATTTTGGGAGTCGATGCTAGCGAGTGGATCTATCGCACGGCATACAATGCTCCTTTACAAGATAATGACGTTGATTGCGGGGTATTTATAATGAAGTACATTGAAGCAATATACAATGGTGCAGAACCCTGTTTCGACGTTGTATGCCATTTCGATGCCTCTGTTATTGGGGATTAAGTGCATGTTTATTGCTTTTACTTTACAATCTGTTTTTGCAGGTTGATATACCCGGATTCCGCGAAGAACTCTGCAAAAAATTGACGTCCTTTCTAATTGCAGAGGAGAAAGTGAAGGAGGCCTCGCGAGCATCTAAAAGGCTTGTAATTGATAAAAGATGTGCGCTCAACCGGCGTGGTTGACAGTCGCTGAGTGAGACTGCGATGTATTTTAATGAACAAAGACTTCTAATGTTCGAAATGATAATATTCAACATCGCTATGAAATGTTGTATGTTTAAACATCGCTTTATTGCTGGCATATGAAAAAAGTGGTGAATAAGGGTCATTAATGTAGCTTTCGTATTTTACGAATAGTAAAAAGCGACACGCTTAGTGGTCTACCGTCAACTACACTGCTACCACCATGAAAACTTGTAGACATATGACATTTCCTTCAATTATGATCTTGCAGACATATGAAAAAAGTATAAATGGATACGACAACTGCGTCAAAGCCACCTATACGCAGGAATTATCGATTTGTCGGTTCCTTATTTGCGAAGCAAAGTGGAAGTGTGTGTTGTGTCATTCAAATATTAATGAAACGTCCTATCACCCTCCGTCAGTTTTCAAGTATATATGTCAGTTTCGTTAAACCAAAAGCAAATCTTCAGTAAAAATGTACTCCGCATTAATGAAATTGAACAATGTGGGGGTTATTCCAAATATTAATCAATGCGATTGGAGTGAATTTTTCGATCTCAAATAAATCCAAAAGTATATCCACACGCGTCCCAAGAAATCGCCTTAGGCGTACCTTACCGTAGGTTCAGCAATACAGCGATTTCTGCGAACAAACCTTTCTTATTGATACGTTCACTGAATGCGATTTTTAGAAATATCTATCTCCGTACAGTATTTTTCATTACTGAAGAACTTCTACCAGCATTGGTTATACGCATACGACACAAAACTATTTCTGATTACGATTTACATTTCGTAGAACACCCGTCACCGAAACGAGATGAACACCCATCACCGGAACGGCGGCTCCGCTGAGACCTCCTCGCTAGGGAGAGGAAGACGACGTGGTGGAGCTTCTGCTGGCCATCCTCAGCGCGACTGCACCGACTGGGTTGCTGTTGAGGAGGAGGGCGAGAACGGTGATGGCGGAGCTCCTTAGGTTGTACAGACAGAACAATCGATATGTTTCACTTCACATATTTTGTTTGCCGTTCTTTTTAAACTCAATCAATTGTTCGCATATTTCGTCGCGTATTTCCGGCATAATATCCTGCAACAAAACATATAATGTGAAACGAATATATAACAGGAATAAACAATAACATCGGATACAAAGCTCATACAGCGTGGAAAGTAACATCTATTCTATTGTATATTGCTTCAATACGCTTCATTACGAATATGCCACAATCGACCCCATTACTTTGTAAAGGAGCATCGTCCGCACAGAGCAACATCCACTCGGCAATGTCGACACCCATAGCCTCGTTAAGGAATCATGCCTGTGATAAAGGGATAATATATTACACTCTGGTCCACCTCGAATAGCTACAATTCACCTATGGTCACAATCTTACCAAATGCATAGTGTCGCGTTCTACGCCACTGTGGCAGTCAATGAGTTGTAGCACCATAGTTGTTTTTCCAGAAAATTCATCTCGTATAAGACCCAATGGTCGGGATTTTGCCAGAGTGTAGGAAGTAAAATCTGCGAATCGAAAAAATAATTTCTCATTTCAGAGACATATCGTGATGGGGATGTTACGACTAAACCTTGGAGAAGAGGTTTGTTCACTTACCTTTCCAAATTTTGAAATGTCTAGGCACTCATCATCATTGTTCCAACAAGGTACTGCATCTTTGAATCCAATGCTGTATGGCTTTCGCCGGACGTACATCTGTTGCACGAAATAGTAAGATTTAATCATCAAGAAACTTGAGTACGTAATAAAAACAAACAAAACAACAGCGAAACAGCCATACCATGAAATAAGGGGTGATGATGCGTACTGTATTGCTCGTTGGCTTGCTCTGGATGTAATGGAAAAAATCACACATTGTCTGGTTGCACAAATTTACGAACTTCAAAACATACAAACCGGAACGACCTAGAAATTGATAGTGGTTAAATACTTACAAAATTACTGATAATGTTCCCAATTGCAAATTCATCTTGCATCTGCTCGATGTCATCTACGCACTCGTCAGGGCGTTGCCGCCCAACCTTGCATGTCGATGTTGAACTGTGTGCACCATGAGCGTGGTATTCAGGATTCCACATTGAAATTATTGTCTACAGTAAACAACAATAGTCCAAATACGACATGAAAAGGCAAATGTTGACTAAACCGCTCAGGCGTTTCAAAAAATATACGTCTTAAGCGCTAATGCTGGTACTGTGGATGTGGTTGTGTTCTTCTTCGGCGTCGTGTCTGGCCGTTTTGCTCCCATCGTCCTCTCTGTTGCCGCTGTGCCTAGTCGCTTTGCTCCCATCGTCCTCTCTGTTGGCGCCGTGCCTGGTCGTTTTGCTCCCACCGTCCTCTCTGTTGCCCCCGTGCCCGGTCGTAGTGCTCCCATCATCTTTGGCGCCGTGCCGGGTCATATTGGCCCCGTAGTCGTCTTCTTGGACGCCATGGCTGGTCGTACTGCTCCAATTGTCCCCTTCTTCGGCGCCATGCCTGGACGGAGATATCGATGGTACCTTTGCAACGCAGATACGGAAACGCCGTCCTTAGTCAAATACAAAGGTAAAGTCCTTTAACGTCTCGCCCTTTTTCGAAAACAGCCCGCTAATTAAATGATTGCGTTTTAAATAAATAAAAATACGTCGTTTCGCATGCCGCCCTTTTTCCGATAGCCGCCGCCAAATTAAATGATTGCTTTCGAAGTATTTAAAAATACCGATCTCCACAAACCGCCCTTTTTTCGATAGAAATAATTAAAAATACGTCGTCTCACATGCCGGACATTTTCGGAAAACAACCCGTTAATTAAATGATTGCATTTTAAATAAATAAAAATACGTCTTTTGCCCTATTTTTGATAGCCGTCGCCAAATTAAATGATTGCTTTCAAAAAATTTGAAAATACGTCTTTCCACAAACCGCCCTTTTTTCGATAGAAATAATTAAAAATACGTCATCTCACATGCCAGACTTTTTCGGAAACAGCCCCGAAATTTAATTATTCACTTTTCAATAATAAAAAACCTGTCGTTTGTCAGTCGCATTATAACAAGCTTTATGAATAATCTTTCACGATTATTCTATTGATTATCGTATATGAATACATCGATATATTCATGCAACGACAAACCCTTTTCTTATCGCTATTGACTGTTATCATTTACGCTGTCAGAACTTGTTAAATTATTGTTCACGGCTTACATCGCCAATCCTTATTGCGATATTCTTTCGAGGCGGAGACAAATACAGCGATTGCTAAACAGAAATGATATATCTTAGCGATGCTAGAGAGGTTAGGCAATGCCACGATTTTTGAACAAACATCTATTTTCGATTAAAGTTTATTTATTACCGAGATCCACAGACGAAAAGATGTAATAATAAAGAATTAAACAATAAAAGAATGTCACGTTACTACAACTCATTATACAATTACAATAAAAACCTAGCGTGATAAAAATGAAAAGCTACGATTTATTCCGAGGCACTTGACGAATCAGATGAAATATCATAGACTTGTCTCTCACTTTTTATTTGTGCACTGTCTATCCTGCGTGGCATCTTCGTTGCGAGACCTTTATTAAGAAAATTGGTCATCATCTCTACCAGTGAGTTCAATTGAATCCCCATAGGGCTTACTTCTGCCCTTAATTTCTTATTCTCCCTCTCCATAACTTCCAACCTTACGGCAGAGACAATGTTCTCTTTTAGTGCAAGTGTTCGCTCTTCCTCGCGCTTTGTTACTGAGGGACCAGTCGTAGTAACTGGAGAGAGACGACGTTTTGGTTGTAGAGGCTGGGTTGCAACATGAGAAGGGGCAGTTGGGAGGCATGGGTTCACAATTTTTTCAATCTTCAGATTTCGCCGCATTGGTTCCCAATACCTTTCGAAATAGAAGGGATCAAATTGTCGTCCTTCATGTGGTTTCGAAATAGAAGGGATCAAACCACCTGAGTTCCAATTTAATAATTCGTCCTTGTAGCGATCGGGCCAATTCACGTTCCTGCTCCCACCACTATTCATCTTCCTTCTCACTTCCAAAGGCTTATTTGGGATAGACTGCCCCAAGTCAGATTGTAGAAGAATTCGACTACCTTGCTGCAACTCGGCTTCAAAATTGCAGAATAGCCACAAATCGCGGTAAGACAATCTAGCAGCCACCGCAACAACGTCTTCATCATCGTCCTCCCTATCTTCATAAGGTCTCCACAAAACCTGTACATTGGTAATTACTTTTAATAACGAATGACAAATGTATTAACATTTATTTATGCATGATATGGCAACAACGATATGTACTACGGAAGACAATCCTGCAGCGATGGATACTTAAGAATGTTGAACATTACAACGATTTATAATACTCAATGGTAAATATTGTCGCGATTGTAAACAATTTTAGAACGTTTACCTCGTTTAGTTGCAGCCCATCTAAAATGGACTTAGCATTATAAACTGCGACATTTATTCTAGTCTAACGATCAATCTTTGGAAAACCACAAATCGGAGGGCCACAACGAGGACGCAATGGGATAATATGTTCCAACGCCCAGGCCTAACAAAAACAATATTATTAGTAACACCACAACCTGCAATGAGATTGTTCTACAATTACTAAGTATGTAATCAACAAATACCTGAACAAATGGCCAAAATCCACCAACTGTTTTCATACCGTTACTCGCACGGTGGAGTTGACTGTACAAGTGTGCGAGCATAGCGGCACCCTAGGCATAGTTGTCTACTTCGTCTAAGTCTGTCAGGTACTGCAGCCACATGGAACTTATTCTCGAACCAGAACAATCGGAAAATAATGTAAGACCAAAAAAATATAGAAGGAAGACGCGCAACTCTTGGTCAGCTATTTCAGATGCACAAGTAGCGGAGTGGCCTTCCCATTTATTACGAAAAAATGAGACCTTCATTGATGTGGAATTTATTCCACCAGAAATACATTGACTACATTCGTCCATCGACATTCCTAACAGGGCCGTGCATTTCTCCCTTGCGTTATAGTTTGAATGTCGTAACATGACAACACTGTCATCGCACTTAAGGTCAGTGATCCTCGCCACATCTTCTAGAGTCATGGTGATCTCAAAAGAATCAAACTGGAATGTGTTCGTCTTATCATTCCATTTATTTACCAGGTGGGTCATGGTATTCCAGCAAGTTTCAAAATATTGCTGGTCCAAAAGGCCACCGAAGTGCATATTTCGTAATCGGTCCTTCTGATATGCACTCAGCTGACCATACCACGACAGAACTACAGGCCATTGACACCGACCTCCGAGCTTTTCACCTAGTGCTCTACTTCTCCTGTGAACTCCCTGTAACACAAAATAATATATTATTCCTACCAATTGTAATTTAGTTCCATTTGTACTTATAAATACTATTCTACTAACCGTTATAAATAATATTGGTTGCAGACAGACTATCACAGTAATCGCTATACAAATTAATACCTAACACAGTAATCGCCATACCAAAATCGCTAAACATGTTATTAAATCTTCACAGACAGAACAAATATATTTACCTTGGTCGCTATTTTCTGTTGTTTTCCATCCAACCTGGGACTTTCTGGTGGGTCCACTGCCTCCAATTGCATTTCAATCTCCATCTTTACCGGCTCCACCATCGCATGCCTTTCTCTCGCCTTCCTTTTCTCGCCCTCCTTCTCCATCTTTTCTCTATCCTTCCTTTTTCTCTCCCTTTTCTCCGCCTCCTTCTTCTGCTTCCTTTTTCTCTCCCTATTCTCCTCCTCCTTCTTCTCCTTCCTTTCTCTCTCCCTTTTCTCCTCTTCCTTCCTCTGCTTCCTTTCTCTTTTCCTTTTCTCCTCCTCCTTCTTCAGCTTCCTTTCTCTCTCCCTATTCTCCTCCTCCTTTTTATTGTTCCTTTCTCTCTCCCTTTTCTTCTCTTCCTTCCTCTGCTTCCTTTCTCTCTCCCTTTTCTCCTCCTGCATCCTTTCTCTCTCCTTTTTCGCCTCCTCCTCCTTCTCCTTCCTTTCTCTCTGCTTTTTCTCCTCATCCTTCTGCTTCATTTCTCTCTCCATTTTTGCCTCTTCCTCCTGCTTCTTCCTTAACCTTTCCTGCACTTCCTCCTCCTGCTTCTTCCTTTCCCTTTCCTTTTCTTCCTCCTCCTTATCCTTCTGCCGCATTTCTTTCTCTTCTAGTTCTTGTTTCCTTCTTTCCTGGAATTCTTCCTCCTGCTTCTTCCTTTCTCTTTCCTTTTCTTCTGCCTCCTCCTTCTCCTTTCGTTGCCTTTCTTTCTTTTCCTCATTCTCCTTCTCCTGCCTTTGCATTTCCTTAACTTTCTTAAACTCCTTCTCTCTCATTCGCCTTTTCTTTTCTTCCTCATACTGAGGAATATTCTGTTCCTTCTTTTCCTCATCCTTATTCATTTGCCTTCGCCTCTCCTCCTCCTTCTTCAGTAGCCATGCCTTGTCAAACATTGCACTGCGCTCCAAGTCTCTCATCTTACATTTTGTCGCAGTTTCATCCACTAAATAGCTAACATAACTTTGAAACTCCTCCTCATTCTTCTTCCTCTTTTCCCTCGCCCGTGCGTCAATCCTCAGCCTTCTTTTCAAATTCTCAACAATATTTCTTGCATTTGCCTTCAATTCGTCATCCTTGTTCTGCATCTTTCGTAATTCAGAGTTCTTCCTTTGGTCCGCAACCTCGATATCTGATGGATAATCCTCCGCATAATACGATTCCAAGGCTTTTTCCTTGTCTTCATCGTTCTCAATCTTAAGTATATTTTGGTATCTTTCAAAAACCTTAGATAGATGGGACTGGCGGATCACTTCTCTAATAGACAACCCATAGAACAACGGGGTATCTCTAATCTGATGAGGCGCAGACATTGCTAACCTGCACAACACATTACACGATCATCATGATTAGAAATTATTGGAATATTTGGGTTCATAAGAAACAAATCATTGTATAAGAAGCAAAGTTCAGATTGAAGAAAGAAACCTTACACGAAACTCACCGAAACGATGGGAATTTGGATATTCCAACTGTAGAGTAAGCAGTGGTAAGACGAAAACAGATGCTCTGGAACAAAGGGAAAGGATGCTCCGACGACTCCAGATGAAAGCAAAGAATCTCCGGTAGAGTGCTTAGAGCGAGAATGAATTGTTTTGAACTATTTGAATCCTACAACATAACGCTTGCTACATACGCAAACTTTGCGGAACGTTTTGGCGCGATAACGATGGAGGGCAGTTTTGTCCTTT
Organism: Nuphar pumila; assembly: GCF_984573655.1. Taxonomy (NCBI): domain Eukaryota; kingdom Viridiplantae; phylum Streptophyta; class Magnoliopsida; order Nymphaeales; family Nymphaeaceae; genus Nuphar; species Nuphar pumila. The sequence continues at coordinate 8,668,474 of NC_143265.1, forward strand.
TCACGAACCGACGGTTCAGTTTTCTAGAAGGAGGGCATTTATGTCCGTTCGAGGAAGATGAAGCGAATGGCGGTAAAGGGTACTTAAGTCTTTGTTGCGACACCAAATTACGATGCAGTATGATGCGGACGGTCATCGGGAACCATGCCGGTCTCGATCGTATACGTGGCGCTATTTGGAAGCCCCGAACATGAGATCTCAGTACCGGCCCTGTTCGGGGAGGGAACATATAACCTGCTTTGCACTAGACGTGTATACATGTCCTGTCACGTGGTTTTTGATGAAAATATCTTTACTTATTCGAAACTTGAGAATTTGTGCTCTTTAAGCAAGTAGTCACTAGGGGTGGCAATTTCTGACACGACCCGCCAACCGCAACCCGCCTCTTAGGCGGGTTCGGGTTGGGCTTAAGCCAACCCGTTTAATAAACGGGTCGACCCACGTAACCCGTTTATTAAACAGGTCGGGTTCGGGTTGGGGGTATGCCAACCCGCCAACCCGGCTGACCCGTTTAATAAACGGGTTAGGCGGGTGGGTCAACCCGCCAACCCATCTGCCCGACCCGTCAACACGCCAACCCGACCCGCCAACCTGCCAACCCGATCCGTCAACCCGCCAACCCGACCCGCCAACCTGAAAACCCGTTTACCCGACCCAACCCATTTATTAAATGGGTTGGCGGGTCGTGTCGGGTTACCCGTTTATTAAACGGGTCGGGTTCGTGTTTGCCACAGCCGACCCGTTTAATAAACGGGTTGGGTTCGGGTTGAGGTATGCTGACACGCCAACCCGACCGGATTGCCACCCCTAGTAGTCACATAAATTGGTTAGTACGCAGAAATGGGACGAACAGGATGCTTCTGAGACTTATGTGCCATCGGCTGGGATTTATCCAGATAATGTTGCACACAGGCTTGCTTGACTGTTTAATGATGAGGTTCCTAATCATATGGCTGAAATTTTTAATCGATTGGACACTAATGAAACTCATGAGATGGCCGAACATAGTGGAGAACTGTCTCATGACTTAGGCTGACTCTCATGCAAGCACTGTTATTATGGATACTCTCACTAGAGACAACCAACATGAACTCGTCCTTGGTTAGCTTAGTGTTGCTTAACATGGACCTCCTCCAAGTCAAGGCACACATCCTATGTTGACCTGTATGCAAGCTCTAACCATGAAACCGAATCTAAAATATATTTTTAGCTCTTGATTCCTCTTGAACCCCAAACTTTAAAGGTTGCTCTATCTCACCAAGCCTGGCATAATGCGATGAAGGAAGAAATGAGAGCATTGCATGTTAATAATATGTGGGAACTTGTTACTAAAAAATCTAATATGCATGTTATTCGGTGTAAGTGGGTTTACAAGACTAAGTTGAAAAATGATGGAACCCTTGGGCACCTAAAAGCTAGACTAGTTGCCAAAGGCTTTGATCAAGTCTCCGTTATTGATTTTATGGAGATATTTTCTCTGGTTATCAAACTCGCTATCATTCGGCTTGTCCTTACCTTGCCCTAGTGAATCGTTGGAATATAAGATAGTTGGATGTGAGAAATGTGTTCCTTCATGGCCATTTAAATGAAACTGTTTTTATTGAACAGCTTTTCGAATTTCAAGATCCTCATAAACCAAGTCATGTGTGTAAATTGCCATAGGCTCTGTATGGTTTAAAGCAGGCACCTCGGGCCTGGTATGACTGATTTGGGACCTTCCTGTTGTCTCTTGATTTTTTTGACAGTGTGGCTGACCCTTCACTCTTTATCAGACAAGACAGTCGAAAAATAATTTTGTTATTGCTTTATTTTGATGATATTATTCTCACTGGCGGTGATCCTATATTTTTAACTCACTTTGTGGAATGTGTAAGCTAGGAATTTGCTACGAAAGATCTCAGCTTCCTTCACTTTTTCTAGGAATTGAGGTTCAACGGTTTTTAGGAGGGCTCTTTCTTATCCAAAAACTATATGCCTATGATCCGTTTGACAGAGCTGAGTTACTTGGTGCCATGTTAGTTCTCATGCCTATGGTGCTCAATCCTCAGCCCAACTCCAATAAAGAACCTTCATACTCGGATCTTACCTTCTATCTGAGTCTTGTTGGTGGGCTTCAATACCTCACTATGACTCGTTCAAAAATTTCATACAATGTGAACTATGTGAGCCAGTTTATGTAGACTCCTACCGTCTCTCATTTTCAAATGGTTAAGCAGATTATTTGATATATTCATGGTACTTTGGATCATGGGATTCTTCTCTTTTCTCGTTCTTCCCTAGACTTGTATGCTTTTTTTTATGTAGACTGGGCTGGTTGCCCTTGTATTTTCTGGAGTGCCAAGAAACAACCCACATTAGCCAAATCTAGTTCTGAAGCGAAGTATCGTTCTATGGCATCCACTAACGTTGAGCTGATATGGTTGACATTCTTACTTCGAGACCTTGAGGTCTATCTCCGCCAACCTCCTATACTATTATGTGATAACATATATGCATTGCATACTACTATCAAACCCTTTTTTCACTCCAGGATGAAACATGTGGAAATTGATTACCTCTTTGTCAGAGAAAAGGTGGCCTTGGGTGCTCTTGTGACCAAGTTTGTTCCATTCTCCAAACAAGTTGCTGACATTTTCACTAATATCCTTCTACGGGCTCATTTCATGGATCTCAAAATCAAACTAAGACTCTCTCTTCCTCCTCAGCCCAGTTTGAGGGGGCATGATAGCAAGATGGTGATCCAGATCTACCTGAATGGTCCAGATCCAAATATCATCTAAAATAAGGATGGCACCGACTCAGGAGTCCTAAAATCAAGAACTAAAATGGAGATAGAGTCCAAGATAATCCAAGAAGAGATAGAGCTCAAGATGAGGTGGAGTCCAAGGAGTTAGTTAATTCTAAGGATAAGCAGAAGAGAGGATACGTTGCAAATGAGGATAAACCTAGTGAGAGAGGACGCCCACATTTGTGGTCTATCCCAGAGTGGGTCATCCAAATAAATAACCTTATCATATGGATCACATTGGGAGTTAGTAAAGATATGTTGTGAAACTCCCAAGTAAAAATTATAATATATATTTATAGTGAAAAGACTCAAGAACTATTGAGTGGAGTTTTGTGGGTTTTGTTTGTGTTGAGTTTTGTAGTGAAAGGACTCAAGAATTATGTCTCTCTTTAGTTTGTGTTGAGTTTTGTTTAAGAGAGACTGTTTGGGAGGGCCTACAGGCCTGATGAGACACCTGAAAAGCCCCAATTGCCAACTTCTGGTCGGAGCTCCGGTAGGCTTCTGGTGATAAAGGAGGAATGAAAATAAGAAGAGCAGTGGGTTTCTCATTTTGCTTTTTGAGTGGTTTCAGTAGAGGCAACGAGTTTTTCTATTTTTATTTTTGCTTTTTGGGTGATTTGACTTTGGATTTCAAACCAACTTCAAAAGTTTTCAAACATTTTAAATGGTGTCCATTATTATGTAACTGACGAGCTGCTCTCTCTTCATTGCTACCTCTGCCATGCATCACCCTTGCAAGGGGCCAGCACAATCTTTGTGCAATCATATTGCACCCGATCCAGACTCTGGTTGTATGACTTTACCCTTCATATTAAATCTAAAGATTAGTGTATGACCTCTTAACAGCCAAACATGTATCCCAAATCCAGGCATATGAATGGACATAGGGTCCAGATTAGGGCTGGTAAATTAATGTCCAAGCAAGTGCATTTTAATATATGCATGCTAGATGGGGCTCGGGCTCAAGCTTATGGCGAGCCGAGCTGAATTCGAGCCCATGAAGAGATTTTGCTAAAAGGAACCAAGCTCAACTTATCAAATATATTTTTTTTAATATTTGCCAATAATAGAATTCCAATCAAACCTAAGCGAAAACGAACACACAAGAAGAAGAAGAGGACGATTTTTATATGGTTAGACTTTTAAGCCTACATGTAGGGTTCTCTCTCACTCAACAACAAATAGAGAGAGAGAGAGAGAGGTTTCACTATATATATTAACTTCATGTACAAGGAATAAGCTCACCATATTTTTGTGGCTCTCTTAATTTCTCAAGATTACAAGGAAACTCATTTTTAGGAGTTATATTGGAAAGGTCTCCTACTTCATCTCTTTCCTTGTTGATTTATTTCTCTAATGGACTTCTTGCCTTGCTCTATTCTGATGTCTTCCTTATCTTGACTTAGCTTGGACTTGCTTGGATGTAGGACTTTCTCAATTGAACTCTTAACACTCCATCAAGCTGATGGGAGATCTGAACAAAAGCTTGGACCTGAATTGAAGAAAAGAAACTCGAGATAACCCTTTAGTGAAAATATCAACTAATTAGTCATGAGATCTAACAAATCGAACAAGCACAATTCATTGTGCTTAACATGTTCCTAATAAAATGATAATCTCGATCAATATGCTTAGTGCGAGCATGAAACACTGTTTATGAGCCATATATAGTGCACTAACATTAACACAATAAAGTGTGGTAAAGAAGAAGGAACATGTAAATCATCTACGAAAAAGTGAATCCATAAAAAGACTTGCAACTAAACCCATGTATTTGTATTCAACTTCAACACTAGATCTCACAATCATTGGTTGTTTCTTAACAACCCAAGAGACTAAATCGGTGCCATAGAAAATATAAAACCTGAAGTGGAAAGTTGAGTATTCAGGCAACCAGCTCAATCTACGTCAAAAAAAGACTGCAAGTTGAGAATTTCTTGCACTAGAAAACCAAAGACCAAGACCTAAAGTGACTTTAATATAACATAAAATATGCTTGGCAATTGTTAAATGAATAGTGGTGAGAGCATGGATATATTGACTCACTCAATTGACGGCATAGCTAATGTCTAGCCATGCAAGTGTAAGATACTGAAGAGAGCTAAGTTGTCGATATTCTAAAAGGTTTGATAGAAGAGCACCATCATGAAGAAAAAGCTTACCATTTGAGTAAACATGAGTCATCACAGGTTTGGCTCTGAGCATACTAAATTTCTCAAGAAGACAAATAGAGTACTTATTCTGGGTAAGATATAGTTTGTCGGATTTACGATGCACTTCCAAACTGAGAAAATAATGCAAGTCACCAAGATCTTTCATGTAAGACCCACAATTTCTTAGCAACTTTCTGAATAAATTTATGAGGCATTTCCATGTGAAAATATAATCTGAACTCGAAATGTGAATCAAATTGATTTCTATGAACTAGTTATACTTAGAATAGTTGTATCTTGGCGAATATATGCTCAAACAGTTAAGGAGCCATAACTTTCTCCCTAAGTAAAATCAAGAGATTTGTACAAGCCAACTTTTTTAGTTACGTCAATACGAAGATAATGGCGTGCTCAGAATTTTTTAGAAAAAAATCATCGAAAACCTAAAATTTTTGCAGAACCCACAAAAATATTGGTGGGACCCACTAAAATATTTCTCAAAAAATATCATGTGGGGCCCATAGAATATTCCATAGACCTTTCTTTCATATTCTATATTCCAAAAAATACCTTTCTTTCAAAATTAATTTCAAAAACCTAGATTTTAAAACCAATTTTTGCCATTTGGCCAACCCCCAGGGTTTTATATCTCCTTATTTCAAAGCATTTTCCTTAAAAAAATGATCTAGATTCATTTTAAACTTGATTTTTAAATCAATTTCCAATTTTCTTCAAGTGAGGCCCACCCTGCAGGGGCGCTAACCCTAATTTCTCCACCTTTATTCAATTTTATTTTATTTTCATGTTTTATCTATTTCAAAAATATAAAAAATTTAGTGGATCTAGGTGTCTTTTAAAGCTTCTTAAAAATCTTGTTTTTAACCCATTTATTATACCCTTTTAAAATTATTTTTGAAAAAACAAATGGGGCCCACATAGGCAGTGCCACCTTTGAGTGTATTTAAGTCTATTTAGGTTTAGTTAGTATTTTAATTAAGTTAAAGTTTGAAAAGTCAAAATGAATCTCGTTAGGAGTCCTTAAGAACCCCCCCCCCCCTTTGTTTATCTCTTTTAATTAAGAGAGTTTCGACTAGATCGAAACTCTCGAAACCAAAGTCAAAAAAATCTATAAATAGAGCCCCATAGGGGGGAACGTCCCATGCTCTCTCTCCCTCTCTCCAGACACCTTCTCTCTCTCAAGCTCTCCTCCTCCTCCAGCAGCCTCCATTGAAGCAGCCCAAGGTGAGCTCCCTCTTCTTCTTTTATTATTTTTCATTGAATGTACCATTATCGCCCCTCTTGCTTTGATTTTTTTTCTTTTTTATGCAATAATCATGTTTATGATTCAAGAAGATAATCAGTTGGGTATTTGATGTTTTTTATACATTTTTTATCCATTAATAATGCTTAGGTTCAATTTATTTCATTAATGCCTAACAAATTTTGAGATTCGACCCCTCTATGGATTGAATCCCTCTTTTAATGGCTAAATCAAATTCTTGACCATGCTTCTCTGTATTTTTATTTTATTTCATCATGCTCATGCATATTTTCATTATTTTATATATTTAATCATGATACATAGCTTTAGATACATGTTTTATTAATTTTGTAATGCTTAATTAGGTTTCTTTTTTTTCTAAGGTTTTAGATTTCACAGTCTTGAATTCTGGCTGTCAGTTTATGCTATTATTTTACCTATTTATATTTGTTGTTTAAATCTGAATTTTTTATGGTAAAATCATGCATCTCTCTACGGTTTTTAGTAAAAAAATCAGATTTTTTTGAGTTTTGAAACCCTATTTTCAAAAATCAAAGTTGGAACTTATTTTCTACACTGTCAAAATTCTGTGTAGAATCAGAAGCTACTTATCAAAGACATATCTGTCTCACCGGAGATTGTATTTTAGATCCATAAAAAGTGGTATCTTCGTCTACATGTCTAGTTTAATCTGTAAAATGTTTATAATTTTCTACAGTCATTTATTATTTTATTTTTATCTGATATCAGAACTTGTGTTTCTTGAATTGACAGCTCCGGTTTTGATCCAGGTTCATCTTGCTAGAACCATATTTCCCTAACCAAAGATTGTATTTTCGATCCTTAAAAAATGAAGGACTTGTCCGTATGTCTACTTTCTATGGTATGATTTTTGTAATTTTTCACAGTCATTTTCTATTTTCTTGAAACCTAAAATCAGAGTTTATGTTTATTGAATCATCTGGCATGATTCAAACCCTAGGCCATCTTGCCAGAATGATTTCTCCCTCACCAGAGATCATATTTATGATCCGTAAAAAGGGTTCTTACTATCATTATATCTAGTTTATCTCTGAAAAAAATTATGAATTTTGATGACTGTTTATTATTTTTCCTTAAACCCGAAACTGGGTCTATCTTTCTTGCATCGTTATGCATGGGCCAGAATCAAGTATGTTTTGCCGAAGTAGTATCTTCCTAACCGGAGATTGTATTTTTGGTCTGTAAAAAGGGTTATTTTTATTGATCTATCTAATTTCTCTCTGTTAAATTTCATAAGTTTTTATCTTTGTTTAATATGTTGTTCTGGTCTAACATCGTGACATATACGAAATAGTAGGTAAAAATAATATATTTTTCTCTTTTTTTATTTAATATTTATTGCTTAAATAACCATAAAAATCATTTTTTAATTATATATTATTTTTAAAGTTATTATCAGTGTCCATGTCGATTTTTATGATTTTTGGAAGTTGTTTGATATGTTATTTTGTTATTTTATAAAAATAGGATGTTCGCAGAGTTCTGATTCAACTGAAAAAACAGGCAAAAATTAATATTTTTCTATTATTTTATTTTTTTCATGAAACATTTTATATTTTTAGGATTTGATCATGTTCATAATCATATCAGGGTGCTTTCTACCCAATTTGGCATCGTTTTAAATTTGTTTGATCCTCGGGTTAAACATATTATAAAAATCTTTTGTAAAAAACCCTATTTTTAACCTTGTTTTGCAAATAAGGTCAATTTTTAAGGGTATTTTAGTTATTTTTTTCCTCATTTCTGAATTTCTAATTTATTTATTTTTATTATTTATTTAGTCATATGTTATTTAGAATTTTTATTTCAAGGAAGCACAGGAAAAAGGCTTATATTAGGATAAATTTCTTAATTTCTAAATATTATGGGATAAATCTCAAAAAGCCTATATATTTCTACTAACATGTTTGCTAATTTTGCAGTAAAGCTCAAGATTAGATTTTCTTTTATTTGTTTCATTTCAATTATTGATGTAAATTTTAATTATAATATTAGAATAAAAAAAATTCTGCATAGATTAGGGTTGCATTTGCATATAGTTTTTTTTCAATAATTAACTGTTATGGATGATTATTCATCTATATTTCAAATCTATAATGATCAACATGAATGGCACGTGCACCTACTTCTAAGGAGTTAATAAACTCAGTAGAGTTCATATTTGTGGCCATAGTAAGAATACGAATAAAACTCAGATTTACCATCTTCTTTTAAGTTACAAACATACTACACTCTTAAGCTATCTTAAAAAAATTATTGTATATTTTTAAAAGCTTTTCCAAGTATTTTTCCTTTTAGAATAAAATGAGATATATTCAAAATATATTTGTGATCATAGTCATGGATATATGGCGAATTTATTTCATCTAAATTCTATAAGGCACATAAAAACCCTTTTATACAAAATCAATTTCTTAAAGAAAGGGGATTTCTCAAAACCTTTTTAAATATGATTTTATGAAACCATATTTCATTCATTATATAGGTTAGGCAGCATCATTTTCTAAACCCTTTTCTTCAAAATTGATTTTCTTAAAATCTTCAGTTTTCAAGAAATTTCCAAATATTTTCTAAGACTAGTTCACCATTTTTCCAAATTCTCCTTTCTTCATAAGTTTTTTTTTTAAGTTTCGCTCACGATTTTCAAGGCATCCCCTTTTCCAGATATTTTCAAATAATCAAAGCATACATCATGTTTTCAATCTACATTTTTTCTAAGTCATAGCACATGTCTGCTTCTTTGTGCATTTAGGAATAGAATAACAGTTTAGACAATTGAGCAAAGCAAAGCATAAAATTGATCCTTGGTTCAATTACCTCTGGTTATGGCGTTAAGAACGGTTGAACCTCATACCAACAGACGAGTCTCCATTTATCAAGTAATTCTCATATTTTTCAAAACGGATGTGAGTTATTTTCAAAACTTTTTCAAAAGGTCATTTGACTTGCAAAAGTAAAATTTTATGATGATAATAGGTTTGGCGACCGTGATGGGACCTGTCTTCACTTGATCAATCTAATACTTTATTCTATTCAACTTGTCAAAATCATGTTCTACAATGACAGCTTTATATCTTGTGAACCTAGGAGCCTAGAATCAAACCCAGCTAACATGAATTGCATGTAGACTTAAGCATGGTTTGGTAGGACCGATTGAGGAGGCATTATTCATGCTCATATAGACTTAGGTCTCATACAATCCTCCTCAATCTAAAATCTGATTGAAAACATTATTTGCTTCTCACAATTTTTCAAAATTCTACTTCTTTAGGTCTTAGTGCCCTCTGATTTTCTTGCATGTTGATCATTTTTAAAAATAACCTCACATATTTTTACCTGGTCACCACATTGTTGGACTTTCTTCCCAAACTATAGTTCGGAACAAAGCCTCACAATTGGGCCACCTATTTGGGTCGACCCCCCCTACCATATACCGATGGCCATAGTCCAAAGTATATCGATAGGCGCTCAAGGATGTTGAAAAATATTAGCCTAAAATTGGAGAAAATATTTTATGCCACATAAATCGGGTTTTGACTCGAGTATATTGGCATAGCATGATTGCACACAAATGATTTGAGCCTTAGAGTTAGGATTAGGGTCCTACAGCTATTTCAAAACTTGTGCATATAGAGTCAACCTTTTAGGGAGTGTTGTATGTGCATACTTGTATTATGCAGGATGTGATTATATCTTAGCTATTTCCGTTTATTTTTCTTATAATTTCTTATATTTTTCAGCTATTTTATCAAACCCTTGACGATTTTTCAAATCCTCTATTTTTCTTTAAAACTCCAAGTGATTTTTCTTTTCCTTCCTTTCTTTTGGATCTCGAATTTCCAGCCTTACTCGGATCATGCGTGCTATTTTTCTCAAAAATCATGTATTTTCCTCCTTTTTCTCTTGGATTTTGATCCTTCAATCCTGTTATCTATTTTTAAATCTCTTTACCTTATTTTTCTCATATTTTTCAGTGAATTCCCTAATCATTGCAGTGAGAAATTGTATGCTCACCTTCCCTTTTGCCCTTAATTTTATTCAAAAGAATCCTTTTGTAGATCGCTTTGCTGAGAAATATCTCTTTTCCTTCAAAAAAGGTGTTTTCTTTATGTTTGACAACCTCGCCCAGGTAACAAGACATATTCTTGTTGTTTATTTTTCCTCATGGAATAGCAACGCAATTGCCATACTTTTTGTGATGGCCCAATCTCTGGTAATAGGATACCCTTTCAAAATTGTCAACCTAATTCCCGAATCTCATCCATTGTTTTCCTTCTATTTTTGTTTCCTTAAAAAAAAATCCTCGTTCTGATCATCCCCTTTGTCCCACAGAGAGCTTTGGCATTGCCATATGCTTCAAACAAGGTCAGGAAAGAAGATTGCACCCCCTCAGTACCTCTACTACAGCAGTGAAGAAAAGATGAGCTCTTCGAGATCTGCTAAAGAACAAGGTCAGCAAGGTGATGATGACATTGATTCTGCCATGTGCACCTTATTCCAGAAGATGATGACCAAGATGCAGTCAGAGCAAGCTAAGGCTAGCTCAGAGAAAGTGCCCTCTAAGAAGAAAGTCAAAGGCAAATCAGTAAAGAAGCATGTCAAGATAGCCAAGAAGAAAATCCAGCACGAGAGCGCTTCAGAAGGGGCCGATTCAGTGGAAGAGGTCTCTAAAGAAGAGCAAGAGATGTTTAAAGAGTTTATTCAAGAGCCCGAATCTGATTTGAAGATTCAGACACTAGCAGTTGAAGACCCAATTCAGTTGCAACTTAAAGAGATGACCCACATGGTCAAAGACCTGCAGGCCCGTGACAAGGGCAAGAAGGTCTACACTAGTGAGGACCTCTACGATGGCCTTGAAGGGGATGACAGTCTGAAAGATCTAACCCATAAATTTGTCAAATTCGATGGGACTGGCGATCCCAAGGCTCATCTGGCCATGTTCTTAGTAGAATGCAATTGATTCAAGAGAGACAATTGGGCTTTATTCAGATGCTTTCCTCGAAACTTGGAAGGCGCAGCAGCCAAATGGTACTCTGAGCATATCAATCTAATTGAGCTGCGAGAGTTTGATACGGTGGTCAACCTTTTTATCGAACGATTTTTATTCAATATTGAGGCCTTCCCACATTGAACCATCTCTGCAGCCTGAGGCAGAAAGAGGCTGAAAAAACTAGAGACTTCATTCACAGATGAAGATCCACATGCAATCTAATGAGGAATCTGATATCAAAGGAACATGCATTGTCAGTCATTCTGAATAATTTCTCATAACCTCTGAGGGACTTTATCTCAACCTCCTTATCGTGATCTTTTATTAAATTGATAGAATGAGTTGAATGACTCGAAATAGAGATAAAAAATGGTGTATATGAGAACCTCACGCTCTCGAAGAATAGCCCAGACGCCAAGGGAAAAGTGTGAGTCACTTGTGCAACCAACACCACAGGCCAAATCAATAGAAACAACATGAAAGGCAAAAGGGGTGATGCTCTCAAGCATGATAACAAGCCTTCTGGCTCCCCGCAGAAACCAAGCACTCAAGAGAAGATAAAGCACGACGGTTGGGGTTATGACCGAGAATTCACTCCTTTAGATCAGCCGCTCAAGGAAATTCTTGAACACCTACTCGCAAAAGATATGATCAAACTTTCAAGGGTTGTCGATCCTCCAGTCACCCTAGAGAAATGGAAAGATCATTTCTGTAAGTTTCAATGAGCAATGGGGCACGATACTGGACGTTGCTTCATCCTCAATAACATCATTCAAGACTACATCGACAAAAAGCTTCTTGTGGTAGACGAAGAAGAGGATTAGCTAGCCGTCTTGACCAAGCATTTTCTTGATTATTCAAGAAAATGACAATGACAATATTTTCTTCTTTCTTTCATCTTGCTTTTGTCATTTTGAAGGGACGATGTAATCCCATTTCTTTCCTTGATTTGTTATTCTTCCTTCAATATGTCAATAAAATCATCAATTTTCCTCATAGCTTGGCGCCATCTTCTCCTTTTTTGCAAAGTGTCTTCTGCGAGGAGTGACTTCTTTTAGAGTACCTCCTGAATCAATCAAGAATCTCATTGCCTTGTTATCTTCAGAGAGCGTTCTTTAATGTCATTTATCCTTCTTTTATCCATCATCTTTTTCCCTTGTTACACTGGGGCATCTTTTAAAAAATTGTCTTTACTTTAAAACGTCTTGTATGCAAGCAGGATCAATCAAAATCTGTCATCATCTTTTATTATCAAGCATTATCTTTTGTTGTCTTTTATCATCAATTTGCATCAATTTAATACCCATTCTGGATAAGGGATAATCCTAAGACCTCGGTTGTCATCTATGATGATTTATCGTGAGAGTGAAATTGAAATTCGACCTTCGAGTCGAGTCTTTTTATCAAAAACTACCCATTTCCAAAGTCAACCTTCAAGTTGAGCCTCTTTCCAAAACTATCTTCGCCGATTCTTTTCAAAATCAACTCTCAAGTTGAATTTGATTTTCGAAACCCAGTGTTCGTGGTGGTCTTTTATAAAAAACCAGTACTCATACTAGTTGCTTTTTAAAACTCAGTGCTTGTGCTGGTCCTTTATCAAAATCCAACGCTCGTGTTGGTCATTCTTTCAAATCGAGTCCTTGCACTGGTCTTTCATTAAAATTCAAGCTCAATACCAATCAGACCTTTAGGTCACCAGTTTTGTCAATCAGATCTTCGGGTCACCGATTTTACCAAATTTTTAATCAGACATTTGAGTCATCGATTTTCAGACCTTTCGGTCAACCAATTTCTGTCAAGTAGACCTTCAGGTCACCAAATTTTTACAATCAAACCTTCAGGTTACAATCTTTGTCGATGCCAATTTTTATAATCAAACCTTTGGGTTACAATTTTGCCAAGTATCAATCCTTCAAAATCCAACTTTCAAGTTGGCCCTTCCAAATTCAGTCTAGCACTCCTCCCAAATCCAGTTTAACACTGGTCCTTTAAATTCTAGTTTTTACACTAGTCCTGCCAAATCCAACTTTGCGCTGGTCTTTCACAATCCAACTTTGCATTGATCATTTTACAAAATCCAACTTTGCGTTGGTCTTTTTACAAAATTCAGCGTTGCATTGGTCTTTTTACAAAATCCAGTTTTGCGTTGGTCCTTTTACAAAATCTAACTTTGCATTGGTCCTTTCACCGAAATGAGGCACATTTTAAGTTCAGAAAAGTTAGAATGTCAGTCATTTCTAGCTCACCTGAGCTCGCAATGAGAAGACCCTATTCATTTCTGACCATTTCAGCTAAAGTTGGTTCATTTTCTGAGAAATGAGCTAATTTCTAGCTCAAATCTAAGTCAGTTGTCTCTGAGTCAGTAATTTCCTATCGACCCTATTTCCTTGAGCCTAACTTGAGCTCATTAGGAGTTCAAGTAGTCCAGTCCAAGTTCATATTCACTTCTCACAGTCTTGGAGTTCACTTTAGCACATTTCAGCTCATTTCAGCTAAAATTGAGCTAAGTTTTATCATTTTAGCTAATATTTAAGCTCCAGATTTAGTTCATCTCAGTATAACTAACCTTCATTTCAACTCAAACCCAGTATATTTTTGTGATCCACTTCACTCTGGTGTTCATTTCTTACCATTTTCTTGAGAATTGTGTCATTTCTCTATTATCCAGTCTAAGAGTTTAGTTGAGTCAGTGTTTTTTTAGTTCATCTAAGTTTAGAAACCCTAGAATCTAGTTTAAACTAGTTCAGACCTCATCTTTCAGTGTCACTCTTTGCCTTGAGAGGCAAAATCATTTCTGAGATCATTTTATTCAAAACATCAATTCTATCATTTTTTAAGCTGGTACAAATGTCAATCTGGACTCGGATCAATTCTTTTTCTGAAATTTTAGCTATATCCAAGATCAATTCACATTTGGATTGAATCCAATATCAAATCTGATATTCAATATCCAATTTCTATCCTCAGACAGAAATTTTCAATTCCTTATCTCTGCCAGGGGTCTGGGACTTCAAATCCCTTATCCAGGGTTTGCATTTTGCATGTCATTTTACTGCATTCCATGTCATTGCATATCATTTTTGAGATCCAGCACTTTTGTTTTCAAAATGTCAAATCCAGACTTGATTTTAAAACCTTTCTTTTGAAATTAATTTCAAAAACCTAAATTTTAAAACCAATTTTCGTCATTTGGCCAACCCTTAGGAATTATATGCCCTTATTTCAATACATTTTCCTTAAAAAAATGATTTGGATTCGTTTTAAACTTAAATTTTAAATCAATTTCTAGTTTTTGCCAATTTTCTTCAAGTGGGGCCCACCCTGTAGGGGCGCCAACCTTAATTTTTCCACCTTTATTCAATTTCATTTTATTTCTATGTTTTATCTATTTCAAAAATATAAAAAATTTAGTGGATCTAGGTGTCTTTTAAAGCTTCTTGAAAATCTTATTTTTAACCCCTTTATTTTACCCTTTTAAAATCATTTTTGAAAAACCAAATGGGGCCCATAAAGGTGGCGCCACATTTGAGGGTATTTAAGTCTATTTAGGTTTAGTTAGTGTTGTAACTAAGTTAAAGTTTGAAAAGTTAAAATGAATCTCATTAGGAGTCCTTAAGAAAATCCCCCCCCCCCTTCCTCCTTTTGTTTATCTCTTTTAATTAAGAGAGTTACGACTAGATCAGAAATCTCTAAACCAAAGTCAAAAAAATCTATAAATAGTGCTCCATAGGGGGGACGTCCCATGCTCTCTCTCTTTCTCTCCAAACACTTTCTCTCTCTCAATCTCTCATTCTCTAGCAGCCTCCATTGAAGCAGCCAAAGGTGAGCTCCCTCTTCTTCTTTTATTATTTTCCATTGAATCAACCATTGTCGCCCCTCTTGTTTGGATTTTGTTTTATTCTTTTTCATGCAAGAGTCATATTTATGATTCAAGAAGATAATCAACTGGGTATTTGATGTTCTTTACACATTTTTGATCCATTAATAATGCTTAAATTCAATCTATTTCATTAATGTCTAAAAAAAATGAGATTCGACCCTTCTATAAATCGAATCCCTCTTTTAATGGCTAAATCAAATTCTTGACTATGCTTCCCTGTATTTTTATTTTATTTCATCATGCTCATGCATATTTTTATTATTATATATATTTAATCATGATCTATGGCTTTAAGTACACATTTTATTAATTTTGTCATGCTTAATTAGGTTTCATTTTGTTCTAGGATTTTAGATTTCACAACCTTGAATTTTGGTCGTCTGTTTATGCTATTATTTTACCTGTTTATATTAGTTGTTTAAATCTGAATTTTTTTATGGTAAAATTATGCATCTGTCTACAGTTTTCAGTAAAAAAATAATTTTTTTTTGAGTTTTGTAACTCTGTTTTCAAAAATCAAAGTTGGAACCTGTTTTCTGCACCGTCAAAATGTTGTGCAGAATCAGGAACTACTTATCAGAGTCATATCTCCCTCACCGAAGATCATATTTTAGATCCATAAAAGACGGCATTCTTGTATGCATGTCTAGTTTAATCTGTGAAATGTTTATAATTTTCTATGATCGTTTATTATTTTATTTTCATTCGATATCAGAACCTATGTTTCTTGAACCGACAACTCTAGTTCGGATCTAGGTTCATCTTGCCAGAACGATATCTACCTAACCGGCGATCGTATTTCTGATCCATAAAAAGTGACCAACTCATCTGTATGTCTACTTTATATGGTTTGATTTTTGTGATTTTTTACCATCATTTTCTATTTTCTTGAAACCCAAAATTAGGGTTTGTGTTTCTTGAATCGTCAGGCTTGATTCGAACTCTAGGTCATCTTGTCAAAATGGTTTCTCCCTCACCGGAGATCATATTTATGATCCGTAAAAAGGGTTATTCCCGTCATTATATCTAGTTTATTTTTTAAATAAATTATGAATTTTGATGACTGATTGCTATTTTTCCTTAAACCTAAAACCAGGTCTGTCTTTCTTGCACCATTATGCATGGGCTAGAATCAAGTGCGTTTTGTCAGAGTTTTATCTCCCTAACCAAAGATTGTATTCTCGATCTGTAAAAAGGGTTATTTTTATTGATCTGTCTAGTTTTTACTTGTTAAATTTCATAAGTTTTTATCTCTATTTGATATATCGTTCTAGTCTGACACCGTGATAGGTACAAAATAGCAGGTAAAAATAGCATATTTTCTTCTTTTTTATTTAATATTTTTTGCTTAAATAATGATAAAAATTCATTTTTTGATTGCATATTGTTTTTAGGGTCATTATCAGTATCCATGTCGATTTTTATGATTTTTGAAAGTTGTTTGATATGTTATTTGGTTATTTCATAAAAACAGGATGCCCGCAGAGTCCTGATTTAAATGAAATACGGGCAAAATTCAATATATTTCTACTATTTTCTCTTTTTTCATGAAAAGTCTTATATTTTTAGGATTTGATAATGTTCATAATAATATCAGAGCGCTCTCCACCTGATTTGGCAGTGTTTTGAATTTGTTTGATCCCTGGGTTAAACATATAATAAAAATCTTTTTTGAAAACCCCTATTTTGCAAATAAGGTCAATTTAAATGTATTTTGGTCATTTCTTCTCAATTCTGAATTTTTAATTTATTTATTTTTATTATTTATGTAGTCATACATCATTCATTATGTTATTTAGAATTTTTATTTCAGGAAAGCACAGGAAAAAGGCTTATATCAGGATAAATCCCTCAATTTTCAAATATTGTTGGATCAATCCCGAAAAGCCTACATATTTTTACTAACATGTTTGCTAATTTTGCAGGAAAGCTCAAGATTAGATTTTCTTTTATTCCTTCTTTGTCATTTATTTATTTTATTTCAATTATTGATATAAATTATAATTGTAATATTAGAATAGGAATTTTTCTTTTCTGCATAGATTAGGGTTGCATTTGCATATAGTTTATTTTCAATAATTAACTGTTATGAATGATGATTCATGTATATTTTAAATCTACAATGGTCAACACGAATGGCACGTGCACCTACTTCTAAGGAGTTGATAAACTTAGTGGAGTTCGTATTTGTGGCCATAGTCAAAATACAAATAAAACTCAGATTTGCCATCTTCTTTTAAGTTACAAACAACCTACACTCTTAGGCTATCTTCATAAATTATTGCATATTTTTAAAAGCTTTTCCAAGTATTTTCTTTTTTAGAATCAAATGAGATATATTCAAAATATATTTGTGACCACAGTCATGGATATATGGCAAATTTATTTCATCTAAATTCTATAAGGCACATAAAAACCCTTTTATACAAAATTGATTTCTGAAAGAAAGAAGATTTCTCAAAACCTTTTCAAAAATGATTTTATAAAATTACATTTCATTCATCATATAGGTTAGTGAGCATCATTTTCTAAACCCTTTTCCTCAAAATCTTCAGTTTTCAAGAAATTTCCAAATATTTTCTAAGTCTAGTTCACCATTTTTCCAAATTCTCCTTTCTTCACAAGTTTTTTTTTTCAAGTCTGGCTCACGATTTTCAAGGCATCCCCTTTTCCAGATATTTTCAAATATTTGAAACATACATAATGTTTTCAATCTATATTTTTTTAAGTCATAGTGGATGCATGCTTCTTCATGCATTTAGAAATAGAATAATGGTTTAGGCAGTTGAGCAAAGTAAAGCACAAAATTGATCATTGGTTTGATTACCTCTAGTTATGGCACTAAGAACGGTTGAACCTCATACCGACAGGCGAGTCTCATTTTCTAAGTATTTTCCATATTTTTCAAAATAGAGACGAGTTATTTTCAAAACTTTTTTAAAAAGTCATTTGACTTGCAAAAGTAAAATTTTGTGATGCTAACACGAGTTTAAAAGAAACGCACGCTTTCTCCGTCAAAGAGAGGAAGTGATACTGAAATTTCTGAAGAAGCTTAGAAAAAATATATCATGTTACTTCGTCATGCAGAGGAGGTGTTGCCCAAGTTCTATCAAATACTTTTTACAACATAGAAAGGGTCATCACACTTCTGCAGTCAAAGCAGGAGAAGTGCTGTCAAAATAGTTGGCAAAGGATTTGCCCGAACCGGTTGAATGGCACGAGGATGCCCTATTGTCGGAACGCTGCCAAAATGGCTCATTCCCATGTTTGCTTGTAAGGGCACTTCACTCGTAAGGGTTGAAGAGCTAAAGTAGTTGTTGTGCCTTGACTAGGCCATGTGCTCATTGCGATGATATATGTTGAGCAGTCGATCTATTGAGATTGTGTCATATACATGCATATTGAGATACTGTTACACAACTAGACTCGTAAGGGCCGAAGAGCCGGAGTACATTGTCCACCTGAAACTGGTGAGGTGCTCATGATGGCCGTTGATGCCGAGAGCAATGTCAAACATGCATATGAATAAGATTTAAGGTCTCAGAACCCCGCGGTTGATGACCGTGTTAGGGGAATACTGAATGGGGTCGGGTACATAATTCCCTCGTGCGGGTTGCACTGGCTTGCTCGAGTGGCATGCAAATATCCAATAAGTAATCGTAAGACTGACTGACCCCTTCAAGACTATTGGTCATCGTGAAAGACGATGATGGTACAGTCATGAGTGACATGTATTTGATTATAAACATGATAGAGTTCAAGGGACCTCCTGTCACTCAAAAGGTATGGAGGTTATACTTATCCTTAAATATCTAAGGATTGAACTCGACTATTGTAGTAGAGAGGATGCATCTGAACCAGCCTGTTAGGATTATGCCGGTATGAGTTTTACCACCCTAACATGGATGGGGTCAACATGCATCTGGGGTATCTAAAATACATGATCAACCCCAGAATATCGCGTTGATGCCTGAACAAAACTTCTCCCGTGTATCAGGGGGTGAACCGCTAATATCGAAATAATGCATTAGCTCTAGGTTCAATGATGTATGAATGTATGAGTGAATGAACGTTGTTTTGTCAAGTCCTACATAACCTTGAGAAATGTGTCATGATCAGTATACTACTGGACTGATAGGGCAAAGAACCATGTTGTATCTGCACAACTAAGATAACCTCGAGAAACTCACGCTTGGATTCATGGGATACATATGTGTCAAGTCATGGTGACTTGAGTTTGACATCCAAATGAGGCCTTAAAGAGGCTTACGCTAAGTCGTAGAGACTTGAGCGAGATATTTAAATCACAGCCCTAAAGAGGCTTACACTAAGTCATGAAGACTTGAGCAAAGTGTTTAACTCGTAGCCCTGAGGAGGCTCTCGCGATATACGCTAAATCATGAAGACTTGAGCTTCATGTTGCGAACTGTGACCCTGAGTGATCCTTTGAATGAGTTGATGCTTGATAGAATGTATTGATGAATGCTTGCTTACCAAACCAATTGTGGTTCTGACCCAGTTTAATGGGGATTTCAGGTATTGAACCTGCATTGCGATATGCGGAGCAAGGCGACATAGAGTTTCAGGGTTTCTCTAGACAGTGTTGTACTGCTTCCTTTATTAAAATTAAATGTTATTTTTCCAAGCAACGATGTTTGTAATAAATAAGTTGTTTTGATAAATGAAGCACTTTGGTGGTCAATGAGAGCTTTGCCACATACCTATGACTTGCCCAGAGTTTTCTAAAACTGATAACTCATTATCGTTTATTTCCGCTGCTAAAATATTTTTTAAGTTCAGCTGTAAAGAAAAAAAATAATGAAATTTTAAACTTATCTTTGTTTTGGAAATCTGGGGTGTTACATTTCACCTCAAATTCCTGACTAAGAATATAAACCAAATGAGACATAGCCGAAGAATTGGAGGCTGTCAAAATAATATCATCAACATGAAGCAGTAATATCATGGTAATATCATCACTTTGATATGTGAACATTACTGGATCAACACGACTCTCAATAGACCCAATGTGCAAAAGAAAATCATTGAATCTCTTGGGCTAAGCTCGAGGCGCCTGTTGAAATCCATAAATAGCTCCTTGAATGTGACAAACATGATTCGAAAAGTCAAGATGCTCAAAATCCTAGACATTGAGACATGTATACCTCTTGATCCAAATACCCATACAGAAATGCATTCTTGACATCAAGTTGACAAATATGATAGTTGTTAGATAAGGCAATAAATAACAAAAATTGAACAGTAGTAGAATGAATAATTGGGTTAAAAGTCTCATCATAGTCAATAACTTCACATTTATGGAAGAAGTGAGCAATTAAACACGCTTTATATCTCTCAATGGAGCCACCGGACTTCTGCTTATTCTTGTACACCATTTACAATCAATAATAATAGAAGCTTGAGTGGAAAGAACCAAAATTCAAGAGTTAATTTTTAGCAAGGCATTGAATTTGTCGGCAATGACTTTCTTGATGGCTTGTTTGAAAGAAAAATGTTCAAAGGGTAAGGCTTGGGTAAGAAAACACATAAAAACATGATGTTTTAAGGCCAACCAAACTTTAGGCACACAAGTGTCATCCATAGAACGGGTAACCATAGTATGGTTGCGAGAAGGAAGTGGTAGAGGGGCAGGAGACAATGAGGGGGAGACTGAGGTTTGGGAAACAACAGGTGAAGCTAGAGAAACAACAGGTGGTGAAGACACTTTGGGAAAAGCTTCAGTAGAAGATGGTTAAGCAATGACAGTAGGAGCAGGTAAGGGTAGAGGTTGTGATTCAACAATATGAATAGGCATAGACAAAGTTATAGCAGAAGTTGAGGTCTTGGAGGCCAATGGCGGTGATCAGTTGATAAGGTCTTTCGTAAGAAAAAGAAGTCTCATAAAAATAACATAACGAGAAACATAGATGTGGTTTTTAGGAACATCAAGATAGACACTTATAGACTTTATGCTAAGAACTATAGCCAAGAAAAATGCTCTTAATGGTTTTCCAATCAAGCTTATTTGACATGTAATCTCCAATATATAGACAACAAAGGAAACCAAAAGTTTTCAAAGTTTCATAATAAGGCTTTTTCTTGAAAATCTTTTGGAAGGGAGAGGTTTTGAGAAGCATGGAGGTTGGTAGCACATTAATAAGATAAACAACTATTAAAAATGATTCAACCCAAAACTTTTGTGGTAAGTCATCATGAGCCAAAAGAGTAACACCCGTTTCTCTAATGTGCCTATGTTTAGGCTCGGCCAAGCCATTTTTCTCAGGGTTCCTTGGGTGCGGAAACCAAGCTTGAATCCCATTATCACTTAAGAATTTCTCAAACTGACTACTAGTATATTCACTGCCTTGATCACGTTAAAAATATTTTATGCTTGAAGAAAAAACATTCTTGACCATTAAAACAAACTTCTTGAAACAATCATAAACTTCATATTTCAACTTTAAAGGAAAAGGACAATAGTAACTAGTACACTCATCCTCAAAAATAACATAATAACGATAACCATTAATAAAATCATTGGGTGTTGGACCCCATATGTCAAAATGGATAACCATAAAAGGAGAATCAACCATCCTGTTTAAAGTATCAAACGGTAGTCTTTAACTTTTGCTAAACTGACAACTAGAACATAAAATATCAAATTTTTTGTCAACTACTAATGATTTATTTTGATAAAAAAATATGTCTCAAGCATGCTTCCCTAGATGACCAAGCCAATTACGTCATGTTACTTCAAACACCCAAATTGCAGCAAGAGCCATGGCCTTCGAATCTTTCTCAACTTTGCCATCTAGGGAATATAGGTTCCTGCTATTCCTTCCTCTATGCAAAACTCTCCCTATTTTCTGATCCTTAATGGTATATTCCCAAGGAAAATTCAAAACAATAATTATTGTCCAAAATAAATTTAACAACCAATGAAAGATTTCTTTTGATTTTTGGAAGTAAAAGAATATTTTGTAACTGAAACTGAAACTTATTAATGGTCAAGACAACATCATCTAAGTGACAAATGAGAATAGAAGAACTATAACCTAATTAATATATTGATAAGTTGAACTGAGAACATTTTTGGAGTTGTTGGTGATATGATTTGTGGTTCCAGTGTCAGCGTATCACTCATCATCGTCCTTCGAGTCCATTGAAAAACCATAAACAACTGCACTAATGAATTTGTAAGACCCATGAATCTTTGGAGAAAATTTAATATATGAGGGAATTTCAATATGCATATATATATGAATTCTTAGAATAAATGCATATAACCACATGGGTCAAATCCCTGAATTCTCAAACACATTTAATTTTAGACATTTTGACAAGAACCGAGGTGTTTTGAGAAATGCGTTAAAACTGGTGAAAAAAGAAAGAAAGCCCAAAGATAGAAATTTTGTTTACAAGAGGTGGTATTTGGCATTTAGAAACATTGGCATAGGGCCAACGTCACCCAAAGTAGGCATGGGCGCACGCTAGAGTGCAACCCATGCCCAGTTTTGAAAAGATTTCAAAAAAAAAAAAGGAAAAATAAAGGAGGGGCATAGAAGAAAGATTTTCAAAATCCCCTAGAAGGGCATGTGGGTTGCAAAGGAGTATTTTCAAGTATGCCACCGTCTAGAAGGGTGTGAAACTTGAGTGGATGGACCCTGGCCATTCATCTTGTCAGAGAAATCTCAACCCTCCATTCTTAAAACCCTAGCCTATTTAAGGTTTTGAGGAGAGGAAGAGAGAGAAAACCCTAGCCGATCTTCTCTCTCCCTCTCTCTCTCCCCCTACCACTGACCGTACCTCCCTCACCCTTCTCCTTCTCTTCCTCTTGTTAGGTGTAGGGTTGGGTACCACATAAGGGACTCCCCTCTACACAGTATAGCAAGAGGATCTTGTCTTCCTTCAAGCCCTGAAAGTCACATTTTTTTGCCACGATGAGAGTTTCCCCTAAATTTCATTTTTGAAAGATGTATGTATTTCTAGCATGATGCCATGCTCCCTAGTGCCACTTTGGAAAATGCCTAGGACCTAGGTCGATTAGAAACCCTAAGGGGTTAGGAAAGGGTCCACTCAATGCCTCACACATGCACGATTTTTTTTTTTGGTTTGGCATCCCTTGGTGTTTCCTCCTAGTGCACCATGGCATTCCAACTTAGTGGCCTCATGCATGGAGGACCACAACTCTGGATGATTGGTAGGAGCGGCTAGTGCATGTCACCACATGTTGGGATGTTGCATGTTCAAAACCCAATGGTGAAAACCTGACCAAACCATGTCCGTATGGACTGGTTATGGCCCGGTTCTGGATGGGAGGGCTATTTCTTGTATTCTCCCTACTTTTTTTTCATCTGTTAGTTTGGCATTGTAGCACACGCTGCCAGGCTGCAGCAAAAAACCTCACCATTGTTGGGTCGGTCTTCTGCAATTGGCTGCCTATTTTTTTATTTTACCTCCTTGGCGTTAGGCGGGCCTCGACGTGCGAGTAAGACAGTGCAAGCAGCCCTTTCCATACCCTGCAGGCGCCTTTCTCAACTGGACCGCAGCATGCTGCAACTGGGTTTTATGGATGCATGCTGCTGCGGAACCAGACCAGGTCTGAGCATGCAGGTCGTACCAGACCTAGTCGGACATGCCCATTTTCTTTCTTTTGTGTTGTTGTTTGGTCGAACCAAAACTGGCAAGCCGTGCTTGCAATTGCGGTGGTCCCGGCCCAGTCATGTCCTTCGGTTCGAACGCCCTACCATGTTGGGTTGTTGTTATCATGCAAAATTTTACTTTTGCAAGTCAACTAACCTTTTGAAAAGGTTTTTAGAAAACTCTCATCTGTTTTGAAAATATGAGAAAAGTTGAGAAATTGGGATTCGCCTGTCGGTACGAACTTTAACCGTTCCTGGTGCCTTAACTAGAGGTAATCGAACTAAGGATTGAACTGTATGCCTAGCTTTGTTTAAATGTCTAAGATATTATTCTAAGTCCTAGCATGCATAAAGAAAATAAACACACATATGATATGATTTTGAAAAGTAATTTATTGAAAACATGATGCATGTCTAAAATTGTTGAAAAACACTTAGAAAAGGAAGATATTTTTGAGATATTCTAAAATTGATTTTCTGGAAGGCTCAACTGATTGGGCGTGGCCTCATGGGCACATGCATGATGTAACCTAAGTCTAAATGATGCATGGATGCAATTTGATAAAAATGTCTTTTTAAAATATTTGAGAAAAAACATTGATAAATCTCCTTGTTTTATAAAATTCTTTTGATGAAAAAAGGGTTTTGTGCCTTATAGAATTCAGATGAAATAAATTCGCCATATATCTATGTCTATGGCCATAAATATATTTTGAATATAACTCATTTGATTCCTAAAAAGGAGGGTTTTAGAAAATACTTGAAAAGCTTTTGAAAATATGCAATGATTTTGGAAAATAACCTAAGAGTGTAGGCTTTTTGTAACTTAAAAGAAATTAATAAATCGGAATTTCATTTGTATTCTGACTATCACCACAAATATGAATTCCAATAAGTTTATCAACTTCTTAGAAGAAGGTACACATGTTATTCGTGTTTCACCATTATAGAATTGGAAAAGTGCATATGCATGACAAACCATAGCAATTAATATTGAAAATAAACTATATGCTTATGCAACCCTAAGCTATGCAGAAAAGTAAATTTTCACTATTTTTCGTATTTGATTACATTTTATACTGAATAATTGAGTAATAAAATAAAAAAAGAAAAGAGAAAAATAAAAAAAGTAAAATCTTGAGCTTTTCTACAAAATTAGCAAACAGGTTAGTAGAAAAATGTAGGCTCTTCAGGATTTATTTAACAATATCTGAAAATTGAGAGATATTATCATAAAATAAGCCTTTCCCATGCATTCATAAAATAAAAATTTTAAATAAAATAAAGGATGATGCATGATTTAATAAGCTGTAAAACTAAATTGATTATAAAATAAGAAATTCTGAATTGAAAGCAAAAAAAACAAAATACCCCTAAAAATTGATATTAATTGCAAAACAGTGTTAAAAATCAGGATTTTCAAAAAATAGTTTTGAAATATGCCTAATCTGAAGACCAAACAAATTTGAATCAATGCCAAATCGGATGGAGAACACCCTGACATGATCAAGAAAATAATCAGAATATAAAAATATAAAAACTATTTATGAAAAGATGGTTGAATATAGGTTCCTTCGTGCCTATATTCAGATGGTATACACTATACGTGTGCATCATGACACCTTGCATATGCATAAAGACATTGCGCCCTTACCTCGATTTAAAGAACCGTGCCCCAAAGATGGTGTTGCTTCATTCCCTTCCGATTGAAGTCTCATGTAAGGTGAAGAAAAACCCAATGGAGGTTTAGAGAGAGAGAGAGAGAGACATATTTCACGATTTGGGGTTGAGAGCCTCCCCTACTTTATCTCCTTCATTTAAGCAAGACTTTTAATTTCTAAAAATTTTAGAAACTGTCCACCATTCACGTTTTCTCCTCTCTTTTCTACACTCTAAATCAAATGTACCATATTGCCCTTTCTTCCTTCATGAGCATTTGATTTCTCAATCATTTTTTTTTCTTTTGTGGTACCCTTTCTAATCTTGTGGTGCAAGACTCCACTAAAATCATGGAGAGTGGGGGAGAGATCTTAGCTTCTTAAAAGCTTTTAGCAAGTGGTAACTCCCAACGTTACCACTTACTTTTTGATATAGCAAAAACATAGGAGTTTAGTCTCACTTTTTTTTTTGTAAAAAGGTTCAAAATGCCAAAGTGCAAAAAGCCGTGTGCACTGAGGGTTTCAAACCAGGGTCAGTCCCCAAAGGGGCAATGAATCCTACAACTGCATTATGTTCTGTTTCGTTGCAATTAGTGTATCTTTTAAACTATTTATGCACATCTAAGCCTCTATGCATTTTTGTAAAAAGGAGAGCATGTTTTTTTCAAAAGACTCGATTCAACTGGAAACCGGGTCCCTTTGAGTCAGGCACAAACCTGGTCTACCCAAAACCTATCTGGGTTCTGGATTGGGTCCATCAGATTAGAGTTAGACCTCATCCACTCGAAACTAGTTCAGGTCGGGCTTAGTTCTGATCCATCCGAAACCTGCTAATGGGTTTGGGTCTGGATCAGGTCTCGTCAGGTCAGATGTAGACCCAATCTACCCAGAAACCCACCAATGGGTCCAGGTATGCATCGAGTCTCGCCAGGTCGGGTGCATACCCAATCCACCTAGAAACCCATTAGCCCGGATCAGGTCCCCCTCGAGATGCGAACAAACCTGATCCACCTAAAACCCAAGATCGAGTCCCCCCCCCCTTCCCGTCAAGTTTTACAGTAGCTGCTAGAGTAAAACCCGACCCCTCCCCTCCTGGAAACCGTTTATTTCTTTTGCAATGTTACATCCCCTCTCATCCCAGCGTCCTCTGCTGCCTGCAGCCAACCTCTATCATCAACAGTGATGGCCGACCATCGACAACGGCTAGTTGACGACCGCTGTAGCGGCAAAAATATGCTAGTAGGGAACATCATTCCCTATTGCCTCATATTACATTCACCACCGGAAGGCAGTTACAACCACCTCATATTAATTTTGATGAATTTTTCAACGAGCGTCACATGGACACCGATACACCCACACCTAGAATGCGTGCAACAAAAGCGTTGTGTGGGCTCATAACCCAATGTTAGGTAAATGGATCGGAAAGAGCCATTTACTGAAAGCGGTCATGGATGATCCAAACAAAACTTTGATGGAGGTGGGTGGTCGGCATTCTCTTCAACCAATCAATGCCCTCGATGAGTTAAGGTCGTCAAGTCAAAAGTTGAGCAAGACCCTTAAACCCAGAGAGAGAGAGATCACGTAGGTAGTTCTCATCACACTACCATAGGTTTCATATTTATAGTGAGATCTAGTAGGAGGATCATGATGAGACCATAATGGTCATGCATGGACAATTATTAGACCTAGCCCCTAAAACTGAAAGGTAGCTCCAGCTAGGGGTGGCAATCGGGTCGCGTTGGCGGGTTGGTCAGCATACCTCAACACAAACACGACCCGTTTATTAAACGGGTCGGATGTGGCAAACACGAACACGACCCATTTATTAAATGGGTAACCCGACATGACACGGTTAACACGTTTAATAAACGGGTCAGGTCGGCATGACCTGATTACAGCTCCATCTGTATTCTGTTCTATCTTCTTTCAAGAAATGGTGCCTGTTAAAATGCTTTGGTAATGATGAAACATTATAGGTCCTTTCTGTCACTCCAAAAGTTAGTAGCATTCAGATAAAAAAATAAAATAAATAGTGACCAAGATAGGTTGAAGCACAAGATGATCACCATAAACGCTCAGAGCCGCCTGAGTTTATTATTTCTGTCAGAGACTAAAGGACAAGAAAAAATCAGAGATTCAGGCAATGATGGCATTGCACTCAACCTCAATGACAAGAACAACCTCGTGCTTCAGTCTTTTGCCTCCAACTTTTTAATCTAAAAAGCCTATGTCTTCCTTGCATCAAACAATGGTATTACTGCCACCAACAAAATTTAAATCCCAAACTATTCATCATCCATCCCTTGTCAAACGTTCTTTCAGTGAAAAGATGCTGATCCTAGGCGCCAAACTCAGAAGTCTGAACCTTCAAGACTCACTAAATTACATAAGTACCCTTAATGCATAGAAAAAGAAAGAAAATGTGAAAACCCATTCAATGCACAAAATATCATAAGGTATTATGTCATTAAAGGCTGAGAGCCAAGAACTTATCCATTAAATAGACAAGACCAGATGGTGAGCTACTCTGCTGCACCTTTAGAAGCAAAAACAAAAAACAAAAAGGAAAAAATAATCACGCGTGCCTCTCACACGAGTACAACAATGACTCTCATCATTTCACCGGGCAATACCAAACGACCCCCATCATTCCCTCTTAAAAAGAACAGAACTGAACACCACTGCTTCCATTGCTCTTCACTCCCTCCCCATCCATTCTCTCTTTCTAAAGCATCCACGCAAAGTATTTCTATAGTTTTTTCCTGCCAAAACCTATCAGAAAACGTCCATTACTTTGTTGAGTCATCATTTTCTGGCACTAAACACCCACCATCTTTGTTGAAACAGGAAGGAAGCACACTGAAACTTCCTCCTTTTGTGCCTTCGGAACCCCCACTCCTTCATTGTTTTTCTGTTTACGTACTTGATCTATCACCCACTTCGCCAATGGGATTTTGAATTCTCGACTGATAGGATTCTAATAAGCTATTGAGGAGGCTCGTCGGAGAAATCCCACTTGCCAAGATTATATCCTCACTTTCTGTCAGGATTGATTCTTATCTGCTCTTCTTCTCTCCACTTAAAGCGCGCCAACATCATTTTCCTTCAAGTTTCTGCGTATCATTTCCATCAATCAATGGTTCTCCGGCCAAACCTCGGCAGGTGAAAGCCTGCATCCATTCGTAACTCTTTCTCCAGGAGCTCTATCTGAAACTCGCTCCCACAAAATGGGTTGATCCATCAAACCATTTATTTCCTTACTAAACTTCATCTTGGTTCCGACCTCCTTTAATTCACTCGGTAAACCACCAAAAACCTTGCCGGAAAATCACCCTTGTAAAACCCATCTGAGTTGGCTTCATCCCGTTTTTTCCCCAACTGAGTCGTCGTCAAAACACTGAATCTTGCCGCATAGCAAATTGTCGGAAAACCTTCTTTTCGGAAACTGCATCCGGGTTATCTTCCTTGCAACGTATATATAAACGGGTTGCGAGTTGATGGGTTCGGGTAAACGGGTTGACCCGCCCGCCTAACCCATTTATTAAACGGGTCAGCCGGGTTGGCGGGTTGGCATACCCCTAACACGAACCCGACCCGTTTAATAAACGGGTTAGGCGGGTCAACCCGTTTATGACACGAACCCATTTAAGCCAAACCCAAACCCGCCTAAGAAGCGGGTTGGCCGGTCATGTCAGATTTTGCCACCCCTAGCTCCAGCCATTTGGACCCTTGATGTGCCCTGGCAATACGGGTCACATCTAGTTTGGATCCGATCCAACCAAAAAATCCGACACAAAGACCTAACTGCACTTACTTTGCCTGCCGTATTTGAGATCACTGTTCTGGCAGCATAAAACTCCGTGGTTAGGACTATTCTGGCAGTGTAAAAGTTCGTGGTTCGGACCAGGACCTATGTTGGGCATTGGTATCATTGGGATCTAATAATACCTTACGCCTTTCAATGTGAAATTCATCTTTAGGTCACTTTTACATATTTATTGAAAATGATAAGTTTTCTTCATTATTGGGTCCCTTTCATAAGCCAGCTATTTATTTGGTCTTGCCAACGGACTGTTGGGTCGTCCCGGGCAGGAGTCCACTCAGATGTGAACCTCAAGTGGTTCTGGATCCAGGATAAGATCCAATTCCTGTGTCACTCTTGCCAAAGACATTTGACTAAAAGAAAGAATGACAAGGAGATTTGTTCGACCCATATGGGCCTCAACGATGTGCATCCCCGACCCGTCTGCCGCACCAGCCTAAAACGATTACCTTAACCTAGCCTTGTAAACGGGTTGGATATGATTAGACGTAGGTTACTTGGATTTTGAATCGGATTCAGACTCAGTGAAAAGAGCTTATACCAAATCCAGATCCAATTCCTATCCTTGTATACCTTTACAACTCATCTGTTTGGTTCTCGTCGGATTTTGAAAAGGTGAGCCAGATCCGGGCCCAAACTCGAACACTCGCAACCCCATTAATCCATCACGTGACAGAAACTTCAAAGTTGACTAAAACCTAAATTAGGGTCCCTTCCAGAAGCATCCCAAATCCATGACAAATTAGGGTCGATCTGTAGAGGACGATACTGTACCAAAACAGTAGAGGGTGTGAATAGGTCCAGTTTTCTGGACCCGAAATGAACCAAACCATATAGGGTCCGAGTATGATGATAAATAAGAAGGCCGGATTAAGACCCGAGTCTGAACCTGAAGGTTAGATTAATACATGGATTTGGGTATAGTTTGTGAAAATTTATACCAGACCATGTAAGACCCATAATTTTTAATATAAAAATGATAAAAAATAGTATCTTACCGGGTATGGCCGGTGTCTGATTCATGTAATTCTTATATGGTTTCTAGGTCCAATTTTGGGTTCGGGCCTGATTCCGTACCTCCAAATCGGGAACAAGTCCGGGAACCAAACCCCACCCGTTGACACCCGTACAAAATACCTAAAAAAATTCTCAGAAACAAAAAAAAAAACGTTTCTAGAAGCCTCGAAGGTAACGTCAGCGGCTACGATTTAATTGTCTCTCAATCCGACGGTTAGAGTTCACCACGCGTGTCTTCACATCTTCTCCGGTTTTTTTTTTTGTTTTAATTTGAAATACACATCCTCTCCGGATACATCGTCAAAACCTGCCAAGCCAACGGCCCAGATCAGAGCACACACGTCACGCCAAACCCCCACTTCAGCGACACGCATCCCTGGCACGGCGCTCACGATGTGCGGTCGAGATCCTACCACAGTGTGGGACTTTTCAACGGTGGATAAGGATAAAAAAGTAAAAAAAGTTGAAGAGACATAAAACCATTTGTTTTAAATGCATGCATACATGATAATTCATCGTCATATTAAACACTTCGTATTTATATACATCATTTCATCTAAAACAATGATGTAACCGGTAGGCACCCAACTAATTATCTTTTTAATTTTTATAAAATTAATGCATTTTAATGATAATTAATAACTTATTGTACACTTAATTAATTATTTTTTAATTTTTATAAAATTAATTTAATTAAATAAATAAAATATAGTTACCAACTTACATTTTAAGCAATTAATTAGGTAGCTAAGGCTCACCGAATATGCCCCGTAGCCCATACGCCGTTGTCTCCAAATTTTTATGCCATTATTGAACAGGTTTGTAAAAAGCCAATCCGTATCAGCAATTTCACAAAGTATGAGCCGTATCTGAAATATCAGTAAAATAAAGGCCTTGATATGAAATTTATTCTTTAAAAGGAAGGAGTTAAGAAAGCTGTAGAGGTGTAAAGAGGCGAATTAGGGCTTCCTGCAAAGTCGATTCTCGCTTTCCCTTCTTCTTCTTCCTGTAGAAAAATAGGGAAAAATTTCGTTTTTTCTTTCTGTGATTGATTCCAATCCGTTGGTTCGGAGGAGAGTTCTTCGCCTTGCCGGAGACGATGCTCTCGCTTCAGAGCGACGGTCGTCATCCGCACCAGATCCACGGATCGGGCGGCAATGGCGCGTTCTCTAGGGTTCCCTTGAAGGCCGAGCACGAGGAGTCGTCGTTCCTCGCCTCTCAGCTCGAGTCATGCTTGAAACCGTCCCATTCGGCCGTCGTCGAATCGCACGAAGGTATCGGATGATTCGTTTCGTTTTTTCCTCTATTTTCGTTTTTTCGCGCTTTCCATCTCTCGTCTCAGGCAGCCGAGCGGGTTCAGATCGTGTAGAATGATGAGTTTTTCTAGGGTTTCTAGTGCCAAAGAGTGAAGACAGGTTTGGGTTGGGGTTTTATTGCTTTGTGTATTTGCTCATGACTTGAAATTTGGTTGTGATCTTGAAGAACTTTTTGATTGATGAATTTGTGATTTGACTGATGACGTTTTGTTATGATTTGCTTTATCTGCGGTTTAAACTCCGAAGATATGTGATTCAATCGATTGTTGATGGAAGTTGTTTGATAGGAATAGTTTCAGACTCCTGAGTACTGTGAAAAGATACGATCTGTGAGTTGATTTTTTATGGTTGATTGCATGACGATTTCGAAGCCCGAAATGTGCAATTGGAGAAGACAATCGTTTGTGATCCATATGACTGCTGACTGCTGACTGCGAGGATTTGTTGCACAGTGGATAGTGCTTTTGAGTGCAAATTCTCTTTTCATTTTTTTGTGTTGACGTCGATTCATCCGGTATGAGGAATTTGTTAAATGCAGTGTATGTGTTAGTCTTGTGCCAATTGAGTCGTGCTTAGGTCAGGATTGCAGCGTTGTAAATGATGAATGGTGGTAGTGTTCACCTAGTTGCGTTCCAATTTGGAGGTCAAATTGTGCCATCTTTTTCAATTGCTTGAGTGGCTTCTTGTTCTTTTACTGCAAGCCTTAATGTGACTTGTTATGCTATACCAACATCTTATTTGTACATCCACTTGTATTTGAGAAACTTTCTCCTTTTGACGGAGTTCCCCGTGAGATTCTCTGAATAGATTAAAGGAATTTATTGGACAACCTTGCGTGACAGGTAGTTCTCTCTTTTTTCTTATGTGCTTTTGCTGAATGCGGATGACGAGCTTACTGAATGCATGTCCAAGTCTATGCAACTTTCTTTCCGCCACTTTGGATTGTGTTTTACATAAGTTCATCCCAGCGACCTGTGGTCTGGTCTGATCTCATAATGAGGAATGTCTTCCCAGTCATGGTCTCTTTGGTAGTAAGGACTAGGCTCTTTCATCAAGAGTTTGATTATTTTGGTTACATATCCCATTTTCAGCAATTCTGATGGTTTTTTTGCTCATGAATGTGTTCCTGTATTTAGTCTTTTTGAATATGATAATTCGTGCTGTAATTCTGGATTGTTTTTCAAGGCTGTATCGTTGCATGCTAAATTTGGTCAAAAGCATGTTGCATATAGCTGCAGCCAGCAACATATATCAGTTTGTTCATTCCAGAGATTCCCATTAAGATCTTTGTGGTTGTGATGCAGTTGATGGAGACATGATTTTTGCCCTTGCTCACCAAAAGTACAAGACTGGACATTATAAACAAGCTCTGGAGCATAGCAATGCTTTTTATGAGAAGAATCCTAGACGAACTGACAACCTTCTTCTTCTTGGTGCAATTTATTATCAGGTGATTAGATATGAATGCTTTTCTAGAATATTATTCTTTCATTCGATATATTTTAGCTCACAACTAATTTTAAGTTTTTTATCAGTTCTTTAGTTGATATGTCCAATGCGTGAACCCTTGAAATGAGAGAAATTGTTGACATTCATAATTTGTGGCCTTTTTGTCTCCAGCTTCATGATTTTGATATGTGCATAGCAAAGAATGAGGAAGCCCTTGGTATTGATCCTCATTTTGCAGAGTGCTTTGGTAACATGGCTAATGCTTGGAAGGTAAATGACGTTTGAAAAATACAAATGCTGTTTCATATATCGTGCATTCTAAAAATAGTTTTTGGTACATTCTTTTTGTTTCTATTTTATTTTCGGTTTTGCTTTCCAACTCAGGTTCAGAATCTTCAGTTCAGATGAATATTGACACAAATTTTCTTTATGCTTTTCAGGAAAAAGGAAACATTGATTTGGCTATTCGCTATTACATGGTTGCAATAGAGGTTAGTTGGAAGTTGATATTTTTTGTCTGATAAACCTTTCACTTGATGCCTTAGGCTCTCATCTAACAGCAAACTATTAAAATTTGCCAAATAAAAAAACAAAAAAAAGATGCTTCATTTATGTACTATTAATGAATAATTGGATATTTCAATAAACAATCTTCAAGAAAATCACAATAACTAGTAAGAACCACTCTACATATTTGTATAAAGGACAACATAATGCTATACACCAACATAGTTGTACATAGTAAACACAATTGCATAATACAAACAGCATGCCACTTGTATATAACACAAATAAGCAACAAATCAATGGATTACTAAGTCAATAATTAATTAATTAATTAATTAACAAGAACAAAGTAATTTTCTGATTAATAGGTCCGATTGTTCAAGAGCAGGGGAGGAAGAACAGAGAGAGACGAGAATATCTTCTTCTTCCTTTCGGCAGAGAGACACACACACTATAGACTAGAGATGGAGTGTCCTATTCAGGGCCTCCCCTAATTTGGGTCAAATGGGGACTTTGACCCCCACCCAACCTCAAATAACACTGGTATTGGGTGCTTCTAAGCATTGTCATACATAGTGTGTAATATGTAAAATAGAAAGTTTTGTACTTTTTATGTTTATTTCTCACATTCTATTGCATGCATGCATGTGCTGGCTCATTGTGTCTTTTAGACATTAATAGAATTCAAAACTTTTGTTCCTTGTGATGTTTGTGTGCTTTCTTTAGGCTTTTTTTAGTTCCAAACTTCTGTTGTTCACTTCGATCAACCTGTAATCCCCATTACATTTTATTTGCAGTTACGACCTAATTTTGCTGATGCATGGTCAAATTTAGCTAGTGCTTACATGAGAAAGGCAAGGTTCAATGAAGCTGCACATTGTTTTCGCCAGGCTCTTGCACTCAATCCTCTTCTAGTATGCATTGTCTTTTCCTTCTCTTATATTTGTGCTTATTTGGAGGATTGCAGTGGTGTTGAGATTCTGTTGTTTTATTTTTTAACCATCTTCCATGTTCTGGCCCAGGTTGATGCTCACAGTAATCTTGGGAATCTGATGAAGGCTCAAGGTCTAATACAAGAGGTAAGGTGCTTGATCTTTAGGAAGGAGAATCTGGTTTTTATTCTGTCTGGCTGGTATTGTGGCAGTTTGTTTTATTCCTGCTATTCTGGTAATATAGGTTCGTTGAATTTGGCTCTCCTGTTTTATTGTATGCATTGTTGAGTGTCAAAAATATTTCTTTGTGAACTTGAAAACAGTCAAGGATTCCAAGTTTCGTTTGGTCTAATTTAGATTCCTTGCACTCGTTTAAATGTGTTTTCTATACTCTTGTTTGCTTTGCCCAGCATTGGCCAGAAGCAATGAAGAGATCCTTAATTATTCTGCTTTCCTTCTAGAAAGTATGCACATCCCCATGTTTCATTTTCCTCTTTCTTCTTTCCACATGATGACCTCACGGTGTTGGAAGTTTTCCCATTCTAGTAGTAAAAAAACTTGTTTGCCAAAGCTTTATGTGGATGATTTTGTCAGTAACAATGTTGTGAAAATCATGCCTAAGGTTCAACCATGTGTGGGGCATGCGCCTCGTATGCCTTGAGGCGCACGCCTCATAGCAAAACACGCCTCAGGGTGAGGCACACATCTCATTTGTAATTAAAAAAAATTGAAACAAAAGGGGAGGGGGGGCCGATGTTAGGGCACCCCCCTCCCTTTGTCTCCTCCCTTTTGCTCCCCAGCCTCTTCACCACCAGCGGCAACAGCCCCTACCGACGGCAGCCACCACTTGCGGCAGGTACATACTCTCTCTTTCTCTCTGTCTTCGTCTCTTCTTCTTCCCTTCCTCTGCTCCCGCTTCTTCTTTCCTCCTTTTTTGTTATTCTTCTTGTTCTTCCCTCCTCCTCCTCTTCTCCTTTTTCTTCTTCTTCTTCTTCTCCTTTTTCTTCTTCTTCTTCTTCTTTCCTCCTTCTTCTTCTTCTTTTTCTTCCTCTGTGCAATTAATTGACTGTACATGTGATTATGTATGTACATGTAATTGACTGTGTATGTTTTGGTTTTTGTAAAGATTGTGTATATCAAATTGCGAATGTTACTTTGTCATTATTTTAAAATAATTTTTTGATAGGTGGATATAAATGTAATGGACTGTGTATGTGTAGGTTTGTACGTGTACATAGCTACATATAAAGATGGTGTATGTACATGTGATCTATTGTGTATGTGTAGGTTTGTAATTTTGTATATAAAGATTGTTAATGTGAATTTGTGACTTTTAGTTTGTGTCATTAGATCATGGATATTAAAAATAAGTTTAGGTGTTTTTGTTGGTGAGACTAAGTATAGATAATTAGATATGCATTATTACGTGTTCTAGTTCTTGAAAAATTAGCTAGATATACATTAACTTTTGGTTGTTAATGCTAATATGCATTATATAATGATGACATGATGTTGAGGAATTTAATTGTTAGTGATTTTGTTACTTAATTTTTTTCATTGAATGCTCATATTTTATTTGTTAGATAGTTAGATAGATCAAGTTGTTGCACTCATATTACTTTACATGTTATTCTCATGTTTTCGGTATATATTTGATATTTTCTATTTCTTATTGGTTGTTGCTTCATTAATAAAGCATTTCTTTTATTTATTTGTATTTTTATATATTTTTTAAACTTCTAAAAAAATATTTTTGAGGCTTATGCTTTAAGCCTCGAGGCTTACTCCTCGCTACATATTTGGTGGAGCGCTTCGTTACGCCTCAACGCTTTTCACAACATTGGTCAGTAAATAATAATTATAACGCAACCTATTTACTAGAAATTGCTGCATGTTTTCAGGCATACAATTGCTATGTTGAGGCCATACGTATTCAACCATCTTTTGCCATTGCTTGGTCTAATCTTGCTAGCATTTTCATGGAGGCTGGAGACCTGACAAGAGCCCTCTCATATTATAAGGTAGGTCACTGCCATCCTGAAAACAAAATTTATTTTGTATGCATTGATCAGCATTATGAGTTGCTTGTCATCTTTTGGTTCTTTGGACTTCCATCATTTTCATTTTCTGGTGATGTATTAATTGACAAAATTTTTCCTATACTTAACAGCAACATAAAGTTTAGCAGGCAAATGTTAAAAATAATCTTACATCTTTTTTAAAGTTATTTGACACTTACTATTAAAGAAAGAAAATAAGGCCAGACTTAAAAGGAAAAGAGAAAAAAAGAGGGGATGTGTAGGAGGCCTTTCTGGAATACTAGCAGATAATGCTCTAGCATATTCAGTGACCTTGCTGAACTATGTATCTAACCAGTGCAACCTTGGGTTGATCCAATTAAACCCTAATACTGTCTTTGTTCATGCTTTGTCTTAGATGACTCTTAGATCCATCTGTAAGCTCTGTTGAAGCCTAAAAGCAGGTGAAGATTAGAGGCCTTCCAGGCTTCCGGCAAGCGGAATTCCATGTAAAGTGGATCATGTGTATGGATTTAGTAACAGAACCAAATCATCCCATGTAAGGAAATTTACGTCAAGCTTTTTGTGCATCCCATTCTGAATTTTGTTTCATATCCTGCCTTGTATACTTGCTTGAGATCTTTCATTGTCAGAGTATGGGTTCTATCTTCAGAAGCATGATGCATTAGTGGATTCCTTCAAGAACCACTCACTTTAGAAGGCTATTTTTATATGAAAAGAGAGTTAATTATATAAATAGTTCGGGGAGGTCAGCGTGTCTCATTGCTCTGTTTTTTTCAAGCACAGTGAAGTGGTGGAATGATGGGTCTAGACCATCTGTTCTTTTGCTTATTTTGTGGTTTAAGCTGCATACTGTGGAGTATGGATGGATTTATGTCTAGTGTAATTAGAAGCATCACCCTAGGAAGCACAGTTAAATTATTTTATGTGATTATTCTGTTGTATGTATTTCCAGGAAGCCATTAAGTATAAACCAACATTTGCTGATGCCCATTTGAATCAAGGAAACATCTACAAGGTAAGTCATCATGTATAGTTCCAGTATGGTCGGGTTGCAGCAGATTCCAAGACTGGATTCTGGAGAAAAACAGATCTTTCTTTTGCCTTTTCCAGGCCATGGGAATGCCCCAGGAAGCTATGACTTGTTATCAACGTGCTATACAGGCCCGTCCAGAATATGCAATGGCTTATAGTAAGTTTTACGTGTGCTTGTTCTTTGATTCAGTTTAATATTCCCTTCCAGTTTGATCAAATCTATCTGGTATATTTCTTGTTGTATGGTTTCCTCATACAAGAGAATTTTGTTACTTCAATGTTGTCTTTGTGTCTGATTTCCTCATGCAAGAGAAGTTTGTTACTCCAATGTTGTCTGTGTTTGAGTACCGTTCAGGCAATCTGGCAAGTTTGTATTATGAGCAAGGCCAGTTGGACCTGTCAATTATTCACTATAAACAAGCCATTAATTGTGATTCAGGATTTCTTGAAGCATACAATAATCTGGTAAGTTTCTTTCATGCTTTGCAAGAATCTCAGTTTGGTTTATAATCTCCTAGAAAATATTGTTTGCTGACTAATTGGTTTTCTGAAATCAATTTTAAACACTGAAGGGTAACGCCCTCAAAGATGATGGCAGAGTTGAAGAAGCAATTAACTGTTATAGGGTTGGTACCTACTATTTAGCTGCTATCTTTTGGCTCATATGTATTTAATAGAATTCTCACTGTTCTTATTCCTGTTGTCACATGAAGTCATGCCTTGCACTCCAACCCAATCATCCACAAGCTCTTACTAACCTTGGTAATATATATATGGAGTGGTGAGTTTCTTTTTGTCCTTGGGATGTGAGTGGTGTTACCAAATTTTAATTCTCCTGTAAAGTTCTTACCGAAGATCTAATGTAACATTCATTTTGGGCTTGTAGGAATAGGATGAGCGTTGCTGCCACCTTTTACAAAGCAACCTTGGCAGTGACAACGGGATTGTCCGCACCTTTCAGTAATCTGGCAATAATATACAAGCAGCAGGTTCTGACACGACTTTCCATTTGTTCCAAAAACTTGGCATGCATTATTCTCTACTGTAGACAAAGCTAATAGTTGATCTATGGCAGGGCAACTATGTGGAGGCAATATCTTGTTACAACGAGGTTCTCCGAATAGACCCTTTAGCAGCAGATGGACTTGTGAATCGTGGCAACACACTTAAGGAGATTGGTCGAGTTACTGAAGCAATACAGGATTATGTTCGAGCTGTTAATATTCGTCCAACTATGGCTGAGGCTCATGCTAACCTTGCATCAGCTTATAAAGATAGGTAAACCTACAAATTAATTGAATAACTTCATATTATGAAATGATTTCATGTTTTCTTATCATTTGAGTTGTGCTTGTTTTCAGTGGGCATGTGGAATTAGCCATAAAAAGCTACAAGCAAGCATTGATTTTGCGTACTGATTTCCCTGAAGCAACTTGTAACCTGCTACATACCTTACAGGTACCAAAGAAACTCTTTCAGCCCCTTTGATGGGTAGTTGCAGACATGAGTTTCATTTCAGGGTGAATCACACACATGCATATGGAAGGAACTTCTTTGGTCTTCCAATAGCAATAGGTGATTGGTTCACTCATGTATCTTCCAAAACTGAAAAAGTATTTTTGAGAGTTGTTTCATGGATCTGGAAGATAGTACTTTGATCCTCCCAATAACTAAAAAGTGTATCATGCGTGAATATTACATCTTCACTGGAACAACCTGATCGACCTCATCTTGGTCCAGGAAAGGATGCACTTGATTTGAATTTCATGAGCCAATAGTTGGTTGCTCAAAATTCAAGTTGATGTCATCTTCTCTCATCTCTCTTTTTTCATTTATCTTTTCTATGGGGGAAAGAGGGGGGGGGGTGTGGGATTGCTATTTTGCACATATCAGGCTGACATGCTTCTGTGGCTTACTTTTTTCAGTGTGTTTGTGATTGGGATGATCGAAAGAACAAATTTATTGAAATTGAAAACATTATAAAGAGACAGATGAAGGTTTGGTTTTGCACTTGCACTGTGTGATTATTTAGTATTTACTCTTTTTTCCAAAGCAGCATATTTCTTTCTTCTGCGTTTTTATTTTGCTTTTTTCCTTTTTCCTTCCAGATGTCTGTTCTTCCCAGTGTTCAGCCATTTCATGCAATAGCATACC
Organism: Nuphar pumila; assembly: GCF_984573655.1. Classification (NCBI taxonomy): domain Eukaryota; kingdom Viridiplantae; phylum Streptophyta; class Magnoliopsida; order Nymphaeales; family Nymphaeaceae; genus Nuphar; species Nuphar pumila. The sequence continues at coordinate 8,708,163 of NC_143265.1, forward strand.
CACTTGATCCGATGCTTGCTCTAGAAATAAGGTTTGTTTCTGTTACCTGATGCATTTGATGGTATCAATTTGATATGCACTGTAATTGTTTTTGTTTCATGCAATAAGATATACTCTTGATGCAATGCTTGCTCTGGAAATAAGGTTTGTTTCTGTTACCTGATGCATATATATATATATATATATATATATATATATATATATATATAGAGAGAGAGAGAGAGAGAGAGAGAGAGAGAGAGAGAGAGAGAGATGAAAACCTACCCAATAGAAAACCTCCCAAACCTACCCAATAAAAAACATTTGTTGGATTTTCCGTGTTTTTTTTTGAAATTCTGACCTTACAGATGTGTTCATCATGATTGATTTACTAGAAATTGACACTTGGGTCATGCATTATGGATAAAAAAATGGTATTTGGAGCCTTGAAAATTTATGAAATAGTAGGCCGTTGATTTTTGAAACCGTATGAAAACATATCCATGTATCGGAATCAAATGTTCCAAGAACTGATTCCTATAAAAACAAGCACATAGATCACATCTGCAATGTCAGAATTTCGAAAAAACATCGAAAATCCAATAAATGTTTCTTATTGGGTAGGTTTGGGAGGTTTTTTATTGGGTAGGTTTTCATTCTCATATATATATATATATATATTTATGTATATATATATATATATATATATATAATTTTTAAGAGTTTTAAGTTAACACCTATGTGTATGTGTGTGCATTTATGTATTTATATATGATATAGATAAAACTGGACTTGGTTAAGGTTAACTGAATCTACTTTTGAACAGAAATGGATCTCAGTGTGGTTGACTTCATTTGACACAAAGGAAGCCATGTCCAAGTGTCGCACCCGCATGGGTGCATGTTAAAATATGTGTGTGTGTGTGTATATATATATATATATATTAATATATATATTGGTATTGTAATAGTTAAATGCCCTATAGGGGCATTTTTGTCTTTTACATATAATAAATACTGTTTATTAAAAATAGTATTGGTCTTCTTTTATTTATTTTATTTTTCCTTTTTTTTGTAATTACGGAGTTCCTTGAGGGGCTCTATGGTCTTTTAGACCATAGAGTCATTGGGAAAAGACCATAGACTCGTTGGGAGCTCCTCAAGGTCACTCCCTCTCATTTTTTGTGTATAAATAGGGGTTCTTTTTCCCTTATTCTCTCTATGCTTTTTTAAGCATAATATCAATAAACCTCTTATTCTTCTACTTGTTTGTTTATGTTGCCCTTATGCCTTAGTGGACTTGTGCTTTTGTACTCTTGTGTTTGTGTTGTGCCTTTGCATCGTCCGCTCTTGGACTTGTATGTGCCTTTGCACTTTGTTCTTGTAATTCTGCTTACTTCATTACATAGTTTTGGTCCTTTGGGAAAGTGTTCGTGGTTGGTGGTGCTTGCAGAACTCAAGGTGGAGGAGCTCTTTTTGTGGTCTTCTATATTTTCTCTTCCTTCTTCTATCAAGTCAAAATGGAGAATGAACAAAAAATAGATCCGCCTTTCAAATTAAATGGTTCCAACTATATGATGTGGGCGTTCGCTATGAAAAATAACCTCAAAGGCAAGAAGCTTTGGGGATACATGATGAACTCTATTCCAGAGCCTCAACTCAAACTCCCTAAGTTGGAAGCAAATCAAGAAAAAGCGTTGGAAGGAGATGCTCAAATCAAAGCCATTGAAAACCATCAATCTAAGGTAGAAGATTGGAAAAACAAACATGCAAAAATTCTTGCATGGCTCATGAACAATGTTAAGCTCAAAATATGTGCCAACATTGCTAAGTTCTGCAAAGCCGACGATGCATTGTTTTTTATGAAGACTATGTATACCCGAAAAGACCTTGCAAGACAATTTTTTCTTCAAGAAAACATACATGCCATCAAATGAGGGGACATGAATGTCCGTGACTACTTTAATGCTCTTGGTCCTCTATGAGATGAGTTATCTCTTCTTTAACCCAAATAGGTTGCTAGTGAGGATCTTAAGCTAAGAAGGGAATAAATGGAAAAAGAATATTTTTTCAATTTTTACATGGGTTTAAACTTGTATTTGAACAAGATCTTCTCTCCACCATTGATCTAAACCTCTTCTTTTGAAAAATGTTGTTGCCGAAATATGCAAAGAAGAAACTCGTCTTGGTATGATTAAGGGAGGGGATGAAGTGTTGACCGTTTCTAAACTCGACCATCATCTGAAATCTTACAAGCCTCCACACTTTGGAATACAAAATAGCTATACTAGTAATTATAAAATGGCTATTTGTCATCATTGCTATGAACCGAGGAACATAAGACCTAATTGCCCCAAGTTGAATGACTCTCCAAAGAACAAGGTGACTTTCATTGAAGAATCTACACCAAAGAAGGATGAATCAAGTAAGGGAAATGACTCTTTTTCACTTGCTAAACTATCTAGGCATTTCAACAATTACTCAAATTTCCATCTACATTGGGTGCCGCAATAGCTTCATCTTCTTCTCCAGGTATGTCTTCTTGGATTCTTAATTCGGAAGCCTCATTTCCTATGACACCTCATGAGAATGGTTTATCCGATTTATGCATTAGTTAAAAAACTTCCTATATTTCCACTGTCGATGAAACATTTTTGCAAATTAAAAGTATTGGAACCTCAGATTTTTTTCAAAATTTTTGTGTACCTAAAGTCAGGGTTCTACAACTAAATTTAAATCTTTTTTCCGTTTTTCAAATTTTTGATCATGGATGTGAAATTTCTTTCTCATCTAAGAGTTGCTTTGTGCAGAATCTTCAGTTCGGGAAGCAGATTGGGCAAGGCCATGGGAAGGGAAGATCTATACTTCATAAATTATCTAATTCTTTCTCCAAATTCTTTTTGTAATTATGCCCAAGATAAAGATATTGAAACTTTGTATAAAAGACTTGGACATCCTAGCTACTCAAAGATGTATCTTCTTTCTTTTGAGGAAAAAATTTGTAATGAAAAAGATTTAATTTGCAAAGATTGCATCTTTGGAAAGATAAAATTTATTTATTTTCTTAATAGAAGTTTGTCTACCTTTTGAATTAGTGCATTCAGATGTTTGGGGACCTTCTCCCGTCATATCAAAAGGAAGGTATTCATATTATGTTACTTTTATCGATGATTTCACTAGATATGTGTGGATCTACTTAACTTCAAATTTGATGTATTTTATTTCTTTAAAAAATTTCATATGATTGTCAAAAATTAATTTCAAGCAACATTTTTATTCTTAGATCTTATTCGGGTGGTGAATACTTATGAAATGAGTTTTAAAATTATTTAGAACAAAATGAGATTTGTCATCAAAAGTCGTGTCCTAAAACTTTCCATCAAAATGGATTAACTAAAAGAAAACATAGGCATCTTATAGAAACTACTAGGACACTATTTATTTTTAAAGATATTCTTAAAAGTTTTTGGGCTAAGGCTGCTCTAACTTCAATGTATTTGATAAATAGAATGGCCTTATCTTCCTTAAAAAATGTATCTCCTTATGAAAATTTATTTGAAAGAACATCAGATTTCAAGCGATTGCGAATTTTTTGGTTGTATGCGTATTGTACTCTTAGGTAAAAGAGATAAATTGTTTCCCAAAGCCATTGAATGCATATCCATGGGTTATGGAGAAAACAAAAAAGGATATAGATGTTTTTGGCTCTAAGAATAGCAAACTATATGTTTATAAAGATGTAACCTTTTTGAAAAACGAAAACGGTTTTTGAGATAACCAAAGAAAATAATGAAGTAGATTATACCTCTCTATTTGACCTATTGCCACAAGAAGAGTTGACTTCTTGTGATGATTCTTTGAATGATAACGGTGATAATACCTTGAATGATAATAAAAATTGTGATGATAATATGCATTCAAATGATGAGAATGCAGAATCGTCTATGAGAAATAATGACACTGATGATAAACTCATAGAAATATATACCCAACGTGAGCAAAGGAATCCTCTGAGTGCTTTAGAAAAATATTCACAAAATTCATCTTTAGAAGAAATCCTTCTTAGAAGATTCAATCGTGTCTCCAACCCACCAAATAGGTTTGTATCTCATGACACATCGACACATGGATCCTCCACCAGGATTTTGTATTGAAAAAGAAAAAAACCGTAAACTTACAAAAGCTTTGTATGGTTTTAAACATGCTCTTAAAACTTGGCATGGTAAATTTAGTAATGTAATGGCTCATATGGGTTTTCATTTTGGCTATACTGACAGTGCACTTTTTGTCAGAAGTATAGGTTCTAAAGTTATTTTTTTTACTTTATGTAGATGATATGCTAATCATTGGAAATAACAAGCAGAGAGTCAATGATTTTAGGAACATTTTAAAATAAAATTTTGAAATGTTTTGAGTTAGGTTTATTAAGATGTTGTTGTATTGAAGATGTGTACTCTCTTAGAGGGTACATTATTTCTCAAATGAAACTTGCTATTGATATTTGTACTAAGTTTGATATTTCAAATGACAAGAAGATACAAACCTTTGAAGTGATTAATGTTAAATTAAGGCTGAAAGATGAAACTCTTCTCGAAGATCCTACACTTTACTGCCAACTTGTTGGGTCTCTCACTTGTCTATCACTCACCCAGACATAGCTCTTGCAATTCACTCTATCAGTCAGTTTCAGCATGCTCCGACCACTGTGCACATGAGTGTTGTATTAAGAATTGTCAAATATATCAAGAGTACTATAATAAAGGGAGTTTTCCTATCCTCATCTTCTTTATTAGATTTACATGCTTATATTGATGCTGACGGGGGGAGAAAATCCCAATGATAGATTTTTGTGTATTTTTAGGTAACTCTTTGATTTTGTGTAGATACAAGAAGCAAAAAAAGTATATTTATCTTCAATAGAAGCTAAATATCGTGCGATGACTACTATAACTATGGAGCTTGTATGGCTAAGCCTTCTCTGAGACATGATGATAATAATCTCAAAACCTTCGAAGATGTGCTGTGATAATAAGAGTGCAATTTATATTGAAAGCAATCACACCTTCCATGAGTGAACCAAACACATTGAGATGAATTCTCATTATGTGTGATGAATATATGAGAGGGACCATTGAGGCTGTATGTTACATCATAGTATGACTTTTTCACCAAGGCTCTTCCTGCTTCTCAGTTTATTTTTCTCCTTAACAAACTTTCAGTTACTTCGCCGTAAGTTTGAGGGGGTGTTAAAATGCATGTATATGTATATATACTTATATATTTATTTTTTTTGGTATTGTAATATTTAAATTCCCTATAGGGGCATTTCTGTCTTTTCACATGTAAGAAGTATCGTTTATTAAAAACAACAATTTTCTTTTATTTATGTTCTTTTTACTTTTCCCTTTTTTGTAATTACGGAGTTCCTTGAGGGGCTCTATGGTTTTTTAGGTCATAGAGTCGTTGGAAAGTCCTTGGGAGCTCCCAACGACTCTAATTGGGACTGCTGTTTTTGTTATTGTTTTGTTGCTGATGCTGTTGTTGATGTTATTATGGTTATTTTGTTTTTTGCTGTTGAAAATAACATATGATTTACATTGCTCTACAGTAGCATCTCGTTATGGTCTTCAAGCCTTCAGTTATCCCCTGCTGTAGTTTATTGTTATTTTGTTTTTTGCAGTCGAAAATATGCTGCACATTGCTCTTTGGTAGCATCTCGTTATGGTCCTCAAGCCTTCAGTCATCCTCCTGCTGTGCCCCTCAAGAGCGAGGGTGGGAATGGAAGACTAAGGGTGGGGTAAGTTGCTTGTCATACTTATCTTAGTCTTTTTTTTTATGTATCTTATTATTGGGTTGTTTTCAGGTATGTAAGCAGTGACTTTGGTAATCACCCTCTTTCACATCTTATGGGCTCAGTATTTGGCATGCACAACAGAGAAAACATTGAGGTTTTGTAGATCATACCTTTTGTCTTTCATTATAGTTGATTATGAGTTCACGAGTCCTTCCATTGGTTCCTTCACGTATAATGAATTTGGGTGGGCATGGGTTGCAGGTTTTCTGTTATGCACTAAGCCAGAATGATGGTACTGAGTGGAGGCAACGTATCCAGTCTGAAACTGAGCACTTTGTTGATGTATCTTCCATGTCTTCAGATATGATTGCAAGAATGATTAATGATGATAAGATACAGATCTTGGTCAACCTGAATGGATATACTAAGGTATTTATCTGCATATTAACATGTTTTGGTGGTTACACACTTACATTGACAAAGTTACACCATCTTATCTGAAGGATCTTGGCTTCTAGTCCCATCTTCAGACAAGATCCTACTATGGCTATTCCTCTGGGAGGCTCCTTTTCTGCCTTTTTTTTTATCTTTCTTTTGCCCCTGAAAGTCTTTGAGAGTTGGGAGCTTGTTGGGAACTTCCACATATTCTTTCTGGGGTTACACCATAGAGAATGATGTATCAGGATGTTGGCTGTAGCTTTTCTGCCCCAACAGCCTTGTTAGAATGTGGGGAATATATAACTGCCTCATTGTTATTTAAGAATGTGGAAACTCTGTTTCAGGTATTTTACATTCTATTTCACACTTTTGTCTTTTCTCATGAAATTTGATACTGCCATCTCTTAATGTTTATCTACAGGGTGCAAGGAATGAAATCTTTGCCATGCAACCTGCTCCTATTCAAGTCTCATACATGGGTTTTCCTGGGACAACTGGTGCAACTTACATCGACTATTTGGTTACCGACGAGGTTGATATTTGGTGCAAGGCATTATGGTCTAACTTTTCAGTGCTTTGTTTTAACTTTTAATGATTTCTAATTCTGAGTCTTCTTTTGCAGTTTGTGTCACCTCTGCGGTTTGCTAATATTTACTCTGAGAAACTTGTACATTTGCCACACTGTTACTTTGTGAATGACTATAAGCAGGTGATTTCTGGAGCAAGTTTGAATTTTCTTTATTTATCTTTCATCTGGAATTCTCACTGACGTACTCCCATCTGGCAAATTTCCTTCCAGAAAAACCGGGATGTCTTAGATCCCAGCTGTCGACATAAGCGATCTGACTATGGTTTACCAGAAGATAAATTTATATTTGCTTGTTTTAATCAGCTATACAAGATGGACCCAGATATCTTCAACACCTGGTATGTCAATGGGTTTTTATTCATCGTTTGCTTGCCTTGGCATCTCCTGTCTTTGTATTCTTTACCACCTGAGTCTTTTATCCTTAAAATATGATAAAGGAGGCTGTTTGCTTAGTTTGTACAGTTTTGTTTTGGCTCTTTTGGCAACTTCAGGTGTAATATTCTTAGACGTGTTCCTAATAGTGCATTGTGGCTTCTCCGGTTCCCAGCTGCTGGCGAGATGAGATTGCGAGCCTGTATGTGCAGTTGTAGTTGTCTGATGTTCAAATCTGTTCGTTTTAGTTTCATCAACTTGTACTTGTGGCTCAATAGCTTCCCTGCCTTCATGGTGGTTATGATACTTTGCCTTTGAATCTGATTCAATACATGATTCTCTGTTACTTTTATGATCAGATGCTGCTGCTAGAGGTGTGCGGCCAGAACAAATCATCTTCACTGACGTTGCTATGAAGAATGAACACATCAGACGCAGTGCTCTGGCAGATCTTTTCCTTGATACGTACGACATCTCTTATGTTAAAGAAGTGTGTCTTGTTTGTTTCTCTGAAAGCTCATTTTTCCGATTTAGCTAGGAGCATTGTATATGTACTAAGCTTGGAATACTAGTACTATTTCTAATTCAAGGTAGTGGTTTTTTTGTTTTCTTTTTTCTCCATGATGCTAATTAGTGTTTGTGCTGATCAGGCCATTGTGCAATGCGCATACAACGGGTACCGACATTCTCTGGGCTGGTCTGCCTATGGTGACGCTGCCATTGGAGAAAATGGCGACTAGAGTGGCTGGCTCACTATGTTTGGCTACTGGTATTGGTGAGGAGATGATCATTAGCAGGTTAGTTGTTAGCTAGCAAGAAATAACGGCATTAACCCTTTCTCCTTGAGCTAACGAACTTTCTTATGCTGATGCCTGTAGCATGAAGGAATATGAAGAGAGAGCTGTTGCTTTGGCGGAAAACCGCCCCCGGCTGCAGGCTTTGACCAATAAGTTAAAGGCAGTCCGGTTGACGTGCCCCTTGTTCGATACAGCCCGCTGGGTGAGTTCATGAAGGATTTATTCTTATGTTTTTTAACACAAATTTACATTTCTTTTCTAATGATAGATTTCTTTTTCTGTATTTTGTACTCCAGGTTAGGAATCTGGAAAGGGCATATATCAAGATGTGGAACTTGCACTGTTCAGGTCTGCCGCCTCGGCATTTTAAAGTAACAGAGATTGATGCAGAATTTCCATATGATCGGTAGTTTACAATGTAGAACTGTAGATAGAAATTATATACACACAAGAAATACACCGAAAAGGTTTTACAGAGTAAAAGGCAAGCTGTTTGTCCAAATGATGCACTGGTGTTTGGCTGCTGCCAGTGCTGAGGGAAGCTGGTTGTATGGTATCAAAGCTTAATCCATGAAACGGGAAATAGGGGATCGTGCTGAGGGGTAAGCAGAGATTCCAGCATGACGTTTTTTCTGCTTTTATATATATATATATATATATATATATATATATATATATATATATAATGTGTGTGTGGAACCCTCAACCACCCTGCTGGACACCGTGTGTGGGGCCCCATGATTACCCTGCCTTGCGTGCCCACCTCTGAAAGCTACGGAAGCTACAGTCACACCCGAGTGCCAGCAGGTTTTGATCCAGTGCCTTCATCTCAGCACCCTCAACCACCCTGCTGGCCACACCGTGGTTTTTCTGCTTTTTGTGTGGTGTGTTCCTTTCATTCCTTGTCCAGCGATATGGCTACATGGGCGTTGGAGGTAAATCTTCTATAATTTTATTTATCAAGTGCTCAGAATTCCATACGGTGGGCATGGCTCTACCATATTTGTATTTTTGGTCTTAGTGGGTCTTTAAAGCAGTGCCCAACAGATTTTTTCTATGGTTCATCCCCTAGGTTGATAAAGTGGGTAGGGCTGGTAAACAAGCAGACCCAACCCAACAGAGGGTGTTTAAGCTTGGTTCATTTTTTGTGTTATGCCAAACTGAGCTTGAGCTCGTGAAGAGCCCGAGCCAAACGAGTTGAGCATGTACTACCTCATTTACAAAAAGTAAAATTTCGAAAATAATAAAATTTTGGACATTCAACTCATTGAGCCAAGCTTGAACTTGCTCATTTACAAAGGCTCTGTTTGGAAGCCAACATCGGGCGGAGATGGGGTTTTCCGATGTCCTTGTTTGCTTACCTGTAGTTGGTAGGTGAGGAGATCAGAGTGGAGTTGTGCCGCTTGTGATTGTCTGAGTTCAAAAACATCCTGCTGAGGATGTTGTGAACTCTTCTCTCATCTCTGCCGACCCATCTCCCTTCCCATGTCCACTCCCTCCCCCTCAACTCTGGCTCCCGAACAGAGCTTAATTGTTTCAAATTTGTGAGAAATAGGATTCAAGTTCTATGCTTATTGTTTGCAAGTCAAACATTTCAACTGTCTATATTCTGCGTTTTAAAATATATATAAGATTATTGATTAGCGAGCTTATACAAGTGAAGCAGAGCCAAGCATCAGTTATTTTTGTCCGGTTTTCTAATCCTCTTTCATGAGTTCAATCTGATTTTTATGAGCTCAGCCACGAGGGGCTCATCTCATTTGCCAGCCCTGAAAGGTAAATATCGTCATAGCCTCCATGCTTGCCTGTTCAACCAAGCTGCTGCTTGTGTCCTGATTCAATTCCTTAAGGTTAGCGATTGAGCAAAAACAGAAACATGAAGCCGTCTCTGGGTGAATATATTTGGTTGTATATAATAATGGGTCGAGACTTTAGATTTCATAAGTTGATGGCTAATGAACAGGGAGTAATAGCTAATAAAAATGTGTTTGGTCGTCATCCAATGATCCAACAGCAGCCCGTTGGAAGTGGGTGCGAATAACTTGAAGTCATAATATTGCTCTGATCAGTCTGTTAGTACATCCAACCCAACCCAAAACTGCATATCCGTGGGTTGATCCAAACTCAACCCGAGTAACTTTTTTTTTGAGAGGTAAAAAAAACTTTATTAATGATTTCAGCAAGTAACAATAAGTAGGGATTTTAATCTAATTTGGGTCGGATCTAGACATTACCAAGTCCAACGTAATCAGGTTTGACTTAATCTAATTTGGATGGAAAAATATTAAACCAAACCCGGATTTGACTAGCTTAAAGCCTGGTATTTACAGTTATCAGGTTAGATTTTTAGTCGGATTCAGGTTCGGTTTGAGTGCAAAACTTAATACCAAACCTGAATCCAACTTTTAATCAGATCCAGATTTGGCTACCAAACCCGCTTAATAGACTCGGATATGGGTTGGGTATCGGGTTGCAACCAAATCATTTACATCCCTAACAAGAAGTTGTTAGGTTGAAGAGGATTCAACCCCCATCATTTTTTTTCAGGGGGGCGAACCACCATCGAGATCAGAGACTTATTCGCGCTTAAGATGGTGTAAACTCGTGCCGCACTCCTTTACCCCAGAGAATAGCTTGGCTGCGGCTGAGAACTGGCTTATCCTTTGCCCTCATTAATGCAAGGGCTTTGACACTCATGGGAATGGAAACCTGACTAGCCGTCTAGTTCTATGACCCCTCCACTGCACCAAACCCCTTGGGCTAACACCCATCATTTCAAGCAATGATACATCAGTAGCAAAGAGAAGATGGAGCCAGGCCAGGTCGTTTTGTGTCTAGCTGCCACTATAAAAGTCAATTCAAGGAGCACTGTTCTTCTCAAAACAGAAGCAGACGCTTTGCCATGGAATATACGATAATGCAAACAATAAGTCAGGTTTTCATACATCTGACCCGACCCTTCTGATCCCACATGTGTTCTTGTATATTTTTATAATAAAAATAAATATATCTCAAATGTCCTCTAAATAGGACCCAAAAGGATCAGATTCGGATCAGCTAAATACATAGAAGAGCCAGATCCGAATTGGGTCAGAACAGCCAAAAATCATAAAACCCCAATACTGGATCCTACCCATTTACCCTACCTCTAAATTATGTTGTTTGGGATTGAGATTCCACTTTTTTTCTGAACGCGAGCTGGGTGCTTGTTATTTGGGCCAATTTGGGTGCACCCTAATGGGTGGGGTACCAATTACGTACAGGTCCTTCACCCAAGACTATGCAGAAGTTACCCAAAAGTAGAAATGCAAATGGTTCAGATCCAGAACAGCAAAATACATAGGGATTCGGATCCAAAACAACCAAAAATTACAAAACCTCCGTCCCGTATCCTACTCATTTGCATCCCTACACAAAATGCCCAAACCCTACTCCCGTGAGAAAAAAGATCAGGTGCATTGTGACAGGCCCTATCTCCAAGATGGAGGGTGATCAGATGCAGCGGCACACTGAAAGTGTGCAATCACATTGCACCTAATCCTCTCTTCCGGTAACCGGTCCATACGAGTCCCCCACTCATCCACGCCCAAGGAAAGCAAAATAAAACGCATCGGACCAAACCGGGTACAACCCGACTCGGCGCTGACCCTTATCCACTACCCAAAAACCGAGGCTACGCGGAAACCAGACAAGAAACCTACCACAAAAATCCAATCTTTCAACAAAACCAAAGGTCAGGATTTACCTGACAAAACGTTTATCGGGTTCACCTCGGGAACTGTTTTCCATAAGCTCTTCAACCGTTCATCATCTCCCGTAGGGCCTATCTCCACCGTCAGATGCCTGAAGTAGAGACGCGGCACGCCGTTCGCAGACCGTCTCCTTTCCCAACGTGTCACACCCCGACGCCTATAAATGCGACACGCCCTTCATCCCCACCACCAAAAGAGCAAAAAATCCGTAGAAGAAGAAGAGAAGAAACCCATCTTTCCAAGATGGCAATTTGCCGCTCCTTCCTCCTGTTGCTCTCCTTCATCGTCATCATCGTCGTCCCTTCTCCGGCGGCTGCTCGGCCGGGGACCTTCGTCGGAGGGAGGACGGAGATCCCCAACGTGAAATCCGACGGCGAAGTTCAGGAGCTGGGGCGGTTCTCCGTGGAGGAGTACAACAAGAGGCACAACACCCACATCTCCTTCAGCCGAGTGGTGGAGGGTCAGAGACAGGTCATCTCCGGCATCAAGTACTCCCTTTGCATCGAGGCCGTCGACGGCGGTGCCGCCAAGATGTTCGACGCGGTGGTGGTGGTGAAGGCCTGGCTCAGGTCCAGGGAACTCGTTTCCTTTGAGACCGCTGCTTAATAGTTGAGTGGTTTTGTTTTCTTTCTTTCTTTTGTGTTTTTGTTTGAATAAAGTTGGGGTTCTCTATGTGAAAGTTTGGTTTGCCTGCCTCTGGTTGTGTGGTTGTGTTGAGCCAGAGGAAGCGTAAATAATGGATGGGGGAGTTTTGGGGATGGTGGTTGTGGCCCCTGAGCTACGAGATTTTCAGGGGGTTTTGGTTTGTGCTTTTTCTTTTTTTTCTTTTTTGAGTATATTAAAGAAGTTTTGGTTGATTGATATTGATTTTGTTGCTTGGTTTTTGTGGGTTGGATTGTGTTTTGTGGGGATTTGTTTTTTTAGTGGATTTTGATTCTTCAGAGAGAGAGAGAGAGATTTCCCTCTCCAGTCTCCACTTTGATATGCAGAAAATTCGTCCAGTCTCCACTTTGATATGCAGCATCCCATGTCCAAAAATCTGGATCTCAGACGCACCCAAACGTGTCATAAGAGGAAACAGCCAAACAGGAACCACCATCATAACATAGATTGGGATCTTAGCCATGCCAAATGGATCTATCGATCATTCTGATCTGCTAATACCTTGTGCCAACTCAATTATGAGCTTTTTTTTATTTTTTCATTTTAAACCTTACTACCTACAAATTTCAACTTTACTGCTAGGACCTCTTCTATTAAAATGCTATGGTGATGGATATGAGCAATCGATGATTTGATTTTCTAGCATAGCAGCCATCTTAGCATTTAGAATACTCAACCAAAAGCAAGTAAGTAAATGGATCGTGACCCATGATCCATGTGGTCAGCAAGGTCCTGTGTCAAGCTGAAAGCCCAGCATCGAATCTCGCTGGGGCTGTCATTGCTTTATCACTGATGAGGAACGTAAGGCTGGGTGATCGTGTCCTCAATCCAGAGTTTTATCTTGCAGGCAGATCTATTAAGTGACCCGGGGTTCTTAGTGAAGGTTTTCTTTAGTTTTCATAAAACAAACAAACTCATGAACCATTATTTCTTAGAAAAAAATCATGGCAGTTTTAGAAGCAGATAACAACGAGAGCAGATCAGGTGATCTGCCAAATCATTTTAAGAAAGTGATTTGGCATCTTCGCCGTCCATCGCTTCATCCCACCAAGACCCCACGGTCTTTATGCAATTTGTGGAAGGTGAGGATGCCAAATTACTTTTCTTAAAGTGATTTGGCAGATCGCTTGATCTGCTCTCGATAACAACCCCAATCTCATCAAGAGAACACCACAAACACTACCCCCAGTAAACGGATCCATGAATAGGAACTGGCCCGCATTGTTCAGTAAAATTAAGTAAAAAACTACCTAACTTATTAACTACTTAATAAAGGCTGCTTAACATTCCATTATTACATTTAGCCACACGTTTTGGCAGTTTTATGTTTCAAAGCACCCTTGGTCATAAAATCATTTTGTCATCCTTTGTTTAGTAAAAAAAAAAACTCTCATCGTTTATCTTTTAACAAAACAAGATGCGTGAGTTATTAAAAGAAGATAAAAAAATGTCATTTATACCTCTGAGGATTAGGGATGGCAGTGGACCGGGGGAAATCGGGCCCCGCCCCATCTCGCCCCGTTTGGACCGGGGATGAAGGGTATGAAACGGGGATGGAGGCGGGGACGAAGGTTAAAATCCATCCCCGTCCGGGGGTGGAGGCGGGGATGGACGTGCACTTTTCCCCGCCCCGCCCCGCCTCATCCCCGTTTGAACCGGGGATGGAGGACATGAAACGGGGATGAAGGCGGGGATGGAGGATAAAATCCATTCCCCGCCGGGGATGGAGGCGGGGGCGGAGGATAAAATCTTGAGGCGGGGCGGGGGTGGAGACCTTGTCCCCCGCCCCACTGCCATCCCTACTCAGGATGGCTGAATGACCTAATCTAAAATTGTTGGCAGCTTTTGTAAATAGCTGATATGCTAAGCTAGGGCAGCACATGAGGCGAGTTAGACCCGAGCTTGGGCTGGCTCGGCTCCACTGATTTATAAACTTTGCTGTTCAAGCTCGACTCGAGCTTGAGCAGAGCTTGAACAGCCTTTATACTCTGTAATAGGCTCGAGTCGAGCTTGAGCTAAGTTGGGTTCAGTTGGAGCTGAAAATCATTAGTTAAGAAATGTTTTGAAACAAATAGGGAGGGTGAAATTTGAACAAACCACCTCTTCTAAAGATGGCAACTTCCTATCCATCAGGAAAAGACCTTTTTTTTGTTTAAAACAAATGAAAATTTGTCACCTTATATGCCTTATGCCTTATAGGAATCAAGCTTAATGGTACTAGAGCTTAACTGAGCCTAATTGCTTATTCAAGCTTGCTCGTATATATACTAACAGTCTAAGCTTTTGCTCAAGCTCAGCTCGTTTATTTTCTTGGACAGATTCAATCCGAACTTAAACAGGCCGAGCCTAGCCAACTCAATTCATTGTGCAACCCTAGCTTTTTTCTGCTTCGGTAAATTACACTAAACAAATAATGCCCTAAAATGCAAAGACTGGACATTATCATAAGTTGTGTAATAGATTCACAGGATAGACTATTTCGGGTTAATATTTAATGCCTTTAAAGGCACCAAATTATATGAAACTATTGAGTTGAAAAGCATACTTTTAGTTTTTTTTTTTTGTAAATTAAATCTTATGGATGTGATCTATAATGTTTGTTTAGTCAAAAATGAGTTTTGAATCATATGATTGTGATACATATCAGATTGTTTAAGAGCTTCAAAAATGAATGATCTACAATGCACTAAAATTTCATGACTCAAAAATCATATTTTTTTGACTGAAATAACAGGATCCAAGGTTTGATCCTTAGCAATCAAACCTTCCTGACCACATCTATGAAGTCAGATTGAGTTGATAAAGCTTGAACCTATAAATTTCAGCTCAATAGTTCCATATAATTTGTTGCCTTAAAAAAGACTAAATATTAACCCGAGTATTTTCCAATAATACTATGGTACTCCATTGGGGTGTCATACATATACATGCAGGCCAGCACCTGCATGTGCCCCACGTGGATGTGTGGCCATGATTCTATTTGATCATCAACAGGAGATCGAGATCTGGCATGGTTGGCATTCTTGGGACTCGGTATCGTATCGAACACATGCAACTGGGTGACTTTGGACAAGTCAACTGAGTGACTCGGGTGAGTGAAGATCTTTTATTTAATTTATTAAAAATATATTATATATATTTATAGTATAATAAATTTTAAATCCAATATATGAATGTGATTTATTACATATAATAATACACATAACTTTAAAAAATATGGTGAAAATAGTGGCAATATTTTTAAAATATCACAGAAAAATAAAATATGTTAGTTCATTATTTTAAATTGTACAATGACATGTTATTTGCCAAATATCATGATATATTTGATAAAATGTAATTTACTTAAGAAAATGATGTTCTACATATAAATTTTCAAAAAATGAAGATAATTAATTGCATGAGAGTTATTTAAGATGCATTAAAATAATGCCATTTTCATTATGATGTCTTCTTATTGTCATTTAATTATCTCTCTCTCTCTCCATTGAATGGTAATAAAGTTCTTCTCATCCACCGATTACCAAAACCTAGAATAGAAAATATTTTCAACGAGTCTAAAATCTAAAACTGTTTAAAAAACGGGTTGGTTATGAGTATAGTAAATAGAGACCCGACCCGGTTTTGTACCTGACCCTAATGATTCTATGTACTTTATACCTGAATCCAGTATGTATACAAAATCGTTTCATCGCCAACCCATTTTTCGTTCCTGAAGCGATCCGGCCCAAAAACTGTTTTGGACCCAACACCTAAACCAATCATAAGCCAAACATAATTTATACTGATTATGAGATTTAAGTATAATTATCATTAATTCAATAGGGTTCGCTTGTGATAACAAGTTTTCTAACTTTAACAAATTAAAAACCATAATTGAACGAACTTGTATCAAAGCAAACACACCCGTATAATATACTCGACCTAATTTATACTTAAAACTGATTAACCCATACAAGTCTACAACTGTCACAAAGACACGTCGCCACGAGGAGGCACGACGGGATTCGACTTGCAAATTCGA
This sequence comes from Nuphar pumila, assembly GCF_984573655.1. Classification (NCBI taxonomy): domain Eukaryota; kingdom Viridiplantae; phylum Streptophyta; class Magnoliopsida; order Nymphaeales; family Nymphaeaceae; genus Nuphar; species Nuphar pumila. Next base: position 8,724,570 of record NC_143265.1, read on the forward strand.
AATTTTTTTAGAAGATAAGCACGAGGACATGAAATTTTTTAATTTTTAATCTATAAAACTATGTTTTAATATTTTTAATGTTAAAAAGTATTTTTATTGAAACAATACTTCAAAATTTTAAAATATTATCCTATCCGGTCTACAATCTTGATAATATCTTGACTGACCCCAAACATGAATCAATTAAGACCTGACCCATTTGGAATCGACTCATGGTTGACCTAAACATGTTAACCATATGAGTCCAAAATTTTCAGCCATACCCAGACCTGAATTAAACTAGGTCAGGTTTGAGTCTATCTGTTAGACCCAATTTAAAAACAGGTCTATTTAAGACCCAAACCATTTTGTATCTAAACCCCTTAATCTTTGTGGGTCTTCAATTTTAGTCATATCCAAACCTGAATCTAGATGTGAATCAAAATGAGTCGGATTTGACTCTAATTTTTAGACTCGAATAAAAACAGAAGCTAACCAGACCGGTTATGCTTCTAGAGGAAGTGTGAAGGGATTTAAACATAAAAATAGGAATCTAATAAGAAAAACTGGGGGCACATCAGAGTACTTTTTTGCCATTTAGCAAGAAACGAATGCAGGGATGGCAGTGGACCGGGAAAAACTAATCCCGTTTGAACTGGGGATGGAGGATACGAAATGAAGAATGTATCATGAAGGTTAAAATCAAAACCCTTGCGGTGATGGACTTAGGGATGGCAGTGGACTCGGAAAAAATGGGGCCCCACCCCGCCTTGCCCTGTTTGAATTGGGGATGAAGGGCATAAAACTGGAATAGAGGTAGGGATGAAGGTTAAAATCTATCCCCCTGCCCTGATGAAGGTGGGGATGGACTTACGCTGCCCCACCCCACCCCGCTCTGCCCATCCCCATCCCCAATCCTTCTAAGGGATGACAATAGACCGAGGAGAAACGGGGCTCTGCCCTGCCTCGCCCCCGTTTGGACTGGGGATGGAGGATATGAAACAGGGATGGAGGCGGAGATGGACTTATGCTTTCCCTTGCCCTGCCCCATCCCCATCCCCATCCCCATCCCCATCCTTCTAAGGGATGACAATAGACCGAGGAGAAATGGGGCTCCACCCTGCCTCGCCCCCGTTTGGATCGGGGATGGAGGTGGGGGTGAAAGTGAAAATCCATCATTGTGTGGGGATGAAGGTTCGGATTTTGAGACGGGGTGGTGGTGGAGATCATGTCCCCCGCCCCAGTCGGTTGCCATCCTTAGATGAACTTACTCTTACTTTGGCTGTCTTTGATCCTTGTTAAGAAAATCACTATTATAATCTTATACATATTATAAAAATTATATATATATATATATATATATATATATTCTAACTCTAACATAAAAACTTTTTTTTTTAATCTTTCATCTCTCCTTTCTTTTTTTTTCCTCTGAGGGTTCGTGCCAGCTCTCATTTGTCTCATTTTCTTCTTCTCCTTTCTCTAACGGTGGAAGGCAGCAACGGCCAGAAATAGGGTCTCAGTCCACCTCGCCCCCATTTGGATCAGAGATGAAGAACATGAAACAAAAAATGAACCAAGGATGAAGGTTAAAATCAAAACCCGTGCAAGGACAAAAACGGAGATTGAGGGCACGGGTCAAGAGTGGAGACCTTGTCCCTCTCCCCGCCCGTCTACTGCCACCCCTAAACAAATGGGTCCTTGAAATCTTTGGCAGACAAGCGAGACTTGGACTCGTTTTCAAGTGTAGAGTGACACCACAGGCGGCCAGCCAGCCAGGCTGTAAGATTGTCACGTATGAGTCCAAAACCACCTGTCCACTGTGACCATGTCAAGCGTCTAGAGCGTATTCATTGAAGATGCAACGTGGAAGAGTCATAATGATTAGTGTTGACTACAGCTATCAAGTTTGTTGTATATGACGAGGATCTGTTAAATATTTTACTGATTTTTATATTTTTGAGCTTGGTGTTTTTTAAAAGTGTCTAAAAGTCTCATGAGATTTTAAATCAAATCTAACACCAATGATATTTACTTTCTGAATCTTATTGATTATTTTTGAAGTTTGGGCTAACTCATTTTTTTAAAAAAGCTTACTTTTAAAGTAATGTGTCCAAAAAGTTTTACATGAGTTGCTTTTGAAGTACTGTTTAAATGAAATTCACTTTTTAAGTCTCATGTAATCACTAGGGACGGTAGTGGACCAGGAGAAAATGAGGCCCCACCGAGACTCACCCCGTTTGATTGGGGGTACGAAGGACATGAAACGAAGATTAAGGCAGGGGATGAAGGTTAAAATCCATCTCCACCTGGGGATGGAGGCAGGGATGGACGTACGCTTTTCCCTGCCCCGTATCTGTCTAGATCTCTGCCTTGCCCCGCTCTACCCTATCCTCCATCCTTTCAAGGGAGGCCCGCCCGGCCTCACCCCTGTTTGGACCAAGGATGAAGGATATGAAACGAGAATGAAGGTTAAAATCTATTCCCGTGGGAATGGAGGCATGGATGGAAGTTTGGGTTTTGAGACAAGGTGAAGGTGAAGACCTTGTCCCCCGCCACATCAATTGCCATTCCCTAGTGATGACTAGGGGTGGCAATCAGGTCGGGTTGGTGGGTCAGCATACCTCAACACAAACCTGACCCGTTTATTAAACTGGTCGGCTGTGGCAAACATGAACCTGACCTATTTATTAAACGGGTAACCCGACACGACCCGTTTAATAAACGGGTTGGGTCGGGTAAACAGGTTGGCGGGTTAGCGGGCGGGTCGGGTAAACGGGTTGGCAGGTCGGGTTCGGGTAAACGGGTTGACCTACCCGCCTAACCTGTTTATTAAACGGGTCAGCATACTCCTATCATGAACCCGACCCGTTTAATAAATGGGTTAGGCAGGTCAACCCGTTTATGACACAAACCCGTTTAAGCCAAACCCGAACCTGCCTAAGAGGCGGGTTGGCAGGTCGTGTCAAGTTTTGCCACCCCTAGTGATGACATGAGATGCAACACGTCTGTGGGTAAAAAGCTCAGACCCATGCTCAAGCTCAGCTTATTTATTTTCTCGGATGAGTTGAAACCAAGTCTAAACAGAACAAGTCCAAGCTAACTCGGTTCGTTGTAGAAAGCTGATCAAAACAGTTCGTGCATGTCCAAGTGCTGGGACATTGAAATTCCAAAACCCACTAATGTCAATGCTATGACAACTACATGATTTTAGATCCAAGGCTCAATGCTATTCAAACATAACGCCTACTTAGATTTTTTTTTTATTACAATTTTCGTGCTCTAAACATTATTCTCAGTTGAACGAGCTTTTTTTTTGCTAGCATTCTAAGAAAAACAAAGTTGTTAATTTTTTTGGCCTAAAGACGTGATAAAGTTGATGTATCCATGGATAGGGGTTGTCTCACCCGACCCATCAGGGTATACTCAAACCCAATAACAAATTACTGGGTTCTCGTTTTGTCGGATTATGAAAATGGAATCCCAAATTCAGATCCGCATAATTTTTAAATTTTATTTTTATTAAAAATACATATAAAATACTATGGTCAGGCTGGATACTTGGCAAAAAAACTGGGTCGGGTTAAGTATCCTGCAAAATTCATGACCTGAACCCAGTCCGCATTTGATCTGGTTTGCTTTGAGTTGGCCCATATATTATTTGGGTTGGTACTTCCATGCCCAAACCCAGGAATTCGGGTTCGGGTCAGGACTGGTACCCAATACAAACTGGACCCATGGACAGCCCTAGATAGGTCTGAAGAATGAACCAAGATGCACGTAGCTCAGCCTGATTCAGCTAGAGAATGATCTTACTAGGCTCATAAAAGATTTCCGGTTTCTTTTTTTTAGGAACTCGTATGCTGAATAAATGGAGCTTGAACAAGAGCTGCTCAATTCAGTTGGTCCAAGGTAGGCTCTTAAAATATATCATATAGCAATATACAAATAAATTTATTTTTTACTCATGACCATTGAGACGAGTTTGGGAGTTCACTTCACTTTAGGACCTGTTTGGAATCTGTAGCTGGGATGAGCGTTTATGGAGTTTATGCATTTGAAGAAGTGGCAGCTGCCAAATTCATAATTTAGTGTAAATACAAAAGAAAAAGGGCCTCACTTCCCATCCCAGCGCCGAGATTCCAAACAGGACCACCATGGTAGTTTGACCAAGATTTTACCAAATGCATAAACGCCCATCCCAGCGCCGAGATTCCAAACAGGACCACCGTGGTAGTTTGACCAAGATTTTACCAAATGCATAAACGCCCATCCCAGCGCCGAGATTCCAAACAGGACCACCGTGGTAGTTTGACCAAGATTTTACCAAATGCATAAACGCCCATCCCAGCGCCGAGATTCCAAACAGGACCACCGTGGTAGTTTGACCAAGATTTTACCAAATGAATAAACGCCCATCCCAGCGCCGAGATTCCAAACAGGACCACCATGGTAGTTTGACCAAACGCATAAACGCCCATCCCAGCGCCGAGATTCCAAATAGGCCCTTATCATTCTTCAAACAACATAAAGAAGGTTGTAGACTAGTTTTGGACTTCAATTCTGCCTCTTTTCGCTGTTCAAAGAACTACTTTTTTGTCAAATGCCCCTCAGTCTAGTGAGTCGACGTTTTTTGTCCACACATCCTGGGCTGTCCACAGACAGGACACCATGTCCTTGTGCACAGACATATAACCTCCCCCCGTCTCATGTACGATCCATAAAGTGTTAGCTAAACTTTTTGGATTCTCCTGTCACTGTGAACAAGTTCATTTCAATATCTCTCATGTACGACCCAATCAATTTGCACCAATAGCTCATGGAACGTCTTAGTTATGCTTGCTTGAGAGTGCGTTTGCATGTCAAAAGAAACAAATCTTCCAAGAAAAGCAAATCTGCAAGGATTTTAGTTCCTTTCATTTGCTTTCTGCAAGAATAAAAAATGTCATGTTTGTTTTATAGAAATCAAAGTGGCATGGATCTGCTTTCTAACGTTTGCAACTGCACTATAGAAAAATTGGACTCAAAGTAAGATCTTTAAATATCCAAATCCAACTAACATGGACATGGATCGGTTACCTGTGACAAGTATGAATACAAATAACTGGGATATGGATTTTTTCAAGCATATCCTCATGAAAGATCCAAATTTCAAATACAGTCTGGTTCTGGCTCCCGATCCATCTTAAACCTCAGTGTAGTTATGAATCTATTAAAGGCTTGCAAACCAAAGTGGTATTGAACCTATGAGAAATAAGTAAATATATCATTTTTCATTAAAAAAAGGATATGGCTGAAAAAAAAAAAGTTCACTTTTGTAAAATTGGAGTGAATGGTTTTTTCTTTTGACGTGAATTGAAGATGCAACTAAAGGCTCGAATCGAGGCAATGCAGATGATCATAAGGTGAAATTAGGGCAAGAATCTCCCAATAGAGAACTGCATCAGCTGAGAGTTACGGTGGTGTTAGGGTAAGGAAGCTTCTAGGGCAAGATTCCAAAGGTAGAAGGGATTTCGCTAAGCTCAGGCAGCAGTCCATGAGCAACATCGGCAGGAAAAGTGGAAGAGGCCACACCAAGAGAAAATGGTTGTGCGAGCCTAAGAGAGCTCATCGCAATAAAGAGGAAATACTGCACACGCAATTGTTTATCCGTGCATTTTGGCTGTTTCATGGAAATGTAATCCTTGCAAGAGCAAAGGATTTTATTTCTCGTGTTTGCATCTCCAACGCAGAAAGTGCACAGTTTTCTGTGACTTCCACTGAAAACGCATAAATTCTGTGACATGCAAACGGGCCCTGAAAGGGCATAAGAAATTACAGGGGTGACCCGGTGAAGTGAAAACAGTTGCAGATAAGTTCTACAGCAGTTTTTACGCTACAGAAATTTTTTTGTTAAACTTCTCCATGGTTACCGTGCATTGGTTTAGTTAGCATTAGTTACAGTAGGTAAATTAGGTAAATTTCCTTTCATGAGTTAAGACTTACGGTACAATTGGAAGGCTAAATCTGTTGCGATCTGGCCTAATTGTTGAAACTTAATTGTTGCAACTTACGGAAGTGTATCTCTGGCAGCCTCACCGACCCCTAACAATCAGGGATGACTGATCAAGGAATGCTGTATTATATATTTCAATAGTGCAGGATGAAAATTATCATTTTTGGCTCCCATGCCTTGGGATGTTTTGGGAGGCCTTGCAATGAGATGAAAACACGGTTTCAGTGTGATGTTGAGAGATGGAATTGGCTCCCAAAAAGCAAGAGTGTGAGAGCACGGCAGAAACCACAACACAACCTCCATTTCAAGGCTCCCAAATTTGGCCTTACATGCATTAATCACCATCACCATGGGGACCATCCACTCTTACAAATGAGAACGTTTGAAAGCTAGAAAGATGTAGGAAAAGTGCAGCAAAAAATCTGTATGGATTTTTTCAACCCTTACAAATGAGTCTTTTTTGCCAAGAGAGTTTTTCTAAAAAAGCAGAGGCAAGGTACAAGGTCTCCACCCCCACCCAGTCTCAAAATCCTCCTCCATTCCTGCACAGCTTTTGATTTTAACCTCCATTCCCGGTCCAAACAGGGTAAGGCGGGACAGGACAGGGCAAGGCAGAGATCAGTATGAGAACAGAGCAAGAAAAAGTGTAAGTCCATAGCCATACAGAGCGAGGCAGGGCAGGGGCCCATTCTCCTCCAGTCCACTACCATCCCTAATGGAAAGGGATGGACGGTTTCTAACCAGAATAAAATTTATTTTTACACTACCCACCACCATCACCACCTTTTTACTCATCTCTCAAATTTTCACATTTTCTCACTCTGTTTTTTTCTCATGCTGCACAAACAAGTAAGCGAAAAACTTTCTTTTGAAAAACTTCTCATAGGCAAAACTTTCTCTTCCTATGAGAGTTTTTCTGTCTTCCAAACGTGCCCTTAAAGAAGCATCTCATTTGTATTAAAATAAGAAAACTCCATTTTCTCATAAGCCATTCCTGTCAGAGTAGTTTGTCTGGATCATCGTGTGAATCCAATCAAATCCAATTCAGTGTCCAGAATATCAGATCTGGAGACCCATGTGGTGCACAGCCTAGGAACATCTAAAAGTTTGAGACCAATATCAGGATTTTCTCATTATGGGAAAATCTCAAGCAAAAATAAATAGAACTTCTCAAAGAAATCTTGGCAAATATAAAATACAAAAATATAAATATGGAAAATAAATGTACAACATTTAATATTGTTAAAAGTGAATTCTACCGGGTAAATATTAATGTAATATTCTCAAATCGGGAAGATTTGCAAGTGTGGAGGAGCCTGTTCTGAGCGTGTATCAAATTCAGTACATTATATCATTAACTTGTTTCTTGCATTGTCATCCCCTGCCATGCTAAACTCCATACATTATATAATAACTGCTTCATAGCACAGAGAGTGCAACAAAAGCAATTCATAAGGGGAACATGAAAGCAAAAGCTATCGGGCAGTAAATAAATTTACTGAAAGAAGACCTACTGAATTTAAAACCACAAAGAAGCCTATGTCCATAGAAAGGAAATCACTCTAATCTCTCAGAAACTCTCAAAGTTTACATCACGGGAACAAAAACTTCAATCCTAGAATTACCAATTCATAAGTGGAGAGCATCTTTAACTTGAGGGAATGAAGAAAAGGGGGCAAAATTCAGGATCCTGAAGTTGCTCAAGCAGCACCAGCTCCACCTTTGCCCTTCTTCCTCTGAATCTTCTTCATGTAGAACTCTAGTTCCTTACCCTCAAGTATGTATCTATCATCCAAAACACAGCCAATCAATAACAGAAAAAAGATTAAAACATCTCCAGCCAATCATGTGCAGAAAAATCACTCACCCATCAGCTCGTCCGCATTGTCCAGGGCGAGATGAGAGGCAAGCCAATAATCTGCCTGAACTGAATTGTTCCTCAATATGAGGATCAAGTTTATGTCCCTCCTGACGCTTTGTGAGCTTTCTCGTGAGATGGTTGCTTTTCTTGGTTTCCTGTGTTGCATCTTCAGCCTCCTGCACATATCCAAAAGCCAACAGAGTTAGAAGACCAGTTGTTTGGAGGCCTTTCAACCAACCAATGTGATCCGGGTGAGCATCTTTTGCTAGTGGGGTTGGAAAAACTGGCAACTAGAGCTCAGGAACAGAAAAAAGGCTCGAACATCAAAAAGAGAAAACATGTTTCTGAAACACACTTATGCAGGCTGGTGAAATTTTTGACAATGATGGGCAAGGTATAGTAGTGCAGAAGCTCGGCCTAATGTAAAGCCACTCGTTCAGCAACAGTGACAGTATGACAAGATATGTAGTAGAAGCATAACAAATATCAACACCATAAACACTACACAACTTTATAGCACAGACAGGAAGACAAGACGACGATTTTGCAGAAGATAATTTCACTGCCCTTATGATTGTCAATGCATCCGAGAATACTGTTAGAATACATAAGCAAACCTAGACAACTTTTACACTACTGAACTTGTTGACTGGCCACACTGCAAAAAATGAAAAAAAAACTTCATGTCCAATAGATCATAATAAATGCAGAGAAGTCCCTGTACCACCAAAACCTATTTCTTCAAATAACATTTGCAACACACACAAAGATGCATTAGGGATGATTGGTAGTTGGTACCACATACAAACAAACTCACCCCCACCCAATATGTGCAGAAACTTCTCCAGAACAATGCTTTGATCTATAAGATATATTTTGTGGCCGGATTTGTTAATCATAATGGTTGGTATCTTCAATGCAGTGTTGGCCACGGGCATGCAGGCATGCCAACATGCATGCACATACACACATATGTTCAAATTCATTATCGACATTATTGGTAGCTACAATTTGCATGCTCATAGTAGAGCATCACAAAAATTTACTATTAAAAGCACAAATATCATGCAAATTATATCTCTGGATAATTATATATTTTTGGATAAAACATCAAACAGAAAATGATCTAGATCATCCTAACCACCTAACATCTATCTAAGAAAACGCCTTCGCAGACATTCGAAATTATAGAAATATGCCCCTAATAAATCCCCTCAACATGTGCCCTGTGAAGGATTTCCAAAATTATTAAGTACATTCAAGCATGTAATACAAGTAGGAATAAAGATTATTTTGGAAATTTGCAAGTCAATTGAATGTATAGCACTAGTTGATACAGAACACAGACTGTGAATTGAATTTGGGCTTTTATGGATCATAAACCGTGATCCTTATCATCGTCACCAACACCACAAAACAACATCACCAGGCCTTATTGCATCTATATGAAATAGCCTTTAGAACACTATCTTAACACAGATACCAGGCTGATGAAATTTGAAATCGTGGATATAATTGATAGATTTTAAGAGCATGAACTTTAGGTAAAAAATTACAAAAAAGATTTTCAATCTTATATGTTTCCAATGAGGGTTTTTTGTTCATCCTAATGTTATGTACTTATTAACAAATATAATAAACACATCTGATAACTTTCATATGCACTAATAGTGAGATCATATAGAAACTGTGTTCAATCATCAAGGGCACATTTGGTACAATCTTGATTTCTTCTCAACAAAACTAAGTTAGTTTAATTCCTATGGTATACGATGTACCAAATAATTAAGGGAACCAAAAGCAACACCATTACATGTTGCTCATCTTAAAACTGCGAGAACAATGACCCACTGCTAGTATTTTGACCAGTGTTGTGAGAGGTGTGTACGCCTCAGTACCTGAAGCGTACGCCTCAGAGGCGAAGCACAACCTCAAAGTACCGAAGCACCGTAGTAAAGCGTTTGCAGACTGAAGCGCACACTTCAAATGAGTGAAGCGTGCACCTCGCTTCGAGGCCCGCTTCGATTCTAAGGCATAAGCATCATGTACAGCCCACAAATATAAAACACTGAAGAGGGGGAGCGTGAGGGTCTCTTTTAAACCTTCATCCCCCCTTTCTTCTCACCTCCCCTCTCTCTCTCGTCTCGCAGGACAAGAAAATTGCAACTTTCACGACATGGTTCTAGATTTTCTCCAGTATAAGATAAAAAAGGTGAGACTTCCACCCCTGCCTCACCGCGTTGAGGTCGGCGACGCACGACTTCCACCCCGATAACTATCTCGGTGAAGGTGGCTATGGGCATGTTTACAAGGTACTGAATCAATCTTTGGATTTTTTTTTTATGAATGCCCAGATGGGGAAGAACGCCGTCTTCATAGGGCCTGGAGGAGGGAGAAAATGGGGTACTTTTTTCTTTTTTGCTTTGTTGGTGGTTTTGGTTTTGATGATTTGTGGGGATGATGATCAGGGGAAGTTGAAGGATGGGAGGGACATCGCGGTGAAGAAGTTGTCGCACGCGTCGAGGCAGGGGAAGAAGGAGTTCAAGAACGAGGCGACCCTCCTCTCCCGTGTGCAGCACCGAAACATCGTCAACTTGCTCGGCTACTGCACCGAGGGCATCGAGAAGATCCTCGTCTACGAGTACGTTGCCAATGAGAGCCTTGACAAGCTCCTCTTTGTTACCTACTCCCTCCTCTTCATCATCCTCCATTTGTTTTTTGTTTTTTTGTTTTTTTCTTTGTTAATTTTTCTTCTCTGTTCTGTTGGTCCTCTCTAATTGAGAACATAAATGCCCACTCATATTCGTTTTACTTCTTTCTGCAATCTGGTTGTCTGCTTTTCTTCCTCTTATTCTTCTACAGAAAAATCATGTTGGTTGGTTGCTAAATTATGTTGGTTTTTCCTCTCTGTTGTGTTTGTCCTCGCTAATTGAGAACGTAAATGCCCACTTGTATTCATTTTTGCTTCTTTCTTCAATCTGGTTGTATGCTTTTGTTCTTCTTATCCTTCTACAGAAAAAACATGTTGGTTGGTTGCTAAATTATGCTGTTTTTCCCTCTCTAAGTGAGAACATAAATGCCACTCATATTCGTTTTACTTGTTTCTGCAATCTGGTCATCTGCTTTTCTTCCTCTTATTCTTCTACATAAAAATAATGTTGGTTGGTTGCCCTATGATTTTTGCAATTGGTGTTTGCTAACTGTAGTAATTATGCATTCACATGCCCTTTTAGATGCTTTTCTTTTAGTGTGCTTACTTGGTTTCTTTTAGAATAATTGCAGTATTATAAATGATGGGACTTGTACAAATAATGAGTTCAATGATATGTATTTGGTAACAACATTGGAACCTATTCCTCTTTCTTCTTTTAGTCTTCAGGTGAACAAATTTGTGGAGAAAACTAAGTTGTGCTTTCATATTGCCTGTTTCTATCACATGATCTTTTGTCTAATTTGCTATTACATGGTCTTTTATCTAATTTGTTTTTTATACAAGCTCGTAGCCATTTTCTGTTGATGAAAGCTTTGGTCATTATAGGGCTTGCTTTAATGCTGATATTGAGAACATGATAGATGTGGACATGATGGAATATGTTATGTAACAAACTTTACATTGTGCATTTTTCAATGACATTTAACCCTAATGACTTAACTCCTTCCAAATGGCCAAAGATTATGGCCAGTGATCTGTATGTGTAAGGTTTGATTGAACCCCTGATACAGGCCTAAGAGAGAAAATGCCTTGTATTTTGGACATTACTTTTGGGTTTATATTTTCGAGCATCACCTGCTTTTCAGTGTCACTACGTATGCATGATAGAAGCTGATTGCTCATTACACACTCTGATTGCTCATTACACACTTTCAAATCTGTGTCAACTTGAAACAGTAAATCACAACCTCTCTCTCTCTCTCTCTCAGTGTTACAACTATTATGTATACTCATTTTGTAATTGTATGCATAACTCATTTTCGCTTCTTATTTCATTATTTTATTAATATTATATATTTTATTATTTTGATCATGAAGCTTAGGCTTCAACGCCTCGCTTCATAACAGGATCAACGCCTCGCTTCGCCTCATCGCATTTAACAACCTTGATTTTGACAACTCTTGATACGATTTTGACTCAAGATTGCGACACTTTCAAAAAAAAATTTGTTGGCACCTCAAGCTTTACTTGACGCTCTAATCCCACACAACAAAAGCAAGAACATGTGAAGGGCCTTCCGATAATGCAAGAAAATCACATCACCCCAGAAAAAAGAAACACGGTTTAATGATTTAAGTAAAATTAAGACCACATATCCGTTCAAATCTATTCTAAAAGACCGCCTTTGGATCTAAGATGCAAAAAAAAATCACAGCGCATTTGTATATAGTGGAAAAAAAGATGAAACAGCGTTGATTTAGTAAACATAAAACAGGAAAATGAGCACATCATAAGGTTTAAAAAAAATAGAAGACTATTTCTGCATGCAGAAACGCCAACCATTTGTCAACTGCAGATATAAACAAGACACGGAATTTCCATATCCTTAGCACCCAATTCTAGAAGCATAAAAAATCATCAATCTCTACAGTTAATAGAAATTTCAGGAGAAACATAATCATGCATTCTAAAAGAAATCGAAACAACAACATGCCATAAAATACACAAAATAAAAACCCCCACCGCGATAAGAAACAGACAGAATGTGGAGGAAGAAAAAGGGAAAAAAAAGAAGCTCACCTCTCCCTCCTTCTTGGCGCTGGCGGCCTTCTTCTTGCGGCCGATATCGATCCCGTAGTGTTGGTTGTACCAGAGCTTGAATGGCGCCGCGTCGACCTGAACAATGGCGCTCTTCACCAGCGTCTGCGTCCGCACGAGCTCGTTGTTCGACGCGTTGTAGACGACGTCGAGGATTCGGGTCTTGCGGGTGACGGCCTCGCTGCCCCATGAGTAGTTGCCGGAATCGAGACGCAGGGCTCTCCACTTCACGTTCCCCCCTCGAACCCTAACCCTCCGCACCGTCTTGTTGCTCGACAGCTTCGTCATCGCCGGCTGCCGTCCGAGCTCGTACCTGGACCCAAACCCCAAATATTACGCACCAGAGACTCTAAAAACGAGATCGAACCAAATCGGAAGAGAGAAAGAGATAGAGAGAGGGGTGAGACTTACTTTCTCTTCTTCCTCCACGCCTTCTTCTTCCCTCCGGTGGCGCGCCTCTTGTGCATAGAGTCCCGAGAGATACCTGCAGAACAATCGGACGGCCATGATCGAATAACAGAAGGATCAGAAATCGAAAGAAAGACAACAGTTGCTGCAGATTCAGAGATTAGCGTTAAACTTTAGTACCCATCTTGACGACGAAGAAACTCTCTCTCTCTCTCTCTCTCTCTCTCTCTCTCTCTCTCTCCTATATGCTAAATGAGAGAGATACACATTAGGGTTTGGGGGCTTAATTGGAAAACCCTAGAAAGTGTCAGCTTTTCTTAGTAAATTACAAAACTATCCTTCGCCGCCAATGGGTCGGGGTCTGGACATGGATCTATTAAGCTAGACACGGAACCGGATGATTCGAACCAGGCGACGAGCTCGAAAGAGCTTAAAACAGCCAAGTATTCAAAGTGAGCAAAATGTACATAAGCTCAAAACTTATCTGATGCTAAAATAGGAAACAAAGACTAAAAATAATTAAAAATGTATATAATATAGTGAGTAATTTCTCATAATTTTTTTTTTTCAAAATACTTAAATATCATGGTAAAAACACACGACCATTTCATTTTGAATATAAATGACGTTTTCAAAATTATATTTTAGTAGATAATCGGCCCCGCCCACATGGCCAGGCCCTATAATATAACTCAAATGGTAAAAAAAAAAGTTTACATCATATACACTTTTATCAAAATTAAAAGTAAAAATAATGAAAATTAAAAAAAATATTGATAATTTTAAAATATTATAAAATTATTTCATTTTATTGTTATTAAAAAGGGGGAGAAAGACATTTTGAAGAGAAAGAGAAAGTTTTCTTATTTGATGCCTAAAAAGAACGGGGGAGAGACCCTTTAGGGCACCCTAGACATCAAAATTTGATGATGCCTAAATGTTAATATTTTTCACTAGTGTTTACAGGTGTTAAGTAGGAATCAGTCACCCTTCCATCTAGAGGATAGTTTTTTGAATTGTCGTTCATTACTGGATGAAAGAATGGAACATTGTTCGTTACGGGATAGAAAAATAGAGCATCATCTGCTGGACGAAGGCACAGTCCTTTCGTGGTCTATTGTACCAAACATATAGATAAGTCATGGTTTATCTCTATCTCATCATATTCAGGGTAGAAAAACTCTTCTTGGATGAGTTTTTATACGAGAAGACTCATTTGGATAGGTCTTACCCTCCTCTAAGATAGACTTAGATCTATCAGGGATCGGATCTAGACCCAAAAAATTCAGTAATTCATATCCTATTCTGAATTCTATAAATAGGGACTCACCCTTATACCTTGATTATCTAAAAATTTGATACCCAAGTGTTGGGTCTGTAAGATCAAGCCTACTTGAACCCTACTGACACTCTGTCCTGACGCTATTGAAGAGCATTCATACCTACATAGAGGTGTTTACGAATGAAAATGAGCTTGAACGATAAAACAGACTCGCTAGTTTGAAAAAAGTATTTTTCAAATCCCTAATTTGTTTATTCTAATTTTATTTATTCTTTTGATTAGGTGTTTATATACATTTTTTTATTTTTATTTGCATATTGGAATCCATGGTGGTGTGATTCAAGTTATGGAGATCGAGAAACCTGCCTCGTCTTTATATTCTCGTCAGGTGAAGAACACTCAAAGCTTGCAAACAACGTCCCTATAATTTCAAAAAGAATTTTATAAATCCAGGTAAGTCCTACCATTCGCAGCCTCAAAATATTTTTACCAACAGTTTTGATGATCGTGATGGGACATTGTACTTTTTTTTTCATAGCTAGAATTGCATTGCGGAGAGATTTTGAGCCCTAACGAGCTCAAAATCTTCATCCTTTTGGATTTCTGTCTCTGTCTAGATGGCAAACCCAACTTTGTCATCTGCTGACTGCCATTTGCTGCATTTGGTCATCCGCTGACCGTCGTTCACCAACTTTTGGTCATCCACTGACAGCCATTTGCAAACTCACGTGTTTGCATATCGGTCATCTGACAACGTTTTTCATAGGGTTCCGTTTTGCCAGATGACACTATTTGGTAACCTTTGGTCATTTGTTGGCAAGAAGTGTCGTCCACAGACCCCCACCGCTTGTAGGATTTGTCATTCACTGACAAGCAATGCCATATGCAGACCCTCACATCTGCAGGTTCTATCATCCGCTGACAGACAGTATCGTTTGCAACCACTTATGTCTGCAGGCTCTATCGTCCACTAACAGACAGTGTCATCTGCAGACCCTCACATTTGTAGGCTCTGTCATCTGCTGACAGGCAGTGCCATCTTCAAACCCTTGTGTATGTAGATTTTGTTGCCTGGTAGGACTTTGTCGCCCAAACGCGTTGCTTTCGTTTGCTTCTTTTTGTTAGATTTTTTGTTTAATTTTTTTCTTAGTCGATTTATTTTGTGACTAAGTTGCTTTGTATTGGATTCATACATCAACATTAGGTTTAAGCTTATTGCATTTTAGAAACCCTTGCTAGTGAAAATAAATGCTCACTTAAAAAATAGAAAAACACAACCTCATTTTTTTGTCTTCCTCTTTCTTAGGAAAAGAATTATTCTTCTATTGCAAATTTTTTTAAAAATCTCTTATCCTATCATTTGGTTCCTCGATTCCTCTATTAGTATTCTTAAGTTGTTAGCTTGAATATATCAGTGGTGGTACCATTGGAGTCATATATTTCACACTAGTACCCTTAAGTTGACCCAAAAGAGAATTCTGAAGCCTTAGAACCTGAAGAGACTTCGCAGACCAGTGAATATAGCTTTTTAGGGTACCCATTATTTTGAAAATCTCTCATTACTTATTATGGATATGTGTGAACCAATTGTTTGGGTATAATGCATATTCGATCCAAAACTTGCAAACTCCAAATCCAATCCATCCTAGATGAACTATCTCTTGGGAATCTCACGTACAGGCTGCCACCCTATATGGTGTCAAACGTCATATTCAATGAGGATTTTGAAGAAGGGATCCATACTAACATCCCTGAAGAGTTTATGAACGATGAAAAATGGGAAAATACTCTGATGTTTCTTGAGTGCGGATCACATACCCTCATCGATCTCATAAAATCCCCCATGTGGGTTATGAGATAGGTAGTTTTAACACGGATGAGTCTACAAAAAGATGAATCCTTGAGACCTTGCATTTTAAAGCTTGGTTCGAAGAAAGATACCTTCACCAGTCTTGTAAAGTCTCTCATACGGGTTACGAGATGGATAGTTCTAGCACAAGTGAGTCCACTAGGAGACAGACCCCTAGGACCTCGGATTTCAAAGCTTGTTTCAAAGAAAGGGATACGCTAGCATAAGCAAAACACAATATTGAAATGATGGAGAAAAAGATTAGAGAAATCTAATAGTAGTTGGAATGAGAACAAACACAAGCCAAAAGAAGAGTCCGAAGAGTCTAGAAATCCGAACATGAAATGACACGCACCAACAAAGAGATTAGAAGGTCCATATAGACTCTAGAACCACAAGAAGAAAGAGTATAGTGAGTGGGGAGAGTTTCAAGTATATAATGTAGAGAGGAGAGTTATAAATTCAGACAAACTCATCCAGTCTAAACCATGTTGTCCGAGTCAGACAGAAAGATCAAATGACTCGAAGGCATGGTCTAAAGCCCAACATCAAGAATAAGACATATGGACATGGACCAAAGAGAATACTCCATGAATGACTTCTTGCCAAGGAGATACGATAATGAGGATGATGAGATCCCTCTAAAATTCTTAAAGTTTAACGAAAAGGATGACACAATGACTCATGTGTTCTTATTTATGGTAAGTATGGTCAAATATCAAAACAACAACAAGAGGCTAATTAATTGGTTCCCTGAAAGCCTGAAGAGAGAGGCATTGAAATGATTTGCCATGCTGAACCTCTAAAACGTCAAAGAATTTAAGCAGGTCATCAACATGTTTATGAAACTGTTCAGATTTAATGTTGAAGTCATTCCTACCATAAGTCAGCTTTAAGACTTGAAGCAAAAGAAAGATAAAGGTGCCCATGAGTTTATAAACCGATGACAGTTCATGGCCAGCAGGATGAAGGAGTCCATCTCAGACTCTCAAGAATTGGTCATCCTTATGAACAACTTCTCTCAACCTCTACGGAGCTTGATTAGCATGGTTCAGTTTGAAACGTATGCCGAACTCATCAAGAAGGTTGTAATACTCCAAAATTTTTACCCCCAAAAAAATTATATATATTTTAAAAATCAGTAGAAACAACATTTTTCTTTGGGTTAAACATTTTAGGCGGGTTATAAAATGAACAATCATCATAACTAAATTAAAATATGAATAACATTCACTATTAAAATTTAATTCAGTCTCACTAATTTAAAATTCATATCAGAGCATTTTTAATCTAAAATAACAATAAATATTTTTCTAAAACTATATTAAAAAAAATGATTGGTTGTCGAGGTTGCCCCATCATCTCATATCCACTCTACAACTATACATCATATTTTATCTAAAAACTCATAAAATGAATTAGAGTCCTAAAAGCCTAGTAGAAAATACCAACACAAGTAAATTGAATCAATATACATGAACATATTTCAATAAATTTATGAACTCACAAGAGGTGTAAGACTCCTAGTGCTCGCTTTCCATAAATTTTTAAAAAAAAATCATTAAAAAGGCATCAAAAAATCAAAATAGGCCTAAAAAGCATAAAGAGAGTTACGTTCCTCTTGTGCTACCCTTATCTGAAGCCCAACATATTCTCTCTCTATTACAAATAAAGTGGTTCATGCATTGACACCGACCTCGTTTGGCAGGACCACTAAATGGTTATGGCAATCTAGTTGTCATCAGACTAATTTGACCTTGCTGAGTGAAACCCATAACAGTCTTGATAGTCCAACTCCTCCCTTTAGATGTTGGCACTAGCCTCGTTTGATTAGATCAATTACAGTCTTGACAACTTAGTTCTTTTTCAAAGAGTAGCATGACTAAATTTAGTCGCAATAACTTAATGTTCTAAGTCTTGAGTGTCTACTTCTTTGTCATAAACAAAATCACATCGATTAATAATAAAGAGGAGCATTTATAGACACCAAAATTTTATGATGCCCAAATGCTAATATCTTTCACAAGAAGTGTTTATAGGTGTTAAGTAGGAATCATGCACCCTTCCATCTAGAGGACAACTCTCTGGACTATCATTCAAACTGGATGGCAGAATAGACTGCCATCTGCTATGGGATGACAAAACGAAGTGCCGCCCACTGGGAGATAGTATAGTCCTTCCATCGTTCGATGCACTGAACGTGTGGATAAGCCGTGGCTTATCCCTATCTCATCTTAACGTCTTGTACATCTTTCAAGGCAGGATGACTCTTCTTATATGAATTTTTGTACGAGAAGACTCTCTTGAATAGGTCTTACCCTCATCAAGGATAGACCTAGATCCATTGAAAATCAGGTATGGACCCAAAAAATCCAGTGATCCATATCTTGTTATGAATTCTATAAATAGGGGATCACCCCTATACTTTGATCAATTAAAAATTAGATACCTAAGTGCTGACCCTGTAAGATCAAGCCTACTTCAGCCTTGCCGACACTCTGTCCCAATGCCATTAAAGAACATTCATACATATGTGGAGGTGCTAACGAACAAAAAGGAACTTGAACGATAAAAAAGACTCTCGAGTCTGAAAAAAGTATTTTCCAGATCCCTAATCTATTTATTCCAATTTTATTTATTCTTTTGATTAGGTGTTTATACACATTTCTTATTTTTATTTGCATATTGGAATATGTGGCAGTGCAATTCGAGTTATGAAAATTGAGAAACATGCATTATCTTTACCTTCTCGTCAGGCGAAGGATGCTCGGAGCTTGCAAACGATGTCCCCATAAATTCAAAAAGAATTTTATGAATCCGGGTAAGTCTCACTCTACTATAAATGCATTTTCTCTTTATTACAAATAAAGTGGTTCTTGAACCGACCTAACCTTGCTTAGCAAGACTACAAATGATCTTGAAAACCCGGTTCATATTCTGACACTAGCATTGACCTCATTCTGCAAGACCACTAAATGGTCGTGGCAATCTAGTCATCTACAAATCGGTTTGACCTTGCTCGGTGAGAGCACAAATGGTCTTGAAAACCCGGTTCACCTCCTAACACTAGCCCGACCTTGTTCGATGGGACCACCAAATGGTCTCGACAATTCAGTTGTCCCTTCACTGGCACCAACCTCGCTTTGCAAGACCATCAAATGGTCTTGGCAATCTAATTGTTATCAGACTTATCTGACCTCGCTCGATGAGATCCATAACAGTCTCGACAGTCTAACTCCTTCCTTTGAATGCTGACACTGACCTCATTGAATGAGATCAATCACGATCTTGGTAACCTAGTACTCCTTCAAACACTAGCCCGACCTCATTCGGCAAGATTAAATTTAGTCTTGACGACCTAGTGTTCCAAGCCTTGAGTGTCTACTTCTTTGTCATAAACCAAATCACATCAATTAATGACAAAAGAGGGGCATCTATAGACACAAAAAATTTATGATGCTCAAATGCTCAACCTCAAAATATTTTTATCAATAAACACCTTTAAAAGTGATGTGTGGTTGGGACTTATGGTTAGGTTTTAGAGGGCTTAGGTGAGCTCAGTTAGGTCTAGGTCTAGGTTAATAGTCAAAATTGGGTAACAGGAGGTCTGGTTTACTGATAGGTTACAATAGAAAAAATGGTATACTAAAACAGTATGGAAGAAAAATCTCAAATTTGAAGAAATTATTCCAAACACCTTGGATTACGGTAAAATTTTAATGTCAAAGTCTTAGTATTTTGGGAAACTAACTCGGGCAAGTGGTAGGTCAGGTTAGGGTTTCTGCAGGCTAGACTGAGTTTAGTTAAAACAGACTCAGTTTGAAAAATTAATATCTCTACATAAGAATCTTAATAAATTGAGATTTTTAGAGGGGTTCAATTAAATATCCTAAGGAGGGTTGGGTCAAAATTTTTGATCCATAGGATTCACGGTTTGGCATAAGTCTGACAAAAAATGGGCTTTGTCAGAAAGCATGTTCTATACAAGATTTAGTTAGGGGTTTTATGATTGGTTTTGGCTCAATGTTACAAGAGCTGGCCTAGATATGGTGAGGTCTGCTATAGTGTTGAGTTGTTTGGGGTTGGCCAAGGTTCCACAACTAAGCTTAAAAGTTTGAGTCCTCAAAGTTGATGTACTAGATTGCACCAACTAAGTTATGTTGATGCAATAACTTAGTTCTTTGGATGAGTTAGACCCAAGTGCGATCTAATTTACCACAATGCTGAAGGGTTAAACCCTTAGAGAGAGAGAGACGAGCCAGGGAGTAGGTACTCACAACAGAGAGATAGACGAATCAAGGAGATAGGACTACTTAGAGAGAAGAGAGAGGCATCCATAGGAGACGTGAGCTAGAGAGAGGAATATTTTTTAGAGGAAAGTTCAATTTTTTATCTCATATCCTCCACACTACAAAATGAGCCTCTTATATAAGCTTTTGAGGCCTCATTAAGGCTTACACAAATATCAATCCCAAATAAATATGAAAAGCCTTATTTTAGGTAGAACCTACACTAGGGCTAAGATAGAGCCTATTGAACTCATTCTTGGGGGAGTCTTCTTTCAAAATTAGGTTCAACCCTGGTCTTTATTGTCCACGTTAAGAGAACCCACTTTAAGAGGGTCACATGGCTCCCTGAGAGACTTTAAGGCTGGTGAGGCCCACATATTCTCCCTTAGATGATTCTAGAGATGAGGTCCATATATGGGTCCCATGTCCAATAAATGTCTTCAAGGAGGGACACCCTAGGCATGAGTCACACTTGGCTGAAGTGATGAGATGGTGTCCCATCGCTTAGAGCATCTGGAGCATGGATCCTGAATCCAACCTTATCATTGTTGGGTCTGCCTCTAGTCTTTGGAGCGAAGAAGCCAGATCTGGGTCATTCACAACTTGACCCGCATCAAGAATCTAGAAAAATTCTCACAGAAAAAAAATTGCCTGAGTTATGATAACTTTTCTAAATGAAAAATTTTCACTTGTTCGTTTAGCATGAAAAAAATGGAATGAAAAATGTGAGAAAAATGAGAGAGGGGGGAGAGTCGATCTAGAGAAAGAGAGGGGTAGCCGACCACACCCAAGAGCAAAAGAGAGAGAAAGAGGTGGTTAGAGCATATCAGAGAGAGAGACCTAAAAATGGTGGTAAATGGAAGGAAGATGAAGATAGCTGAAGTGCTTCTTGTGACAGCCCATGGTATGAGAAGTGTTGTGGGTGAATGGTTGCTCTAATAAAAAAGAATTCCTACCATTTTCTCACTTTCAAACCTGCTCTTAGAGAGAGAGAAAGAGCATAGAGAGAATACTTATAAATAATAACTTATTAATTTTTGAAAAAATTTCAATGTGACATGTAACACTTTCTTTTTTATGAAAACTCCATGCAGATGCCTCACAAATTTCTAATTGCATTCTCAACTCACATGTCAAGAATGTCAATTAAGAGAAAGTTATAAAGCATCTAATTTTTTGCATTTGATACCCTTACTTCTGTGTTTAACATAGTTTATTTACTACCGTTAGAAGGATTTATCATCTTTAATACATCATAAGAATCTATTTTTAAGATGGTAAAAATCAATGATTCCCAATTCATGAAAATATTGGTGATTTAAAAATGGTATAAAATATCATATTCGAGAAAACTTTCACACATGAAAATAATAAATACAACATGCTAAACATGATCCAACTGTTACATTTTGCTGTTAACACTTAAATCTATGTAAATCAAGTATGTACCACCACCATAGAAGCCCTTCTATGATGGTAGTTTAAGGTGGTACACACTTGATTTACATAGATCTGAGCTCTAAAACCATAATCTAATGATTGGATCATGTTTAGCATGTTCTATTTATTATTTTCTTGTGTTAAAGTTGTCTTGAATATGATATTTTGTACCATTTTTAAACCACTCTTATTTTCATGAATTATGAACCATTAATTTTTATCATCTTAAAAATAGAATTTTTACCATCTTAAACATGATAAAACCTTTTAATATATTAAATAAACCATGTTAAGCATATCTGTATGGTTAGATTTATCATTTGGTGACCATATCTATGCAAATAAGAGTGTGTATCATTGTATGATATCATGGTACAGAACCACTATATATATAAGGGAGTAGCCACCATGATCGAAGGGGACTATCTGAGTTGTTTTTCACAAATCTGACTGCATAGATACATTTGACATGATCAATTTATTAAGAAGCAACACTTGGATCATGTTTTTTTATTTTTTAAGCCTTGAATATTTATGATATTTATAAAATTTTACACCATCGATTTTCCAACCTTATAAAAACCTACTTGTGCATCAGAATCAAATGATGCAACTGTCCATTTCTATAAAATTAAACATGTAAAACACATAAATACTAACATATTCAAGAAAAACATGCAAAAGAACCATTCAAAAGACACAAAAACAACGATAGGCACAAATAAGTATAAGCAACTACTCTCTCTATATATATGCATGCTTGTTTGTGTATATAAAAACATTAATATAATCATAAATTTGTATATAAATATATATTAATAATATTTGTTTATTTACTTATTTGCAAGCTAGCTCGACCCAACTAAGCATTTGATCCTAATAAGCAGGTCATGGGCTAAACATCCATGATCGAGCTAGGCTTAGCTTTAAACGAAAAACAAAAAAGGCAAAGAGACGACGAACACGAGGATAACATGGTCCGGCTTGATTAGCCTACATCCATGGGTCAAGAATCACAAGTATTTTTCTTGTCAATAGCCAGTTGGCTGATTATTACACTTTATACAGGATTGATGATAATGAATGTTATCATCTTTTTTATTTTGTCTAACTACTTCCAAATGTTCATCCATCAGATTAACGCAATATGGGCTCTTCTCGATAAGGTAAGTACCCTTGATGAAGTAAGCATTATCACGAGCATTTGGACCATTTCTAAGATCTCCAAAACTCTTTCTATTATTATCTTTGTTCATGCAAGTAATTCAATCTTTACAAGTCTTGTCCTTATTGTCTGGTGGCTTGCTATTCACGATAGATCCGTAATACCCCCTATAAAGTTGGGTATGGGTGAAATCCATAACCCTAGCTTGGGTCTAAGGATGGAGATGAAAGACTTTGTTAGGAGCTTGGTAAGAATATGAGCAACTTGACCATAAGAGGGAACAAATTGAGTCTCTAATTGTCCTTGAGCGACCTTTTCACAAATGAAGGGATAATGGATCTTAATATGTTTAGATTGGTTATGAAAAACCAGGTTAACAATCGTGTAAAGTGCAGACATATTATCACAAAAAATGGTAGGTGGGTGAAACAAAAAGTCCAAGATCCCACAAAATGAATGTGATCCAAGTAATTTCAGTTGTAGTGGACGCTAGTGCACGATATTCAGCTTCAGAAATTCGACTGCATAGATACGTTCGACATGATCAATTTGTTAAGAAGCAACACTTGGATCATGTTTTTTGATAAAAACAATATGATTTTTTAAGCCTAGAATATTTATGATATTTATAAAATTTTACACCATCGATTTTCAAACCTTATAAAAATCTACTTGTGCATCATAATCAAATGATGCAATTGTCCATTTCTATAAAATCAGACATGTAAAAGACATTAGTACTTACATATTTGAGAAAAACATACAAAAGAACCATCCAAAAGCCACAAAAATAGCAATAGGCACACATTAAGTATAAGCAACTACTCTCTCTCTATATATATATGCATGCTTGTTTGTGTATATAAAAATATAAATATAATCATATATTTGTATATAAATATATATTAATAATATTTGTTTATTTATTTATTTGCAAGCCAGATTGACCCAACAAAGTCTTTGTTCCTAATAAGCAGGTCGTGGGCTAAGCATCCATGATTGTAAATGAAAAACAAAACAATCAAAGAGACGATTAACATGAGGATAGTGTTGTTCAACTTGATTAGCCTACGTCTACAGGTCAAGAATCACAAGTATTTTTCTTATTTGTAGCAAGTTGGCTGATTATTACACTATATACAGGATTGATGATAATGAATGTTATCATCTTCTTTATTTTGTCTAACTATTTCCAAATGTCCATCCATCAGATTTATGCAATATGGGCTCTTCTTGATAAGGTAAGTACCCTTGATGAAGTAAGCATTATTATGAGCATTTGGACCATTTCTGAGATCTCCAAAACTCTTTCTATTATTATCTTTATTCATGCAAGTAACTCAATCTTCACGAGTCTTGTCCTTATTGTCTTGTGGCTTGCTATTCATGATAGATCCGATAATACCCCCCATCAAGTTGGGTATGGGTGAAATCCATAACCCTAGCTTGGGTCTAAGGATGGAGACAAGAGACTTTGTTAGAAGCTTGGTAAGAATATGAGCAACTTGACAATAAGAGGGAACACACTAAGCCTCTAATTGTCCTTGAGCGACCTTTTCACAAATGAAGTGATAATCAATCTCAATATGTTTAGATCAGTTATGAAAAACCAGGTTAACAATCGTGTAAAGTGCAGACATGTTATCACAAAAAATGGTAAGTGAGTGAGACAAAAAGTCCAAGATGCCACAAAATGAAAGTGATCTAAGTAATTTCAGTTGTAGTGGATGCTAGTGCATGATAATCAGCTTCAGAAATCCAATTGTAGAGATACATTTGACATGATCAATTTGTTAAGAAGCAACACTTGGATCATGTTTTTTGATAAAAACAATATGATTTTTTAAGCCTTGAATATTTATGATATTTATAAAATTTTACACCATCAATTTTCAAACCTTATAAAAACCTACTTGTGCATCATAATCAAATGATGCAACTGTCCATTTCTATAAAATCAAACATGTAAAATACATTAGTACTTACATATTCAATAAAAACATGCAAAAGAACCATCCAAAAGCCACAAAAACAGCGATAGGCACAAATAAGTATAAGCAACTACTCTCTCTCTCTCTCTATATATATATATATATGTGCATGCTTGTTTGTGTATATAAAAATATTAATATAATCATATATTTGTATATAAATATATATTAATAGTATTTGTTTATTTATTTATTTGCAAGTCAGCTTGACGCAACAAAGCCTTCGTCCCTAATAAGCAGGTCGTGGGCTAAGCATCCATGATCGAGTTAGGCTTGGTTGTAAACGAAAAACAAAACAAGCAAAGAGACGATGAACATGAGGATAACATGGTTCGGCTTGATCAACCTACATCCACGGGTCAAGAATCATAAGTATTTTTCTTATCTGTAGCCAGTTGGTTGATTATTACACTATATACAGGATTGATTATAATGAATGTCATCATCTTTTTTATTTTGTCTAACTACTTCCAAATGTTCATCTATCAGATTTACAGAATGTGGGCTCTTCTCGATAAGGTAAGTATTCTTGATGAAGTAAGCATTATCATGAACATTTGGACCATTTCTGAGATCTCCAAAACTCTTGCTATTATTATCTTTGCTCATGCAAGTAACGTAATCTTCACGAGTCTTATCCTTATCGTCTGGTGGCTTGCTATTCACGATAGATCCGATAATACTCCCCATAAAGCTTGGTATGGCTGAAATCCATAACCGTAGCTTGGGTCTAAGGGTGGAGATGAGAGACTTTGTTAGGAGCTTGGTAAGAATATGAGCAACTTGACCATAAGAGGGAACAAATTGAGTCTCTAATTGTCCTTGAGCGACCTTTTCACAAATGAAGTGATAATTGATCTTAATATGTTTAGATTGGTTATGAAA
Source organism: Nuphar pumila (assembly GCF_984573655.1). NCBI lineage: Eukaryota > Viridiplantae > Streptophyta > Magnoliopsida > Nymphaeales > Nymphaeaceae > Nuphar > Nuphar pumila. The sequence goes on from NC_143265.1 coordinate 8,750,465, forward strand.
AACTAGGTTAACAATCGTGTAAAGTGCAAACATGTCACAAAAAATGGTAGGTGGGTGAGACAAAAAGTCCAAGATCCCGCAAAATGAAAGTGATCCAAGTAATTTCAGTTGTAGTGGATGCTACTGCATGATATTCGCTTCAAAAATCTGACTCCATAGATACGTTCGACATGATCAATTTGTTAAGAAGCAACATTTGTATCATGTTTTTTGATAAAAAAAAATATGATTTTTTAAGCCTTGAATATTTATGATATTTATAAAATTTTACACCATCGATTTTCAAACCTTATAAAAACCTACTTGTGCATCATAATCAAATGATGCAACAGTCCATTTCTATAAAATCAAACATGTAAAAGACATTAGTACTTACATATTCGAGAAAAGCATGCAAAAAAACCATTTAAAAACCTAAAAAACAACGATAGGCACAAATAAGTATAAGCAACTACTCTCTCTCTCTCTCTCTATATATATATATATATATGCATGCATGTTTGTGTATATAAAAACATTAACATAATCATATATTTGTATATAAGTATATATTAATAATATTTGTTTATTTATTTATTTGCAAGCCAGCTCGACCCAACTAAGCATTTGTTCCTAATAAGCAAGTCATGGGCTAAGCATCAATGATCGAGCTAAGCTTGGCTGTAAACGAAAAACAAAACAAGCAAAGAGATGATGAACACGAGGATAACGTGGTTCGGCTTGATTAACCTACGTCCACGGGTCAAGAATCACAAGTATTTTTCTTATCTATAGCCAGTCGACTGATTATTACACTATACAAGATTAATGATAATGAATGTTATCATCTTTTTTGTTTTCTAATTGTTTCCAAATGTTAATATATCTGATTTGCGCAATTTGGGCTCTTCTCGATAAGGTAAGTATCCTTGATGAAGTAAGCATTATCACAAGCATTTGAACAGTTTCTGAGATCTCCAAAACTGTTGCTATTATTATCTTTGCTCATGCGAGTAACGTAATCTTCACGAGTCATATGCTTATCATTCGGTGGCTTGCTATTCACTATAGATCCGATAATACCCCCCATCAAGCTGAGTATGAGTGAAATCCATAACCCTAGCTTGGGTCTAAGACAGAGAATAGAGACTTTGTTAAAGGATTGGTTAGAATATTAGCAACTTGGCCACAAGAGGGAACAAACCGAGTCTCTAATTGTCCTTGAGCGACCTTTTTGCATATAAAGCCATAATAGATCTAATATGTTTAGATCAGTTATGAAAGATCGGGTTAACAATCGTGTAAAGTGCAAACATGTTATCACAAAAAATGGTAGGTGGTTGAGAAAAAAAAGTCCAAGATCCTACAAAATGAATGTGATCCAAGTAATTTCAGTTGTAGTGGAAGCTAGTGCATGAAATTCAGCTTCATAAATTTGACTGCATAGATACGTTCAACATGATCAATTTGTTAAGAAGCAACACTTGGATCATGTTTTTAGATAAAAACAATATGATTTTTTAAGCCTTGAATATTTATGATATTTATAAAATTTTACAGCATCGATTTTCAAACCTTATAAAAACCTACTTGTGCATCATAATCAAATGATGCAACAGTCCATTTCTATAAAATCAAACATGTAAAACACTTTAGTACTTACATATTCGAGAAAAACATGCAAAAGAACCATCCAAAAGCCACAAAAACAACGATAGGCACAAATAAGTATAAGCAACTACTCTCTCTCTATATATGCATGCTTGTTTGTGTATATAAAAATATTAATATAATCTTATATTTGTATATAAATATATATTAATAATATTTGTTTATTTATTTATTTGCAAGCCAACTTGACCTAACCAAGCCTTTGTTCCTAATAAGCAGGTCATGGGCTAAGCATCCATGATCAAGCTAGGCTTGGCTTTAAAGGAAAAACAAAACAGGCAAAGAGACGATGAACATGAGGATAACGTGGTTCGGCTTGATTAGCCTACGTCCATGGGTCTAGAATCACAAGTATTTTTCTTGTCAATAGCCAGTTGGCTGATTATTCAACTTATACAGGATTGATGATAATGAATGTTATCATCTTTTTTATTTTGTCTAACTGTTTCCAAATGTTCATATATCTGATTTGCACAATCTGGGCTCTTATCAATAAGGTAAGTATCCTTGATGAAGTAAGCATTATCACGAGCATTTGGACCATTTCTGAGATCTCCCAAACTATTGCTATTATTAACTTTGCTCATGCGAGTAACATAATCTTCACAAGTCTTATCCTTATTGTCTAATGGCTTGCTATTCATGATAGATCCGATAATACCCCCATCAAGCTGGGTATGGGTGAAATCCATAACCCTAGCTTGTGTCTAAGATAGAGAATAGAGACTTTGTTAGAGGCTTGGTAAGAATATTAGCAACTTGACCATGAGAGGGAATAAACTGAGTCTCTAATTGTCTTTGTGCGACCTTTTCGCATATGAAGTGATAATCGATCTAATATGTTTAGATCAATTATGAAAGACCAGGTTAACAATCGTGTAACGTGCAAACATGTTATCATAAAAAATGGTAGGTGGTTGAGAAAAAATGTAAAACCCAAGTTTTTTAGAAGAAAAAAAAATCGAACCCGGGTTGGAACTGGACCCGAACCCGTTAACCCACTAGGGTTATAAACAGAGGGAGAGCGAGCGTTTTCTTTTAAAACCCTTTCCCCTCCACGTGCCGCTCGACTCCGCTTTCCCCCTCTATTGAAAAGTGAAACCCCTTAGGGGTTTCCCGATTGGCTCTCCCTCGACCCCTCTTTAAATAATGCAGAGGGGAGGGAGGCTTCTCACGACTTGCACTTCCCTCTCGTCCTCCTCCCTCTCGATTCCTCTCCACCCTCGCGTGCCGGTGGCCTCAGCCGACACCCTCCGGTGCCCCGCTCACTCTCTTTGTGTGTTTGCCTGCTCACCCCTTCTGTTCGACCTTCGAGCTCCGGCCTGTACCTCATCAGATCCCTCACCGGCGACGCCGACCTCACCGACCCCTTCTTAGGTAACTCTCTCTCTCTCCTTCCACGTTGTCTTCTTCCTCTTTCTCTTTCCCTCTCTCCCTTTGTTGTTTGCTTCTTCTTCTTCTTCTTCTTCTTCTTCTTCCAGACAGTGGTGACACCCTTGCCGCCTGAGATTTTCAGCCCCTTGGTCAGGCGAGGTCTTTGCCCCTGCCGATTTCCTTTCCGGCAGGGGCTTTACCCATGCTGCTCGTCCTTCGGCAGGGGCCGAGTCTCTGCCTCATGGGCCTTCTTCCGATAGATCAGTAGGGACGAGCCCCTGCCACATTCGGTTTCTCTGACAGACCGACTAGGCTATGGCCCTGCCACCTCTTTCTGGTAGGGGCCAAGCCCCTGCTGCCTGGGTCCTTGTAGGACAGCAGGGAGCGAGCCCCTGCCGCCTTTACCTTCTCGGTAAGGGGCTTCGCCCCTACCGTTTGTGTCTTTCTCGGCAAGCAGGGGCAAGGCCTTTGCCGCCTTTGGTTTGGTCGGCAGGGGTGATGCCCCTGCCCCTCTCTGTCTCTCTCTTTTGTTTCGGCCGGCAGGATCGATGCCCCTGCCATCGTTGGGATTTCTTCGGCATGGGCTTTGTCCCTACTCCTCCTTTTTTTTTTCTCGATAGACAAGGGTTTGACCCCTGTTTTTGCCCTTTTCCCCCTCTTCGAATGTGTCAGGCAGGGCCTTCGCCCCTGCCTCCTCGTAGTTTGCTTATGTAGGGGCCTCACCTCTATCGTTTGAACCTTCTATCGAGCAGGGCAGTCGCCCTGCCTCTTGGGCCTCGTCAAGCAGGGGTGAAGCCCCTACCGTTCCCAGGTTTCATCAGGCAGAGGCGAAGCCCCTACTGTTTCCAGATTTTTGCAATATCCCATGCCCCTTATCTTCCTTTTATTTTGTTTTTACTATGCTAACAGTTTATTTTTCGTAGCTTGCAAAATAGAGCTCGCTCACGCTCCACGACTCGACTCGACTCAAGCCATCTTCACCTACGCTTAGAGATGATCGCAACTTCTCAAGGTAGGGGAAAGTTGCGCAAAAAGAGTAGTAGATGAACCGAATTAAGCTAAAATAATTAAAATGGCCATGCTAGATATGCCTAGATTTACTTTATTTTTCCTGTACTTATTTGCTTTGCGTATTTACTTGCCTGCATGCTTATTGGTTGAGGTACCGTTTCGTACTTCGTGTATTATTTGCACGTTTACTTGCTTGCTCAGATATTTGGCTGAGGTACGGTTTCATACCTTGTGCATTGCTTACACATTTATTTGCTTGCCAATCTTTTTGACCAAGGTATGGTTATGTATCTCATGCATTTTGCTTATGTATTTTTCACTCAATATGCGATTTCGCACATCGAGTATTGTTTAGTACTTTGTTGTCATGCTATAATATATACATGCTCACAGTTGTGCTATACAAGTAAATGTAGTCTTTTATATATCATGTTTTCGCTCATCATTAAAGGATGTGAGTTGCGCTTGTGCACAACAGTTCTCTTTAAAAAGATTCCTTATGTGAATCTAGTATTCAAATGCACTGTTTTACAAAAGCAAAGATTGAAAGTCTCGCCGGTTGCTAAAGTGCAATTAAGTCTTCCCAAGTCGGCATTTTTGAAAAGAAGGTTTTACAACTATAATTTGATATTTTGATATGACTCAAAAAGTCGAAAAAGGTTACAACTTATCGAGTGTGCAGTCTTGCAAAGCAAGCTGAAAGGTTTTGCGAGTTTCGATATAACAATCAAGTCTCCCAAATTGTCGTGTCTTTGGAAAATGGAAGCAATATCCATAGCAATTTCCTGCATGCAATATTGTATCGTCACTCCGAAAGAGAGAATACGACATCTGAGCATTTTCTGATTTGCATTGAATCTTAGCGTAACTTTTATGTTGGGATTTATGTTGGGAAACCTTTATCCCTTTCATCGTAATGTACTTGTAGACATGCATGACATGGTAGTACTATGATGATCCGATGAGGGATCCAAGGCGATCTCGTATAGTGCAATATGCTATTGTTGTTAATATAATTTAAAAGACTTGATCTTGTCAAACAGAGTAATTATGTATCACTTCTTTTATGAAAGATAAATGTTAGGGTTTCTTTTGAGAAACTATTACCCTTTTATCGTAGTCATACCTTCTGATAGGTATGGTTGTACCTTTGGATATGTATGTCACATTGGTGTTGCGATGATCGGATGATGAGGTTGTGGCAACCTCGAAATGTACAAATAACATACATGGCAAATTTAAACTAAAATGATTGCATTGCTTTATGTTACCCTTTCATCGTAGTCGTACTTGTAGACGTGTATGGTTGTACCTTTAGACATGTACATCATGTGTGTGTTATGATGATTGGATGAGGAAGTTATGGCAACCTCGATGCGTGCAAATGGCATAATGTTGAGATCACCTAAAATAGTGATGATTTCGCCTTTACAGGCAAGATGCTCAAGTTGGGTTGAAAGACCAGATCATGCAAAATGGGTCTTCAGTTAACTAACCCCTGACACACCCATTCGACCCGTTGTCTCTCGTCAAGAGCGAGGATGAGAAGGTAAAAAAACTTCATTGGACAGGTTGTTAATAACCACCCATGGGCAAAAGACTCAACTTTCTCAATCATCGGAGTTAGGAGAAAATAACTACCATAATTATCTTAGGTGGTAGCTCCCCATGATCAGGATGCATTTATTGTTTACGCATGCTTTGGAGAATTCTCTCTTAGTCACTGATCGTCCCCTTCGAAGCGAACTCAGTCAACTATTCGGGGTATCATAAAATACATAGCATAATAAACCCCTGGATCAGTCTTGACTGTTTCTAGAGTTGTGCCTTATGCGTACCCGCTTGGCCAGCTAATATCAAAACATAAGTTAAATCTGATCACAAAAATTATTGAGTTATGCACGTGTGATAACTATAGTGTGTGACTTGCTTTACTACTTATTGAACGGTGTGTGTCTGTGGTAACATTGCTCTTGCTAGTTTAACTGCTTACGCAACTCTTTGTTTGTGGCAACTAGCTTACTCGAGCTAGTTAAATGTTTGTAATAATTATAGCATTATGTTCATGATAGTCTGCAATAGGACACTTGTAATGATAAACTGCTTATTCTAGATTCAGTTATTTATTTGCTTATATGCTTGTTGTATTAAATTATTTTGCTTAATTTTGTTCTACATTATCCTGTATGTGCACCTACCAGTTTTTTGTGAAATTGACCAATTTTATGGGCAAGTGATGTTTTGAACTGCAATGTCACGATGGCATGATGAGATCAAGATGAGACTATTTTCCTGACATTTCGCTTCTGAGGACATTTCGATAAATTTACATAAAAGTTTTCTTGAAAATCTTTCATTTGTACAAGTCTTAAACTATAAAAAAATTGCATAATCTCTTTGGTTTTCTTAAAATGTACGGAGTTTCAAATCTATTTGTCAAGAAAAGTTTGCACTGTAATGTGCCTAAGGTCCATTGACTAGCCATTTCAAACACCATTTTCCGCTGAATTATTATTTAAAAACTCTAATAAACAAATGATTACAAAACTTTCAAACTTTTCATAAAAAGTTACAAGTCCTGGATTTTGGGGCATTACAAAAAAAAAGTCCAAGATCCCGCAAAATGAATGTGATCTAAATAATTTTAGTTGTAGTGGATGCTAGTGCACGATATTTAGCTTTAGAACTCGACCGATCCATTGTAGGCTGCTTCTTTGCACTCCATGAGATACATTTTCCTCCAAGGTAAATACAATACCCAGTGGTGGATCGATGAGTGAGATGGCACCCAACCCAATCTTCATAAAAAAGCCATATAGGATCAAAGGATTGTTGGCAATGAATCAGATTCCAAGGTAGATCGTTCCTTTGATATATCACAAAATTCTTTTAACCAACTGAAAATGATATTTGGTAGGCGCATGCATGAATTGGCAAATAAAATTAACGCTATAAGAGATATTCTGGTGAGTGAATGTTAGCTACTGAAGGCTTCTAACAATGCTTTGATAAAAATGAATATCTTCAAATGCTTCATCTTGAGGAGGTGGTTGCGGCCATCCAACCATTGGCATTGAGATGGTTTTACAATTGGTCGCCTAAGCTTTCTCTAAGATCTCATAAGCATATCGAGATTGGTCCAAGAACAGACCACCATTACTCTGCTGAACTTTGATGCCAAGGAAGTGATGTGATGCAACTTTTTTAATAGAGTATTTTAAAAATACATTTTCAATAAAAATGTTTGTGCAAACCATGCATCAAATAATAAAAACCGGCCTACACTAGTGGTGAAGTCTGGGTTGAACTCAGGGAATGGGAAAAATATTTTTTATTCTACAAATAACTAAGCTACTCTTTATTGCCTTGAAAATAAAATAAATAAATAAATAAATAAACTAAGGGTGTTGCCCCTGCAGAGGGCTTAAAAAATAATTAAGTGATTTTATTACAGACCCAAGTGAATAAATAAATGAAATCCTAATCCAAAAATAAGAGAAAAGTCTTCAGTGCTTGAGCTTTGTCCTTTGAATGATAGTTCTTGTGATCTTTTTACTTTTCTTTTACTGATCCTTATGTCTGAGGGCTCCCAGAGGGGCTTGAAGGGTCTTTTAAGGAAACCTTTTCGGGACCTCAGAGAGCTCTTCGAAAGTACTTTTGAGGGCTCACCACACATCTAAATGCTTCCCTGCAAAAATCACAAACACAAAAGGCAGCAGAAACAAAACAACTAAACAAAATCTAAGAACTAATTCACTAAAAAATCAACAAAACAACCTAAACAAGAATTAATCTAACAAACTGACTAAAAGACAAAATAGTAAAACTAACTAACAAATTATGAACAACTTTAAGAACAAACTACTACTTGCATCAACTATAGAACTAACTATCTCCTAACAATCTAATAACATGAGAAAGTAAAGAAAATGTGAGCAGCACTATATTAAGAAAATCTAATTAAGCATGAACTATGCTAACATGAATTATTAATTCTAATTCAAGAAACACGTGAACTAAGCTATCTAAATTATGGAAGACATGCACTAAATAAATCTGGGACAAACAAAACAAGCCAACCGATTAGCCTAATACCAAATTAATCAACTGACTAACTGACATGCTAATTTGAAACATAAAAGATTTAATTGAACTAGTAATGAATTATCCTATACTAACTTTTACGTAAAACCAAAACCGGTAACCAACAAAGAAAAACTATACTGCAACCAAGGTTAATTAACTAAGATTAATTAAAAACATCTAAATTAAACAACCGAATTGATATAACGTTGTGCAACACACAAAAACAACTAATGAAGCAATTAGTAAAAAAGACAACTTATCATGAAGCTAAAAGACAAAGTGCTTGAATTACTAACCTAACTAATCAACCCATGTATTTCTAACCTAGCTAACCTCAATTCAGCATGTACATCTAAAGTACTTAATGAAATTAAAATAAACACACCTAACTCAATTGAATCACGTAAAGTTTATCTAACATTACCTAATAAAACCTAAGATGCTAAACCAATTTGATTACGTACCGCTATCTACCCAAAATCTATTTGCTGCACCTACATATTTTAATTAATGTTAAGTAAAAACAATAACATTACCTACTACTAAACGATCAACATCCATTTAAATCAACCTAATGAAACACTATACGCTGAATCAATAAATCCCTGCCAAGAAACAATAAAACACATTAATGCTAAAATATGTAATTATTTAACAAAAAACCCATGAAACGACATGCAACAATTGTGAAACTAACAAAGCCTATCTAATCAGTGATCTAAGAAAAATTAATAATAGCAGCAAATCAGAGTGAATCACGCTGGGGTTTAGGTTGAAATTACTGTCAATCACACAGAACCGTGGTTGATGTTACCTTCTTCAAAGGATTACTAAGCAGCATGGAACGCTGGCCCGTGTTCATGCTGGATGGAGCATCTGCAACACACACTATTTATTGTTGACCATGGGATCAGTCTGAACAAGTGAATGCGCAACCACGCACAATTCGTGCAACCACATGAATCTGCAGGTCGTGTTTCACGTTATGCATGTTCCGACAAAAATATTTGCTGATAAGATAAAACGAGTTGCTAATCAATTTCTATGATGTAAGTATTTCTATTCTACTATGTAAAACCATGAATAAAAAATCAGATCAGGTTATATGCAATGAGGATGCGAAAAATCAAATATGATGCATGCAATGGTATGGTCCTAAAAACTACAGAAAAGGGGGAGAAGAAGCAAACCATACGATTTATCTTAGACAGATGGGTTGGAAAAAAAAAAGATGGTCTTTCTCACTGCAATCAACCGAACTCAACTCTCTCTTCAACAGAGGAAATGCGAGGAACCGACGATGATGGGGTTTAGAAGAAAGATTGAAAAGCAAAAAGAACAAGTAGGCAACCGGTCGATCGAAAAAGGGGGGAAAGAAACAAAGGGAGGCAGAGAAGAGAGAGAGAGAGAGAGAGGGGGGGGGGGAGTGCAAGCTACATAAAAGAAAAAACATGGTGATGTGCTGGAAAAAATCTATTTATAAAAAAAAATAGGTCAAAACACAATTTTTTATGAAAGCCCATTTTTTTTCAAAAATACCAAAACAAGTCTTCCTGAAAAACAAGTTTTTCAAAAAAGTTTTTTCCTAAACTAATTAAAAATTATTAACTACTCTCCTAATCTAATTAAACTACAAATTAAAAACTCTTAAATTAATTAAAATATTGAAAAATGCAGTGCAAGCTTTGAAATGGGTGATTTTTTGATATTTTTAATTTCAATGCGGTTTCTCGAAACTAACGATAAAAACAGGTTTTTAATACAAATTTTTTATAGATCATGCATAAAATAAGATGAATAAAATGTAAAATATATGCATGATCATGATGTACATTACCTAAATCCTTCATTGCAAATTCACGACTTAAAGTATCAATAGCTTACTTAAGAAATGTGGAGTTATTGCTAGTGATTATGATATCATCTACGTACAATGAAAGATATTTGACACCATGGTTATTATTGCAAATGAAAAGAGATGAGTCAACAACACTGCAATAAAATCCCATGGCTAAGATATAAATACTCAACCTATCAAACCACGCACGAGAAGATTGTTGAAGACCATAAAGTGTTCAATTCAGTTTGCAAACATGATTGGAACGACTAGGAACACGAAATCCAAGTGGTTGTTCCATGAAAATAGGTTCATCTAGGCATTTTTTATATCAAGTTGTTGAATTTGTCATCCTTGGGCTATGACAATGTTTCAAGAAAATCAATTTTAGGCACTTTCATGAACCCTTTAGCCACTAAACGGGCTTTCAGATGATCGAGGTATCCATTTGCTTGTAACTTGGCTTTAAAAACCCATTTACATCCCACAATGTTCATATCTAAATTTTTTGGTACAAGATCCCAAGTATGCATTTAATGTAATATACACGTCTCATCCTCCATTGCTCGACGCCATCCAAGATGTTTTAGAGCAATTTTGATGCTCTTAGGTTTAGTTGTAATGTCAAGCTTGGCTAAAAAGTATTTGGGATTGGGCCTCACGATCTCATCTTTCCCACGAGTCACCATATTATGAGTATTTAAAGTGGGAACATGCATGGTTACCATCAGCAGCATTAGTATTCTTATCAACTGGTTGATGGACGTGTAGGATTATCTTGATCAGCACCAACATGCTTTGAGTTGCTTGTGGGACAATCATCTTGATTAGTGTCCGTGATTCACATGAACTCAGGTTCAACAGGCGATTGGCTACAGTAATCAGCATGTAAAGGAGGAGATTAGGCTGAACTTGGCTGAGAATCTTTACATTTTTCATCTACAAAGCTTGAAACCCAATTTGAGAATTTAGCTAACTCTCTGTGACTGCTTAATCCCTGATTATCTTTATGAAATGGTAAAACTAACTCATAAAAAAAGAACATGTCGACTTATGAAAATGCAATCAGTTCCCATATGGAGGTAACGATAACCCTTATAAACCTCACTACATCCCATAAAAATGCAAGAACCATGGTTCAAATTTATGTTTTGCAGAGATGTGGGTAGCATCGAGAACCAAAAAAACTGGCACATATGAATAGTCAGGCTGCATATTGAATTTTTTCTGAAAAGATGAAACCATGTCTAGAGCTGTTGAAAGAAGTCTATTTAAAAGCCATAAAAAATGCTTCTACCCAAAATTTATAAGGAACTTCAGTAGAGAACATCATGGAGAGGCGTAATTCAAATAATGCTTCTCTCTTTCTTTCCACCAGGCCATTTTGTTCAAGAGTTTTCCGGCAAGACATTTTATGAATAATCACATGTTCTCTAAGATATGTCTAAATATTATCACCAATAAACTCGCCACCATCATCTGATTGAAAATCTTTGAGATTTTTCTGGAAACAATTGATAACCATTTTGTGAAAATCACGAAATTGAGCAAAAAAAAAACAGATTTATTTTTCAAGGGATATGCTTTTGTGCTTATTAATTGAACTTGAAATAAAATTTTGTTTGCGCAAAAAATCAACTGCTTCTAGGATGTACCAAGTATCGATGCCAAGTATCCAAGTCCACTTCCTTTTGACGATTTGAGAAGAACACCTCTTTATTCATTTGATCCAAGACATAAATTGTCTTTTCTATGACTTGATGCTATCAGTTTCCAAGTTCTCCTGTCCTTTATCACGAAATGGTCAACACAAAATTCAAATGTTAGATCTTGGTCTACGATGAACTGACTTATTGAGATAAGATTTTTCTTAATTCCTAGAATAATTAAGACATTGTCAAGATTCAACTTTTCATTCCCTCTATCTATTGACATCGATCCAACATGGGTTATTTTGAGTTTATTTTCATCTCCAACCATGATCTTTTCGGGCCCATAATAAGAAATAGTATGATTGAGATTACCTGGATCCGCTGTTATGTGAGAACTTGCACCCGTGTCAAGGAACCACCAGTTGTCCTGATTGTCGGATATTGACATGGCCGTCAATGCCTGAGGGGTGTCTTCGGACTGATACATCTAATTGAACTTGTGATAACACTTAAGAGCAGCGTGATTTGGTTTGAAATAAATCCAAATTACCAACAATAAATCCAAATTCTTCTTCAGACAAGGTACCGGTGATCCATCCGTACAACAATTGATCAGATTTTCTATATCCCACGAAGTCCAAAATTTGAATCTGATTGCCATTATTATCCACGATTTGCTTCTGTGGTGTAGGAATTTTGCCATCTATGAAGCCTTGGAGGGTCTGACTCTCGATCAGACTGAGGAGTTGGGTTCTCCACAGCAAGTAATTCAAACAACATTAGCAGGATTGGCCCGGCCCGACCCGGGCCCGTTGCTCATCCCTACTAGTGGATTCTAAAGAGTGCTCTCAAACAACATTAAGGATTTGCTAATCCATGATCATTATAAATCCACTTTTTTATTTTTATCCCCAAGAGGCAGTTTCCAAACAGGGTACATTCGGTTACTTAGAATTTGAGAACTGAGGGTCAGATCTGGCATGGGACGAGCTAGAACCTTTAGTTTTGCAGATAGATGATCTCATGTGCTTGGTTCTAGATCATCAAAGGGCCCTAGAAGGAAGGAGAGGGAGAGGTTAAGCTAGAGTTCTATGTATTATAAATCCTAGCATCACAAATCACCTTGTATTCAATGCAATCAAATGCTTCCTAAAAATTGAATATAGTTCAGCCAGGTCGCATCTAACAAATTTGCATCAAAATGTTAGGATTTCTGCTCGTATTGCACTTCCAATTTATCTTTTTTATGACCATTTGAGTGTAATAAATGCTTGAATTACATTAGTGGTTGCTTTAATTACTTGAATTGGGATTAGAAAAACATTGATATATCGATTGGTGGTTTTCAAAATCAACTTTTCTTAGAATTTATTTTATTTTTTAGTTTTTTAAGATCACCTGTAAGTAGGGGTGGCAATCGTGTCGGGTTGGCGGGTCAGCATACCTCAACACGAACCCGACCCGTTTATTAAACGGGTCGGTTGTGGCAAACACGAACCTGGCCCATTTATTAAACGGGTAACCCGACACGACACGGGTAACTCGTTTAATAAACGGGTTGGCGGGTCAGGTTCGGGTAAACGGGTTGGCGGGTCAGGTTTGGGTAAACGGGCAGGTTAGGGTTGGGTAAACGGGTTGGTGGGCGGGTCGGGTTCGGGTAAACATGTTGATCCGTCCCTCCTAACCCGTTTATTAAACGGGTCAGGCGGGTTGGCATACCCCTAACACGAACCCGACCCGTTTAATAAACGGGTTAGGCGGGTCGACCCGTTTAAGACATGAACCCGTTTAAGCCAAACCCGAACCCGGCTAAGAAGCGGGTTGGCGGGTCGTGTCAGATTTTGCCACCCCTACCTGTACGTACCTCTTTTCTTTTTTCTTTTTTTAAAGCAAATTTTTGGCATTTAGATATTGATGGGTAATTAGTGCACTTATAAGCAAACTTTATCTTGGGGTGCGACAATTGCCGACATCGAAAAGAGGACAAGTTATAAAAGCGTCCTGGTTTGGCAGGACTCTCACGTTTCACATTTGAGGCAGGATGTGGAAGCCACCAATGGCGGGATGCACTTGTCCCCGCATTCCAGTGTGTCCTTAGGGATGGCAGTGGACCCAAGGGAAAACGGGGCTCCGCCCTGCCTCACCTCTTTTGGACAAGGGATGGATCATGGAGGACATGAAGCCGGGATGGAGGTTAAAATCAAAACCTGTGCGAGGATGGAGGCGGGGATGGACTTACCCCACCCCACCCCGTCTCCAATCCCGGCCTTACCCCACCCCACCACATCCCTGATCCTTCTTTAGTGATGGCAGTGGACCCAAGGGAAAATGGAGCCCTGACCCACCTCACCTAGTTTGGACCGGAGATGGAGGACATAAAATGGGGATGAAGGTTAAAATCAAGACTTGTGCGAAGATGGAGGGCAAGATTTTGAGACGGGGTGGGGGTGGAAACCTTGTCCTCCGCCCCCGCCCGGTTCCATTGTCATCCCTATGCATCTCACCAAATGCGGACCAAGGTGTGAAACAATTGCATCCTAAACACTCATTCAAATGAGTGTGTCCAGGATAAAAGAGTTCCCCAATGCAAATCGGTCTTTAGGGAACAATTTCATAAATGTCAGGATCGATAGGAATATCTATCGATCAACAAATCAGGTTTGGGTGGAATACCTAGCCAAATCCAAATCTGATCAGATTCAAAATTCAGATTCAGAATGTAGGTTTGCATGCTAATTCAAAGTCCCAACTGCATCTGAATCTCCAAGATAAACCAACAAGATTAGGTATAGCACATATCTGATTAGCTAATCAAATTTTAATCGATATTACCTTTTTCCATCTGACTCCAAATCTGAGTCCATTGAAGCAATTTCAGGTAGCTCATGTCCATTAGACTTCACATTAAAATGCATCCACTGAACAATCTAACTTGATAGAGATCGCCTAGCTCATTTCTCACAGTAGTCATCATGGCCTCATCTCGACGAGGCATATCTGTTGACAACTAGATTGACCCTCTCTTTGTGGCTTATCTAGATCTATTGATCTCTCTGCGGGTTGATTTCTTATCAACCCTGGCCTTAGTTGGGTTATTAATAACTTCAATGCTATTTTCTCACATTTCCTTCAAAAAAAAAATCCACGGTTTACCATTTTCCTGTCCAGCCCTGCATTTATTTGCAACCATATGAGATCTTGGAAAAACCAAAACCAAATAAAATGAATCTTGAAGGGGTCTAACCGAATCTGCCAATAGTCAGTCTCCTTCATTTTCCCATTCCCGGTTTGCCATTTTCCTATTGCCTTAGATCATGACCAAGAAATCCAAACATGAAACACAGCCTTAAAAGCTCATCAAGGGACGTAATCATGAATCGATTATCAACTCATCATACAACAAACACCATCTGCTCTGACTCAGAATACGGATTGAAGATGTATAATCAAGCAAAGATGGCGAACAAGGCTATCAACCAAAATCACAAAACAATCACCATCAGTTTTTCAATACAAGAATTAACTATGTATGATCAAGCTATAGTGGTAAAGGCATCTTTTTAACTTCCAATTAAGTTCTAGGATAAAATCTATCTAATGTCAAACATCATCGGTTTTTCAATACAAGAACTATGTATTGATCAAGCTAAGGCATCTTTTTAACTTCCAATTAAGTTCTAGGATAAAATCTACTTAGATTTGGCACCATCTAATATATGTCGCCTCCATTATTTTCCACAAGAACTTTTACATGACCACTACCTCAAACACATTATGGTCACACAGTTCTCCTCGAAATAAGGCCCCACGTTAGAAACTGAAATACGTTAGAGACAGGAAATGGACCAACCCTCCATGGTGTGGCAGATTTCGCTCCCACCGACTTTGTTACACAGCAGGTGCATCGACGCTCATTTGTTCAGCCCCTTGTTGTTTTGCAGATTTCTGCAACAAAATCAGCATCAACATTAAGTGGGAGATTAGAGTTCTGAATGCAAACAACATAAAACCAGTAAAGAGAATAACGTAATTGGTTCGACATCCATACATTGGCCTCAATTTCTTCAAGTTTGCTCATCCTCGCAAACATGTTCCCGTAAAACTTGGCCTCCTTCTTCTTGTATTCCTTCATCTTTTCCTTCAGTGTTCTGTATTCCAACTTCACATCCCTAAAGAAGACAATCACATTTGAATAGGAAACTGAGAATTTACCAAGGTCACCCCACCCGTAGCATGCCCTGTAATATGCCACAAAACAGACAGAAAACAGCTCATAAAAGTATTTTTTTTACCTGGTATCAGGATCGATCTCCAGTGCCTTCTTGATATCAATCTCTACCAAATCAAGATCTGTCATGTTAATGTAAGCCTGCGACCTCCTATACAAAGCTTTCACATTCCTGCTCTCAAGCTCTAGGACCTGCAACATTTCATTCTCCTTAACATCTTGACTATCACAAAGTGTGGATCAAACCACTACTAAACCATATAGGCCTTCCATCTGAAGGGAAGGCTCAACGGTGGTAAGCATAACTAGTGCAGCCAACGCCAAAGGCCGCAGACCAACAAACAAGAAGGGCTATAGCCCATTTGTGAAATACTATCCACCCAAGAAAGAAAGATCAAGTTTCACCAACCTTGGTGCATAGCTTCTCAGCTTGCTTGTAGTCCTTCAACTTGAGCTTGCACGCTGCATTGTTGAGATTGCAAGAGACCTTGAGAACCTTGGTTTGTTTTTTCTCTTCCTCACCGAATGAGGAATCATACTCAATATATTTGTTAGCCTGCATAAATTATGCAAATTAGCCTACGCAAGCCAAGCACATAGAAAGTGAAGCCTAATATTGTGGAAAGAAAAGAAACTGTAAAAAGGAATATCCATACCTTCTCATATTTCGTTGATGCTCTCAGGTATTTACCCTGCTTGAACAATACATTGCCTTCTTCCTTCTTCTGCCGAGCAGCTTCAATCTTCTCTGGTGTACTCATATCCCACGACTCTTTTCCCTGAGAAGACAAGAACCGAGATAAAACACCATCTTTTATATGAGAATTAGCAAATAAACAGATGACAAACAACATAAGATTCTACCAACCTTGACAAAGGATACAAGCTCGACTTCATAATATACTGTGGAGTTGGCAGGTAGAGTGGCCAATTCCTGCTTTGATTCAGATCCGAAGGCATACTCAGGAGGGATTGTTACGAGACCAACCTCCCCCTTCTTCATGGTCATCACAGCTCTGTCTAAACCCTCAATAACTTGCTCTGTTCGGAACACAGGTTTCACCATCAGTCAATGATAGTTCACCATTAATCATAGTAACTGTTCTACAGTTATTTGTGCTCAATCTCGTAAAGCAGAGCAGTTCTTCATGTCCCTTCTTAATGAACACAGTACCATCAGATAGCTTCCCCGTTAGCCTGACTGTTAAATTCAATGAGAATAGAAATAGGATCAGCGTCAGCCCAAACCATGCAAACAAAAAGTTCTCTTTTAACAAAAAAAGAAGAAGGAACATGCATGCCTCGAGCACACGACTTTTGTGAATACAGAGATTTACCTTTCACTACTGCACCCTCATTGGGACGCTCAAAACCTTCACCTTCCACGAGAATCCTCTTTAGCACTTTCTTATCTTCAGTAACTTCAGTGACAGTCTTCCATGAAACCAGTTCAAGCTCAATGTTCAGCATAGCATTGGGAGGAACAACACCTTCTTCACCAGCAGCAGGCCTTCCTTTCTCCCCGAATGCATCTACAGTTCACAAACAGATAAAGTAATCATGGCTACCCATCAAGAAGCCCAACTCCATAGGCCTAACATCTAGGGAATCAAACTAAACCTGCCTTTCAGACAACACAGACCTACAGACGCAGGAAACTTCGTACCTCCATGAGACCCTCGCTTAATATCAGCGCTGATCTCAAAAGAGTCGAATTCAAAAAAGAATAATTGCAAACATATGGAATCAATCTCACGCCTCTACTGTTACGATAACAACAGAACCAAGATCAACCTAGTCAATGATGAGCCGACTTTTGCAGTAATGCCAGGGAAAGTCGAGGTAAAGCTGAGGCTAATCAATCTTAAGAGCATTACTGCACGACCCCAAACTAATCATGCTTGCAATGCAGGATGAGCTCAAGCTCGAGGTGTTGCACCTCCAAATATGGTGTCCTTTCTCAAAACCACAAGCTGGTCAAACTATTACTGCGCACAACCCAGTAAACCTTAAGGCTTCCCTCAGCTTCAAAGTTCTACATGACTTCACTATGAAATTGTACAAGCTTCAAGAAAGGAACTAAGAAAGCTTACACTGAGGCTTGACAGTGAGAAGCACTTTTTCTCCCTTGTTCATCGTCTTCACGGCCTTAGACAATGCAGGACAGAAGTATCCTGATTCAAAAGCCACGTGATCACAGTGATAACAACAAGAATTTGTTCATAAGACAATTGACGGACAATAGTCTGCAATATGTGCACTAACCATCTTTAACAGTGAATTCAACTCCCTCATCAGATTTGGACACCACAGTTCCGTTTTCAAGCTTGGCTTCATATTTTACTGCAAACACAGAACAATAGTTACAAATATACAGAAAACCAATCATAAGAGAAATAGAGCATCGCAAGATAGTTGCAGGCACAAGCTTACCCAACACTTCGTCAGCATCTTTTGGGTTCTCCCATTTCTCTCCTTCTTTGAGGATCTTCTTAAAGATACCACCATCCTTGCATATGTCTTTCACACTGACCCAGGAGAGCAGCTCAACGTCAAATTGGAGGGTGGCATTGGGAGGGATGGTCGGAGACGAACCGGATTCTCCGTACGCAAGCTCAGCAGGGATGGTGAAGATGGCATTCTCTCCCTTCTTCATGGTCTTGATACCAATATCCCATCCCTTGATCACTTGGCCTGTAAAAGGACCCACGGAAACCCCAGTCAGGAACCCTACGTGCAAATACAACTCACATAAAGCATTGAAGGAAAGAAAACAGTAAAGCTTCCAAACAGGAGGTGCGCTATGTGACAAAGGATAAATGGCCGAAACCCTTAAGATGATTAGGTATGTGAAACAGTAACTAAAACGAGGAACAAGCAAGCGAGCCGACAAACCCAGCATAAAAGCTTCATGTGTGAAGGCGTTGCCTTCTAAAACGATGAATGTGTCAACTGCTGATTTCTATACATCACCACAAAACCCACCAACTCAAAACTGGTTTGCCAACTATTATCTTCACAGATCACAAGAGCTACACAATAAAAAAAATGGTTGCAGTGATCCTATACTAAAAGAAGTCAATTAAGCCATCCTTTTAAAAATGACAAACTCTCGACCTATGTCACATAGGTGCGGGTGGGGGTGCGGGGAGGATATATATATATATATATTCAGGGCACGCCAGATACTGCATCATTGGAAAATAGTTTAAGATTCAGCTGAACAATTATTTTAATGATTTTAGCAGCTGGTATTGTAAAATTTGTCATTGGTTCATGCCAAGGGAAAATGATATGGATTCTTTGATGCTTAAATGGTTAAACTGCTATTTACTAATGCCACCTTGTTTATTCTCTTGATTGGGTATGTTATTATTTTATATACACAATATAATAATTAAGGGGGTCATGTTAATACCGAAGCAGGTTATATGTTTCCCCCCGAACAGGGCAGTTAGCTACATCTCATGATCGGGTCCCAAAGAGCACCACGTATGTAAGCATGTGCGTCTCGTATCCCCATGTTTGTCACCATTAATTAGCGTTGGAGTTTGATGCGATTGCAAAGACTTAAGTACCCTCTCCTCCATTGGTGCAAAAAAAAAATGACGGTTCTTGAAAAGGAGTGGTTGTAAAGACTTAAGTGCCCCGAAGATGATTATTTAAGACCCAGTCTCTGCACTGCAGGATTATCCGAGAAAGAAATCTCCCCTGGAGGAGGCCATGAACATCAACCCTCTTACTCTCTCTCTCCCTTCTATTTCTGCTTCTGTGCACATGCATTAGAAGATCATACATTGCTCCATCAAGCACCGACTGACCTGCACATTGACTGTTGTGGAGCCTGATTCAAAGTTTTTACCCTTACAAGAGGAGGGTTTGGGGGCTCATCCCAGCATGGGTAGCATCATTCAACTTGAAGAGTTGTGGAGTCTGATTTAGAGTTTTTACCCTTACAGAAAGGGGGGTCTGAGAGCTCTTCCCAGTGTGGGTAGCATCATTCAACTTGAAGAGTTATGAAGTCTGATTCAGAGCTTTTACCCTTACAGAAGGGGGTCTGAGGGCTCCTCCCAGCGTGTTCATGGCCTTTTGCCCTTACAGGAGGGGGGTCCGGGGGCTCATCAACCCTCTAACTCTCTCTCTCTCTCCCTTCTATTTCTGCTTCTGTGCACATCCATCAGAAGATCCTACATTGCTCCATCAAGCACCGACTGACCTGCACATTGACTGTTGTGGGTCCTTACTGATGAGCTGCCTCTAAATTTATTCGACTCTAGGTCCTTACTGCACTTGAAGTTGAGTCGTTGTATTTTTTTTTATTCGGTGGGTGGTGAGGCCCTCCTCTACTCTCTCAAGACTCTTAGCTTGGGCAATCTTTCTTTTGATGATTGTGGTTGTAATCATCAAAAGAAAGATTGCCCAAGCTAAGAGTCTTGAGAGAGTAGAGGAGGGCCTCACCACCCACCGAATAACAAAAAATACAACGACTCAACTTCAAGTGCAGTAAGGACCCAGAGTCGAATAAATTTAGAGGCAGCTCATCAGTAAGGACCCACAACAGTCAATGTGCAGGTCAGTCGGTACTTGATGGAGCAATGTAGGATCTTCTGATGGATGTGTACAGAAGCAGAAATAGAAGGGAGAGAGGGAGAGTTAGAGGGTTGAGATTCCACCAGTAAGATCCGTAGTCCTTCTTGCTGCTAACTCTTTACATTTGCAGGTTGTTTCTTCAAATGATTATAATAATGATAAATATGCGAAGGAGTTCAGTATCAGTGTTTCTAATGCGCTTGCTACTTGTCCTGCTCGGGTTTTGCCAACTCCTCGTGTGAGTTGATCAGAATAATGAACAAAACAATAAATTACATATGATCAACTCACACGAGGAGTTGGCAAAACCCGATCAGGACAAGTAGCAAGCGCATTAGAAACACTGATACTGAACTCCTTCACATATTTGTCATTATTATAATCATTTGAAGAAACAACCTGCAAATGTAAAGAGTTAGCAGCAAAAAGGACTACAGATCTTACTGGTGGAATCTCAGTAATCCAATCGAGATGAGCATGAGGGTCAGATTCTGCTTACTGAGAAGCACTTAAGCAGCAAGCAACAAACATAAACAATCAAAGCAAGAAAGAGATGCTTCAAACATTGCAATCAAAACAGATTCAACTAAAGCTGGCATTATGATAAATAACCTTTGAAATGTTGTTTTGCCTATCAGTGGGACGTTGACATGTTGCTCTGAGCATAGTTGTTTGGAAGGGTGAAGCCCAACGGTTGCAGCCAATCGTTTGAGAGGTGGAAGAAGAAGAGGAGGTTGCGGCGTTTGAGACGTCGATGGAAATGCCACCCCTCGAAGCCGAAATCAAGTCCGGCAGGGCAGATTGGTCCGGAAATTGCAGGTTAGAAGGTTCAATGAGGCCGCTGCCCGGGCTGTCCGACTGGTTCCGGCGACTGGAACCCAAGTTCGGAGGAGGTTGGAACAAGGTTGGGATCTACGGGGCTTTGAAGGCATCCTTAGGGAACATAAAGTGACAGGCCAACGTGATAAGGGCTCTGTTTGAAGCATGGTGCTGGGAGACCAACACCTTTGTGTTTCCGTGGGGAGAGATGACGATCACCTTGGAAGATTTGGCGATGATGGGACTCCCATTGCTTGGAGAGCTCGCTCGAGAGAACCCCAACAATTTCTAAAGCAACAGTGCAGAATCCGGCAAGGCTTGGGCAATCTTTCTTTTGATGATTGTGATTGTAATGTATCATTGAAGTTAAAATGGGGAATGAACTGACAATAGAAATCGCTGAAAATTTACAGAAATAAACTAGACTCAATAACGAAGACACCACTTTTTACGGATTTGGAATATGACCTCCGGTTAGGGAGATATGACCCTGACAAGTTGGTCTTAATTCGGGTTAGGATTTACAGCGATTTGCTTACTGAATAACACTACAAATTGCTATAGCGATTTGCGGAAGACACTACAAATCGCTATAGCGATTTGCGGAATTATTTACAGAGCCGGTACTGAGATCTCATGTTCGGGGGTTCCAAACCGCACCACGTATAAGATGCAGACCGGCATGTATCCCCATGTGGGTCGCCATCATATTGCATCGTAATTTGGTGCCGCAGCAAAGACTCAAGTAACCTTTACCGCCATTCGCTTCCTCTTCCTCGGACGGACATAAATGCCCTCCTTCTAGAAAACTGAATCGTCGGTTCGTGAAAATGACAAAACTGCCCTCCATCGATATCGCGGGAAAACGTTCCGCAGGTGGTTGTAATGTATCGTTGAAGTTAAAATGGGGAATGAAATGACAATAGATATCACTGAAAATTTACAGAAATAAATGCCCTCCTTCTAGAAAACTGAATCGTCGGTTCCTCTTCCTCGGATGGACATAAATGCCCTCCTTCTAGAAAACTAAATCGTCGGTTCGTGAAAATGACAAAACTGCCCTCCATCGATATCGCGGGAAAACGTTCCGCAGAGTTTGCGTATGTAGCAAGCGTTATGTTGTATGATACAAATAGTTCAAAAAAATCCTTTTCCGCTCTAAGCACTCTACCGGAGATTCTTTGCTTTCATCTCGAGTTGCCGGAGCATCCTTTCCTTTTTACCAGAGCATCTGTTTCCGTCTTACGCGCAGTCGCAGCATCATTGCCACCTTCTGTTGCGTATTAGTTGTTACTGTTGCTTACTCTACAGTTAGAATATCCAAATTCCAATCGTTTCGGTGAGTTTCGTGTAAGTTTTCTTTCTTCAATCTGAAGATTGGTTCTTATACAAGGATTTGTATTATGAACCCAAATATTCCGACGATTTCTAATGATGATGATCGTGTATTGTGTTGTGCAGGTTAGCAATGTCTGCGCCTCATCAGATTAGAGATACTCCGTCGTTCTATGGGTTGTCTATTAGAGAAGTGATCCGCCAGTCCCATCTATCTAAAGTTTTTGAAAGATACCAAAATATACTTAAGATTGAGAACGATGAAGACAGGGAAAAAGCCTTGGAATCGTATTTTGCGGAGGATTATCCATCAGATATTGAGGCTGCGGACCAAAGGAAGAACTCTGAAGAACGAAAGATGCAGAACAAGGATGACGAAGAGAAGGCAAAGGCAAGAAATATTGCTGAGAATTTGAGAAGAAGGCTGAGGATTGACGCACAGGCGAGGGAAAAGAGGAAGAAGAATGCGGAGGAGTGGGAAAGGGATGTTAGCAATATGATGGCGGAGGCTCATAGGAGAAACTTGGAGAGTAGAGCAATGCGACAGAAGGAGGCGGAGGAGAGGCAAAGGCAAATGAATAAGGAGGAAGAGAAGGAACAGAATATTCCTCAGTTTGAGGAAGAAAAGGAAAGGCGAAGGAGGGAGTTGGAGTTCGAGGAAGCTAAGAAAATGCAAAGGCAGCAGAAGGAGAATGAGGAAAAGAAGGAAAGGCAACGGAAGGAGATGGAGGAGGAGGTAGAGAAGGAAAGAGAAAGGAAGAAGCAGGAGGAAGAATTACAGGAAAGAAGGAAACAACAACTGCAAGAGAAAGAAAGGCGGCAGAAGGAGAAGGAGGAAGAAAAGGAAAGGGAAAGGAAGAAGCAGGTGGAAGAACTGCTGCAAAGAAGGAAACAAGAAATCGAGGAGAAAGAAAGGCGGCTGAAGGAGGAGGAGGAAGAAAAGAAAAGGGAAAGGAAGAAGCAGGAGGAAGAGGCGAAAAGGGAGAGACAAAGGAAGCAGAAGGAGCAGGAGAAAAGGCAGAGAGAAAGGAAGGAGGAGATAAAGGAGAGAGAAAGGAAGAAGAAGGAGGAGGATGCGAAAAAGGAGAGAGAAAGGATGCAGGAGGAGAAAAGGGAGAGAGAAAGGAAGGAGAAGGAGGAGAAAAGGCAGAGAGAAAGGAAGCAGAAGGAAGAGGAGGAGAAAAGGGAGAGAGAAAGGAAGGAGAAGGAGGAGGAGAAAAGGCAGAGAGAAAGGAAGCAGAAGGAGGAGGAGGAGAAAATGGAGAGAGAAAGGAAGAAGAAGGAGGAGGAGGAGAAAAGGGAGAGAGAAAGGAAGGAGAAGGAGGAGGAGATAAATGAGAGAGAAAGGAAGGAGAAGGAGAAGGATGCGAAAAAGGAGAGAGAAAGGATGCAGGAGGAGAAAAGGGAGAGAAAAAGGAAGGAGGAGGAGAAAAGGCAGAGAGAAAGGAAGGAGAAGGAGGAGGAGGAGAAAAGGCAGAGAGAAAGGAAGGAGAAGGAGGAGGAGGACAAAAGGGAGAGAGAAAGGAAGCAGAGGAGGAGGAGGACAAAAGGGAGAGAGAAAGGAAGGAGGAGGAGGAGGAGAAAAGGGAGAGAGAAAGGAAGGAGAAGGAGAAGGAGAAACGCGAGAGAGAAAGGAATCAGAAGGAGCAGGCAGAAAAGGAGAGAGAAAGGAAGCAGAAGGAGGAGGAGGAGGAGAATAGGGACAGAGAAAGGAAGCAGAAGGAGGATGAGAAAAAGAAGGCGAGAGAAAGGAAGGCGACGGTGGAGCCGGTAGAGATGGAGATTGAAAGCCAGTTCGAGGCAATGGACCCACCAGAAAGTCCCAGGTTGGAGCGAGAACAGCAGAAAATAGCGACCAAGGTAAATATATTCGTCCTGTCTGCGAAGATTTAATAATATGTTTAGCGATTTTGGTATAGCGATTACTGTGTTAGGTATTGATATTTATAGCGATTACTGCGATAGTATGTCTGCAACCGATATTATTTATAGCGGTTAGTAGAATAGTATTTATAAGTACAAATAGAAGTAATTTATAATTTGTAGGAATAATATGTTATTTTGTGTTACAGGGAGGTCACAGGAGAAGTAGAGCACCAGGTGAAAAGCTCGGAGGTCGCTGTCAATGGCCTGTAGTTCTGTCTTGGTATGGTCAACTGAGTGCATATCAGAAGGACCGACTACGAAATATGCACTTCGGTGGCCTTTTGGACCAGCAATATTTTGAAACTTGCTGGAATACCATGACTCACCTGGTAAATAAGTGGAATGATAAGACTAACACATTCCAGTTTGATTCTTTTGAGATCACCATGACTCTAGAAGATGTGGCGAGGATCACTGGCCTTAAGTGCGCTGGCAGTGCTGTCCTATTACGGCATTCAAACTATAATGCAAGGGAAAACTGCACTGCCCTTCTAGGAATGTCGATGGACGAATGGAGTCAATGTATTTCTGGTGGAAGCAATTCCACATCAATGAAGGTCTCAGTTTTCCGTAATAAATGGGAAGGCCACTCCGCTACTTGTGCATCTGAAACAGCTGACTAAGAGTTGCGCGACTTCCTTCTATATTTTTTTGCTCTTACATTATTTTTCGATTGTTCTGGTTCGAGAATAAGTTCCATGTGGCTGCAGTACCTGGCAGACTTAGACGAAGTCGACAACTATGCCTGGGGTGCCGCTATGCTCGCACACCTGTACAGTCAACTCCACCGTGCGAGTAATGGTACGAAAACAGTTGGCAGATTTTGGCCATTTGTTCAGGTATTTGTAGACAAATCTCATTGCAGTCTGTGGCGTTGCTAATAATATTTTTTTTGTTAGGCCTGGGCATTGGAACATATTATCCCATTGCGTCCACGGTGTGGCCCTCCGATTTGTGGTTTTCCAAAGATCGGTCGCTGGGCCAGAATAAACGTCGCAGTTTATAATGCTAAGTCCATTTTAGATGGGCTGCAATTAAACGAGGTAAATGTTCTAAAATTGTTTACAATCGCGTCAGCATTTACCATTGAGTATTATAAGTCGTTGTAATGTTCAGCATTCTTAAGTATACATCGCTGCAGGATTGTCTTCCGTAGTGCATATCGTTGTTTCCATATCATGCGTAAATAAATTTTAATATATTTGTCATTCGTTATTAAAAAGAATTACCAATGTACAGGTTTTGTGGAGACCTTATGGAGATGGGGAGGACGATGATGAAGACGTTGTTGCGGAGGCTGCCAGATTGTTTGGCCGCGATTTGTGGCTATTCTGCAATTTTGAAGCCGAGATACAGCAAGGTAGTCGAGTTCTCCTACAATCTGGAGGTGAGAAGGAAGATGAATAATGGTGGGGGCAGGCACGTGAATTAGAGCGATCGGTACAGGGATGAATTATTTAATTGGAACTCAGGTGGTGTCTGTGCCGTACCGTATGATCATGAAGGACGATAATTTGATCCCTTCTATTTCGAAAGCTATTGGGAACCAATGCGGCGAAATCGGAAGATTGAGAAAATTGTCAACCCATGCCTCCCAACTGTCCCTTCTCATGTTGTAGCCCAGCCTCTACAACCAAAATGTCGCCTCGATCAGGTTAATACGACTAGTCCATCAGTAACAAATCACGAGGAAGACCGAACTCTTGCTCCAAAAAAGAAGATTGTTTCTGCCGCAAGGTTTGAACTTATTGAGAGGGAGAATAAGAAATTAAGGACAGAAGTAAGCACTATGGGGACCCAATTGAATGCAGTGGTGGACATGATGACCAGTCTTCTTAGGCAAGGTTTCGCAACGTGGAGGCCACCCAGGATAGACGGTCCACCAATAAAAAGTGAGAGACAAGTCTATGAAATTTCATCAGATTCGTCCAGTGACTCAGAATAAATCCTAGATTTTATTTTTTATCACGCTATACATTTGTTGTAATTGTATAATGAGTTGCGGTAACGTGAAATTCTTTTACTTTTTAATTCTTTATTATTACATCTTTCCGACTTTGGGTCTCGGTAATAAATAAACTTTCCTCTATGGGAGGATTAGTAGGTTGATAAGAAGGATGGTTGTCTTCATCTATATTTTCTTTTTTACTAAACTAATTGAGTTCATCATCAATAAAAATATCATCATTTCTAGATAGTAACTTAAACAAGAAAGAGTAATCCATATTCTCTTTATGGGATTCATCCTTCTCAAAACCACTAACGTTATCTAAGAAAGTCACATTCCTAGAAACGTATAGTTTGTCGTTCTTAACATCATAGCATCTAAATCTTTTTTGAGTTTCAGAATATCCAAGAAATGCATTAGGAATGACTTTTGGTGAGAGTTTGTCATTTTTGTCGGTAAGGACAAAACATTTACATCCAAAGATTCTTAACCTATTTTAGTCGGGTTCCTTTTGGTATAAAATTTTAAAAGCTGAAGTTTTGTTTAGATTTTTTGAAGAAAAGTGATTTATAAGATAAACGGATGTAAGAGCCGCCTCGGCCCAAAAACTTTTTGGAATGTTTTGAGAAATGAGTAAAGTTCTAGTTGTTTCAATAATATACCTGTGTTTTCTTTCAGCTAGACTGTTTTGTTGTGATGTTTTTGGACAAGATCTATGATGAACTATTCTATGGTTTTTAAGATAGTTTTTAAAATCATTTGAAAGATACTCTCCTCCGGAATCAACTCTAAAGATTTTTAAATTATCATTAAATTGATTTTTAATCATTATATGATATGCCTTAAACGATGCAAAGACTTCATGCTTATGTTTAAGGTATTATATCCAACAAAATCTTGAATAATCATAAAAAAAATAACATAGTAAGCTAATCCTCCCTTAGATACTACGGGTGTCTTCGCCTCGAAAGAATAGCGCACAAAGTATTGGCGAAGACAAATACAACGATTGTTTGTCATCGCTGATTACAGCGATGCAAATAATCAATAGATAAGGAAAGGATTTGTTGCCATCGCCAGATACTTCGTGCTTTGAGTCGGAGAGCGATCTGTGGCATCACAATATAAATCCGAGTGCACAAGTTCAAAAGATTTGTTTGTAAACGTAGATCTTTGTTCAAAAGTCAAGCTTCTCATTTTTCCAAAAATGCAATGATTACAATTGAAATTACTATTACAGAGATCTTTGTCTTCGCAATCGCTGTATTTGTCTTCGCCTCAAAAGAATAGCGCGCAAAGTATTGGCGAAGACAAATACAACGATTGTTTGCCATCGCTGATTACAGCGATGCAAATTATCAATAGATAAGGAAAGGATTT
Organism: Nuphar pumila; assembly: GCF_984573655.1. Classification (NCBI taxonomy): domain Eukaryota; kingdom Viridiplantae; phylum Streptophyta; class Magnoliopsida; order Nymphaeales; family Nymphaeaceae; genus Nuphar; species Nuphar pumila. The sequence goes on from NC_143265.1 coordinate 8,778,301, forward strand.
GTTGCAATCGCTGGATACTTTGTGCTTTGAGTCGGAGAGCGATCTGTGGCATCGCAGCATAGTGATTTGTGGGTATTGTTCGAATGTCAAATCACACGTGGAAAACATATTTTTGAATATTTAAAACTTAATGAGCGGCATGGAAAGACGTATTTTTTAATGCTTCGAACGCAAGCATTTAATTTGGCGGCGGTTATAAAAAAAAGGCGGCATGCGAAAAGCCGAACGCAAGGATTGTTCAAGTGTGTTGCGATGTGTGGCATCGCAGCGTAGGACTGTCAATCACTGTGCTGCGATGCCACAGATCGCTATTCAACGATAACCACAAATCGCCATACACCTCCAGTGAACTTCTTCTCCAGCAAATCTTTCGCGTTCCCGACACCTCCACTTGCCTTTTGAAATCATTATTGTCAGTTCTCTATTTGAAAGCATTAGCTCACATATATGCATGATTGAATCACTATGAAGTTTTTTTGACAAACTTAGAACATATATATGCTTGATTAAATCACTATGAAGTTTTTTTGACAACCTTAGAAGACATATATGCTTGATTGAATCACTATGATTTTTTTTTTACAACATTAGAACAAATATATGCAAGATTGAATCACTAGAATTTTTTTGACAACCGTAGAACACATATATGCATGATTCAATCACTATAATTTTTTTTTACAAACTTAGAACACATATATGCATAATTAAATCACTATAACATTTTTCTACAGCGGTAAAACACATATATGCATGATTGAATCACTATAATTTTTTTTTCAAAAGCTTAGAACATATTTATGCATGATTGAATCACTATTATTTTTTTTTTTACAACCTCAGAACACATATATTCAATATTGAACCACTATGATATTTTTTTGACAGCCTTATAACACTTTTTTGCATGATTGAATCACTATGATTTTTTTTATGAGAGCCTTAGAATACATATATGCAAGATTGAGTCACTATGAATTTTTTTTGGTAGCCTTAGAACACATATATGCATGATTGAATCACTATGATTTTTTTTCACAACCTTAGAACACATATATTTAATCACAAATATATGCATGATTCAATGTCTAAGATATTTTTTTTTACAGCAATAGAACACATATATGCATGAGTGAATCACTATAATGTTTTTTGACAAGCTTAAAACACATATATTCATGATTGAATCAATATAAAAAAATATTGACAGCGTTAGAACACATATATGCATGATTGAGTCACTATAAAATTATTTGGCAACATTACAACCCATATATGCATGATTGAATCAACATAATTTTTTTTTTGACCGACTTACAACACATATATGCATGATTGAATCACTATGAGTTTTTTTTTACAACCTACGAACATATATATGCAAGATTGAATCACTATGATTTTTTTTAGGGCCTTAGAATACATATGTGCAAGTTTGAAATTTTTTTGAAAGCCTTGGAACACATATATGCATGATCGAATCACTAAAAAAAATTTTAACAGCCTTAGAACACATATATGCATGATTAAATCACTATGAAAATTTTTTGTCAAACTTAGAACACATATATGCATGATTGATTCTAAATGAACTTTTTTTTACAGCCTTAGAGCACATATGCATGATTGAATCACTATGAATTTTTTGTCAAACTTAGAACACATATATGCATGATTGATTCTAAATGAACTTTTTTTTACAGCCTTGGAACACATATGCATGATTGAATCACTATGAATTTTTTGTCAAACTTAAAACACATATATGCATGATTGATTCTAAATGAACTTTTTTTTACAGCCTTAGAACACATATGCATGATTGAATCACTATGAATTTTTTGTCAAACTTAGAACACATATATGCATGTTTGATTCTTAATGAACTTTTTTTTATAACCTCAGAACACATATGCATGATTGAATCATAGTGAATTTTTTTTTAGAGCCTTATAACACATATATGCTTCATTGCATCACTGTGATTTTTTTTGGGCAGCCTTAGAACATATGTATGCATGATTGAATTTTTTTTGATAGCCTTTGAAAAAATATATGCATGATTGGATCACTATGAATTTTTTTTTACAACCTTAGGAAACATATATGCATGATTGAATCACTATAATTTTTTGGACAACCTTACAACACATATATGAGTGATTGAATCACTATGAAGTTTTGTTGACAGCCTTAGAACATATATATGGCAGATTGAAATTTTTTTGACAGCCTTAGAACACATATATGCATGATTGAATCACTATGATTTTTTTTTTGACAACCTTAGAACACATATATGCATGATTGAATCACCATGAATTTTTTTTATAGCATTATAACACATATATGCATGATTGAATCACTATAATTTTTTTTGGCAACCTTAGAACACATATATGCATGATTGAATCACTATAAAAAAAAATCACAATCTTAGAACACAAATATGCATGATTGTGTCACTATAAATTTTTTTTTGACAGCCTTAGAACACATATATGTATGATTGAATAACTACATTTTTTTTACAAAAAAGTCGTATTTATATTTTTTTTAAACGCAATCAATTAATTAGCTTCGTGCTTTGAGTCGGAGAGCGATCTGTGGCATCGCAGCATAGTGATTTGTGGGTATTGTTCGAATGTCTAATCAAACGTGGAAAACGTATTCTTAAATATTTAAAACCTAATGAGCGGCATGAAAAGACGTATTTTTGAATACTTCGAACGAAAGCATTTAATTTGGCGCGGTTATCAAAAAAATGCGGCATGCAAAAAGCCGTATTTATATTTTTTTTAAACGCAATCAATTAATTAGCGGGTTGTTTTCAACAAATGGCTGCACGTTAAAGGACTTTACCTTTGGACGACGTTTCAGTATCTCCGTTGCAAAGGTGCCATCGATATCTCTGTCCAGGCATGGCGCCGAAGAAGGGGACAATCAGAGTAGTACGACCAGCCATGGCGGACAAGAAGAGGACTAGTGGAGCAATACGACCCGGCACGACGCCAAAGACGATGGGAGCCCTACGACCGAGCACGGCGCCAACGGAGAGGACGATGGTAGCAAAACGACCAGGCACGGCGCCAGAGGAGTGGACGAGGGGAGAAAAACGATCAGGCACGGAGCAAACGGATAGGAAGATGGGAGCTAAACGACCAGGCACGTTGCCAATGGAGTGGACGATGGCAGCAAAACGGCCACGCACGGCTCTAAACAAGAAGACAACCACATCCACAGTACCAGGACTAGCGCTTAAGAGGTATATTCTTTGAAACGCCTGAGCAGTTTAGTAAACATTTGGCTTTTCATGTCGTATTTGGACTAGTGTTGTTTACTGTAGACAATAATTTCAATGTCCAATCCTGAATACCACGCTCATGGTGCACTCAGTGCAACATCCACAGTCTCGGGTGGGCGGCAACGCCCTGACGAGTTCGTAGATGACATCGAGCAGATGCAAGATGAATTTGCAGATGGGAACACTATCAGTAATTTTGTAAGTATTTATCCACTATCAATTTCTAGGTCATCGGTTTACATGTTCTGAAGTTCGTAACTTTGTGCAACCAGACAATGTATGATTTTGTCAATTACATTCAGAGCAACCCAACGAGCAATACAGTACGCATCATCAGTCTGTATTTCATGGTATGTTTGTGCCGCTGTTGTTCTGTTTGCTTTCATGACGTACTCACGTTTCTTGGTGGTTAAACCTTGCTATTTCGTGCAACAGTACCTTGTTGGAACAGCGATGATGAGTGCATAGACATTTCAAAATTTGGAAAGGTAAGTGAACAAACCTCTTATTCAAGTTTTATTCGTAACATCTCCATCACGATAAGTCTCTGGACCGAAAAATGATTTTATCGATTCGCAGATTTTACTCCCTACACTCTGGCAACATCCAGACCATTGGGTCCTATACGAGATGAATTTTCAGCTAAAACAACTATGGTGCTACAACTCATTGGACTGCCACAGTGGCGTAGAACGCGATGCTATGCATTTTGTAAGCTTGTACCCAAAAGTGAAGTAGCTATTCGAGGTGGACCGGACTGTAATATATTATCCCTTTTTCACAGGCGGGATTCCTTAACGGGCAAATGGGTGTCGACATTGGTGAGTGGATGTTGCTCTGTGCTAACGATGCTCCGTTACAAAGTAATGGGGTCGATTGTGGCATATTCGTAATGAAGCATATTGAAGCAATATACAATGGAGAACAACCTTGTTTTCACGCTGTATGAGCTTCGTATCCGATGTTATTGGGTATTCCTGTTATATATTGGATTTCACATTACCTGTTTTGTTGCAGGAACATATTCCGGTAATACGCGACGAAATATGCAGAAAATTGATTGAGTTTAAAACGAACGGCAGACAAAATAGTATAAAGTGAAACCTATCGATTGCTCTGTCTGTACAACCTAACGAGGCCCTCCATCACCGTTCTCGTCGTCCTCCTCGACAGTAACCCAGTGGTGCAGTCGCGCTGAGGGTGGCCAGCAGGAGCTCCGCCAAGTCATGTAGTGTATAACTGTAATGTTTCAAGGTATTAGTGGGTATCTAAATTTTTGTCATGTAGTGTAAAAGAGGGTCGACCCCTATATGTTGTAACCTTTTCAGAGTTTTGCGCTAATGAAGCTTAAGTTGTCTTCCCTCTCTATTCTCCTCTCTTCTCCTTTTGTTCTTGCTGGTTTCCCGATTTCAATATGGTATCAGAGCTCTATTGAAAATAAAAGGGTGCTTTGTTGAAGATCGGTGAGAGGAAGAAGCTTCATCTGCATCGGTCGTGCTGGGACCCACCTCAGCTTGTGTTCTCCACAGCTGACGTCCGTACCAACCTTGAAGTCTTGAACTTTTGGTTGATTGATGTTGGATTCCATTAGCTCTTGATTTTTGTGATTGAATGAATCAAGAATTTTAATGGTCGGATGAAATCTCAATTTTTAGTGGATTTAATTGTATTTTCTGAAAAAACTGATGAACAGTACCCTGAATGCAAAAAGTTTGTGATTGTGATGCTATCGGTGGGTTTTGTTTGCCCAAATCAATTGTAATCTGGTCATTTTTTGGTGTGTGATAGATTGGGACTGATTTGAAGGGCTATTTGGGTGTTTGGGTGCAATTTTGATGATAGATTTGGGTTCCTAGTTCAGGCGGTAACCCATTTTCTGTAGTTTTTCTCTGTTTCGACCAGCATATTGTGTTGGGTTGCTGGTGCTTTCGACCAGCACAAGTACGACCAGCATATTTTTCTCTGGCGAAAGATATTTCTAAATATCGCATTACGTGAACTTATCAATAAGAAAGGTTTGTTCTTAGCAATCGCTGTATTGATGAACCGACGGTAATGTACACCTAAGGCGATTTCTTTAGACGTACTTGTGGATTTATTTGAGACCCAAAGATTCGGTCCAATCGCATTGACTACCATTCAGAATAGGCCTCTGGCATGACATTGTTTTCTTTAATGCAGAGTGCTTTTTTATTTAAGATTTGCTTTTGGTTTAATGAAACTGACGTATATACTGGAAAACTGACGGAGGGTGATAGGACGTTTCATTAATATTTGAATGACACAACACACAGTTCCACTTTGCTTCACGAATAAGGAACCGACATAATCGACAATTCCTGCATACATGACTTATTCTTCAATCGAGTGCATAGGCGGCTTCGACGCAGTTGTCGTATCCGTCTATACCTTTTTCATAGGTCTGTAAGATCATAATTGAAGAAACCGTCGTTTAAAATTCAAGCAATTTTCAAATGCTGGCACAGGTTTTCATGGTCGTAGCAGTGTAGTTTGACGTTAGACCACCAAGCGTATCGCTTTGTACTATTCGTAAAATAAGAACGCGACATTAAAGCGATGTTTAAGCATACAACATTTCATAGCGATGTTGAATATTATCATTTCGAACATTAGAAGTCTTTGTTCATTGCACACATCGCAGTCTCACCCTGTGACTGTCAATCACGCGGGTTGAGCGCACATCATTTATCAATTACAAGCCTTTTAGACCTCACCTCCGTCAGTTTCTCCTCCGAAATTAGAAAGGATGTCAACTTTTTGCAGAGTTCTTCGCGGAATCCGAGTATATCAACCTGCATAAACAGATTGTAAACTAGAAGCAATAGACATGCGCTTAATTGCCAATAACAAAGGCCAAGGAATGACATACAGCGTTGAAACAGGGTTCTGCACCATTGTATATCGCTTAAATGTACTTCATTACAAATACGCCGCAATCAACGCCATTATCTTGTAAAGGAGCATGGTATGCCGTGCGATAGATCCACTCGCTGACATCGACTCCCAAAATGGCTATGAGGAAACCGATCTGAGAATAATGCGACCGAAAGTAAATTCATGACCCCAGTACACTACACGATACTCATATAGATGGAATCTTACGAGATGGGAAATGTCTAGCCGTAAACCACTGTCAACTTCCAACGAATTGTAACACCATAGTTGTTTTTCGCGTAAATCCATCACGTATAAGACCCAATGCTTTTCAGACTGCCACAGTGTAGGAATCAGTATCTGCAAATAGATCAAAAAAATGTTGTTACCACTGTCAAGCTGTAATATTGTACTGTAGGTTTGTTTGCTTACCTTTTCACTTGTCATAAGGTCTCTGCAGTGATTACCGTTAACCCAATAAGGTTTGCCGTCTTGAAATCCACTGGAGTATGGCAAACGGCGTAATATAGTCTGCAAACCGAAAGAAACATTGCTAACACCAACGTTAACATACGAATCAATTGGACTAAATCAATAATGAAAAGCAACATAAAATACAACCGATATACCATGAAATATGGGCTGACAACGCTCACAGTCTGGCTTGGTGCGTTGCTTTTAATATAATTTACGAAATCAGATATAGTCTGTTTGCAGCAAATATGGTGTTGTATTGATCATACGTACACATGGCTTACGTTTATAGACAACTACTTCTAGTTTAATACTAACAAAATTACTGATCATGTTGCATTGTGCGAATTCACTGCGCATTCGGTTGATGTCCTCCAGGAGTGATTGACTAAGTTTTCGCCCAACTTCGTCGGTGGATGTTCGACTGAAATGAATGCGGACATTGCAACGACCGATATTTAAATTACATTATATAGTACACAAAAACAAATCGCAAAAAATGCATGAAAGAGACGGATTTTGCTGAACATGTAGATTATGTGTAGACAATATACCCATGATTCGCCATTGTTGGTCGTGTAGCTGTATTCGTCTGCCTCACCGACTATAATTTTCTATGTTCGAGGGCGGATCTCCAGGTTTATGAAGGAACTGTCGGTTTGGTTGTTGCTGGTTCACGAAGTAGAAGAAAAACACACCTTCCAGTGCTTGTGCGACTATTTATGACCTAAAAGATGTACTGCTCAACCAACATGATCAATGACTACTGTACGACAACTCAAACATTTATGGGTGTCCGTTGGAAAATACACATTGAGTAGCCTTTTATTTATAATATATGGATACAACTTTTCACAAGAGAACTGACAATAATGATTTCAAAAGGCAAGTGGAGGTGTCGGGAACGCGAAAGATTTGCTGGAGAAGAAGTTCACTGGAGGTGTATGGCGATTTGTGGTTATCGTTGAATAGCGATCTGTGGCATCACAGCACAGTGATTGACAGTCCTACGCTGCGATGCCACACATCGCAGCACACTTGAACAATCCTTCGCATCACGCTAAGATTGACAGTCCAACAATAATCAACAACGTTCTACGCTGCGATGCCACATATCGCTATCCACGTGTGATTAGACATTCGAACAATACCCAAAAATCACCATGCTGCGATGCCACAGATCGCTCTCCGACTCAAAGCACGAAGCTAATTAATTGTTTGCGTTTAAAAAAAATATAAATACGGCTTTTCGCATGCCGCCTTTTTTTGATAAACGCCGCCAAATTAAATGCTTGCGTTCGAAGCATTCAAAAATACGTCTTTCCATGCCGCTCATTAAGTTTTAAATATTCAAAAATACGTTTTCCACGTGTGATTTGACATTCGAACAATACCCACAAATCACTATGCTGCGATGCCACAGATCGCTCTCCGACTCAAAGCACGAAGTATCCAGCGATGGCAACAAATCCTTTCCTTATCTATTGATAATTTGCATCGCTGTAATTGCTGTATTTGTCTTCGCCAATACTTTGCGCGCTATTCTTTCTAGGTGAAGACAAATACAGCGATTACGAAGACAAAGATCTCTGTAATAGTAATTTCAATTATAATCATTGCATTAGCACGAAGTATCCAGCGATGACAACAAATCCTTTCCTTATCTATTGATTATTTGCATCGTTGTAATTAGCGATGGCAAACAATCGTTGTATTTGTCTTCGCCAATACTTTGCGCGCTATTCTTTCGAGGCGAAGACAAATACAACGATTGCGAAGACAAAGATCTCTGTAATAGTAATTTCAATTGTAATCATTGCATTTTTGGAAAAATGAGAAGCTTGACTTTCGAACAAAGATCTACGTTTACAAACAAATCTTTTGAACTTGTGCACTCGGATTTATGCTGCGATGCCACAGATCGCTCTCCGACTCAAAGCACGAAGTATCCAACGATGACAACAAATCCTTTCCTTATCTATTGATTATTTGCATCGCTGTAATCAGCGATGGCAAACAATCGCTGTATTTGTCTTCGCCAATACTTTGCGCGCTATTCTTTCGAGGCGAAGACACCCGTAGTATCTAAGGGAGGATTTGCTTACTATGTTATTTTTTTTATGATTATTCAAGATTTTGTTGGATATACTACCTTAAACATAAGCATGAAGTCTTTGCATCGTTTAAGACATATCATATGATGATTAAAAATCAATTTAATGATAATTTAAAAATCTTTAGAGTTGATTCCGGAGGAGAGTATCTTTCAAATGATTTTAAAAACTATCTTGAAAACCATAGAATAGTTCATCATAGATCTTGTCCAAAAACACCACAACAAAACAGTCTAGCTGAAAGAAAACATAGGTATATTATTGAAACAACTAGAACAACTAGAAGCAAAAACCCGCTATCTATCGATTTGAACAAATTCAACCACGAACCGCAAGTCATTAATGACAAACGACTATAAACTCTTCAAAAACCCGGCATTGTGGAGATCGGGTCATGCAAAGAGGCATGCCAACTAAGTTAATAGCCCACACGAGATTCCTGTGTCCCAAACCTATCTGTCGACTGCATCGTAGCCTGTCATGAAAGAGAAAATATTAGACACTGAATTAAGTTTCACAAGAAATGCCTACCTCCTCGCAACATCGATAACATACCAAAAGCCTTGTAAAACTGTAGCGATCGTTGCCGGAAATCTGGTCGGGAGGAATGTAGGTTTGAACGTTTGCCGGTACTTCTGTAGGGTATTGCTGCATGATGGACATTACACGAGTTAGCTATTTGACAAGCTTCATGCAATGGGGAGCAATATAATATTTTACATACCTGTACATTCGAAGGGCTTTGTTGTTTTTTATTACAGGTTGGTTGTTTCTTAGTCCTTTTCTTGCCAACCAATTCTAGTGCACCCTTTGCCCTCCGACGACTGCGATCAGAGGCAGGTTTTCTTTTGATACCCTTTGCTTTATGAATATGTCCATCATAATCAACAACGTTCACTACTGACTTGTTGAAGATAATGTTTACGCTTCGGCGCAACTTCTCGGGAGTGTCAAGCGAGACATGATTTTGACCTACGTTGTTCGATCCCATTATCTTCGGCTGGTATTCATTCGCTGCAAAAGACTTAATGTGAATTAACTCCACGTTTTCAAGTAACTCCGTTGCAGCTTTTCTCGCACATGCATAGCCTTCTTCGCTTCTCGATGCCAAATCAGCAACATGCATGAATGACCTACACAGTTGTTGGTAACGGGAGGCTATGTGGCACTTCTCGTCAACACCAGATTTACTCGCATTGTCCATAACGAGCATTTCAATCTTCGCGCGTCTCGTCCATCTTCGCATTACGTAAGACTCAGGTATTTCTTGTATCTTCTCTTGATTGAGTGCCTTTAATGCATGACAACATAGGATACCTTTGAATTCATACATTTTGCACGAACATTCTACCCTTCCGTTGTCGACATTATACGTGACATGCGCTTCTTGCCTTTCCTGATGCTTTTCGCCCTGACAAAAAATATGGTATTTGTGCATATTCTCGGTTTGCACCAGTTCTTCTATTCTGCAATTCATGACATGCAACACCTCTTTCTTGATCCATTCAAATACAGTTAGTGTATACAGAGCTGCAGGTCGCATCAATATTTTCATGCCAAAAGTTAGAGGTCGTGTATTGAAGCATTTCACGTCTTGTTTAAGCTCATTCTGTCTTAGACCGTCTACAAATAATTCATATTGTTCCATGAAATGAAACATTGTTAAACATGAATACAGGGTTTTCTTCAGCGTGGCATGCATAGATTCGGCTCTTTGTGTGCTTATCATACCTGCACAAAAGTATTGTCTTCCATATGCCAATGCTCACTTCTCTTTTTCTGTATATAAATTTTGTAACCACAGACAGTCAGCAAGGTCATATGTCTTAATCATTTTGTCCCAATCTGACTTAAAGGTGACCTCGTCTACGCTATGAAGTACACACCTTGTAAAATGTTTGTCAAAACCTGTATTCTGATTAAATATGTGTCCTATGTTCTTTGCTGCATTTTGAAAGATATGCCACAAACACAGGCGATGATGTGCATCTGGCCACACATGAAGCCCTGCAGCCGCAATTGCGTGATCACCATCTGTGAGTACAGTTTCAGGATGCTTCCCGTTCATTGCCTGTGTAAATACTCTGAACAACCACTCAAAGGTTTCCTTGGTCTGGTCATACACAAAAGCACCGCCTAATATACAACTCTGTGCGTGATGGTTCACTCCCACAAACTGCACAAATGGCCACTGTTCAATGTTAATCTTTACTGTAGTATCAAACACAAGCACATCATTGAAGCATTCATAATCTAATCTAGACCTTGAATCTGACCAAAACATATTCACGGCATATCCATCTGCGTCCACTTGCATTGCACTAAAGAAACCATGTTCATTGCTTGATTTATTCTGTAAGTAACGAACCAAACAACATATTTCTCCGTTCTTCATGTTATCTGTCCTCTTCCTGCTCAAGTGGTTTCTAAGATCCAAAGGTGTGAATGACACATTTTCGCGACCACCATCTATGTGGGTAAACAAATTGTATGTCTTCCTTGGTGCAATGCCGGCGCTATCGACTATTTCAGCCATTGCAGCATGAGCTATAGTTACTTTACGATGTGACCTTAGCATAGGAGTCATAAATGATGCAGATAAATCATGATTATGATCACTGATTAAAGTACGCACGACAAATTTCCCATTCGGATGTCTTCTCAAAACCAATCTCGCCTGACATCCACATCTTGATTCTGGCGTGCTCCTAGTTGGATTTCCCATTGATTTCTTCCAACCTTGCTTGGAACAGACATATGTCTTTCTAACCAAGACACCCTGTGCATTTTTTGACCAAGAAAACCTTCTCACACTGAAGCCAACTTTTAAGGCATAATCATTGTAAAATTTATATGCATCTTCTTCGTTATTAAAATGCATTCCTTCTACAAGAACATAGTCAAGTGCAATTCCATGTACATTCCCAGTTCCTACGGTTTTATTAAGTGTACTGACATCAAAATCAGGATCATTACTGAATTGCATTTCTTCTCCTGGAACATTGAAGTCAGGTGTACTTCCGTGTACATTCCCGGTGCATACACTTTTATTATGTGCGCTGTCATGGTAGTCTACCTCATCATTGAATTGCATTTCTTCCACTGGAACATTCAAGTCAATAGTGGGTCTAATGCCTGCACCTTTCTTTTCATGTGCATCGTTAGTGCAAATGTTCAATTCTTCAGTTGGGTCATAAGTATAGATATTCAATTCTCCAGATCTTTCTATTGATTGAGCTACATCGTCTTTATTACAACCTGATGATAAGCTCAATAATGTTTTAAGCAATATATCAATTTGTGTTTGCAGTAACATGGCAAACAAGTCGATATTATCTCACAAAAACGAGAGTATGTTACTAATATAGCGATTTGAGATACAATGCATATGATGAGTGAATGTAGGATACCTGATGGGGTAGAGGCCCTTCCTAGCATCTGCAAACAAGCATTCCTGTCAACAGGTCCCAGCGTCTTACAAATATCGATAAGTTTTCAACCTTCGTAAGAACAAGATCTACCTGCAATAACCAAACAAAGCCTTAATGACACACAAGACGACATGCCTTCTTCATCGATAGCATGATGCTGGGAAGCTACTCACGCCGCCTTGATGGAACTGGTTGGAATGTTTGTGCATCATTGCTTTCTTCCTTAATGCCTAACAACAACGACAAATAAAAGAAGACAGTGGAATGTTTTGTAAGCAATATATCAATTTCCGTTAGCAAGCGGCATAGGTTTACTACGATTTAATCAGGATGCATATAAGAACGGATACCACTAGGGTTACGCAAGTCAAAGCAACGATTTAATGAATGAAAGTATCAAAGCAAGTGCGGTTTGATGTTTGCTTGTGCTGAGCATCGACGTGTCGCTTACCATGCCAATAAAATAAACATGTCGTACATGTGTGTTGACGATAATGCTCTTATAATATCCACGAGACTCTAAAGCGAGTTCAATAGAAGTCGCTGAGAGAGCAACGATATGCATGCGAAAATCGTCCCGCCATGCGTGTCAAGATGTGTTTCTGCACCCAAACGTTTTCAAAGTCTGTGTACAAATATCTTACAAATACATATTACAAAACATATAATATCTTACAAAACGATATGTATAGCGATTTGTCAGATATTGAAAATCGATACGGCAGTTCAATTTTTATAACTTATAACTCGACGATACAAAAACATACTATCTAAAAGGTCGATAAATATATCGCACAATAAATTACAAATCGATAAGGAAGAACTTGAACATAATAGCAAACAAATCGATATTAACTAACAAAAATGTATCTCACAAAAACGAGAGTCTGTTACTAATACAGCGGTTTGAGATACAATGCATATGATGAGTGACTGTAGGATACCTGATGGGGTAGAGGCCCTTCCTAGAATCTGCAAACAAGCGTTCTTGTCAACAGGTCCCAGCGTCTTACAAATATCGATAAGTTTCCAACCTTCGTAATAACAAGATCTACCTGCAATAACCAAACAATGCCTTAATGGCACACAAGACGACGTGCCTTCTTCATCGATAGCATGATGAGATGAAAAGCTACTCATTGTGCCTTGATGGCACTGGTTGGAATGTTTGTGAATCATTGCTTTCTTCCATGATGCCTAACGACAGCAGTAATGAAGAGAAGACACTGGAATGTTTTGTAACACTGGAACGTTGATAATGGGAGCACTGTTACAGCAGATGGCGCAGGCGAACGTCTCCACTTTAAATGGTTAACATCAAACTTTCTGGAATTTCTGCTTTTTTGTCCTTTTCCCCACCCGTCGTTTCACAACTTTTGAATGAAGGATATTTTTGTCATTTCCTCGAACCGTCATTTCAGGGCAAGAAAAGCAAGTAAGGGTGATTAAGTCTTTGCAACAGCACCAGAGTCCGATGCAAAGTTATGTCAACATACACGGGAATACGAGCCCCATGTGCATGAATAAGTGGCGCTCATTCGATCCCCCGAACACGGACGTGGGATTCAGTGAATCATCGGGGGCGAACATACACAACCCTCTCTGTTAATACCCACAAGTGCTCTTATTCTCTCGTTGCATAGTCATTGACAAGATATGTATGATGTCTGGGTCATTGCCTTGCAATTTCAATTTTTTTTTTCTTTTTGGGTTATGCAATTCCAGGCTATGTGACAGGGATACCCAACTTATGCTCGTGTCGTGTCTACTAGCATACTATTTTGAATGGAAAATTATACCAAAAAAATGTGTCATGGGTCGGTACTGTTCGGGTCAGATCCTATAAGAACCGATTCTAAATCAGGTTTAAAACTTAGACCTAGACCTGACACATTCTAATTTGGTTTCAGGTCTGGTACGGGTATAGCTGAAAAATATGGATCCATATATGTTAACGGTTCTGGTACATATTGGGTCAGGTATAATTGGGTCGAGTTTTGAATAGACCAGTTCTTTAATCAGGTTTAAGATTTAGAACCAAACCTACCCATTTTTATTCATGGCTGGGTTCAAAAAATAACGAACCATATGGGCTAACCGGTCCGGGTATGATGGGTTGGTGTATTATGGATTCGGGTTTTAGCTTGAGTCTTTATATGATTGGTATTTCAGACTTGCCACCCCTAGTCAAAATTCAAATATGTGGGAAATTTTCATAAATGCACCTAAAGTTTGGGATTAATAAAGAAAGGCACCTAACTTTTTAAAATAAAAATAAAAATGCACCTAAAAAATATCGTGATTAACTAAAAAGTCCCAGATGTTTACTACCATCACCTGGAATGACCAGGTTGCTGTTAAATGTTATGTGGAATTACCATTTTACTCTCAACACCATATTTTCAAAAATACACCTAAAAAATAGGGAAGCAGTTTTTAAAGGGATTAATGGTGTAAAAATTTAGGTGCCGTTTTTATTTTGAAACTTTTTTTTATTAATAAGCAAACTTTATGTGCATTTTTAAAAAGAATTCTTAAATATGTAAATCAATTGAATCGGCTATACATTCAGATATTGGTGGGAAATTTATATCAAACAATACATTAAGAAACCTAATAAAGTAGAACTTACTTTGCTCTTAAAGTGCAGCAGCAGCCCATGGGCTGTAGGATATATATATATATATATATATATATATATATATATATATATATATATATATATATATATATATATATATATATATATATATATATATATATATAAGGGTGTCAAGGGTCGGGTTTGGTTTGGATCCAAGTGAAAACAAACCTGGTCTTGATTTTCGGGCGTGGTGTCGGCTCTGGACCTAGGTCTAATCGAATCTACCATAAGAAAAACCATATCCAGATTAGATAAGAACTACGTAAACCAGACCCTTGCCATACCCAGTAAAATAATATTTTTTTATCACTGTTACATTGAAATTTTGTGGGTCTTAATCAAAACTAGGGTAGGGCTTAGGTCTGGTATAAAATTCTCATATAAAAGATGGTGTTTTGCTTTTTTTTTTGGTTTGAAATATGCCGGGTTTTTACGGTAAGACATATGCAAATATAGTAAAACCTCTTAATAATAGATGACTCATTAACCTATTCACATTTACGGCCTATCAGGCGAGGATATGAGGTACAAACTCCGATGAACATTATTGACAAATGACTACACGATGACGTCATGAATCCACTCTTTGTGTGTTCCCTCTTGGCACATTTCAGTGTTTTGTTTATAGACCTTTGTATAAACAATTTCAATAAAAAATCTTTAGTTTGAATTGTTATGGGTTTTAATGACTTATATGGTGATGCTAACCTAAATCCAAAATATTAGAAGACCTATTTCATTTGCTGGATACTTCGCCTGTAACATGCCTAGAGTTTGCTAACTTGATCTTGGTACTATCATTTTAAACTCTGATAAAAGATTAATCATAAAAAGATTTTAATTTTTCCTAAAATTTAGGAGTTACAAATTTGGGGGCGTTACATCTGGTTCACGTTATCTGGGCACATTTTTTCTCTTATGGTGGGTTAGGGTCAGATTTGACCCATACCAAACACTATGGGGTCAGGGTCCGATTAAAACCCGTGTCAGACCCAAGGGGTCCAATTAGTTTATGGATCTGAGTATGGTTCATGAGATTTCATACTAGACCTGGGTTTGATCAGAGTTCTGATTAAGATTCACAAATTTTCAATATAAAGAAATTAAAAATTATTATTTTACCATGTATGGTTTGGGTCTGGTTCATCTAGTCTTTATAAGACTGTGGTATGTTTTTTCTTATGGTGGGTTCGATGGACCCTGGTCTGGACCTAGTACCAAGGCGTCAGGGTCAGATCCGGTCACCCCTGCCAACATTGTTTGTTAGTATGAGTGTGAATCGGCCAAAAATCGAAATGGTACAAGGTTGATTCAGTTCGATTCATCGCCGAATTCGTATCGGCAGAGAGTGACTGTCACATGGATACTTCAGCATGCTTTCGTGTCGTGTCTTTTTGTACATTATTTTTAATAGAAAATTACACAAAATAGCGTGTCTTATGTCCTTTTATCCGTGTCCTTGTGACAAAAAAAGAACATCAACTTAGAATTTGGAAACCACACTTTTATGCTGGCTCCCTCCCTTCCCCCTCACGCGCCCTCGTCAGATCATCGTGATCATGAGAGCGCACGTCGACGATGACGCCGAGACGCTGTTCCGGAGGAGGCCGATCTCCGAGATCCGGTCGGTCGAGGCGTCGACGAGGAAGGAGATCGAGAACAAGCAGGAGGATCTCCGGCAACTCGTCGGCCGGAGCTACCGCGACCTCATCCACTCCGCCGACTCTATCCTCCTCATGAAGGCCTCTTCCCAGTCCATCTCCGCCAATCTCGGCCGCATCGACGACGCCATCCGCTTCCTCTCCGCCGGAGATCAGGGAAACCCCAGCGCGGCCCCCAATCCCGTCCAGATCGGTTACAAGGAGCGGAGGAAGAAGCTATACGGGATCGGTTGCAGGATAAAGTACCTGGTGGACACGCCGGAGAACATTTGGGGATTTCTTGATGAATCCATGTTCCTCGATGCCGCCGGCCGGTACCTCCGCGCCAGGAAGGTCCACGGCCTGCTCGTCCAGATCGATCGATCGCCCGCCAGGGAGTTCCTCGCGAATTTCCCGCTGCTTCGGCCTCAGTTCCAGTTGGTCGAGAGCTTCAAAGGGCAGATTTCTCAGAGGAGCAGGGAGAGGCTGTTCGATCCCGCCGGTTGCGCGGGCAGCAACGCCGGATTCTTGGCCGACGCGCTTTCTGCAATTTCCATCGTCGATGAGCTTGGTCCAGAGCAAGTGCTTGCCCTGTTCCTTGATTCGCGCAGGTCATGGATCGCCCAAGCGCTGCGCTTGCAATCAGTTGATGGCGATTCCCAATCCGCTGTTTCTAGGGTTTTCTGCGAGGTGGTGGGCATAATTCAGGTCACGATCGGGCAGGTCGGGGAGCTCTTTCTTCGCACGTCGAACGATCTGCCGTTGTTTTACAAGAAAGTTTTGAGCGCCCCGCCGGGCTCGCAGTTGTTCGGGGGGATTCCGGATCCGGAGGAGGAGGCGAAGGCTTGGAAGCAGCATTGGGAGGGGCTTGAGTCCGTGATGGGCATGCTTGATCCACCGTTCATCTCGGAGAGTTGCTTGTCGTGGATCAGATCGGTGTCTGAGGATGTGAATTCCGCTGTTTTGAGCGATCGCCGAAGTCGGTTGGTGGAGGCTTTCGGAAGCGGAGATGGTTTGGCATCGACCGAGAAGGACGTGAAAGCGAAATTGGATGGCAAAGAAGTCTTGGAGGGGAGCTTGGAGTGGCTCAGAAGTTACTACGGCCTGGTGATCGAGTCTCCTTGGGAAGGCATCTGCCAACTTGTTCTGGGGCAACCCAAGAATCTGTGGGATGAGCTGTTTGAACGAGTATTTGTTGGAAGGATGAAGCGAATTATTAATTTGGCTTTTGAGGATTTGGGTAGGAATGTTAAGATCAAGGACGCTCTTTGCGGAGTGGTTGGGACTCCGAATTGTTTGAACAAATACTCGCCATCTTTCAGTGTTTGGTTTGCTGACAGGACCAGTAATAAGAAGTTGGGATTGAGTACCATGAAGATGATGGACGACGAAAATGACTTTCATGCTTGCCTTGATGCATACTTTGGATCGGAAGTTAGCCAAATTAGAGATATAGTGGATAATAGATGCATGAACATCTTGGAAGATCTCTTGCGCTTCACTGACGTGCAGAAACCTGCTTCTAGATTGAAGGAGCTGGGACCTTTTATTCAGGAGAAGTGCTACAATGCTCTAGCGGCGATTGTTAGAGAACTTGAAGAGGAGCTTGGACACCTTTCTGTTGCTTTGAATGAGAAATATGGCAATAAGGTAGGTGACCAAGTAAAGGACAAGGAACAATTGTCTACTATTGTTGAGAAATCTTTTCTCATTGGACGGCTCTGCTTTGCTCTCCGCAATCATTCGAGTTACATTCCATTGATTCTAGGGTCCCCAACATTGTGGGCGAGTCAAGGAAAAGCTAAGATCTTTATCAAGGGATCTTCAAATTTAAGGCAGTCCAGAGGGATTCTTGAGCAATCCATACTCGAGAGTCCTAGAAAGCAAAGCCTTTCATCACCTCATGCTGGTCTTAGAGCTTTTGGATTGGATGAAAATGCAAATCCGAGACTCGAAGAACTCAGCAAGACCTTGAGGGATCTTTGCGTCAAGGCACATAAGCTTTGGATATTATGGGTCTCGGATGAGTTGTCTGTGTCTCTTGCCAAGGATCTTGAAACAGATGATGCATTATCCACAACTACCGCTTTGAAGGTACGTTGCAGTTATTTTTTTTTTATATTGATTTGTGATTTCTGGGTTAGAAAATGCAACAATTGTACTTTATATTTTTTTTTCAATGATGTTTCATTCTGCAGTTTGTAATGTTTGTTTTCGTATTTTGTTTATCTATTATGTAGAATTTAAACTTATGTAGACTATTCTTTTTGCCGTCCTCATTAAAGATGGAACTGATTGTATTTTAATCAGTCTAACTTTCTAGTTTGAAATTTGATCCATATATGTTCAGATTGTGCAAGTTCTTCTTCATATTTGATCCCATGTTGCTTGTATAGGAGGATGTTCTGAATTTTATTATTTTTCTTCAAAATATTAAGGGCAGAATTTAAACTCCATTTCTTATTTGACTAATGTCCCATTACACTATTTCATAAAATGGTACTTGGAACTAGCATTGATGCTATTCACCTAAAATAGAATTTATCACTATCGTCATATGGAAATAGGAAAGTTATTGATGAATTTGGGAAAATTCTTTTGGCTGCCATTGGGTTGTAGATTTCAAATTGTAGCATAACTTTAAACTTATATATCTAGATGTGTAAACTAAGTCTAATGCAAAACTCAATTGGCTTATCAATCCCTAGTCCCTTCTAGGTGATATTCAACAAGCTACTTTCACTCCCATATGTACCAAGTGATGATCTCTCTCTCTCTCTCTCTCTCTCTCATACATGTACATGTGCGTGTGCACACACCATTCCAAGGTTGCCAGACTGAGAATCCAAAGCAAGAAATGGGACATTTTAAATTTATAGGAAGCAAGCCACAGAGAATCGACTTGGCAGTTAAACAGGAATCAAACAGGAAGTGAAATGGGAATCATGTTGGAAGTGATAAAACAGCAATCTAATAGAAGGTGAAAGGGAAATTGAGTGAGAAACAAAATCAGAATTGAACCAGAAATTAAACAAAAAAAAAACTAGTGAAAAATCAAATCAAATGGGAAAAATATGTACTATGTTTCATTAACTTATTAAAACCTATGTTATGTGGACACTTCTGGATGCTTGTGGTGTCAGTGTTGGACACAGACATGGCTCGACACACCACAGACATATGTGTTTTTAAGGTGTAAGAGTCCAGAAAAAGTAAATATGTGTGTCACATGTCTGACACTTTTAGTGTCTTGGACACAAAGTATCCAGTATTGGAAACAAAATGACCAATTTTTGTACTTACATATTTATATTTCATATAGATCATCAATGATCAAAACTCAACGGAAAAATGGATGTGTATTTTATGATTTATTTTAACACTTAGTTTTTTGTTAGTTCTTTTCTTCTCTCTTTATAAATATAAATATAAACAAATAAATATCTATATATAGCCATGTTCAAGTTTCTATTTTTTCAAGACCTGCTGTATTTGACACTTCGTACCTGGATCCCACACTGACACCCATGTCAGATTGTCCAAAGTAACATAGTTTAAAACATATGATCCATGTTATTCTTGTGGTATGAAATGAAAAGGTTATGCTCTTAAAATTGAAACTAAATAAGCATTAGACAAAGTGTATTTTGTTTCATATGTTATTCTGTTAATTTTATATACTGTATTTTGTTTGTTTAAGGCATTAGGCAAAGTGTTATTTATTCGAGCTACTTCTTTTAGTTGTCAAAAGGAACTAGAAGGGGCAACCACTAAAGACTTCTGAAGATTATTCTGTATACCAGGCTTTACCTATGTAACATGTTTGATGGTGGAACATAAAAGTCCATCCCATGGGAACTGAGAATTTTGATTTGCAAAGTATGTTGTGATCCATGTCCCACAAGGTTAAGGAAAGATATTCCTTATGTCTTTATTAAGAATCTGAAAAGGAAAAAGAATGCCTTTATTCTTCTTCACAGAATGTGGGCGGTAATGTATCAAAATATTTCATGATTGCAAGGGCATATATTTCCCACATACAAGACATGACCTGTTGATATCATTGAATACCTAGCAAAGCTGAACCCTTTGATATAAAGAGGCAGCAACAAGGTTGATTATGTGTGGGTGCATGTACATATGGAGATCAGAAAGGGACCTATTGAGAAACTATTGCTGATGAACATACATTTCATGTGCTTCTGACATCCTAGTTCAGCCTTTTGACATCTTAGGTACAATGGAGCTTGATGTGATCTCGGTATGCTTGACCAATTAGTCAAGATAGACTCATAATTTCATCTAATATTCATTGGAAGTCAAGGGCCAATATTACACCATTTGTGCTATATACTCATCATTATGTGGATTTTAATTTTATGAAAGGATGATTGGTGGTGTATATAAATCTGTTGTTACCTGCGTGATCTCCTAAAGTTGTAGACTGTCCAATGTCTGCACTCCCAGTGCTGTTGTTATAGGTACATGTTGCTAGCTTTCTGGAGGATATGGAGATGTTTGAATTCCCAATGGGCATTTCCCATTTTCAAGTTAAATCACTAGTTGAAGCACATTATAGTTCTCATTTTCTTCTGTTTGTGCAATCTACTTGTCCTTATATAGGTACTTATCTATTTTTAACCTTTCGTTCAGGGCTGGGAAGAAACTATCATCAAACAAGATCAGTCTAAAGAGTCTAAAGATGAGCCTTTGGAGGAGTTGAAAATTGCCCTTCCTTCAATGCCTTCACTGTATGTCACTGCCTTCTTGTTTCAAGCATGCCAGGAGATTCATAGAGTTGGAGGCCATGTACTTGACAAAGTTATTTTGCACAATTTTACTCAGACACTACTGGAAAAGGTATATAAAATTCTGTTCTGGATTTTTCTATTTTGCAATCTATGTATTATAATATTCTATCATTGACTTCTAAGCTATGTATGATAATATTCTATACTCATAAAATACTAAGATATACAAGGTCAAAGCATCACCTTGACATCTCAAAAATTGTTAAGGGAAAAAACTTGGTGAACTTAGCTTTTATTGGATGTTTACCACATTTGAAATTCTTTTTTCTGTCAAGTTGGAAATACCATGTTCATGCCTTTTGTTGGTTGGCACGATAAGGATGTCTTAGACATTTAAAAAGTTGTGATCAACTCTCTGAAATGATTCGTGAGAATAAAAAGGATGAATACATATTATTTTTTGAATTTTTCACAATAGCCTTGGTGGTGTCAAGACTATTTTGGAAAAAATAAAGTATCATTCTAGATTAAAAAAGAAAAGAACTTGCATAACGTGGAGTGTAATCAAGATAAACCTACCTCAACATGATGGCCAAAATCATCCAATCAAGTGTCCAGAAGTTCTATTAGAATAAGAAGCAGGAAATTCATGTATATGAATTTTTTTAAATATTTGTAATCAATTCGGTATGTACACCTAAAGTTTGTTTCTAGCTAATCTTAATTGGTCAT
The DNA here is from genome assembly GCF_984573655.1 of Nuphar pumila. Classification (NCBI taxonomy): domain Eukaryota; kingdom Viridiplantae; phylum Streptophyta; class Magnoliopsida; order Nymphaeales; family Nymphaeaceae; genus Nuphar; species Nuphar pumila. The sequence goes on from NC_143265.1 coordinate 8,800,286, forward strand.
CGTGGGGCTTTGTGCATATAGTATACTATTTATCACATAGGATTCTATCTGTAATAGGTAATTAAACATCCATTCGTGGAAGTGCCATATTATCTTATTGTTAATTCTATGCATAATCCTGGTAGCTACCTTGATCGTTTCCTATTCTAAACATGCACATAATATTCACCCTCACCAACAGAGGATCTCAGCAACCACAATAATCCTCTTACAAAGGCTGTTCATACACCTCCAAATAGGGGTGCACACGAGCCGGGCTCGAGCTGAGCTTAGGCTCAAAAAGCTCGTCTTGTTTAAAAAAAGGTATGTTCAAGCTCAGCTCGAGCTCGAGCTGAGCTTGACCACCTTGGTTACGAACGTGGCCCCGCTCAAGTTCGAGCCTGGCTCGTCTCGGCTCGAGCTGAGTTGATTTGTTGTAAAAAAATTGAAATAAGCCTGTGTAAACGGTGGGAGTTGAACTCCGCTCCTCACAGAATAACACATTTAACGCCCTAACCACTTGGGTAAAGCAAACTTTTGTGATTCAAATGGAATAAAAATTGTGTATATGGTAAAACTTTTCATGACAACTGCATTAACCGGGCATAACGAGCTTAATCGAGTTTTAAAGCTTGATCAAGCTCGGCTCGTTTATGTTTAATGAGCCCGAGCTTTTGTTCAAGCTCGGCTCGTTTACTTACCGGATGAGTCTGAGCCGAGCTTACTCGAGTCGAGCCCTAGCTGGCTTGGCTCGTTGTGCACCCCTACCTCCAAACAAGTTTCTTCTCTCAGCAAAAGTCATGTCAGCACCCAAACTTGAATATCTATGCCCACCAAGACCCACACCAAGTCAAAATGGAATCAGCCTCCACTAGCAAATAACTTCACCATTCACCACCCGCACATACACACAAACCTTTGGACCAGCCACTAGGATGCATCAAGTACCATGAAACTCCAGAACAAGTGTTTTAATGCCCTTCTAAGCAAAACCACACTTCAAGTAACTAGAAAAAAAGAGTAAAACAGCCCAAAACTGTGTCCTCTCCTTCGGTTCACTTCAAATTCTCTTCATAATGCCAAGTTGCCAACACTACACAATCACTTCTAATACTCATCTGTGCCAAAAACGACTGAAACACTTCCAAAATCCCCAAAGAAATCAGTGAAAATAGACAAGATTTGTCTAAGTATCGGACTCATTTTGTCCAAGAATTGAAGGAGTTTGGCATTTTTTGCAAAGTTCTAGGATGGCTGTGCTGGTGCCTAACATCCATGGTCTTGTTGCACTATAGTACATGTGCAGGAGTACTATGAAGTTTACTGTTAATAATGGTAAAACGTGCATGTATGTCTTCAGAGTTTGTGAATCAAGTCCAATCTGTTTGACCAGCAAACTGCAAATCTGGAAGCTGATTTGTGCCTCTATAGTCATTTTCTGCAAACAATTCAATATACCAAAAATTTTATCTGGAAGAGATTTGCTGGTTAGATGTCATATCTATGTTCTAGTTAGCTTAGTTCCCTCTGGAAATTTGATTGTTATTATTATCTACCCATTAGGCTTCTTCTGATGTTTTATCAGAATGGCCTTTCTCTAATAAAGGAATTTGCTGAGCATTTTCTTGAATTTATGTACTGACACTTTTATTATTGTTTTCTTGATTCCATGTATATAGGCAGTGACTACTTATGGGAACTTCATCTCAAACATAGAGACCCATACAATTCAGGTGTCTGAAAAAGGAATTCTTCAGATTTTATTTGACTTGCAGTTTATTTCTGATGTACTATCTGGTGGGACTGAATCATCCCTGAGAAATAATGCTAGTGCAAAAGACATAGAATTGATGAAAAGGATTCCTTACCGGAGGAAGCACAGCTCAATCCAGCCTGTCTCTGCTGGTGGAAACACTGTCCAGTGGTTGATACGTGCATTTTCTCAGAGAATAGATCCAATAGATTGGGCTACGTAAGTTTCTCTAAATTTATTTTAGCAGTCGCTGTTTCCTGCAAAATTCAGAAATGAAACTAGTTTAAGGTATTGGAATTTGATCTTCAAGATTCTGCAATGGAGCTTATGGATGCAGATTCTGTTCAAGTGTGTTTTGTCACGCCAAATCATGTCTTTGAGCTTTATACAAGCAGTTTCTTTCAACAAAATTCTATTTGTTGCATGTTTTTCATTCTGCTGTTCTATTCCTTGATTGGCCAGATATGAGGCTTACCTTTGGGAGAATGAAAAGCAATGGTACCAGCGAAATGCAGTTTTATTTGGGTTCTTGGTGCAACTCAATCGCCTCTATACTGATACAGTTCAAAAGTTGCCTGCAAATGCTGAATCGAATATTTTTAGATCTGCAGCGGTTCCACGATTCAAATACCTCCCTATCAGGTTTGTCTTTACATGTACCTTCCATGAACATGTCATCTTCCTGTCAGTGAAAGCATTGAGCTGAACTAGCCTGATTGACTTCTATTGTGAAGTAAATAGTATTTATTTTTCATATTGCTTGTATTTGATGAAGCAACCTGGATAGTTCGAGTTTGAGGGGATGTAAGATCAGCTGAATTGATAGTTATTTGTGTTCTTGCATAGTTTAGTTTATTCTATCACTTGATATTATTAGTTCCAGATGTACTTTTTCTGTTATTTGATATGTTTATGTCTATTATTTTAGTCATGTATTATTCATATCATGGCCACCAGTTTGGTAATTTCTTGATGAGGCAGTTTCTTAGGAGATCAGAAATAATTATTTTTGGCAAAATCTCAGGAAGTTCTCAAGAATTTTGAAGGAAAAAGTTTTTTTTGTTGAATTTGTAATAGTTCAAAAAGCAGGAATTGGTCAAGTTATAGAATGCCCAAGTACCTAAAATAATGATTCATTGAAAGTAGGAAATTTCTACAAATTCATGATATGCAGAAAATTGCTGATATTTTCAAGCTTTTAGTATTTTTCTGTGGAAATCCACTGATAATATTCTAATTTAAGATATTTGTGATAGTTTTGTGACAGTGGTTTATGCATTAATACATGAGCTATGTCACCTGGGTACGGGTACGGAGGGGAGGGTAGGACACAGAAATTCCAAAAAATGTGGGTACAGGGACACGGCTATATATATGTATATATATCACATAAATACAAAATAAATTGAATATAATCTAAATATATATGCTATATCTAAAGTATATATTATATATTGAAAATATAAAGTTATAAACTGAAAATATAATTATAAATTATAAATTGAATACAAACTGGTATGTATGGAGGGTAAAATGGTGTGTCCCGGTGTCGACGTGTGTCAACATGGGGACACGCATGTTGACATGTTTTCGGAGGGTAAAATGGTGTGTCCTGGTACCTTAGTACATGAGAAATCACTCAGGACATTTTACCGCTTCAACTTTATTTGTAGGGCTTATGCATTGATCATGTTTTATGAGGAACTCTATTTTGGATTTGTAGCATTTTAACTGTATTAAGGTTTTTATACATTCATATTATCTTTGAACTCATCTACTGTTGTTTAGGTTATCTATGGGCATCATCACTAATTCATAGGACAATGCTGTCATTTATGTGCATAGACAAAGTCTTCAAGCATTCAATTATAGGCAGGTCCATAATAAGTTACACAGAGAGGGAGAGGTTGAGAATATGTCTTGATCCATTTTTTCGCCTAAAAAAAAATCCAGATATTAAGTTTGATCTATTTATGAATGCTAAAAGCTTAACCCGTTAGAAATTTTGTTCTTGTTGCTTGTGTACAACAATGGGTGGAAATCTTCATACAAGGAGGTTGTAGAAATCTGTCAAAATGAGATTATCATCTGATAATTTTGATATAAATCAGATCCCTATATTAATTCTAAAGTTGCCTAGCTTCATAAGTTCGTTCTTTTTTTTATTTAAAGTCCTAATCTCTAATTCTAGGATTCTACTCGCATGAGAGTTTCACCAACTTTTTGCCATGGCCATTATCCAGATGCTAAGCTGAAATCTAGATATTAAGTTGGGTCTGTTGATGATGCTAAAGCTGCATTTTTTTTTTGGGAAAAGAGAGAGAGAGAGTATATATATAATACAGTCGATTGTACCTACAATCTAGTTGGAATCTCATGATACATGTATTGACTCAATCTAACCTAGTAGATGTGTTCAGCGTGGTTGATTTAGTGGAAATCAATCCTTAGATCATGTTTTTTCGATGAAAAAAAGTATTTTTGCGTCAGAGAAAAATCGGTGCATTTACAACCATTGTTTTTTGTGTTGCCAGAGAAACCTGTACATAGGTTGAATTCTGGCAATCCAAAAGCTGGTTCCTTCTAAAAACAAAATGTAAATCACATTTGTGAGGTCATATATATATATATATATATATATATATATATATATATATATATATATACACACACACACACAAAATGGGCACTGTGTTAATTGAAATATGATATTGGATCCAGTGTTTTTTTCGAAATTCCGACCCCATAGATGTGTTCAGCATGATTGATTTACTAGAAATCGACACTTGGATCATGCATTTTGGACGAAGAAATGGTATTTGGAGCCTTGAAAATTTATAAAATTTGTAGGCTGTTGATTTTTGAAACCTTATAAAAAACTATCCATTCATTGGAATCAAATGCTCCAAGAAGTGATTCCTATAAAAACAAGCATATAGATCACATATGTATGGTCAAAATTGTGAAAAACACCGGAAATCCAATCTAATAGCATGTTTCATCTAGCACCATGCCCATTTTGTAGGTTTTCATTTTCCACACACACACACACACACACACACACACACACACACACATATATATATATATATATATATATATATATATATATATATATATATATATAAACACAGAAGAGTGGATAAAAACAACCTTTACTCACCGTAAGGGATGATTATTTTGTGCTCAAAGATTACTGCTTCTTTCTGTTATCTTGTATCATTTATTGGTGTTAGTAAACTTTGTTATGTATCTGCAACCTGCTTTCCACACGTTGCAAAGAGTATAGAAGATGGACCACTTTGCTCTTTTAAGCTGTTTAACCTTCTCTTTGAAACATCCATCAGTGCTCCAGTATTATCATCTAGAGGTACGTCCACTCCAACCTTTACATCTTCGTCGGATGAGTTATCCTCAAGAAGCTCATGGAAAGCTTATTCAAATGGAGAGCATTCCCCAAAACATGAGTTTGATGATTCCTCCAGTTTTGCCGCAGCAACTCCTCTGTTCAAGTCCTTTATGACTCAGGTGCATGGTTAAAATCCTTTCCCTTTTAATCTGCCACTGTGATGGACTACAAAGACATTTTGCAATTATCGCCTTGAATTACTGTGATGTTGAAATGCACCTTGAAATTACTAAGTGTGCATTAGACGAGGTGGGTCAACATCATTGATGAAATTCAAGGTTCTCTATGGAAGTTGAAATGCACTGTTTTCCTCTTTAATAATAATTTGGCCTCTCTTTTTTTTGTTTTTTGTTTTATTTTATAGGCAAGGTTGGGGTTGACCCCAATGGGACTTAAACCCAAGATCCCTTGGTTCAGATAGTGCAACTCTTACCAATCCAACTATCTTCCCCAATCAAGGCTTGGTTATAGTGTGCTTGGCCATGAAACCAGATGGTAGATGCCTAATATATGAATCAGGAACCGTAAGAGATGTCTCCTTGGACAACTCATCCAAATTAATATCCAATAAATTTGGTTGTCATCTGAGCATCCTGGCCATCTAGTTGCCCTCTTTTAGCTGACTGTCAGCACTATTGGCCTTTTGCCTAGAGGAAATTTTCCTTTATCAAGATTCTCCCTCTTATAATTTTGGTCATTCTTTTGTCAGAGTTGCTTTTTTTTCCTTATATATTACCGGACTGCGGGACTACTTGTTCACTTCATATTTGTGTTGATGCTCAGGTTGGTAGCAAATTTGGAGAGAGCACTCTTAAACTTGGTTCTATGCTGTCAGATGGAGGCAGATTTAAAGACAAATCAGCCTCCGCTATGTCTACATTTGGATTTGGAGATATGCTTCCTGTTCAGGCAGCTGGCCTTCTTTCATCTCTTACTGCTGGAGCGGCCAGATCGGATTCTTGATTGTGCAATGCATCATCTACTTAAAGTGTGCTCTGAATGTAAATATTCTTGGGAACAAGGTAGTTCAGGAGCGCAAATGTACTGAATGGCAGGATATTGCTGTTTTGGAAAGAAAAAAAATTCTAAAAGCTGTGAGCGCCATAATCATCACCTCAACAAGAGTGGGAAGCCAAGGAAAGAGATCACTCGATGGAGTTCTTTTACTTGTTTTAGGATGAAGGTATTTAGCTCCCCAGGTTTTTGGTGTTGATGTGTTCATTCAAAATGTTGCTCTAGGCTGGCCCCTAGATAGTAGTTAAAGGCATCTCATATAATTCTTCTGTTGCATGTTTTTGTACTTATTGGGCCCTGTTGTATCCTTTGTCATCACGCTTCTCTGTTGTTTTTGCCCCCTTACTGGCAAAATTTTTTAATGAGAGAAATATCACATCCATCATCTTCTTTCTGAATCCTCATCTAAGAAATGCCCCCTTAAACAAAAATGCTTCCAACATGACCAGGGGAGTTGTTTGTCTATGGTTAATAGCAAATCCTAAATTTGAGGTTAAACCACGGTTGTGATTTTCAGAAAATTGAAATAAAAGACAATCAAAAGCAAGAAAAAGAAAAATAATAGGTTATCAAACGGGTTGGATGTAATCTGATATTTGACCTGAATCCAGATCCATTTAGTCAGACTTGGTATCCAAAATTATATTAGATTATAATCAGATCCTGATTTGGTATTTTAATCCAAGTCTGAATCTGAGAAAGTCCAAATCCAAATGTGTGAATGTATATATTTAAGATAGCTTGATCCAGATTTGGTTTTAGCTAATCTAATTCCATTCAGTCTGGATCTGCTTACGTCCTGCTTGGTAATGCCTAGATCCGACTTGAGTCCAATCCATTTACATCTCTAAATATAGGCAGCCTTTTTCTTTTCCAAGAAATATAGCCCAACTCGATTGTCAGGTATAACAAGTATGACTCAATCCTCCCAGTGAGTCGAGACTTTTTGCTTGTCAAAACCAAGCCAGATGCTAGTTCAAAAAGAGACAGACTGCACATGAACACATGAAGGACGTGAAAAGATCAGGTGGAATATGATTGCACAAATATTTGTGCATTAAGCACCTGATCACCCTCCATCTTAGGAACAGGCCTGTCAGTTGTGGGGCCCAAGGCCTGATGGATGATCAGGTGCTTAATCCACAAATTTTGTGCCATGTGATTGCACCCGATCAGGACTCATGAAGGACAGTGCAAGCAAGCACACAACTATGATTTGGAATCACATGTGATTTGGAGTAATATGATTTCAAATGACAAGGTGGAATATGTGATTTGGAATCATATGAGATGTGAGTAAGTTTACCCCAAATGTGATTTCATATTACTATTCTTTTCTCATGGCTGATTTTCTGATGTTTGGTTAGCTGTACAAATGAGATTCATTCCTTCAATTGTTTGAGAGTCTGAGTCACGTAAAACGTTACCAAACATACCTTAATGACAAATGAAAAGTTTAGGGTAATTTCCTGATACACACCCATCCTTTATCTGACATTCCATGTCAGATACCACATTTTCTGAAATTCTTGATACATACCAAACTTTCGGGACAATCTTCAAAAAGTGACATGTTGTAACTTACTATTAAACTCAGTCACTTAACCTGAGTAATATCTTCAAATGTTAGCCTTGGATATGGACCAATCTAAAGCAGCAACCTACTTATTCTATAACTATTTAATACATAAAACAACTCATCAGCGTGGTGGATCCATAACCTACAGGTCCTAGGATCAAAACTTGACCCTGATAGCTGTTTAGTAAAGGCTTCCTGCACTAACCTGCTTTTTTCCTCAAAAACTATTTAATATATAAAACAAATGGTTTGAAATATTGCGAGATTATCTTGCTGAGAAAATCCCAAAACTGAGATTTGTGACCATGGCCCAGGTTGATCACGGCTTGCTTATGATTAGAATAATTTACAAAAAAGCACCTAACTTTTCATGTATGTATCAAATGCCAGGTTAAACCTTTCAAAAACTACACATAACTAACCCTTAAACCACATTCCCCTCCCTCTCTCTCTCATAATCTTGATATTTATTTTTTGGATAGCTCATTCCTAGCAAAGTTGGAATGTGTTAGCTCAGTGCCAACATTCAAGATATACAAGGATGGCAACAAAGTCAAGGACATTGCTGGAACAAATCAGCAGCTACTGGAGAGCTCTGTGAAATACTTCACTACTAGATAGTAAGGGAACTCACAGTTTGTTATGTGGGGCCCGGACATGAGATCAAGGAAACAAAACGATGACATCTTTCTACATGGTCATGGTCCACACGCTACATTGATGGACTTATATACCATCTCTTCTTATAGGTCTTATGGGCCATATATGGATGTTACATATCAACTGTGGCCAATGGCAACTGGGCCAGCAGTGTATACTGTGAGATGGATATCTGAGAAATCAAGTGTGCTGGTTGGGTCTTAGACCAGTCGGCTCTCTCTCTCAAACTTTGAACCAACAAGCCAGGTTAGTCTAAAACCATTGTTTTGGACAAGGCAAAATCGACATGAACAACGCCTGAGTTGAATGTTCAAAACATTTGACAAAGGCTATTAAAGTTTATAATTTTGAATAAAAATAAATTCCAAGGTTGCTAACACAAAACACAGGTTAAAAAATGACATTTTCGTGGCGTATAAGAGGCACATACTCATGCAAAATTCATGTGTTACATGTCCTGAATAGTAACATTCACCTAGAAATGAGGGATGCAACTAACTCAATCTAGGTTCATAAAGGTTGTGCCCATACCAGTCTTCTGGTACTCTCTCTCTCTCTCTCTCTCTCTCTCTCTCTCTCTCTAAAACTCCATCTTCGGCTTCAGCAAGTCCAAAGCTTGTATCCTGCTTGGCAACAGGCAACCCCATCTTCGGCCCACCATTGCATGCACGTCAAATAGGATATGACGGTGAACTGTAGGCATCTTCATCAATTTGTTTAAGATGGAAATAGGATAGACATTGTTGCCATGATGTTGAAAGAACATTATTAGCATCTATATTTCCTGTATTATGTACATTGATATCACTAGCTTTGCCTCTCTCTCTCTCTCTAAAACTCCCGCCACTGAAACTCCCGCTACCCACCAACATCCTCCGCCACTCAAACCCTCGCTACCCACCGATAACCCCCACCCCTCCGCCACTGCAACCCTAGCTACCTGACCAATCCATTCCCTGTTTGTCCCTGAACCCCTAAACACCCCTCCTCCATTTGGTCTGTTGCTCATCAAATAGTCCTCTGCTGCGGCCTCCATCCTCTCTCTCTGCTGCTCCTCTAATAGTCCTCTGCCAGTTTTGTTCGTATCCTGCTCCCATTTGCTGATTTTGATTCTTTCCAACGGGGGCTGATTTTGATTCTGTCCAACGGGCCCTGGAGGCTTCATCTCCCTCCCAGACGTAAGGACCGATTGCTTGATCTTCCTTCAGACAGACCTCCCCCTCGCCTCTCGTACCATCGGTCGAGGTTTTGGTCTTCCGAAGCCGTCGCCCACCAGGCCGCAGCCACTCGTGCAGTGCCATCGATCTGTGTCTCGCTGAGGTTTCCCACCAGCCACAACCACAGAGACCCTCTATGTAAGATTTTTTTTACATCTCGACCTCTCTCTTTCAATCTTTGCTACATTTCTATCTTTGTCCGCTCTCTCTCTCATCTCTTCTGGGATGAGGTTCGCGTGAACTTTCTGTGCCTGGCTCAATGCCATCACCTTCCCCCTTCGTCTGGGGCTTATGCCCCTCACTCTCTCTGCGGTCCAACCAGCTAGCCCTGTCTTCAATCCTAGAGGCCTTGAACGAATGGGGGCTCGCTTTTGCCTTGCGTCGTCGAGGCGTCCTTGTTGCCCTCCCATTCCGCCTATCGTTCCGTTTGTTTATTTCGCTTTCGGAGGTGTTGGCGTCTTGTCTGGCCTCCGGGTCGTTGTTTCCTCGAGACGTTCGTAGCTTCATGCGGGCCGTCAGGGTTGAAGCACTAAGGGCTTGCTCCATTGGTGCTCGTCTTCGAGCTCCTTTTTTCTACCGTTGCTCTCCGTGTTCAGGCAGCTCCCACGGTTGGCAGGAGGTTTCGCCTTGGCAACGGTCCTTCTCAAGAAGCATTTCTGGTTCGCGTCTCCTTCAGGCTAAGCCGGGTGACTGGTGGTGTGCCGCTTGTTTGGCGCTAAATTTTCGTAAGCGTCACACATGCCTTCATTGTGCCTCGCCCTTTCGCTCCAGGCGTCACCCGGTATGCAGGCGCTCTAGTGCTATCAGCCAGCCTCCTCCTTGCGATCGGGTTCCGTCCAAGGTTAAGAGCTCACGGTGCAAGGCCTCCTTCTCGCTTTGGGTGAGAGTTGCCGAACTGCAGAACCCCTCATCTTCCGTCCTGGCCATCAAGATCGGGTTTTTTGGGTGCCAACGCGTATGCCGTTGTCATGCCCGATGTCGTTCACGGGTAAGCGATTTATGCTTGGTTCGAGTCGGGTCCGGCAAGGTGATCATCTAGCACAATTCGCCCCCCCTGGATCATGCGATACTTTGCATGTCTTTGCGCCATCGTGTGACGCCGCCGGATGTTCGGGATCTCCTTTCTGTGTTTCTTGCAAGTTTGGGAGGTCGCCTAGGTGCTCAGTGGGATTTGAGGGTGTTATGAGCTCTCCTAGCAGGCGTCTTTTTTCCTTTGCTAACCCTTTCTCTGTTACCCGAGGCATCTTTATGGCCAGGAGAATGGTGGGTTGCCCCTTCGCTTTCCCTCGCCCTCGTGCTAGGTGTTCTTGCAATGGGAGGGTGCGGGGGTTTAGCGTCGCTCGAGGGTCGTTGCTATCTTTGGCCTTGGCGGCGCCGTCTTCGGTCGTTGCTAGGCTCTCGTGCCAAGCTGAGATCTCTGAGGGGTCGCGGAACGCTATCCGCTCGTCTTTCAAGGCTATATCGCCCGTGGGTCTTTTCCATGATGGTCCTCTGTTTCGTGTGCCGGCTTATATGTTGCAGCGTACTATCCGGCCTTTCTTGGGGCCTGCATGCAGTTTTTATCTGCCCCGTTCAGTTCCCATGTTGTTGTCAGATTTCGTCGCCTATCTTTTGAGGGACTCGAGAGCCGGTATGGATTGGTGCCTTTGGGGGCCGCCCCGAGGTGCTTGGGCAGCTGGGGCATGTCTGGGGGGTGGTGTTTGCGACTATCATCCTTTTGCTTCACTCCCTATTGATGAGTTGTCTCGAGGCAGTGGGCTCGTTTGCGGGGGGTATGGCGATGTTATCAAGTCTGTTAGGCTTCGATTGCCCCCCAACTGGTTTTTGAGGGATCCGAGACTGGTTGATTGGTGCGATGCATCCTTGCTTTTAGTGGCAACGAGAGCTCTGGGCCTTGGCGTCTCGGTGGCTTCTAGGGCTAGGGGCTTTGGCGTCTCTCCTTCTATCGAGGTTTGCTCTGGTCGGGTGTGCTTGCCTCGGTCATCGACTCAGGTCTCGACATGTGTAGTATCTGTGGGGATTTCCTATCGGCGTCTGCATGGTGATCTGGCCCCGCCTAGTATACGTTGCTTGCTCGTACAGGGGTCCTCGTTCGTGGTGTCGGCTATCGGTGATCGTTGCTGCCCCTATCCGTTATGTCGAATTCCATGCAGTTTCATCCCTACACCCCCTTCCTTCGCAGCAGTTGGACCACACTCATCTCCTATCGTGCTACATCCACTCAGGGAGTCAGGTTTCGGTGGGCAAGATGTTCCTTCCGTTCAGCAAGCGTCTTCAGTGGTCGATCAGTATTCTCAATGCAACCACCTATATTCTTTTTTGGGTTGTTCAGTGGACGTAGCAGCTCAACGTCTTCATCTATCGCTCTCTCAGTTGCAATTACACAACATCTCTGTCATGATGGAGGAGTCGTTCGCTGCTATCTTCGAGGATTTGCCGTTGGTGGACGTTGGTGCTTCTGATCCTCCTCCAGTCTCCGCGCTGTCCTCGTCGACGATCGGAGAGAGCTCTCGGTCGGGGCGAGAGGGCGCCTCACTTAGGGGTAGGCGACGGTCTTCGAAGGTCTCTGCATCTCAGGTTGGGGTATCTCCAAGGCGTTCGGCGCGGATCCGCTCTCCGCGGGGATTTCCTGATTTCTTGACATGAAGATTCTATGCTGGAATATCAGGGGCTTGAATTGCCCCCAAAAACGCATGTTCCTTGCTAGTTGGATCCGACAGGAAAACCCTGATCTTGTCGCTATTTGTGAAACCAAGATGGCAGAGGTTTGTCGCTCAGTAGTATCTGAGATCTGGCGTGACGCAATTTCTTTCTTCAAGCCATCGTTGCTATTTGCAGGTGGTATCCTTGTCCTTGGGAGGCCGTCCCTTGGAGTCTACCAGCTGGATGAAGGCACGTTTTCTCTATCCGTCGCCATTCCCCTTCCAGCTAAGCCGATGCCAGCAGTGGTCACCATGGTGTACGGTCCGCACCGCCCGAGCCATCGAGAGGAGTTTTGGGAGGACCTGAATAGGATCCTTCTGTCTTTCGGGGACCAGCACCTCATCATGGGTGATTTCAACTGTCTGTTGTCCTCCTCCGACTCGAGTAATCCCATCTCCTGCTCGGCTTCTATGCTTGGGTTCCAAAGTTTCATTCAATCGAACCAACTGTATTCTGTTCCGCATCATGGTGAAGCTTTCTCTTGGTCCAATCGTCGCGCTCGCCCATGCTACCGCTTGCTTGACCGTGTTCTCGTCTCTCCTGTTCTGCTGGCCTCGCTACATGACCTCTCTTGTTGTCTTCTCCCTCCATCTGTCTCTGACCATAGTCAGTTGGTCATCCGATGGGGGCATGGTTTTTCCTGTCACATCAAATTCAGATTTGAGCAATGGTGGATCACGGAGCCAGATTTTGAGTCTGTAGTCCGTCTATCTTGGTGTGGCTCGTGCACCGCAGCTAGGGCGGCTACTCGTTGTGTGGTTAAGTGTCGCCGCATGGCTCGAGCAATTAAATCATGGCTTATCTCGAGGCATATCAGTAAATTTCAGCATATAGAGGATTGGGAGCGTGAGCTGTCGTCGATCCACCAGTCTCTCTCAGACTCAGCCTCCATGTCGAACTCAGGTATTGCCTGCCTGAATGCTAGATCTGCAGAGCTGACTCTGCTTTTACGGTCGTGGCGCATAAAAGAGGAGATCCGGTGGAGGCAGCGGTCTCGTGCTATTTGGCTTAAAGCGGGTGACGAAAATACTCGCTTTTTTCACTCTGTTGCCTCTCATAGGCATCGGAGGCATGCCATCCCTTCCATATGCATTGAAGGTGTTTACCACTATGGGGATCAGGTTCTACCAGCGGTGACTGATTTCTTCATCAAGCTTTATGCCAGAAACCCCTCGGCTGGTGGGTCGATGGGTACGGACTTCATTCGTTGCTTCGACCATGCATTATCCAAGTCTTTGCAAGTGCCCTTTTCAGAAGAGAAAATATTTGCGGCAGTTACAACTTTGTCCGGGTGGAAAGCCTCTGGTTTTGATGGTTATCCTGTGGACTTCTATCGCACCTTTTGGACGTGTGTTAAGGGTGATATTCTGAGTATGTTCGCTGAGTTCCACCGCAACAGTCGGTTACCATCTATCTATCATCTGGCCATTGTATCTCTTATTCCGAAAGATGCTACGCTAGTGGACATAGCGCGGTACCGTCCTATCTCGGTCTTAGGGGGAATCTATCGGATCATCGCCAAGGTATTGGCTACCAGGATGCGATCTGTCGCTAATCAGATCTTTTCAGATGCTCAATTTGCCTTCATTCCCCATAGACGGCTGCAACATTCATTTATTTTGGCCACAGAGGTGGTTCACTCTATGAAGTCCAGTGGGAGGCCGTTCTTTACTCTTAAACTTGACTTCCACAAAGCGTATGACTCGGTGCACTGGCCTTTTCTCTTTCACATGTTGGAGAACTTTGGATTTGGTCGGCGCTTCTCTAGCTGGGTGCGTGAGTTGGTCACTAATGCACAATCCCAAATTCAGATTAATGGGGCCTGTGGTAAGCAATTCAAGGTTGGGCGTGGTATTCGGCAAGGATGCCCCTTGTCCCCTCTGCTTTTTAACGTCGTTTCTGAAGGCATTGTAGTCTTGCTCAAGAGGGCTGTGGGGTGTGGTTTTATTAAGCCACTAGGAGTTCAGGAGTTTCAGAGCAATATTCTTACTTACGCAGATGATATGATTGTGTTCGGCGTTGGATCCATCGAACAGATGTTAAGAGTCAGGCTCATCATCCTCTTCTTCCTATCGATGTCGGGCCTCTCGCTAAACAATGATAAGTGTTGCATGTCCATGATCAATGTTCCTCCGCATATGCAGGCCATTGGGCAGAAGATCTTTCAGTGTGCCACTTCGGATAATTTCTTCTCCTACCTTGGTCTGCCGCTTCAGCTCTCACGGATTCCATCAGTTGCTTGGAACGCCACTCTCCAAAAGGTTCAGACTAAAATTTCGACTTGGCAAGCCTCCTACCTCTCGATTGCCGGCAGACTTACTCTCATCAAGCATGTTTTAAATGCGATGCCAGAATTTATTATGTCTATGTTCCTTATGCCTGTGGGGATAAATAAGAAGCTCTCTAGAGTATTGACCAGGTTTCTGTGGTCTGGGCAAGGTAACAATAAAAAACGTCACCTTGTGGGTTGGGAAACGATAAGGCTACCGCAGAATAGAGGGGGTTTGGGGATTTCAGACCCTAGGTTAAGAAGTATTGTTCTGGTTGTTAAGCAAAGTTGGCTTGCACATCAATCGGGGTCCCCTTGTGCGAATTTCCTTCAGGCTAAATATGGATCAGTGGAGTCTTTGTTTGGGGGTCAGCACGCAATTAGGTCGCCCATTTCGCATCTGCGGAGATCGTGGATTCAAGCTTGGTCTGCTGTGTGGGGTGGTGAGGGCGATGATGTCGCTCAGAGCCAGTTCCTTTGTAGAGCGATCACCCCGAATGGCTCCGTCCGCACTAAAGATACCTACCTTTCTCTCCTTCCGGCAGGTGTGAATCGGTTTCATATGAGAATTATCTGGGGCAAAGGTCCTCCTCCGAGAACGCGCTTCCTTGCTTGGCTTATTTTGCATGATCGGGTGCAGACGGATAGCTTCCTTAAGTCTATAGGTTTCTGTATTGTGAGTAAATGTGTTCTCTGCGAGAGGGCCGAGGAATCTGCGTTGCACCTATTCTGGGAATGTCAGGTCTTTCAAGATATCTTTAAGGTTATCTGGAATAAACCAGTCGTGTCCGTGCGCCAGGAGTCTTTCGCTGCAGACCTCTTGTGGGGACCCCAACCAGTTCGTAGATGTAAAAGTTGGCGGATCATTTGGAGAACTTGGTTGCTCTCTTCCTGGTGGGCCGTTTGGATGTCGCGCAACAATGCTATTTTCAGGCAGACCCCGGTTAATTTCAACAAGTTAGTAAATTATATTTTGGCAGATGTATACGCATCGTTACGCATATGCCTTCCGGATCTTCAACGCCACTTGCCGCTAAGGCCTCCCCCGGATCCAGACTGATCGCCTCGGTTTTTATCTGTATTTTATATCTATTTTTGGCTTATGTGTTCTTTGTCTTGTTTGTCTTGTTTGTCGGTTTCAACGGCTGTTGAACCGGTCGTAATGTTGATATCTTTGATTCGGCTCTCTCTCTCTCTCTAATGGGTAGTAGAAAAACTAGATACATGGGGCTCTTGAGTTCTTGAAAACCTGTTTTTTGGGTTCTCGAGTACCAGAAGTTTTTCTGGTGGCAGAAAGCCCTTATTCGAAAAGCCAGTTAGGGAATCCTAGTTAGTTTAAAAAACTTATTTTTCAGTTAAGTTTTTCAGTACCAACAACCCCAAAGTCTAGTGTTTTCTTTGAAGCCATACTCGATTGGAGTGTTTGGCTATTGCTGATCGGCGGAAAGCCTCCTGAAACCTACATGAAATCTTCGGCATTACACGACTACAATGCTCAAACTCTTGGTTTTCTGGTATATGGGTACTTGACACAGCACTCGATGAAATGTCAGATGCCAGATAACATGGAATTTTGAACTTTTTGTCCATCGGAATACCTTTGGTGGATGTATGAAATCTAGACTGGATCGATTTTCTTTGCCTTAGATATCTCTTTTCGAGTACTTTTTCTATTGCCAAATTTGTTTTTTTACGAGATATAAAATGATTTCTTTTGATAATCCGTTTGGCAGGAATCACAACAGTAACACACCCCAAAGTATGTCGGTCTTTCTAGTAAAAAATGGTTATTTTTGTCAAAAGTAATAAATAAACGGGACAAAAATGTAATTTGAAAAAGCAAATCTTTCTAGTAAAAAATGGTTATTTTTGTCAAAAGTAATAAATAAACGGGACAAAAATGTAATTTGAAAAAGCAAAAACTAAGAAAAGCAAAAACTGAAAAAAGCAAAACAACCTTGAGCAAAAGAAAAAGCTATTTTCTAAGGTAAAAAGTGAAGAACGAAGGACATAGTCCTCAAGTTTTTTGCCCTTATTTTTTTGGTTCTCTTTGTCTCCCTACCTCCATCTCTCTCTTTCTCCTCCCCAAGCTGCCCTATTTTCTTGGGCCTCTCTCTTGAATAGTTGATTGTCTCCGTCTCTCTTTGTGCGCATCTATCTTTCTCCCTGCAACAAGCACAAAAATCAGGTAAGCAACAAAATACTTGCTTGATTGCTTGGTTTATTAGTTAATTTATTTAGAATTTGAGTTTTTTGATATTTTGTGCTTACCCATTTCACCTATTCTTTTAGTATTTCATTAATTTGGTCAAATTTCTTTTTATCTTTATTTCTGAATCTCTGATGTTGGGTGTTCAAATTTGATGTATTTATATGGGATGAGGCCCAAAAAATAACCTCATTTTGGACTATTTTATTATAAATTTTTTTGTTGCCCTCCTTTAAGCAAAATCCTGGATCTGCCACTGAATAGGGACCTAGGTTGATTACTTGTTACTTCTAATAAATTTACTAAATTTCTCCTTTTGCATATCAAGATAAAGATTTTTCTTTTTTTGGATCAAAATAAGGTCGAGAAAAGGGCAATGCCACAGGCAGCTTGGCCATGAATTAACTTCAAGTCCCTCTTTAACTTATTTTTGGAAAAAAACACATGAGAAATCATTTTTGAAAACATGGGTTGCTTTTGGAATAGGGAAAAAGATTGGCATTTGGAAAGTTTTCTAGTATAAATTATAAAAAACCACAAACTTACATATGATTTTTTTTTCAAATGCACTTAACAATTTGTCATAATTTAAAAGGCTGCTTCTCTTTGAACATTGTTAAAAAGGACCAAATTTTGTTTATGTTGATAAAAAAGAAACTTTTTTAAAACTTAATGATGATGACTAACAAACCACACCATATGCTAATACAAGGATATTATTTTTCACCTTTTACCAATCACTTATTGATCTCAAATGCCAAGTCAAGCTTGAGAAGCTTATGAATTAGAGGGGTTTCGATTTGATTTCCTCTTACTTTGGTTTTGGATCTCATTATCTCTGAATCAGCCTTAAAATATGCTGACATCATCACCATGCCAACAACAAAGTGGTGAAAGAAAAAGGCGATCAGGCTTTTATCCTTGGAAAAGAAAAGGAGCATTAATAATTAATTTTTTTAAGGGCATATTTGAGATTTTATCATAATTTTAATGTAATATCGATCCATATTTTTTTATTAACTAAAACAAGTGCATGATTAAAATTTTCGAAGTACAAGCTGCATCTGAGGTGATAAATTATAAATTACCTTTTCAGACGAAATTGTCAGATAAGGTCCCATCTTTTGCCTTATATTTCAAAAACAAACCTATGTTTAAAAATTCGATATAAATATGACCTAAGATGATAAATTAGTCAATTATATTTTAACATGACTTGCCTATAATAATTTACTAAACGAACCTCCACATATACACCACTAACTAACAATACATCCTCTTTTTCTTTTCTCAAAGAAAGCCAAAAAGTTGGTATTTCATATACATCCCAATGGTAAAATTTTCAGATATCTTTTGTTTATCTCTTTAAAAGTATAAAAAAAAAGTTCTTAAGCATCATTTTTGAAAATATACGTCAATTTTTTAATGTAGGGTAAAAGACAGAATCCTATATGAATCCTGCACCAGCTCAAAGCATATGAAATTGGGATCCTTAGCTTGATGCTTAATTTTAAAAGCAGGCTTTAACAGATGCCTGCAACCACTTGTAAAGTAAGAGCCAATTTGCCTCCCAAATCTCTTATGAAAATGAGTCTCTAGAAAACAGGACCTGGCATCGACCATTTTTTTGTCTGTTTTTTCATTTAATGCTAAGCATAAGAAAAGACAAATCTATGAATTCTCATCTTCAAAAAAAAAAAAAAAAGTTAAACCCAAAAGTACAGCAAGTAGTTTGGGTCATTTATGAGGAAGCAACAGCTAATGTTTCTTTCAGATTTTCCAGGCCTTGACCACGAATTCAGGATACAAGTATTTTAGCAAGATTGTTCAGCAACAAAACTTCCTTTGTTCAGGAAGAATTTTTTCAGAAAGTTAAGAACCATGTTTGTTTTCCTCTTGCCAAAGTCAATGATAAACCCCATTATAGTCATGAACCTAGAGGACATGAGCGAATAGGAAGCTTACTAAATTCAAATCAATAAAATGAGAAACAGAAAACACATTGTAACCATTTCGAGAACTACATCAGCTATAACTCGCCATCTCCAGCACCTCTGCTTGAGCCTTTCCCATTGACAGCAAGGAGCTCCGTATAAAAAAAACAGAGTAGCCCCGCCTGCCAGTGCCAATCAACGTTAACACCAAAAGGGCATTACATATCGTGGACAATGTACCCTGAAAGCATTCTGCATGCAGATGAATGCACACATATATGATTGAGCAAAGCTATACAGAATGAGCAGTTTGTAAGAAACAATGCATGTAATGTGCAAATGTCAGATACAAAAAAATGGAGGTTCATGGATGAGAACAAAAAGAACCAAAATATCTTTGATAAAGCCATCAGAAATCTACCATCAACCTTGCAAAACATAACCGAAAGAGAAAAGATTTATGCAGAGGTTTAAATCTGAGTTTGTATAAAGCATGGGACATACCAGGAATCTTTGGTGGTGATCCCTGAGCTCCATCACCAAGTTTAGAAGGTATTTTCAACCTTCTTTTCTCGCCCACACATTCCAAGTAAACCTTGGTCCCATCTGCAGCCAGGTGCATGCAAAGATTATAAATACAGCTATAACACAGCTGCCCAACAATTGATAGGAGAATCTGCTCATGTCAAAAGGAAACAATAAACTTTGAGGCCAAATACAAGATAAACAGAAGTACTGATATACAACTTCAGATAGAACATGTTTATACAGTTTTCGCTGGCTGAAATTGTCATATATGCCAAGCAGCAGCAACTAGCGAAGGTACTGGACTGAATCCTACCAGTGAGCTACTCCACAGACCGAGTTATAGAACTTTAACAGAAATATTAAATAAAGGCTATTTGATATGTATTATAAATCATCTAATAGAGCGGGATCATCACAAACCTTTGATTACTTGACCACTGCCAAGGTCAAACTCAATCAGGTCACCTCTTTCATAGCTAGAATCAAAGACAGTTCCATCAGTAAGTGCACCCTGCAACACAAAAATCAATTTGTTTATATTGAATTAAAATACCAAAAGAAAAATCACCTAATCAAGCAGAGGAACTTCAAATGGTGTTAATTGAGTAGCATATAAAACAGGTAAAGAAAAGAACAAGTGAATGCATTCTAGAACTTAAAACCTCATATAGACAAACTCAGATGTCAAGCAGAAAACTCACTTGACAGCAAGTTTTTAAGAACCAAGAGAAAATTAGCTTTAAAATTTTCACAGAAGCTTCCAGAACAAAGATTAAGTGATGCAATAAAAATTTAGCAGATGGAAGAAGCAACAGATATTGGACACCAAGCTCAGCCCAAAGGCTAAACGGTACTTCCATATAAGAAAGGAAACAAAAAGATATAAAAGAAGCAACTGCTATGCATACTTTTTCAAGCACAACTTATTGACAAACTACAACATGGAGGAAAAAATTGCATATGGCTTTTATCAATCTCAGACAGCTTACATTAAAGCCTCAAAAACTAAAGTGAACATTAAGGAGGAAAGACACCTAAAATGGCTACATAAAAATTATTCAAGACATATCTAAGCATTAAAAAAAGAGAACATAAATTCCTGAGAAAACTATACTCCATGTCAAGGTTGTAGATAAACCGACATCATCTATAAAAAAACAACTCAAAATGTTATTTTTAGTTGCTGTAAGTTAGACAGGAAAATTATGGAGAAAAAACATGAAGCATAGAAATTTAACCAAATCACACATCTACGGAGCAAACTGCTCTAGAACAGAGCAAGGACTAGCAGTTTCTCCCATCAATAAAAAGGGAACAGCAACAAGACCTACCCGATAATGCACTTGATTTTGTCACCTTTGTGAGCCTGGATATCACAAGGCTCTGGTTTATATTGCAATTAGAGATAAGAAAAAAAAATCAGCATAATTAAAGTATTATATGAAAAGGATACAGCAACAAACCAAGACAGGAGTAGAGTATCATGTCATTGATATCTAATCATCTATGCATCTATACTTTTCTGACCATCATTTCAATATAACTTCATCTTGAAAACAATCATTTTAACAAGAGAGAGATCTAATCTGTCTCACAACTATTTATTGTAAAAGAATTTGAAACAAAATAATAATGGTCACTTATCTAAGCCCCATCACATATAGGCAAGCTTTTGTCGCCTGAAAAAATGGCCACTTAAGTTGTCGCTTGAAAAAATCAGGCACCACGTAAGTTGTCGCTTGAAAAAACCAGGTGCCATGATTTTGACTAAACAAAAGAGCAATACTGTAAAGAAAAAAGCAAATTGGCCATGTTTGTCATATTTTGCAGTTTGTGGCCAGTTATGTTGTGCCAAAAAATTAGTGCCATCTACGTCAATCTCGAGTATCCCCTTTTTTATCATGTAAATATGCATAATAATACAATATAAACCCATATACAATGAGCAATCGTTTGATCAAACAAGAACCATTGTCTCGCACTCATCTCTGTTTTAACTTTGTGTGAAGCAACACCCTGATTCGGCACGAGCACCAAGCAGCCATCAATCAGAGGACAACAAAAGGAAAAAATCGTAATAAAAAATCTGAACTAGGCGTTGAACTCATGTCACTAAAATTCCAAATTACAACAAAAAAGCCCAAATGCAATAGAATGCCAGATTAAAAAAAAAGGAAAAAAGGGAACATCTATGAAAAGGAAATGTGAGTTCTCCACCAGTTCCGTGACATCGCCAGATCTTTTAGCAACAACTGATACATCAAAAAACACAAAAGAGGAGAAAATTATGAGAACGATGTTCGGGTAACGTTTCAATAATGATACAAGAAGAAGAACTACTTTGAAAAAAAAATGATACAAGAACTGGACAAGCTGAGATTTTCGAATCGCTTTATTACACTCTACCCAAAGGAAGCCTCTTACATTTGAAAGGGCCACTTTAGAGGGAAACAGCTTCCCCATGGGGGAGGTATGAACCCATTTTGACAGGAAAACTGCTATTTACCATGGACATGTTTGTTTCACCTTTTCTAGGAAAGAGGCTCTAATTCCTATGAAAGAGGGCCTCTTTCATAAGGAAATGAAACAAACGCCCCCTATGCATGATTTCCCAAAGGTTTCATATCTCCTGGTGAGAAAAATGGGAATTCTAGGTTTTCCCGTTTTCCGATCAAATGTGACGTCGGATAGGTGATCGGTAAACGGTTTCCCCCCGTTGGAATCGTTTTAAAACAGATTCTAAAAGGGAAAACATAAGCAATGTTCTCAAAATAAAAGGGATAACAAGATCAATGACGAAATTTTCCCTTCTTGTGATCAACAGATAGAGAAATTCAGATCTCCAACTTTCTCAACCAAACGATGAACGGAAAACATGAACGAACGAATGAATCGGTTAACTGAAAATACCTGCCGTCAGAGCAAACACGACCACCAGAGAAATAAAAATCTCTCTCTTCCTGTAGATTGCAAGGTCGAAATTAGGTGGCGTGAACCATCAAATTCAAAAAATGAGAGTTCAGATAGACTTTCTACTCACAGTCTGGCAGCTGTGATGTACACGGGCAGACTGCACAGCCAAGAATCTAAGTCAGGGTGCACATAAATGCATAGGCTCGTTCACTAGTGACGAGGGAATCGAGCGGAAATGGTGATTTGTTCGGCTGCTAAATTAGATAATATAGTTTGTAAGCCGTGACGTAAGTCATTCTAACTTAGTTTTGCTTAAATTGCAAATCAATTCATTCAAAATTATAAATTTATTCTATGATCATAAATTTCTTCAAAAAATTTAAAATTCAAACATAAACTTCTATCATTCAAACACAAATTCTTTTTAATAGCATTTAAATACAAACATAAATTCATTTAAATACATTCTAACATGTCTATCAATTCATTCAAAAATATAAATTTATTTATTTCTCATAAATTCTTTCAAATATTCAAAGTTAAAATACAAACATATATCATTCAAACACAAACATATTCATTTAAAGAAAGTACTTTCGATGAATAATATACTTTAACTAAGCTCAAGCCTCAATCTTGAAATACATTCAGCAAGACGTGATAAAGAAACACAAACATTCTACAAATAAATAATAATCTAATTAGTTAATCTTCTAAAAAATTTACAAAGAACATCATAAATATTTTTTAAATAATTTAAAAAGTACAAACCACTTAAAACAAATAAGAACATAAAACATATTTAGTAATTTTTATGTCTTTCACCAATTTATCTTTATGATAAGGTCGATAAATGAAAGCACAAACTTAAAGAACAAAAGATAGTAAAACTAATAAGAAATTAGAATATATTAATATGTTTTAAAAAAGATCAAATAATTACTCTAATGATACCTTTTATAATCATTGATTTTCATATTTTGAAAACCATTCATAATTTATTCATTGCTAACAATGTCGAATATGTTATTCTCAATGTAGGTAATTGAAGCATTATTTATCCATTCATCTCCCATTCGAGTATGCAATCGAGTCTTGATAATATTCATAGTTAAAAATGCTCTCTCAATACTGGTCATCGCAACTGGTAAAGCTAAAGCTAATGTGATAAGCAAATAAACCAGAAGAAATATATTATGCTTTTCAGTCTTTATCATCATTTTTACAAGTTTTTTAGTTGAGCATTTTAAATTTGAAAACTTCATACTGTGTCTCACATCAATGATATATATTTGTAGTTGATTATCAAGCATTAATAACTCTGACGTAGAAAAGTCCCTAGGATAACATTTAGCAAGATTTATCAATTTGTTTTTATCAAATGCAGAAAATAAATTCCTCGTACTTAAACATCTTATCTTTGTATTTGCTTCTATAAAATGGTTGTTCAACTCTTGAATTTACATATCAATAATTGTATAAAATAATTCAACACAATAATGATGCAACATTGTAACATCTTCAGCCCTACGTTTTGATCACCCTTGAGGTTTATATAAATCAGTCATATTAGGAATGACAATATCACATTTATTACAAAAAACATAGATTTTATTCAAGAGAGAATCTCATCCCCTATCTCTCATTTTTTGAAGTTTTTCCTTTGATACTGCAACTAAACTCATAGCATTGACAATATCTGAATCTTTTCGCTGAAGTATTTATGAAAGCTCATGAGTGATTCCCAAAATATTACACATCAAATGTAAACAAAATATAAAATCAAAGTTTTGTAAAATACCTAATAAGTTAAGTGCTTCTCCTATTTTTCTTGAACTTAAAGTTCCTTCACTAACTTCTTATACTTCGATCACAATAGAATGCATGTTGATTAAATTGATAATGTATTATAATGAGAGCTCCAACATGTATCACCAGGTCGTCTGAGAGTCTTTTATTGATTTAATCCTCGCCTAGTTTTAATTTCACAAAACTCAATTGCTTCGACAATTTGAATCTCTTATGTCTGTCAAAGACGATTAAGTCATTTGCATGAGGCTAAGAAAACATTTAATACACTAGAAACTGCATTAAAAATGAATCGATTTGCAAGTGATTTCCTGCAAGAGTAACTAATGTTAATTGCAGTTAATGTGCAAAGCAATGAATATAAACAACTGATTCATTTTATCTCAATATGAGTGTCTTGAGTTAATTAAACTCTTTTTGCATATTACTTGCTCCATCATAACCTTGTCCATTTAATCTTGCTATGCTTAGCTCATGTTTAGAGAATACATAATCAGTTGTTGCTTTAAGAGAAGTAGCACTTGTCTCATGAACACATACAAGCTCTAAAAATTGCTTGACTACTTAACATTGTTGATTAACAAAACACAAATCAATAACTATTTGTTATTTAACTCATATACCTCAAGATTCATCAATTAACATAGAAAAAATGCATCTCTAAGTTCCTTAATAATGATATTTGTTGCTTCTACGGTAGCAGCTCTCACAACATCTTTGTATATTTCAGGTGATATCAACTTCAGATTTTCTATAGCATTTTGTAATATAATATTTTTTAAATCATCATTAATATATGCAAAAACCTTCAACAACTCAAAAAAGTTTTCTCCATTAACAAATTCTTCATATTCATTGTGCCTATGAAATGACAATCATTACCTCAATAAATATCTGATTACGGTAATTGTTGCATTGAGGCTTCGTTTCTCACATGATTTTCGGCTTCGCTTCTCACATGATTTTCCCTCATCAATTAAATAAGATTGATGGGAAATGGGCTATGTTATAATGAATTTATCTATCCCTATGGCAAAAAAAAAACATTAATGTGCATATTTTATTAATATAATTAAATGAAACCCATTTAATTATTTTTCTAATCAAATCATTAACCAACCAATTTTTTTAAATAACCTCTTAAAAAATTATATAATAATGATTACTAACAAGTAGTAAGTATTTAAAATTCTATTACTCTAAGTTCTAGCCAAAGTCAAGTATTAAAAAAGAAAAATACATGACACCTTAAAAGCATAATCCAAATTCATGTCATTTAAACAAATAAAAAATTGAAACCCTAATTAATAAGTGAATAAGAACTGAATTAATTGAAACACATACATGTTAGTTGAAACAAAAAAATAAATACATGTTAATTGAGAAAAAACCTAAAATTCTAATCTATGCTAATTGAAACAAAAAAAAACTTAAATTCTATTATTCTAAGTTCTAACCAAAATCAAGAATTTTTAAAAAAATACATGCACCCTAAAAGCATAATCCAAATTCATGTCATTTAAATAAATAAATAATTGAAACCTTAATTAATAAGTGAATAAGAACATAATTAATTGAAAAACAAATACATGCTAATTGAAAAAAAATTAAAATTCTCATCTATGCTAATTAAAATAAAAAATAAAAAATTCCATTATTCTAAGTTCTAACCAAAATCAAGAATTAAAAAAAAAATACATGACACCCTAAAACGATAATCCAAATTCATGTCATTTAAACAAATAAAAAATTGAAACCCTAATTGATAAGTGAATAAGATCTGAATTAATTTGCTAATTGAAAAAAAAACTAAAATTCTCATCTATGCTAATTGAAACAAAAAAAAAACCTTAAATTCTATTATTTAATTTCTAACCAAAATCAAGAATTAAAAAAAATACATGACACCCTACATGCATAGTCCAAATTCATGTCATTTAAACAAAAAAAAAATTTAAACCCTAATTAATAAGTGAATAAGAACTGAATTAATTGAAAGAAATACATGCAAATTGAAACAAAAAAAACAAATATCCATCGGGCACCACCAGTGCCCACCCTGACCCAGGCACTGCCCTTGTGAAACGTGGGTCAGAGTGCGTGGGCACTCCCCAGTGTGAAACGCTGGTCAACTGCCCACCCTGACCCATATCCCTCTTAAGGAAAATTTATGGGTCAGGGTAGGCACGTGCCCACCCTCCTGTAAACGTGCCTCCGCCCCTGTGCATACATCCATTACAGTATTCATTTCTCGCTTGTAACTCGAAGTACTTGAGCTATCATAGAGTGTTTTCTTACGAAACCTATATTGAGCTCCGAAGAGAAATTCTTTGGCGTTGAATCAGGGACAAAATGATGAAAAAGTTGGTTGAATACCTTCAATAATGATTATTGCATGGGAACATTTTCCTCGTTCCTTTTGTTGAGCATAAAGATGCACATCAGGTTTAATGAGTTCTAACATCTTCCAAATTTCACTGTGTTCACCTTCCTCGTTCTTTTTATTGAGCATAATGATCCACGTCAGGCTTTAATGAGTTCTAATATCTTCCAACCATTTCATGTTGGCCTTCCTCATTCCTTTTATTGAGCATAATGATAAACATCAGGCTTTAAAGAGTTCTAATATGCAGTGTCAAGCAAGCATTTCCGCTTTCTCCGTCAAAAAAAGGTATTGATGGAATCGGGTTGGAACGCAAAATGGCTCTCGATTGGGGGATTTGGTGTTAGTGGAACATGAAGGAAAAATTATTTATACCAAAAGAATATTTCTCCATTTCAATTTGTTGAGCCTTCATATGGAGAACTTATAGTTGAAATCTTTTAGAGGGCATTGAATTATGCCCCTATGGTGCTTATCTCACAAGGGAAGGAAAAAATAAAGAAATAAATGTGAAAGAACATGCAATAAAGAAAAATTGAGCTTCATATTTCCCATACCATGTCTACCAAAGATCACAGAAAACAATCCGCAGGCTTAAAATCACTACTCTTTCCTGGTAAAATATACAATTGTTCCATAAATTTATTAATAGTACCACTAAATTCTACAAAATATCCAAAACTTGCTAAAAATATCAACAGCCTTTTCGAAAGATAACACACTGAGAGAGAGAGAGAGAGAGAGAGAGAGAGAGAGAGAGAGAGAGAGAGAGAGAGAGACGAATCTCTCTGCTTTGTTTAGTTGATGCTAATTCACAGATGAGCAACATACATATGTAATCCATGAATGTATTCCTCTGTTCTTCCGCTTCACTTTCTTATTGCCGAGGTTCCTTGCAGGAGAATTGATCTTCATCCTACCATCATTTGTTGCTGAAGGGTTTGCTTTGGTTTTTGATGGATAAACTTTCTCTGATGCCAATTCAGGAGCTTTTGTTTCTGAGCTTGACTTTGGCTGAATGGTGTCACCCTCTGATTTAAGATAGCCTTTAGATGTTTCCTTATGGTCTTCAAGGTGCATGCCTTTCTCTGTACTTTCCACAAGAAGGCTTTTTAAAGGGCTATGCGTTTTCCCTGAGGTCACCACTTTCGCAATGATCTCTTCATTTTTCTTTCTTCCTTGTGAGTCATTTACCAATGGAGGCAGAGAAGGAAACCATGCAGCTTCAGTGACAGTAGAGGCTGGATTTTGGGCAGCATCTGCTGGTTTCATCTCAGCAGGGTTGGTGTTTTTGGTATTTTCTCTCTTGGGCTCCACCAGGGTCATGAAAGAAGGTGGCTCAAAAATGTCGGCAGTATGCGCATTTTGATGTGGCTCAGAAACCACATTAATCTTCAAATTATCACTACCAGTTACTTCCTTTATTATTTGAATTTTACTCTCTGCCTGATCACTATTCAATGGTGCATCTGCATCTCCAGTAGAGCAACCTGTTCCATCAGTGACATCATATAAACTAGTTTGGTAAGCACTATAGCAATCAGAATAATTGTTAGTGATTGTCAAAGTAGATACATTGATTAAACCCCCATACATATAAAATGAAGCGACTGTTATAACTCTTGCACATTTTGCAAGATACATAAATTCCCCCCTAAACCAAATATTTTATTAGCATAAATCGATCTAGGAAGGCTAAAATAGAAACATGTGAAGAAAATTAGAAAGTTGGTGTGCGATAAGAACATAATAAAAGTACCAACAGGGGCTCCGCTTGTCTGGTAGGAGCAGCTAGTGCCAGTCACCTTGTGTTGGGACGTTGCAAGTTCGAATCCCAATGGTATCTTTGTATAACTGCTAGGGGTCTGCCTAACCCCAGCTTGCCTTAAAAAAAAAGAATAAAACAAAAGCAAGATTTGTGACCCTACAAAGTTTTAGAATGGCTGTTGACAGCGTCACAAAGTTTTAGTGCCAACATACTTGGACTGGAGACCCATAAAATTTACAGTTAGTAGAAATTTTGTAGAAGTTAAATAGAAGAAGAGGATAGAGATTTTACAACAGAAGAAAAATCCAAACATCAAGGAAGCAATTTTATCACTATAAACTTGAAGCAACTGTCAGAGCCAATCAAGAGCATTTGAAGTGACATTTTGTATAGAAAGAACATATGAAATGCGTGAGTGGGAAGATCCATTTAGTTTGTGACAAGACAGACGTGGAAGCCCACCTGAAGAATCTGACTACCAGTACCATGGCCCTAATGGATCTAGGAAACAGGTTCACTTTAACCAACTTGATAAACTTGAAGTAGTAGCCTTCAATCAGGATATGGATAAAAATGAGGAATGTTGATAATCAGGGCATGTCACCCTTGATCAGTCCTCATATTTGACCTAAATGATTCTACTCAAGGGGAGCTTACCAAGAGGAAGAACAGTTCCCGTGACTACTATATCCAAAGATCCTCTAAACAGTAGCATATCCATGAATTTGCCGATGCTGACATCAAGCACCAGGCAAGACTAATCGAAGATGAAAAGGTGCAGAGAGCCAACCTCATGATGCACTGCTGTCCCAATGCATATTCAGCCATGATTCCAGCTGTCACGGGCCTATTTCCTTCAATAGACCAGCGTGACGCGACGATCCTTCCTTACAGCCGCAAGCCTACTTA
Organism: Nuphar pumila; assembly: GCF_984573655.1. Taxonomy (NCBI): domain Eukaryota; kingdom Viridiplantae; phylum Streptophyta; class Magnoliopsida; order Nymphaeales; family Nymphaeaceae; genus Nuphar; species Nuphar pumila. The sequence continues at coordinate 8,829,322 of NC_143265.1, forward strand.
TCGCTTGCTTGCCGATCGCACAAGCTTGTAATCAGAGTGCAAGAGCAAGAGAGAATAGAGGGAGAAGAATTGCAATCACAAGAAGCAATCACAACGAGGGTGAACAAAAGAAAACTCAACGCGTTTGATTCATTCACAATTTTGCCCACAGACGCATTACAGTTCAAGTATACGGGCTGCCCCTTTGGGGTATTGATTCACTGAACCGGGCAGCTTACATCAAACTTAACAAAAGCAAAACAGCCTCTAGACGCAACTTTACAATGTAAGTCACAAGGGAACATGCTCCCCCCTTCAAATCATGCGCCGTCCTCGACGCCACCTGTTTCATGGTAAGCCCTGACTTCAGTCGGGTACCGGATGTTCATCCGAAAAGTTGGCTTCCACGTAGATTTCGTTGTTTCCTCCCACTGCACTAGGTATTTCTTCGCTTCACCCAAGTAGTTGACCTTGTGGCGAAGGATCTGACTGAGGTGCTTCTCGGCCCGTTGTGTTGTCGGGGCCCTCTGCATGATGGGAGCGCGTTGTGGCACGCTACGTTTCGGGTCTCCATCATCTGTATGGAACTGTTTGAGGTTACACACGTGGAACACCGAGTGCACCTTGAAATCTAGAGGCAACTCCAGTTTGCCCACCTTCTTTGTGATGGTGAATGGTCCTTCATACTTTCTGATCAGTCCGCGGTGCCGTCTGTGGAAGATGCCTGTGCGACCAGGATAAAGCTTCACAAACACTTGGTCCCCAACTTGGAACCCAGCGGGCCAACGATGCTTGTCCACCCACTTCTTCATTCTCTTTTCCGCCTTATGTAGGAATGCCTTCGCCAACTCATTTTGCTCATGTCAGTCTCGAACAAACTGATAGGCGAAGGATGACCTTTCCTTTTCTTGTGCGGCAAGAGTGTGCGGGGTCAGCGGTTGCTGCTCAATGGCTATTTCAAATAGGTTGTGGCCTAAAGACTCGCTCTTCCGTAAATTGTAACAGAATTGTACCACGTCAAGGGGTTTCACCCAATTTTTCTGATTGGCACTAACAAAGTGCCTAAGGTACTGTTCGAGTATCCCGTTGATGCGCTCTGTTTGCCCATCTGTCTGCGGATGAAAGCTTGTTGAAAACAGCAAATCAAAGCCAAGTAGCCAAAATATCTCACGTCAGAACTTGCCCGTAAAGCGAGCATCGTGATCACTCACAATGCTCTTTGGTATGCCCCAATGCTTCACCACATGCCTTATAAACAACTTTGCAGGGCACTACTTCGAAGCTGGGATGAAAATGGCATACTTTGAGAAAAAATCAACCACCACTAGGATTGAGCTGGTGCCATCTACCTTCGGCAGACTAACGATGAAGTCCATGGATATGCTTTCCCAAGGACATTCCGAAATCGATAGAGGCTCAAGGAGGCCGACAGTCTTCTGGTTGATCCCCTTGTCTTGCTGGTAGACGAGGCATGTTCGCACATATCCCTCCACATCATCTCTCATCTGCGGCCAATAGTAGCCGCACTCAAAGAGTGCTAAGGTCCACTCCTGACCATGATGGCCGGCCCATAATGTATCATGGCACTCCTTGAGCAATTATCGGCAGAGGCTTCCTCACCGCGGTACGAAGATGCATCCCCCTTTTGTCACGAGGAAGTCGTCCTGTAGCCAAAATCGCTGAGTCTTCCCTGCTTGTGCCAAAGAAACAAGGTGTTGTGTCGTCGAATCCTGCTACGTACCTTCGCGGATGCAGCTCAGCAAAGCGCCCTCCAAATGCACTTCGAAAGGCTCCGCACGGGCAATAGCCAGTTCAGCCCTGCTGCTAAAGGCGTCCACCACAACATTGGTCTTCCCAACCTTGTACTCTAAGGCAAAGTCGAACTCAGCCAAAAACATCTGCCACCAAGCTTACTTAAGTGTTAGCTTCTTTTGTGTATGAAAATAGCTCGTGGCAACATTGTCCGTCTTGACGATGAACTGGACACCCAGAAGGTAGTGCCGCCAAGTTCTAAGGCAATACACGATGGTGGTCATCTCACGTTCATGCACCATGTAACGCCTCTCTGCATCTTTTAGCTTATGTCTCTTATATGCGATCGGATGGCCATCCTACATAATAACTTAGCCGATGGTAAAGTTCGAGGCGTCTGTGTGGACCTCGAAGGGTTTTGAGTGATCAGGCAGTCGCAACACTGACTCCCTCACTAAACCTTTCTTCATATCATCAAAGGCATCTTGACACACTCTTGTCCAGAGTCATACCCGATTCTTCTTTAACAAATCTGTGAGGGGTGCAACAATGAGGGAGTAGCCTTCGATGAAATGCCGATAGTAGTTTGCCAAAATAAAGAATGACCGCAACTCTGGCACTTTGCTTGGTGGAACCCATTCCTAGATGACCCTTACCTTTTGCCCATTTATACACAGCACACCACGCCCCACAACGTGGCCAAAAAAGCTGATCTCCTCCTGCCCGAAGAGATACTTCTCTTATTTAACACAAAGGTTATTCTCCTTCAGCACTTGAAACACTATTCGCAAGTGCCCGACATGTTCCTCCATATTGTTGTTGTAGATCACGATATCATCCAGGTAGACTACCACGAACTTGTCTAAGTAAGGGTAGAAAATCTGGTTTATTAAAGTCGTGAACGTGGCTGGAGTATTCGTCAACCTGAATGACATTACTAAAAATTCATAAGCACCATAGCAGGTGACACAAGTTGTCTTCGGCTCATCACCTTCAGCAATCCTCACCTGCCAGTAACCTGATCACAGATTTAGCTTAGAAAAGATATGGGCACTGCCTAACTGATCGAACAAGTTTGCTATCAGTGGTAACTAGTACTTGTTCTTCACCATGACCTTGTTCAAAGCACGATAATCCACACACAATCGCTTGGAGCCATAATGTTTCATCTGAAATAGGACTGATGCGCCAAATGGGCCTTTCGATGGACAAACGATGCCTGTATCCAACATCTTGTCCAGCTGCCTGCGCAGCTCTTTCAACTCAGCTGGCCCCATGAAGTATAGAACTATTGCGGGAGGCTTCGCTCTCGGAGTCAACTCAATCTTATGGTCGACCTCGCATCTTGGTGGTAGACGCTTCGACAATTCTGGAGGCATCACCCCCTGAAACTTCGCCAACAGTGGGGCTAGGGTTGGCGACACTGCTGCTTGCACCTTCTTTTCTTCTGCGCGCATGACAACTAAGAATGTATGTTCCCCACGCTTGGCACCTTCAACTGCATTGCCGACAACACTGAAGTCTTGCGTTTCTGTATAAGGCACTGCACTGTGTGGGACAAGTTTGGCCCCATGATCGTCAACGTGTTAAACTTGGACAACATCATAACATTCTGGCTCCGCAGAAACTCCATACCCAAAATCATCTTAAAATCGTCCAGGGGCACCACAAAGAAGTTGGCTTTGCCGACCCAACTCCCCACTTGGATAGCCACATCTCTTGCTTTACCAAGGATGAGCTTGGCCTCAGAGTTCACTGTTTTGAAGGTCTTCTGCTTTGGCCCGGGCTTCAAGCCCAACCGCTTTGTCTCTTCCCGTGAGACGAAGTTGTGTGTGGCCCTGGAGTCTATCATTGCTGAAGTAGACTTTCCATTCATAATAACTTCGAGATACATCAGTTCTTTGCTAACCTGCATGTTCTCAAATGCGCAACTTCTAGCTGCATTGATCAACCACATGGCTCCCATCCGCAGTTGCATAGTCTCAGTGCCGCTGCATTCTGCCTGCGCTGCATTGGCTTGCCCATAGTCCTTTACAAGATGCTTTGGACACTGTCTGACAATATGCCTATCACCACAGAACCAGCATGTCACAACCACACCCTTATTGTTGTTGTTATACTTTGTGTAGTTCCGTTTCTTGTCGGATTGGTGGCGTGTCGACGCCTCACATTTGCTGTCGCGTTGCTCATCCTTTTTGCCTCCGTGGTCAGGCTTCTTCCCGACTTTGGTTGATGGGGTGAAGGGCTTACGCTGAGTGTCATCTAAGCGCTTGGCTGTTACGTATGCATCTTCCAAAGTACTGGGGTTACTCCTTTCCACTTTGAACTGTGCCCATGGCTGAAGTCCCACAATGAACCATACCTCAAGCATAAGTTTCTGGAACGTTCTGACATACTCTTGTAATGAACCAGTATGTTTAAGATCCACTACCATCCTGTAAGCCTGTCTTTGTGCATTCTTCGATATAAAGTAGTGACACAGTTTCATTTCGAAGTCGTCAAAGGTGCCTATCACGCATTGACCCCTCTCTATGTCACTGCGCTTTCGCCTCCACCAAGCGATAGCATCTCCATCCAGTAGGGCTGCTTCAGCCTTGATCCTGAGATCTTTAAGCATCACATTCTGAATATCTAAGTAGTCTTCTACTTGGAACAAGAAGTTCTCAATGGCCTTACTGTCGCAAGAACCATTGAACTTTGCTGGTCTTGGCATATCAATCATTGATAGCCTCTCACAATTTTCCCCATTTAGGGTCACTGTCCACTGCAATGTGCGGTTTTTCAACTGAAGTTCCCCTACTTCAGTCTGCAAGTCAGCCACTGTTGTCATCAATGAAGTGACCTGTTCCATCAGTAAGATCACCTGCTCTTGCAGGCTCGCCACCACATCATTCAGTCCACCGAATGATTCAACTGTACATGAAATCATTTTTTCGTGCGAAGTCATATCTTCCACCAGCCTGTTGACAGTTGCAGCCATTTGCTCTTGGCCCCGAGGTGAACCCATCTCCTCAGCTTTGGCAACTGCCTTGCCTTTGGTGCTACACAAGTTTTGATAAGGTGTCACGATGTCTTGCTCACAAATCGTAGCCTGTTGACGCATCTGTCGACACCGACTTCGGAGTCCCTTCCTCGACACGAGAACGGGCTCTGGTACCACTTGTCACGGGCCTATTTCCTTCAATAGGCCAGCGCGGCACGATGACCCTTCCTTACCGCCGCAAGCCTACTTATCGCTCGCTTGCCAGTCGCGGAAGCTTGTAATCAGAGTGCAAGAGAGCAAGAGAGAATAGAGGGAGAAGAATTGTAATCACAAGAAGCAATCACAATGAAGGTGAACAAAAGAAAGCTCAACACGCTTGATTCATTCACAATTTTGCCCGTAGGCGCGTTACAGTTCAAGTATACGGGCTGCCCCTTCGGGGTATTGATTCACCTGAACCGGGCAACTTACATCAGACTCAACAAAAGCAAAACAGACTCTAGACGCAACTTTACAATGTAAGACAAAAGAATTGACATATTTCTAATGTACGTAGGGATGGCAGTGGACTGGGGGAAAGCGGGGCCCCACCCCGCCTCACCCCGTTTGGACCAGGGATGAAGGATATGAAACGGGGATGGAGGCGGGGGTGGAGGATAAAATCCATCCCCGCCGCGGAGGCGGGGCGGGGGTGGACGTGCACTTTTCCCCGCCCCGCCCCGTCCCCGCCACGATCCCCGCCTAATCCCCGCCCCAACCCCGCCCCAACCACTTTTCCAGGCAATATCCCCGCCCCGCCCCACCTCATCCCCGTTTGGACCGAGGATGAAGGGTATGAAACGGGGATGGAGGCGGGGGTGGAGGATAAAATCCATCCCCGCCGCGGAGGCGGGGCGGGGGTGGAGGATAAAATTTTGAGGCGGGGCGGGGGTGGAAACCTTGTCCCCCGCCCCGCCCCACTGCCATCCCTAAATGTACGTGATGGGATGACTAGTCCCATCTACAGTAACAATATTATCTTTGCTATGATAAGAAATCAACGTCAAGAACTTAACCTCATCACCCTTGATGTGATTTAGCAGCCCCAAAATCAAGATACCACACCCCCTTTCTTATTCTGCTTCAAATTGAGTCCTACAAGGGCAACAAGTAATAACTACTTATTTATAGGTAATTGTCCTTTACCACTACTTTGTCCACTTGTTTGACCCCCAAATTGGATCTTGCCTTGATTTTTGTATTGTGTTATCCCTTTATTATACCTGGGATTATCTTTAAATCAACAATTTTCTTTAACATGTCCTAGTTTCTTCCATATAAAACAAGTAGGAATAAGGTGTCACCCTTGTGATGTAATGTTAGGGGAAATATTTGGTATGGGAAGTATACCTCGACATCCCTGATTACCTCCACGACCATATCCTCTGCCTCTAAAATATCTACCTCTTCCATGACCACGTGACACATTAATGACCAGAATTTCCTCAGTATCACTAGTGGCATCTGTATAAACAGTGAGAGTCATCTCGTAATGTAACAATTTGGCCTTTAGATTTTCAAATGTAAGAAACATCTCTGAATACTGCAAGGTAGTAGAGATGACATGATAATCAAGGCCAAGACTACTGAGAATCTGCTAGACCATATCCTTATCTGATACTTCGTAACCAACCATGACAAGTTGATCAGTGATATTTTTAATCTTATTAAGGTATTCCATAATAGACATGAAACCTTTCTTCAGATTTTAAAATTCTTTCTTTAAAAACATAATCCTAGATTTTGATGTCTAAGAATATGTCTCGACTAATTTAGTCCAAAATTATAGAGCCAAGCAATCATCGACACTTTAATAAGAACCTTCTGTGATAATGTGGAAATGATGTACACAACCAAAGCCTGATCCTTTTTCATTCATGAAATAAAATGAAATTACAACTCCTTTGTATCCTCCTTGATGATATACTATGGTGGAGGGATGATGAACCCATCAAGTTGCCCAGAGAGATCTTGACTCTTAATAAAAGGAGTTATTTGCTTCTTCCAAGTTAGAAAGTTGGCATTGTTCAAATTTTCAGAAACCAATTGAGGTAAAAAGGTAGAAGACAGGGACAATTGAGGATTTGAATCCATAAGTAGAGCAAGGTGAACCAAGATAATAAAGAATATAAACCAGAACAATAGTACTCGACCAATCACGTCAATATAAAAAACTAAATAACCCAAAACTTGACCGCCTTTTTTTTTTGGTCGGTATACCACTATAGACAGGAAAAGATCAAAGTCTCATCAGAAACTCACAGTTTCGGATATGAAAAAATATATTTATGTGCTAATGGGATAAAGTGACGTGATGGTGAAGAATCACAAAAAAATAAGATTTAACCAAAGTTACTGGAGGCTTCTTAGATAGGTGGGAAGCCTGCTTCCCGAAAACTTGCTTCGGAAGCGCGATACTCCTCGCTTCCGAAACTTGATGGGAATCTCGATTCTCCCACACTTATATGCTTTCTACACACTTCATCTATTCTTTTTATATATTTTCTGTACTTTTCATATTTTTTATGTGTTTCCTCTCATGTTTCTCACTCACTTCCATGTGCTTTTTCTAAATTGGCAAATCATTTTTAGATTTTGTTAAAAATTTAATTTTTACACTAAAAAATCATGAAATTTAAGAATAGTCACTTTTATTTTAGTTTTTATTTGCATTCCATTTCTATTTCCATTCAATTCTTATATTGCTTTTTTTATTCATCGCTTCTCACTTCCTATGCATTTTAAAAATTTAAAATGCATCGCTTCTCACCTCCAATCCACTTCCTCTATCGTTTTCCGCATCCTCTTCCTAGTCTAGCAACCTTGGATTTAACTATAAATCTGAATTCAAATCTGCAAGTCTGAAGAAGGAAGAACAAGATTCAAGAAGGAAGATAATATCGACAAAAGAAAAACAAATGAAAGAAAGTGTGACATCAAAATAGAAGAAGAGAAGAAGAAAATAGGTTGAGAAATTGACGTCAACCAAGAAAGGACTAGGCAAAGATTGAAAAAACATGTTAAGATGAGAAAGCTTATGCAATCAAATAATAGCAGCACCAGAAACGATTGGGAACAAATGGATTTAAGACTTATAAAAGAAATAGAGAAGAAAAAGAAGGGAAAAGAGGAGGAAACTTGGAGAAGAAGCAAAGAAAAATACCCAAGATCTCTTAGAACATACATCAATAGATCCGATCAGTCGATCTCTTTCTCTAATAACATGTTAATTTTGGTATCTATTGATGTCCAGAGTAGCCACAAGGAAGAATAGGGAGAGACGAAAAGGCGTTTTTCTGCTAAATAACGATTCCCAATAGGGATATCGTGTGAGAGCATTGCCATATATTGAAAACTTAACTTACATGCAGTTTTACATATTTGCCCATATCTAATACAATACAAGAGACTAAATACAAAAGGGCTGTATGGGAAAGAATAAAATAAATGAAGAAACAGAAGGTAACGTCTGACCAATTTACATATTGGATCTGGATTCAAAACCCAGACCCAACAAACGTTATCTCTCAATATTGCAGTCTTTTGTTGTTATTAATATTTAACACCCCAGATCGTGATCAAGACAAAAAATGGATCCTTTCTAGCAACCCAATATTACATGATTTTCTTTGGTTCAGTCACATTGCCACCCCTCATCGTGATTGTAATGTCCTGCTGCCACTGTAAACTTGTAAACAAAATAAGACCACTTAGCCTCTTTCTCTCAAGCTAAATCTAGAGCAGCAATCTAGATTCTTCCCTAAGCCTGCAGGTCTTCTATCAAACATGAGAGCAAGGGCTTACAGAGTTGAAGGGTGGATCAATATAATAAAAAAAAAGACAAGAAAAAAGAAGAAAAGATTAAAGAGGTCAAGAGTGAAAGACTGAAGAGATATTGCTTAGATGACAAAGCATATAAAGTAGATGAAAATGAAGCAAGCAAAGATTACATGCCAAAGAAAGGTATGCCCCATTTTCTATACGTCATCCCACAACATTGTTGTCATTCTGAACCACCATTGCAATGAATAATAAGAATAACAATAATTGGAAATGCTTTTCCAAACTACAAAGTTGATGCAATAGCTTAGCGACTTTCTTAGCCTTCAGGTTCCATTATCAAACAACACAATATGGGCCTAGAACAAGTATAAGCCATTAAGGACAAAAGCACATGCTGATACCTCTTTCAGCAACAAATTAAGGACTAAGGCTCATATCAAACCAGCAGTAACTTAAATAGTGCAAAACATATGAAAGCAATTTTTGGTCATTGAAGAGATACTTGAAGCAAAAATATGAGACCAAATAGGACAATCCTTATACAGTGGATGAGAATAAATATAACATAAAAGATCAAAAGCATACCTGAACCAGAAACAGTATAACCTTCCATCCTGCCTGTTTGGCCAATTGAAGTCTGTGTATCACTGACTCCTGCAGTTGTTTCAAGACTTGATCTGGAGGCAGTAAGACAGTCCTCACCTTGTACACAATTAATCTTCAAACTGTCAGAAGAGGCCATTTCAATCAATTCTTTTATGCTGTCTTTTACACTACTGTCTTCACGGGGACTAACAGATCTTGGACCATCAGATATTGCAAGGTATGCTAAGGATGACTTTTCATCATCGGAGATTTGTGATGCTGTGTCAGGAACTTTTACATCAGTCTGAGATCCATCCTCATGGTTCTGGCTTGATCTTAATTCCTCAGGAAGTTTCTCTTCAACCTTAGAGTCCAATGGAAGTTGATCTTTCTTAAGTTCTTTTGCCAAAGGAGCATGTCCAGTGCTGGAAACATCAACATGTTTTTTTGGGATTCCTCTCATATCCATGCTCTGATCGTCCTTCTCCCCATAAGCTAGTACAGTTTTTTCATCTGAATAGCTGGCATTTGCATCTCCACTCTGGACATTGTAGTCTCTTGTATCAATAACCCTGGCATCAGCAACAGTAGGTGAGAGTTTACATTCCTTCATACCAATATCTGAATGAATGTATGGCATTGAGTCTGGTCGATCACTGGTGGATGATGCATCAAGAAACTCTGACATGGTTGGTGAATGTTCCTCACTGCTTTCCTTTTTGTTAAAATCAATAGTTTTATCACTAATCCTGATGTTAGGGTCACCAGTCATCCCAATTCTAGAGTTATCATGGGCAATCTCTTTATCAATAAAATCTGCTTGTGCAAGCTCTAATTGACCTTCAGAGTCTACAGATGATGCTAAAACCCCATCAGTGCCAGAAATTGAAACATGAGTATTTGGAAGATCTTCCTGTTGCAACCTATTTTCAGTTGGATAGCTTATCCCATTATCCGATTTACATGGATCTATGACCACATCCTCAGCAGTCAGTGGCATTATTGGTGTTGCATCTCCTGGCGCCACAGATGAGCAGGTATTGAGTCTACTCAATTGTCCAGCATAATCAATACAGACCAATTCAGAAACATCATTTCCACATTTACCTTCTGATAAAATGGTCGGTGGGGAATTTTCCTTGCGCTCTGCCCATACATTGCTCTGGTCAATTGATTTATCATGACCAGTAACAACATTATTCATAGAGCTTGTCCATGCATGGAGATTGTCTGCATGAGCTTGTGTAGTAGGAATGGTAGTCATACATTCACCATGTTCTCTGTCTACCACCTCTTGAATAAAATCTGCTTGTACAAGCTCTACTTGTCCTTCAGAGTCTACAGATGCTGCTGAAACCCCATCAGTGACAGAAGTTGAAACATGAATTTTCGGAAGATCTTCTTGTTGCAACCTATTTTCAGTTGGACAGCTTATCCCATTATCTGATTGACATGGATCTATGACCACATACTCAGCAGTCCGTGACATTATTGGTGTTGCTGCTGTTGCATCCCCTGATGCTGAAGATGAGCAGGTGTTGAGTTCACTCAATTGGCCAGCATAATCACTACAGATCAATTGAGAAACATCACCTCCACATTTACCTTCTGATGAAGTGCTCAGTGGTGAATTTTCCTTGCTTGCCACACATGCATTGCTCTGGTCATTTGATTCATCATGACCACTAACAACATTATTCATAGAGCTTGCCCATGCATGGAGATTGTCTGCATGAGCTTGTGTAGGAGAAAGCATTGTTACACATTCTCCATGTTCTCTGTCTACCACCTCTCCAATTTTGGTTTTTTGTTCAGGGGTTATGTGTTGCACTTTTTCTGGTGGAGAACTGCTCGTGATATGTGCTTCATTTGAATAAGCAATTGCAACTTCTGGATAGTCACCTGTATCTGTTGATGCTTCAGTACCAGTAGGGAACAAAGAAACTTCTTGTTTCACAACATGAAGTTCTTCATGAACATCAGAAGAAGCCTCCAATAAGGTTCCAGGATGTATAGATGTGGGAAGTGCTGGATATGGTGCACTTTTGTCCATGTTTCCATGACAATCACAACAAAGGTTGGTGGCACCCTGAATTGTCCTTGTCGATTCCTCACTAACTGTATGAAATGAAGGAATTACCTGTCTCACTGAACTCAGATCTTCATAAACATCAGAACTTGTGTTAGCAACATGTCCTAGAGGTTGATTTGTGGGAAGTATGGAAACTGATCTGTCATCATCTTTGATTCCATCACTCTGACCACTTTCAGATCCAATTTTCCCAACTTCTGATTCAATAAGAATGCTTTTGTCCGTAAATTGAGTAACCGGGGATAAAGCATCCACAACACCAGATTTTACTGTCCCAGATCCAGAAGTAGCATCAAGTGATAGTTCATTTGGAGAGACCTGCATCACATTAGCTTTATCACCCTGCTCACTTTCAGTTCCAGTTTTCCCAACTTCTGATTCAATAAGCATGCTTTTGTCTGTAACTTGAGTATCCAAGGATAAAGCATCCACAACACCAGATTTGACTGTCCCAGATCCTGAAGTGATACCAAGTGGCAGTTCGTTTGGAGAGATCTGCATCACTGGAGCAACAACATGAATTTCTGTACCAGAGTAGGTTTCAGAGCCAGGTGCCTCTAAATGGTCAACATTATCCTTCAAAGAGCCTTCAAGCTCTGTAGGACCTTCTATTTTTTCATAGGTATGGTCTCCAGAACTTCCATTCTCATTTGTTCTCTCCTGATAATCATGACACATATCAAACTGAATTTCACTTTGTGCATATTCTTTCTCATTCTCACAAACTTTAATACTTGTATCCCTCAGAGAACCACCCAGTAAATTCCCAGATTGCGCCTCAGCTGCATCATATGATGATAAAAATGAACTGCTTCTATCTTTAATTTCCATGGAATCTGTTGTTAAACAAACTGCATCATCAGACAATGGCATCTTCCCCTCCAGCAGCTCCACTTTGGCTTCCAAAGTTTGATCACTCTGTTGCTGTGTAACATGCCATTGGTTCTTCTTGTTCAGAGCACCAGCTGCAGGTGAAGGCACATAGCTATCTCATGTTAGATTAATAACTTCCACCCAAGGGACTGAAGTATGAAATCTATAACATCCATCATTTTGATGAAAAAAAGCTTTGGTGTTATACCCACAAACACGTGTTCATTCTTGAGGGAATTTCTATAAATGGAAAACAAGTGCTTCTTTATGAGAAAATATCAGAAATATGCAGTCATGAACCTTGACCATCAATATGGAACTAGAAGTAAACATGAATCTTCACAAAGATACATGCTGAGTAATCCAAGAAAGAAATCTTTCATCACCAATTACAAATGATAACATGTTCCTCAAATTTGCACATAAATCCAAAAAACCAGATACATTATTTAGAAAAATCCATATGCTAAACTTGCAGAATCAACCATAATGGCGGCAAGGTTGCTGAATGAATCATACAAAATTCCATGATAGAAAATAAAAGTTTAAAAGATCAAGAAAAGTAGCCATTCGTCCCTAGCCTTTTTAAACAGTATTTCCTCCTCAATACCTCGAGGACAGATTCATAGCTGATCATCTTATTCAATCTACTATTTACAGTAAGAAACTTAGCCTAATTAACCAATGAAAGCAAGCAGTATCCTCTCATGTTTACAACCGCATACCATATGCTTTTCACAAAACCGGTTGAAGAGATAATAACCAAAGCAAATATGGAGTACCAGTCATCAAATAGATAAGATTATCGAAGAATCTGGTCTAGTTCAAACCCTGTTTGTTCTCAGTTTAGCAGATTTAGTGCTAAGAACATTTCCAGATCCAATGGAAACTAGTGTATACTAGAAACAGGTAACAGCTGTGAGATTGTGTAACAGAGAAACAGACCTGCTACTGATAGGGCTGCACTAATGCCACCATTGGAGTGGTTTCTTAAGCCACACCAAAATTCATAGGCTATTCCATAAACTTAGACCCCTGGACATTCCTAAAAGGACAATTCGATCAAACATAAGAGACACTATTCTACATAAGCTAGTAAGAAAACCATGCCTCGAGGCAGAACCGTTAAAGAACATATGAGGTGCGATACACAAATCATATTTTAACAGGATTTCATTAAGCATAGTTTTATCATGCCTGGAGGCAGAACCGTCAAAGCACATATGAGGTGTAACACACAAATCATATGTTACCAGGATTTCATTATGCATAGTGGAGTCTCTAAGCCACACAAACCACAAAGCTGTACAGCCTCTTGCTAAACCTTGCTAAACCTTGTGCTTAACTTATCTTTGTCCAAAACTAAATGCAGAATGCCAAAATCCATGACCTCGTCAACCTTACAGCATCACCAGCTATACGTAGCTGCCTAAGCTTTACATAAAAGGCATCCATCATAACAACAATGAATTAGAAGAAAAACTGCCAGCGACAGTTGAACATTAGAAGAACAATACGGAAAAAGAAACTGGTCTATTAACTTTAATAAAGGAATTACTTATTTTTAAACACATAACGAAGTTAGGCACGTGCGAAGTTTTTATAAAATACATGTTTGACAAGAACAGTGTAGGTGGCCTAACTATTTCCATTTGGAGGATATGTGAGAATAAGAAATGACAATCTATGGCTTATCCACAGTGGTCAGTATCAATGCAAATCAACCTGAATCGGCTGATTCCTATCGTATCGTATCGGCCCAAAATCGATTAGATAAGGGTGATTCAACCCTTAGTCGATTTTTAATATTTTAATAATCTTTTTAAAAATTTTAATCATTTTTTTACATTACAAAAAACAATCTGATTCAGCCCATCCTTGTAAAGGCTACCATATCCTTTTGGGATTTATACGGCTGCAGACTTTCATGATCACAAGAGAGAGATTTCTTTTTACGCGTGGAGTGAAACAACATTTAGTTTCAATCGAAAGCCAAAACCTTTATATACACCTCATTAACCCTCAATATAAGTGATGGGCTGATGACTATTAGTTTTCCAAGCAATTCTTTCCATAACTTGGGTGGCAACTGATGTACACGAATATTGATAGTATTTTTAAATGTAACAATTTTGTTACAATATTTTCAAATGCCAATGTAATACCCAAGGAGTACGATATTTTCAAAATGGCACCTACTTTTGAAAACATCGTGTTTTTATCACAATATTGGCAAGTCTGGCATGATGAAAACATTTTGTAAGAAACTTTTCATATTGTCCTCAGAATTTCCCAAGAAAAACCAGATTTTTCAAAATATAGCGAGATTTTCCATCTCTGACATTTTGCCAAGTAATGTTGGGGGCAATAGTGGATCATATTGGGAAAGAAGTTACACATGGTGCAACCATTAAGAAAGAGTATCAGCTTATATTGGGAAATCTGACCTAGGAAGCTGTCAATCTTGTGAATATATCATTCACTAAGAGTGATTACCAGCTTAGAGATCCCAGCTCATAATGGGAATTATTTGTTTGTAAACTGTGTATAGAAGTACCTTATAAAATCCCTAGACTCAGGGATCCAAAGAATGTAGATTGTAGATATATATTACTGTAATAGAAAGACGGATATGCGGTTTTCATTCTTCCATGCATCTTCTTCTTAACTAAGAGAACAAAATCTCCTTGGATCTTTTCAAGATCTTGGTTTACTGTTTCTTTGACCAACAATTGGTATAATATAGCAAGGATTCAGCAAACTTAATCTTCCCTTGTTTTTTAAGAGGTTCCTGTGTAGACTATGAAACCTCCAAATTCTGCTCTTATTTCATAGCATAGTCGCAAATCTCAGTGATATTTTTTAAAATATCGTTTTTAACGTTATATTTTTAAAAACCATTATGACCCTGAAAAAACGTCCTTTTCAAAATATCATCTATTTTAAAATATCCCAAATCTATTTCAATATTATCACGATATCAACACTTTTTTTTGAATTTATAACCCGAAGAAACCGCACCTGGCACCAAGACCTGGTCGCGCTGGCTCAGCCACTCATACCTACGATCATCCTGCTGGAAGCGTAAAACTTGGAGGCTAGGACCCCTGACCCCGGGACCTATGCTACACATTGTCACGATATCAACACTTATTTATGATTTTTACAGTTATAATATTTTTATAACTTTAAATTTTACATGTGACAATACTTTCCAAAAAAATTTAAATTTAAGATTTTTTCCCAGAAGAGATATGTAATGAGAGCATATGGAAATCAGTTTTCATTTCCATACAAGATGAGTTATCAGAAAAATTGGGTCTTAAGAATTCTCTGGACATATGATTGTCCAATTTTTTTTTTTTATCCAGATATACGATGCAGCTTAATTGGATATCAGAAAGGACAGTTTCAAGTTTCACTAGTACCTGAAACATCGCCTTCAGCAGTGTCTAAAGCTTCAGTCTTGGATAAATCTTGTTCTAGGATGCAAGCTAACCCATCCTTTCTCAGACCAACAATATTCGGTATATGCCCATGAATTGGTTTCCCCATCAAACCAACAAAATCTTCATGTCTCTCGGTCAGTAACGATTCATTTGAACTAATCTGCGACCTGGAAACTTCAACAGAATCAGATACGAACACCGGTTTCTGTTCGACCTGGCCTTCAGCACTTGTAGCACCAACATCTGTTTCAACAGCTACAGATCCATGGTCATGCACTACAGATCCTGGTCTAGATCTGTTCTCAGAATCAGGAATAACAATGTCACTAACTTTAATCAATCCACTCTTGGGACTTGGTGCCAACTCTGAGAATTCCGTAACTGCATCTGCAAACTCTTCTTCTTCAAAACTGCTTGATGTCCCACCAACTTCTGCTACCACGCTTTTCGCCACCCCAAATTCTTGTGAACCACTACTTTTAACAGCACCAACATCGGGTTTAACTACGTAAAATGAGAAAGGAAGAGGAAAAGAAAAAAGAAACACGTCAATGAGCAATTCAACTTGGATTCAACAATCACTTTTCTCAATTATAATTGGAAGAGCAGAAGATGGCACCAAGGGAACCATGTTCTTCTTCAGGCAAATCCTGGTCGGAATCCGGCGAACTCGATCGCCCTCGCTCTCCCAAACCGCTCTTCTTCGAATCACCAAGCTTTCTGCAGTGCTTCTTATGGTTCCGCCGGTGTTTGGCATTGGGATGAGGGTTTGGATACTTCCAGCCACACTTGTGACACACCCAAACTCCATGATTGTCGCTTTCTGCACATACATTTAACACAGATCAAGCCATTCAATCAGAGTATAGCATGATGGGTAGGGAAGCAATCATACAATTATCACCACTACCCACAAAAACAAATGAATAAAGAACCAGAACACCACCACCCTCTCCCCTGAAAGGAACCTGATTTCTGGTGAAGTTACAAGCCACTAACCCACCTTCTGATTTCCATGCTTTTGATTGCTAAGTGGAAGAAAAAGCTTAGTTGTTGGAAAAAAGAAGAAAAAAGCAAGTACCAAAAGACTCTAAACTTTTCTGTTGTATGCACGCAATGAGTAGAAACCAGAGGCAGTAAAAAACTACATAAGAAAAGAGGGTGGGGGGAAAGCACATGCCTGATGCTGTCCTCTGTTTGTCTTCCTGCATTTGTAACACTACCACTCAGGACCAAAATTTAGAAACCCCCCAAATTCAACACACCCTTTCTATTTCTCTGGAGAAAGAAGAAAAAAAACCCAAGAGATTTGTGTATGAAAATGGACTTGTTATAGTCTGCAGCAGACACCAAGCAGAGCACGACAGACGTTGGGAACACAAAGAGGCGTGTATTTAATGGGAAATAAAAACAGCAAAAGATTCGGTTAAACTAATCGAGAACACAAATCGAAACTGCTCATAGACTAAGACAAAAAAAGACAAACTTCTGTGGAAAAACGAGTTGGGCTTAGAGGTATAAAGACGAAAACAAAATCAGAACGAAGCAGGAGACTGTTTGCTATGACAAGACGAGTTCTGTATATCTATAAAGAGAGAGAGAGAGTAGAATTCTCACCGGAGCGACCAACCAAGACTAAATGGCTAAAACGAAAACAGAGACTCCGTCAATTGCTGCAACCAGTCAATCATAATAAGCAGCACGCTGCAGCGCGTGGGTCCCACAATCTTGACTGACGATTAGCTTCGCCCTCTATTTTTATTGTGTTTTTCTTTAAATACTCATTATAGGTTTTTGAGGGGGTTTAAAGAGTTGACGAATAAAAATTATTATTTTTCTTGAGTTTACACAATTTTCAATTTTTTTTGTCTTTCTTGATTTCTGTGCCTAAGAGTAGTGTAACTTAATTTTATAGTAAATCGAACTCTCTCAATTTACGTTAGTATTACAAGCTGAGGTTAGGCAGACCCCACCAGTAAATATTCAATGTACCATTGAGGTTTTGAACCTGCAACGTCCCCACGACAAAGAGACTTGCAGTGACAGCTCCTACCAACAACACGGAGCCCCCAATGGTGGAGAACTTGGGAATAAAGAAATGGGAGGGTGTGTCGAATTTTGAGATCCTCCCCCGAACCATATACTACTATCAATACTACTGCTTTGATATTCTGACCCAAATCGGATATACATTGGATGGGTGGTCAGAGATTTGGGCCTCCATTTTCTATTGTCTAAATTCATTTTGTTTTATGTTTGTAACTGCTAAGTCTAGCATTTGTTCTGATTTCTGATTCTAATAAATTTCATTTCCTCTCAAAGCAAAAATTTGGGAAGTTCACCAAGTGGAAGTAATTGGGCACAGCTAGGGGTGTCAATGTCAATGGGTTGGGTTTGGTTCGGACTCAGGTGAAACCAGACCAAATTTTTGGGTATGGTATTGGTAGGACCCAAGTCTAATCAAGTCCACTATAAGAAAAACCATACCCAGATCCGATAAGAACTACATGAACCAATCCCGAATCATACCTGGTAAAACCATATTTTTTATCATTTTTACAATAAAAACTTGAGGGTCTTAATCGAAACTTGGGTTAGGTCCGGGTCTGATATAAAATTTCACAAACTTTATACAGGTCCATGTATTAATCAGTCCTTCGGGTCTGGACCCAAGTCTTAATTAGGTCTTCTTATTTATCACTATAGCTGGACCCTATAGGGTTTGGTTCAGGTTGGGATTGACATTCCTAGGCACGACCTATTCTGGCCTTTTCGTGATTCTATAACAAAGAAGAAAAGGTGAAAACAAAGAAAACCAATTTTTTTTTTTTAGGAAAAATACCCAGATGGAAACAGCCTGAATTTAGAATAGCTAAATACATGAGGATTAAAAAAACAACAAGAAGTACAAACAGCAAAAAAATGAAAAACCTTCATCCTAGATCTAACCCATTTGCATCTATATTCTGACTAGGTAAACGAGGGAGTAAAATAAATGTCATTCAAGTCACTACATCACACATTAACTCAGGCATACACATCAGATAATTAGAGATGACAGTGGATCAGGGGAAAACTGGGCTCCGCCCCGTCTTGCCCCGTTTGTACCAAGAATAGAGGACATGAAATGTGTCTGAAGGCATGAATGAAGGTTAAAATCAAAACCCGTGCAGGGATGGAGGCGGGGATGAAGGTTAAAATCAAAACCCGTGCGGAGATGGAGGCAGGGATGGACTTATATGCTTTCCTCTGCCCCGCCCTGCCCCATCCCGTCCACGATCTCTGTTAGTAAAATAAGTAAAATACCTTTAGGGATGGTAGTAGATTGAAGAGAAACAAGGCCCCGCTCTGCCTCACCCTGTTTGGAATGGAAATGGAGGACATGAAACCGGGGTGAAAGTTAAAATCAAAACCCATGTGGGGATGAAGGGTAGAATTTTGGGACGGGGCGAGGGTGGAGTCCTTGTCCCCCACCTCCACCTCGGTCCACTGCCATCCCTACAAATAATCTAGTTTGTCCAGTGAATAGCTATTTTTGGTTTTTAACGAGGAGCCCTCATCAAGAACAAACCACTCAATGGACCTGCCCTCCTCTTACTATTTCACTCCCTTGACTAGGTTCCTGGATAGGCTCTTCCCTTATTATTATCCCCTAGCCCTTAGTTAACCCATGCAATTAGGTGAGCCGTCTTGGGATGGGTGGGAGCAAGGTTACCCGAACTCCACTTACATGTGAGAAACTCCTTTATTCTTGAGAAACCGTTTTCAAAACCAAAAATACTTAAGTTTCTAGAACTTGTGAGAAACTTCTATAAATGCGTGAGAAACCCATTTTCCATCAAGTGATAAACCTGTTTTACATCACATGAGAAACCTATTTGCTTTATATGAAAACATGTTCTCATGCATAGTGCTTTATTTTATAAATGGTCATTTCTTGAGTAAATGCTTTTGAAGTACCATTTAATGCTTACTAAAAGAATGATGACTTTAAATATAAGTCGTCACTTTTTGAATGAGTGTTTTTGAAATTATATTTAATGCTTAAATTAAAATAAATAAATTGTCATATCTTAAATTAATTGTCTTGTTCAACAATAAGTAGTTGTGTATAAAATAATATTTATTTTCTCAAATCGTCAATTCAAATTGAACGATTGTGTATTTTGAATCAATGCATTTTGCCTTTTTTTTCTTACATAAATGCTTTTGAAATCAAGAGCTTTTATATCTTTTCAAGTTGTCTTTTTCATAAATGCTTGTAGGAAGTACAATTAATGCTTTTGAAATCATGAGCTATTATATCTTATCAAAAATGTCTTTTTCATAAATGCTTGTAAGGAAGTACAATGATTTATTTCAAAAAGGTGTTTTTGAAATACTACATATACATAACGTATCTTTTTATGAAAGCTTGACTTTTTGTATATGAATGACTTGTATGATTTTAAAGCATATAGTCTAATATGAAATATGCATGCTTCTGAAGGTTCTGTTACATATGACTCTAAAGAAGAAAAAAATCTTCATCTTGAAGTAGCTAATATTCATGGATAGTCTTTATGAATGTATGACCCATCAAGCTTTTTCTTCAGAGTAGTATGATTGCATTAAATTGTTGTACTTGATCAAGTTGTCTTCACTCTTCTTAAGTGAAATAACCTTGCATCAAATACACGTTAAATACATAGCACATCATATCTCATCATAATATAACATATTCACTTTCAAGTATGAAAGCATATCATATTTATCATATCTCATGAAAGCATATCATGTATTTATCAGTTATCATATATATATATATATATGCATTATGAAAGCATATCATATATATCATGTATCATCAAAATATAGTTTCTCAACATTCTCCCCCTTTTTGATAATGACAATATATGCTCCCCCTGTCAATAAGCCATATGTATAATGATGATTTAAATATGATATCATACATGAAAAATGCATAAGACGATAGTATTAAAAAAATATAATTAATAAAAAGTTTAAGTTCAGAAAATCATTTTTCTCCTACAATAGGAGAGGTAGGTTTCCCCCCCCTTTGTCATTGACAAAAAGGAGGGATCAAAGTAGGTACGTTAAATAATACAGTCGAATGAATAAAGATTCAGTCTGAGGAGGACAAAGAGCGTAGTTTCTTGAGGACTCTTTGTTCAGTCTTGAAGGACTGAAAGGTTGCCTGTAATGATGCTTGATTCTCCAAGAGAAGATCCTGTGTGGTTTGGACATCTGTGAGTGTAGAGAAGATATCAATTTGGGATGTCTGAGTTGGAAAAAATACTAAATCTTATTATTTATCATAATATTAATTAAAAAGTAAAGTTGGTGTAAACCTATATTATTCTTGCTTTTGCACTTTTGCTATATATATATATATATATATAGAGAGAGAGAGAGAGAGAGAGAGAGAGAGAGAGAGAGAGAGAGATTACCACTCATGAAGATCAACAAAATGTTGAACCCATGAACCGAACAATATAAAAAACAAAACTAAAATATAAAAAACAAAAGCTAAAGAAAAAGAAACTACAGACAGCCAGCAACAAACAACAAAACCAAGCTCAACCAAGATCCGCTGGATTAGAAGAAACCACCGATGAGTGTGAACGCTGTTCAAACAGAAGGAGAGGTCTCTAAGATGCATAAGTAGAATCACATATACATCAACCAGAATTTTATGAACAAGATTACTAAAAATGACCGAAATTTGAGAGAAAGTGACATCATTGCCTGCCATCCAAACAAACCACCAAATAGTAAGCAACAATGGGTAAGCACTTACCCATTTCTCTCTCTCTCTCTCTCTCTCTCTCTCTTTATATATATATATATATATATATATATATATATATATATATATATATATAATGTTTTCCCTTTCACGTAAACACTTATAGTCTTTTGCAGTGGGAACAGGATCACCCTGCTCCTACGAGGCATACCCCGGGTTTCATCATAGGCTATCGGTAATATACCTATGGATATGCCATGGTGCCCATTGAAACATGACATATCTCTACGCGTATGTCAATGGTTTTAGGTATGACCTAACTCCACCTCATACGTGATTTGATAGGTTTCAGGTTTGGTACTAAAAAAGAGGTCCAATTAACTATTTGAGTCCGATCTATAGGATCTAACTAGCACTGAGACAGTTTTCAACAGGTAAAGCACATTTGATCTGTATCCTGACAGGAAAAAGTCCCACAGGGGCAATACAAATAGTGATTCATAGAAAAACACTTATATTAAATTGGGCTAGAACAAAGCCATGGCCAAAAAGAATTAAAATAAAATAAAAAACTAAAAAAAAAATGAGAGAGGAGGAGAGGGTGGTGGTGGACTTTTTTGGGCACAGTTTCCTGAAGGTAGGTGATGATAGTGAAAAATTATTATGTTGTGGTGCTGGAGGAGCTTCTCTACCACCTTTTTTTTGAGATGTGAGTGATGGATGGTGGCGATTGATGGTGAGGAGGGCAGTTTTTTGGGATGTGGGTAGGGATGGCAGTGGACCGGGGGAAAGCGGGGCCCCGCCCTGTTTGGACCGGGGATGAAGGGTATGAAACGATGATGGAGGCGAGGATGAAGATTAAAATCCATCCCTGTCCGGGGGTGGAGGCGGGGATGGACATGCACTTTTCCCCGCCCAACCCCGCCCCGACCACTTTTCCCCACAATATCCCCGCCCGCCCCCCCTCATCCCCGTTTGAACCGGGGATGGAGGACATGAAACGGGGATGGAGGCGGGGATGGAGGATAAAATCCATTCCCCGCCGGGGATGGAGGCGGGGGTGGAGACCTTGTCCCCCACCCCACCCTGCCCCGCCCCACTGCCATCCCTAGATGTGGGTGGTGGTTGTAAAAAGTCTTTGTGGGTAGTGATGGTGGTTGAGCTTATCCAACGGCATTTTTTAGGAGGTGGGTGGTAGAGGTAGCGGTGAGATGGATGGTGGTGAGTGGTGATGCATGGTGATTGGTGGTGAGATAGATGGTGGTGGTGAGATGGTGGGTGGTGGTACTGATGATGAGATGGGTAGTGCTAAGTAAACTTCACTATTTCCTTTTGGTAGTATACATTCATCCACCTCTCCCCATAGAGGAATGTTTCTTGTCAAAAAGTGCAATTAGAATAACTCTTTTGGAGAGATTTTTTCTTTAGTTTGAAAGGATCGAAAAAAAACCGCAATAAAATTTTCATTTTAGATAACTTTTCTTACATCTTTCTCACTTTCAAACTTGCCCTTCGTATCCCATTAGAATTGATAATGGTTTATGAAATTTTCATATACACAGCTCTAACCCTAGTTCCAATTAAGATTCACAAAATGCATAGGGCCTGACAAGGCCATCCCGTTAACTAAGTCAGGCCTAAAGGGCCTGTCTGAGTTCGGCCCGAGCCCCATTGTAGCTGGATCCGGCCAGAATATGGGTCAGACCAGCCCAACTGTAGTGCACTCTTGAGGGACAGTTTTTTTAAGCCTTCACTCAGGGAAGCGGCTTTCCCTTGAAAGATGGTGTTTCACTAAATGAAAGGTGTGAACACATTTTGATAAGAAAGATGCTTTTTTGTGTTTATTAGGTGAAACTTCACGTATCTCTAGAGATGTCTGATTTTGCCTTCTTTAGGAAAGTAGCACTCTTTCCTTTGAAAAGAGACCTTTTTCACAAGGAGGGCACCAAACAAATGATGTCACCCACATTCTAGACATGAAAGAGTAATTGGCGGGTTGACCCGGCGGTTGGCGGGTCAGCATACCTCAACCCGAACCTGACATGTTTATTAAACGGATCAGCTGTGGCAAACACGAACCCGACCCGTTTATTAAACGGGTAACCCAACACGACCCGCCAACCCGTTTATAAACAGGTTGGGTAGGGTAAACGGGTTGGCGGTCGACCCATCCGCCTAACCCGTTTATTAAATGGGTCAGCCGGGTTGACCGATTGACAAACCCCTAACACGAACCTGACCCGTTTAATAAACGGGTTAGGCGAGTCGCCCCGTTTATTAAACAGATTAGTTTAAGCTAAACCCAAATCCGCCTAAGAGGCGGGTTGGCGGGTCGGGTCAGGTTTTGCCACCCCTACCTGACCCACCCTCTAAGAAGTAATAATGAGCTTACCAACTCACAAGTCATATAAGAGGAAGTTAAACCTAAATATATGAGTACACTAGAAATTGTACTTACTTAAATGTGGATATGATTGGAAACCCTAAGTAAACATGAATTTACCAAATCATAAGTCATAAAAGCTGAAGTTAAACCTAAATAAATATGGGTATGATTGGAAACCCTCCGAGTATAACCAAGTTTACAGCCTTTGTTTCACGACCTTTCTTATAAAAGAGACCCCAAGTATATAATGGGACCCACTTAATAAATGAAAAACGCAGCTTTACTGTCAAAATGGGTTTATACCTAACCCTTTAGGGTATGTTTGATGGCTTACAAAATTCTTTCCCAAACAATTGTATCATGTCAAACGTTTGTTTGGACCACACTGGAATGTTGTATTTCAAATGTCCGTTGTTTGATGACGATGTATGAACAACTTGGACAGACTTGAATAATGGATCGGATTATCATTTTAGATCGTGTAACCGCGATTCACCCAACATTTTACA
Organism: Nuphar pumila; assembly: GCF_984573655.1. Classification (NCBI taxonomy): domain Eukaryota; kingdom Viridiplantae; phylum Streptophyta; class Magnoliopsida; order Nymphaeales; family Nymphaeaceae; genus Nuphar; species Nuphar pumila. Next base: position 8,853,501 of record NC_143265.1, read on the forward strand.
TGTTTATTAATGTCATTTTGGATCCTATGACCCAATTAGTGTGCTATATGTGTAAACATCCAGTGTGTATCCTTTCTTTTTCATGGTCTACAAGGTGAAAGTCTCATCCATATTTCCATCCTTGCAATACCCAACTATCATTGTGTGAAGTATAATTTGATTGGAATAAATGCCCTTCTTTTGCATCTCACTAAGGACTGTAGAGGCTGCTTCCATCTGTCCCTGTTCTTCATCTCATCAAACAACTCCTTAGCTCTATCGATCTTGCCGGAATTGCACAACCCATTGATCATATAATCAAACACTTGGTAGGGATGCTGGGTCATATAATCAAACACTTGCCGGAAAACGAAGGAAAGAAAAAATATTGGGAGAAAACAATGTGATCTCGTACTGATCGATTCAACTAATAACCCAAACAGCGGAATCAAAGTGTGAACTCTCACAGGGAGAAAACCAGAGAAGAAAATTGATCTAAGTCTGCTACAACTGACCGGTGAGCTCGCTCGGAGCAGTGTGACAAATATCGCGAGATTTATGAAAATCTCGTGATGATATCGTGAGAAATTGCCTGAAAGTTTAAAATGGCAATTTCCTGCGAGAGTTTCAAAATATCACGAGATTTATGGAAAAACATAAATACCGTGATTTAAACGAGATTTACGTTTTAAACGGCTATTTATCATGAAAAAATCTTATATTTTTATTTTTAAATACTTTTTATTAATATTTTCTTATAAAAAATAAAATTTATAAATTTTAATGAATTTTTTATTGTCGAGATTTTGCCAAAAAAATGCGAGATTTATGGAATTTTTTCAATTTCTTGCGAGTTTTTGAAAAATGAGAAATTGCCGATAAAATCTTTTGTCACTATGGCTCGGAGAGGGAGAGACCAGAAAGTCGTGGAAGAGATGGACGGCTAGGAGGATGACCAAAAGGGCACTGAAAGTTGTTGTGGGCGATTTGTATCTTGCTGTGGGCAGAAACTTAGTAGCTACTCAAAGCCACTACCACCGCTCGGTGCCGGTGATGAACCACCACAACCATCATCAGTGGTGTAGCTAGGATTCATGTGAGGGGGGGAACAGGGGTGTAGCAAAAAAAAAAAAATTGGTGTGATAGTCGGGGGTTCGGGGGCAGCGGCCCCGAAAATTTGTTTTTTGAGATAAAATAAAAAATGGCTGCAATTATTAATAAAAATCTATTTCATATGGACAAATCAAACTATTTGCTGCAGTCAGGGCTGGGCTAGGACTGGGCTACAAAAATGGATAAAAATCTATTTCATATGGAATCAGGGCTGGGCTAGGACTCGGCTTTAAATTTTTTTTTTTTAAACTGTTCCGGGAGGCAGGACTGGGCTACAGCCCAGTCCTGCCCCTCCCCAGCTCCGCCTCTGACCATCATGGCTTCAGCACCTTCGCCCGCTGCACACAAAGAGAGGGTCGGGTGCACCCATCTAGATTTTTTTTTTAAATCTGTTCATCCCTTCCCTGTTATTTTCGTAACAGGCGTGACTGTGGAACGATTTTATGGACGCGGAGAATGGCATTTTGCTTGTCTGCCATGTCTAATGTTTGCCACAAACTATGGTCTTTCTTGGGTGCAAGATGCTCCATCAAACAATGCCTTAAGTAACGTGGATCCCATCATTTGACATAGGACGAGTTCCATCATATGTCTATCCTAGCCATCCAACGGAATTATCTGGACGGCTAGAACAATCCACATCCAAACAAAAAATGTGAACTAATCTTAACCATTGATTGAATGTCTAGGATTGAATGTAGGATGGAACCCATCCTATTTAGAATGATGGGATAGTACTTTTCCTCCAAAGTTGCCCTTTCTCAATAAAGACACTTTCCTTTAGCAGGAATGTAACAAACACCCTTAAGAGTAGAAAAGGTCCAAGTTCACAAACTTGGACACTTTCCACATTCTCCAAATGTATATGGTAAAAGTAGAGATATTGCTTTTGGTTGCTAGATTGTGACAAGAGATTGTGACAAGGGAGCTGTAACTTGGTCTTAAAGCAAACGATTGAGTTGTCCCCAACTTCACTCACTGTCCCATGCTTCACGCAAACGTGTGCTAGTAAGACCACTAGTCTACCTGCTTGCCTTCAGCTTTTTTACGATAAATCCAAGAACTATTTTACAAGGCGATTACGTGCAATGTGGTTGCACACTTTTAGTGTGCTGCTGCACCTGATCAGATTCACCCGATACAGCCTGTCAGCTGTGTGGTATGATGGAGGGTGATGAGGTGCAGCAACACATAAAAGTGTGCAATTAGTTTTGCTTTGGTACCAGCCGATTGGGAATTGCTATAATACATCGCTCTCGGTTTGTGTGCTTTTTTTGGTACCATAGTGACAAACGTTTTTATCGGCGATTTCTCGTTTTTTCAAAAACTCGTGAGAAATTGAAAAAATCCATAAATCTTGCGTTTTTTTTTTCGGCAAAATCTTGGCAATAAAAATAATAATTAAAAAATAAAATTTTTTATACAAAAACATTAATAAAAATTATTTCAAAATAAAAATACATGATTTTTTTGCGATAAATAGCTGTTTAAAACATAAATATCGTGTTTAAATCACAGTATTTATGTTTTTTTTTTTATAAATCTCATGAGAAATTGCCATTTTAAACTTTCAGGCAATTTCTCGGGATATTATCGCGAGATTTTCATAAATCTCGCGATATTTGTCACACTGTTTGGTACTTAACCACTTAAAATGTAAGGCCCGTCATCGCTTTTTTTGGTTAATGGCATCAATTTACAAAAATAGTTGAAAAGACCAATGCTTTTTTTATTTTCTAATAATCGCCTTTATGTTGAACAATTTCTGCAAAAAACCACTGGACAATTTTCTATTCTTAGAAGTAAGTCAGCATTAAGTTCAACACTATAAAAAATCATTATTCGATTTAGAGATTTTTAGGGTGCTTGTGCTTAAAAAAAGAAGCAAGCTACAAGGTCTGATTTATTGGAATTGGCTTCCTCCTCTTATGTTCACTTTTAATAAGGATAATTAAAATGAGAACTGAACATATTAGGCCCCCGTTAGGCCTCATAGTTTGAAGTGTTTTATGACAGATTTGAATAGTTAGACGTGTTTAATTTGCTCGATTTAGTGGGAATCGACTCTTGAATCATGTTTTTCTGATGAAAAATATATTTTTATGAAAAAAAAAACTGATACTTTCATAGCCATTGATTTTGGATCACCAGTGTCAGATTCTAGTGATCTAAAATCAGGTTCTCAGTAAACAAAATCTATAGATCACATCTATGGTGTTAGATGTGAGAAAAAGCACAAAAAACTACAATTTTAAAACTAGCTTAACAAGGCATAACGAGAAAGTGGGGCAGAACCAGCACATTTTAACATATGTAAACCACGAACCATGAGACTTAATGTGATATGGGCATTTTCAACACTTGTTTCGGTGACCCCACCCGGAGATTACCTGTTTTGGCAGCGAACTTTGTGATAAAAATAACTTTTTTTTTTGCAAATTCAACCTTACAAATGTTTCGGCCATGGTTGCCAGTTGAGGAAGCGGGAGCGGGAAGCGGGAAGCGGGAGCGGGAAGCGAGGCACTTTCAAAATTTTAGGAAGCGGGGAAGCGTGGGACCACCTAGGACCGATTCGGGAAGCGTCTCGAAAGCGACCTAGGAAGCGTCTCGGAAGCGAGGGGAAAGCGAAAAAAATAAAAATAAAAAATAAAAAATACAAAAAATTGAAAAAACAGGGGAAGCGAGGGGGAAGCGTGATGGGAAGCGCGCTTCCCATTAAAGAGAAGTGCGTCCCCCATTAAAGGAAAATGTGTTTCCCATTAAAGGGAAGCGCACTTCCCAAAAAAAGGATGCTTCCCCACGCTTCGGAAGCGCGATGTTTCGCGCTTCGGAAGCGCGCTTCCCCTTTTAGCTAGGCGGTTCCGGTAACCCTGGTTTCGGCATGGTCCATTTGGACTATTGGAATTTGGATAGTGTTTTTTGATAAAAAAACATGAATTGAATATTAATTGCTAAAATTCACAAACTTCAATTTTCAAGCCCTAAAAAAATCTTGACAATCTAAGAGACAGGTTTTTATTAAACCAAACATGCAAAACACATCTATATATGGTCGATTAAAAAAAAAAAACTCATAAAAATCATCGTTCAAACAAAAGTTGACGTATTTCCAGTTTATACGGTTGAGTTACTCTCACTTTTGATGATGATATGCGTGCCGAGTCCTTGCTAAATAGAAAAGGATCATGCACTAAAACAATAACTTAGCGTGTGGTTAATTTACATGCAGAAATTCCTTAGGGTGTGCTTGCACCCCGTAGAAGAAGGTGCCATGTCCGCACCTGCCGCGGCACCTTCTTCCGCGGAAAATAAATCGGACCACCTCCGTGGGAAATGAATCCGTGGAAAAGGAGGTCCAGCGTGTAAATTGGGAGCTCTCATATTTGCCTTGCACTGTGGGGCCTGCCAAAAAGGCACGGTCGCCTATGTCTATGTATTTCCTAAGAAAACTGCTCACTTCCATGCAATGCAAATGTGCCCTTAGGCTTAGGGATGGCAGTGGACAGGGGGAAAGCAGGGCCCCGCCCCGTTCACTACAAGAAAATTGTTAATTAGCGACGGAAATTAGCGACGGATTTTTCCCGTCGCTACTTAGCGACAGATTAGCTAGAGATAGAATCTGTCGCTAATTTGCGACGGATTAGCGAAGAAACGACTTTTATCGCTAATCTGTCACTACTTAGCGACGGATTAGCGACTGCATGTTTTTGTCGCTACTTTTGATTACAAGAACACCATTTTAGCGACGGATTTAGAGAGGGAACTCTGTCGTCGCTAATCCGTCGCTCATTAGCGACGGATTAGCGACAGTATATATTTCGTCGCGGTTTTTGTATTTTGATTTAGCGACGGTTTAGCGACGGAATGTTTTCGTCGCTAAGCCGTCGCTAAATATCGCGTAAATCCCTAATCCCATCCCTCTTTCTCTTTTCCCTGTTTCTCTGTATTGCTCCCTCCCGCCCGTCGGCTCTCGCCACCGTCCGGCCACCGCCGCTCGCCAGCCGCCGCTCCCCGTCCACCGCTCGCCAGCTGCCGCTCCCCGTCAACCTCCCGCCACCGTCCGGCGAAGCGCAGGTAATATTCTTCTTCTTCTTCTTCTTCTTCTTCTTCTTCTTCTAAACGCAGGGGGTACGCCCCTTCCCTGCCGGAAACGGAGGGGGTTTAACCCCCTGCCGTGCTTTCCGGCAGGGGGGGTCGACCCCCTGCGTTTCTGGCAAGGGGGGTTGACCCCCTGCCTATGGCGGTGCCGCACTGCCGGCCTCCAGCCCGATCCGGAGGAGGAGGTTCGCCTGTTGTGCATCTTCAACGCGCGGTCCCGGTACATTCCGCCGCTGCCGCAGGGGTACTACGGCAATGCCTGATAGTAATCCCGGCAGCTGTCTCGATAGCGGCGAAGCTCTGTGCGAACCCACTAGGTTATGCGGTGGAGCTCGTGAAGAAGGCCAAGGAGGAGGTGACAGACGAGTACATGAGGTCAGTGGCGGACCTCATGGTGCTCAAGGGCCGGCCTAACATCACGGTGGTCCGCACCTTCGTGGTCTCGGACATCAGGCATGCCGGGTTCAGCGAGCTGGACCTCGGCTGGGGAATGCCGGTGTACGGCGGTCCAGCCAAGGGCAGTGACGGCCCAATCCCCGGCTTGGTTAGCTTCTACGTCAACTCCAAGAATAACGAAGGGGGAGAAGGGATGGTGATCCCGATTTCCTTGCCTGCTCCAGCTATGAAGATCTTTGAACGGGAGCTCAAAAAGATGCTGTACGAACCCGCCCCTGATCAAAAGTCCACATAACCTGTTTTTATCTTATCTGCTTTGTGAATAAAGATCAATTCATTGCCAAACAAATTTGTTATGAGATACCTACGTTGCCTATGTGATCTGTTTTGAAAAGAATTTTTGTTATGGATACCTATGCTGCCCATGTGATCTCTTTTTAAAAAAAATTTGTTATGAGATACCTACGTTGCATATGTGATCTGTTTTGAAAAGAATTTTTGTTATGGATACCTATGCTGCCCATGTGATCTCTTTTTAAAAAAAAAAAAAGTTATTATGTGATCCCTATGTTGTTCATGTGATTAGCTTGAAAAAAAATTTGTAATATGTGTATATAAGATGTCCATATGGTTTTAAGTGTAGTTTGCATATATGTTGTCCATATGGATTTTAAGTTGAATTTTTTTTTGTAATGTATATATACAAGTTGTCCATGTTGTTCAATTTGTTAGTTTGTTAATGTCTACTGGTAGTTAGTTTTACTTCAATTTGTTTTCTTGAAATCTGGTTAGTTAGAGTATTTCAATCTATTAGTCTTTTATAATTATATTTTTCTTAGATAGATTGGTATTTAATGTTCTCACAATCAGTTAGTTAGATTAGGGCTATTTGAATTCTTTATGATAGTGGTGGTTAAACGGAGTTCACATCTTTTCTAGTAAACTAATTGATTGATTTACTATTCCTTTGCTAAGTAGTTCAGATTAGAAATTGTCTATGACTTTATGTTAGTCGACTGGTTCAACATGTTATAGCTGGTTTGTTAAATTAGCATCTTCTAGTTAGATTTGGCTTAACATATATACTATTTTTCTTTTCTCTTCTTTCAATTAGTTAGAGTTGTTTTAATTTGTTTTAATTTTTTTAGTTAGTGTTTCATCTTGTTTCATGATTAGTTAGTTTGTTACTTAATTTGTTTTGTTTTTGTGCAGATTTTTCAACGGAACCAACTCGTGCTCGGCCACCTGTGGTAAGTAAATGACAAAAACAATGCAAATCGGGTAAATACCCGTGGTGAGTAAGTGATGCAAACGTATCACATGTTATTTAATTTATTGAATGCAGCACTTTATTGTTCACACACTCACTTAGTTGTTGATATCTAGGACTGCTTTGTTGGAGTTCGGAGATCATGCTGAGCATGATTTTAATGTAGAAATATAGAAGTGTTCTTATTTTTGGAGTACGGAGTCCATGCTAAGCATGGTAGTAGTTAGTGAGATATTGAAGTGTGTTTGCTGCAGGTACATGTTTGCCATTTATTTGATATGAATGATTATGATGTATTGCAATGTTTGATGTAATTGTATCCATGCTTGCATGTAGTTACTTTCAATTTGATTTTGACTTCCATGTGAAATTTTATAATAAAAGCATGCTTCAAATGATTGTATCATGTCATTAATAGTTTGCACATGAAAATATTAAGTTATCAATGCATGCATCAAAATTCTTGTTATTGTTTGACATAGTATATTGCATGATAAATTTGATATTTTCTTCATCGTCGCATTCTGATTGTTTTTTTCTTAATTCGTTAGGATACTATTCGTAACATCATACGACAGAATGACTGCAAACCGTGAATGGATGTACCGTAGGATAGTGGACAATGAGTTATCGCATGAATATATGGATGGTGTCGATAGTTTTATTGAATTTGCAACGGCGAGTGTCAGTACGGTAGATCCCACAGGTCGGATTAGGTGCCCCTGCAAGATTTGTAAGAATAATCGATTTGTAGAACCTCATGGCGTTAGACATCACCTATACAGGAAGGGTTTTGTGAGTGATTATCAGAACTGGGCGTTTCATGGAGAAGAATTTAGAAACGATTTTGATGCACGGGTGAATGTGGTGCACGATAATCCATATACGAATTTGATATTTGATGCTGCAGGAACAGAACTGGGTTCTGCTATGAGTTCTAGTGATGTAAGAACTGTCGTAGATGAAGAATCACCAAACGATGCAGCTAGTAGATTTTATGATTTACTTAAAGATGCTGATGAGCCACTTTGGAACGGTTGTGAGAGTCACACTATCTTGTCTGCAGTTCTTCAACTAATGAATTTGAAGTCCGAGTATAATTTGAGTCAATCATGTTTTGACCGTTTGTGCATGATTGTGAAGAGTATGTTGCCTAAAGATGAGAAATTGCCACAAAATTTCTATCGTGCGAAAGTTATGATCAACGCTCTAGGTATGGGTTACAAAAAGATTGATGCTTGTCCAAATCACTGCATGTTGTATTTCAAGGAGCAGGAAAACGACATATCATGCCCGTCATGTGGGCATCCTCGGTTCAAGCCAAAGACAAGAGGCAATGGTAGCACGAGATCAAAGGAAGTTTCATACAAGTCGCTCCGCTACTTTCCTATCACTCCTAGATTGCAGCGATTGTATATATCTTCAAAGACAGCTAAACACATGAGATGGCATGCAAATAAAGTTCGACACGATGAAAACAAGATCACGCATCCTGTTGACGCTGAAGCTTGGAAGCACTTTGATCGTACTCATCAGAACTTCGCAATGGAAGTGCGAAATGTTAGACTCGGTCTATGTACAGATGGATTTAATCCATTTGGGGGTAGATCAACTCCATACTCATGCTGGCTAGTATTTGTAACTCCATACAACCTTCCACCAAGCTTGTGTATGAAACGTCCAAATCTTTTCTTGTCTCTGTTGATCCCTGGTCCGACCTCACCTGGCCAAAATCTTGATGTATATCTAAGGCCATTGATTGATGAATTAAAAGTACTGTGGGATAACGGTGTTACCACGTATGATGCCCACAAAAAACAAAATTTCAACATGAAGGCCGCTGTTCTATGGACAATCAGTGACTTCCCTGCATATGGTATGTTATCTGGTTGGAGCACACATGGGAGGTTGGCTTGTCCGTACTGCATGGAGGATTCCAAAGCTTTTAGATTGAGGCATGGAAGGAAGCCTTGCTGGTTTGATTGTCATCGTCGATTTCTACCCAGCGATCATCCGTTCCGACGTCAAAAGAATGCATTTACAGCAAGCACAACTGAAATGGAAGGTCCATCCTCAAGATTGTCTGGCATAGAGATTTTAAGAAGATTGCGATACTTTCCAGATGTATTAACAGATGCCCGCAGTCCTACACCCTTCCGTGGATTTGGGAAGGAACACAATTGGACGAAAAAATCTATTTTTTGGGAACTACCGTATTTCTTCGATTCCAGGTCCCTCTCAGGTATAATCACATATATAGTTTTTTTGACTATCTTAAAGCACATCTGAGCATGGTAGAATCACATATAGAGTTTTTCTAGATGCCTTAGAACACATATGAACATGCTATAATCACATATTCAATTTTTTTAATGCCTTAGCACACATATGAGCATGATAGAATCACATATAAAATTTTTGGCTTTGCCTGCCTTAGAGCACATATGAGCATGCTATATTCACATATTCAATTTTTTTACTGCCTTAGCACACATACGAGCATGATCGAATCACATATATAGTTTTTTGCCTGCCTTAAAGCACATCTGAGCATGGTAGAATCACATATAGAGTTTTTTTAGATGCCTTAGAACACATATGAACATGCTATAATCACATATTCAATTTTTTGACTGCCTTAGCACACATATGAGCATGATAGAATCACATATAGAGTTTTTTTATTGCCTTAGATCACACATGAGCACATGATAGAATCACATATAGTGTGTAATTTATTTCATTATATTTTGTTTATCAATACTGACTGTTCTTTTCTTGTGTAGGCTGCTAGCGATAATCAGGGTAGTGGAGCTGAAGGGACAGATAAAAACAATGAACAAGAAGACGCACAAAATCTTGGCGATGATTAGAGGACTTTGTTGAAGAAGTTCTATTTTTTTTATTTTTCCTAATTGTAATTGTTGAATTGTAAATAATTAAACTTCTTAGTTTTAAGGTGGAACGATTAATTATTATAGATACTTGTTATATGAATTTTTTTGTGTGGTTTGTTTTTTATTTACAGGAAATATAAATTGTACAGGAAATATAAATTGTACAGTTCTCCGTAATTAATTTTTAAATAAATTTTTTTTGATTTTTTTTCGTTTTTGCGACGGATTAGCGACGGATGATTCCGTCGCTATTCATATTATTCTAGCGACGGAATTAAATCCGTCGCCACGCCGTGGTCGCCGTTTAGTACCGGCGGATTGGCGACGGAATGTAGCGCTCGTTATTCCGTCGCAATTAGCGACGGACTTGGCGACAGAATTATTCCGTCGCCAGTTAGCGTCGAAATATTCGCGACGTAAGCATACTGTCGCCGCGTTGTCGCTAATCCGTCGCTAACATGGTTAGCGACGGATTAGCGACGGAAGGTGGTCGTCGCTAATCTACTGCTTTGTTGTAGTGGTTTGGACCGGGGATGAAGGGTATGAAACGGGGATGGAGGCGGGGACGAAGGTTAAAATCCATCCCCGTCCGGGGGTGGAGGCGGGGATGGACGTGCACTTTTCCCCGCCCCGCCCCGTCCCTGCCACGATCCCCGCCTCATCCCCGCCCCGACCACTTTTCCCCGCAATATCCTCGACCCGCCCCGCCTCGCCTCATCCCCGTTTGAACCGGGGATGGAGGACATGAAACAGGGATGAAGGCGGGGGTAGAGGATAAAATCCATCCCCGCCGGGGATGGAGGCGGGGGTGGAGGATAAAATCTTGAGGCGGGGCAGGGGTGGAGACCTTGTCCCCCGCCCCACCCCACTGCCATCCCTACTTAGGCTGCATTTGTGTAACGAGGAAGGACACTCTGTGAGGAAGGACAGGGTGTCCTTCCGCGGTAAAGAAATTAGATTTTAAGTGACAGGATTGTTTCCGAATTACCTGGGAAACAAGCCAAGCCGTTTGTTGTTCGATCAGTTCATGTAGCTGGCGAGCCGAGCTACGAGCAGCTCGTTAACGAAAAAAAAAGCAGAGGATGAACAAAGGGCGTTTGGCTTGATGCAGCTCGCTTAAGCTCGTAACATTATAATATATAGAATTTTAGTGCAATGTTTGTCACAGACTCACAGAGTAGCTTTGTACTGTTGGTAGGGTCTTATGACAGTGAGCCGAGCCACTTGTTATTCAGGTTTGGCTTACCCAGCCTATTTTAGAAGTTCAAAAGAGCTCTTTATGAGCATGAGCCGAGCCACTAGCAGAGCCACGATCTGTGAATCGTGTTTTCTAGCCATACATATATCCGTTCTAAATAGATGTAAATATAGTTGGACCTGCTATGGCTGTTATATATATATATATATATATATATAAATGAAAACCTACAAAATGGGCATGGTGCTCAACATGAATGATTTACTAGAAATCGACACTTGGATCATGCAATTTGGATGAAAAAAATGGTATTTGAAGCCTCAAAATTTTATAAAAATTATAGTTGGTTGATATTTGTAATCTTATAAAAGCCTATCCATGCATGGGAATCAAATGCTCTAAGAAGTTATTTCTATAAAAACTAGCACACACACATACATATATATATGTATGTGTGTGTGCTAGTTTTTATAGAAATAACTTCTTAGAGCATTTGATTCCTATGCATGGATAGGCTTTTATAAGATTACAAATATCAACCAACTATAATTTTTATAAAATTTTGAGGCTTCAAATACCATGCATGGGAATCAAATGCTCTAAGAAGTTATTTCTATAAAAACTAGCACACACACACACACACACACACACACACATATATATATATATATATATATATATATATATATATATATATATATATATATGGGTAAATATTGGCTACTAATAAAGGTATAGAACTAAAAAGAAAAATTATTTTTTTCTTCAATTTTTATTTTTATTTTTTGTAAATCAAATGTTACTGATGTGATCTACATGGTTTGTTTAGTAGAAAACTTATTTTGAATTGTGATTATAACAAGTAATTGGGTTTTTAAAGTGATCCAAAAATCAATAGCCAACAATGTATCAAAATTTAATAACTCAAAAGATCACATTTTTACATCAGAAAAACATGATCCAAGGCTTGATCCTCAGCAAACAAACCATGTTGGACACATATGTGTGGTTAGATTGAGTCTATACAACTTGCACCTATGAATCTAACTCATTTGTTTCATACCTTAATTAGCAGCCTATATATATATATAGAGAGAGAAATTGGTTGCTGCTCACAAGTTAGGTGCTAAATGATATGTGCTAAATAATACAAGCTAAATGGGTTTTTTTGCCCTTTTGTTGTTCTTTTCACAGTTCTGACACCATAAATGTGTTGGGCATGGTTGATTTATGAGGAATGCACACGTGAATCATGTGTTTTTGATGAAAAAAATGATATTTGAAGCCTAAAAAATTTATAAAGATTTCGGCCCATTAATTTTTTGAACCTTATAAAAACCCACCCATGTGTCGGAATCAAACTCTTCAAGAGTTGATCCCTATAAAATCAAGTACATAGATCACATCCTAATGGTCAGAATTTATAAAAAAACAACTGAAAAATCCATGCAACACGCTCATTTAGCACCTAACTTGTGAGCAACTACCAATCACTCATATATATATATATATATATATATATATATAGAGAGAGAGAGAGAGAGAGACGGGTAGGTGCTAAATGATACATGCTAAATGGGGTTTTCTGCTCTTCTAGTATGTTTTTGCAGTTTTAACCCCATAAATGTGTTGGGCATAGTTGATTTACAAGGAATCCACACCTGGATCATGTATTTTCAATGAAAAAATGATATTTGGAGCCTTGAAAATTTATAAATATTTTGGACTATTGATTTTTCGTACCTTATAAAAATTCACTCATATGTTGGAATCCAACATTGAAAGAGTTATCAGAATTCAAAAATAAAATAAAATGACCTGAAAAAACCATTTAGCACTTATCATTTATCACCTACCCATTTCTCTCTCTCTCTCTCTCTCTCTCTCTCTATATATATATATATATATATATATATATATATATATATATATATATATATATATATATATATATATATATATAGAGAGAGAGAGAGAGAGAGAGAGAGAGAGTAATGAGTCGATGCTAAACTGCGTGTTAAATATGTTTTTTTAGGCTTATTTTATTTTATTTTTAAATTCTGACCATACAGATGTGATGTATGTACTTGATTTTATAGGAATCAGCTCTTGAAGAGTTTGATTCCAACACATGGGTGGGTTTTTATAAACTTTGAAAAATCAATGGTCCAAAATCTCTATAAATTTTCGACGCTCTAAACATCATCTTTTTCATCAAAAACTCATGATCAGCACCAAATGGGTTTAGCACGGACCCAACACATTATATATATAATGGGTCCGTGCTAAACCCATTTGGTGCTAAACAACATGCTAAATGGGCTTTTCGGGCTTTTTTCATTTTATTATCAAATTTTGACCGTACAGATGTGATCTATGTACTTGATTTTAGAGGGATCAACTCTTTGAAGCTTTTGATTCCAATACATGGGTGGGTTTTTATAAAGTTTGAAAAATCGACGTCCCAAAATCTTTGTAAATTTTTGAGGCTCCAAACATCATTTTTTCATAAAAAAAAACACGATCTAGGTGTGGATTCTTAGTAAATTGACCATAACCAACACATTTATGGGGCCAAAACCGCATAAAAAGCAACGGAAATGCCCAAAATACTCATTTAGCACACGGATTAGCATGAACCCATATATATGGAGAATGAAAACCTCTCCAATGAAAAACTAACCCAAACCTTCTCAATGGATGTTTTATTGGATTTGTGTTTTTTTTTTTTCAAAATTCTGACCACACAGATGTGATCTATATGTTTGTTTTCATAGGAAACGGTTCTTGGAGCCTTTGATTCTGATTCATGGATATATGTTTATAAGTTTCAAAATCAATGGCGTACAATTTTCATAAATTTTGAAGCTCCAAATATCATTTTTCTATCTAAAATTCATAATACAAGTGTTGATTTATAATAAATCAATCACGTTGAAGACACCTGTACGGTCAGAATTTTGAAAAAAATAACAAAAAGTTTGCATTGAGGAGGTTTGAGAGGGTTTCCATTGGGAAGGTTTTCATTTCCCTATATATATATTGATCCATTAATTGGTCAAAAGTTCAAATAATTAGAAAAATAAGCATAGTGAAGCTCAATTTGTAGTATTTTACTGAGATGATGTTTTGGTAGCAGTGCAAACTGGGTAGACCCAACAGACCTGGATCCGTATCCCTGCAGTTCTTAAGAGTCTTATCCCTGCAGGTCAGAATGTGACCGTGCTAATGCAACATATTAACCCAAATAGTCTTGACTCTTGAATCAGACAATCTAATGGCCCACATTTCAATATGGAAGATCTCTATGTAACAAATATCGTGAATATTTTGAAAATATCATGATTTTATTCTTATATTTTCAAAAGCCAATATAATCCTGAAAATATCTTGATATTTTCAAAATGTTACATATCTTGAAAATATAATGATATTAATGCAATAAATTTTTTAATATTTTTAATGTTTTTGCATTTTTATTTTCTTTACATATTTTCTATATATTTTCCCATTATTTCTTTGTAAAACAAAATTTTTCATTGATTATTTTTTCTCAAAAAAAATCTTAGATCTACCTAGGGATGGGAAACAAGACGAGCAGCTCGCCATTTGGCTCAACTCAGAAATTGAAGCTTGGCTAGCCAAGCGAACATGGTATGCTCAGCTCGGCTCAACTCATATATGCTCATCTTACATATTATATATATATATATATATTTTAAATGCATATTACATATATTTTATAAATGTATTATGCATAAAATTTATACATTATCAAACTTTAAAAAACACTTTAAAACATATATATTTTTTAAATGAGTCACCTCATGGTCAACTTGTAATTAAACTAGCTTAGGCTTGGCTCTGCTCAGCTATTGACACGAGCCGAGCCTGAACAACACAAACTAAGCTCATTTACCAGCCATTGATCTACCCTACCACTGTTCTGGTCCACCATGAGCTCATGTAATTATTCTTGCCAATACTTCATGGCCCTATTGCCTATGTCATAAAGACACCAAGTTCAATAATCATGTTTTTTCATTTAATACACTAAAAAGCAATGTTATCAGTATGGGTGCATATAGGCGGATACACATTGTATCAGCATAATTTTGATACTATTCATAGCCAATTCAGTTGATTTTTAATAAATATAAAAAATACCAAAAATATTTTTAATATTAATTGGTGTGAGTTTAATGAAATAGATTTTTAAAAAGATATTTTTGATAAAAATGTTTTGTGAAAGCCGTACACCAAATAATAAAAACCAGCTCACAATAGGGTGAGATCTGGGTTGAAATCTGAGAACGAAAGAAAACTTTGTATTCCACACAAATTGCAAGCTTTATTGTCTTTAAAATAAAAAATACGTAAAAGTAGTTTGCTATTACAATGAATTACTCTCTTTAAGAGGGCTCAAAAAGAATAATAAATGGCCTTATACAAACTCAAAATTAATGAATTAAATAAACCTAATCTAAAAGAAAAGAGAAAAAGGGTCTTCAGTTGCTTGAGTTTTAGTTCCTTTGATCTTCACTGCTTCCCTTTGACCTCAAGATGCTACAAAAGGCTTTTAGTGTTTTACTCTTAAATTGTTTTAATCAATCTGAGGACTCTCTGAGGGCTTGAAGGGTCTTTTAAGGAGATCTTTTGGGGACCTCAGAGAGCTCTTTAAAGGTACTTTTGAGGGCCTATCACACGCCCAACTGCTTTCCTACAAAACAAAAACATAAAACGAGCATAACCAAGCAAAGAAACAACATCAAAATCTAATATTTCAATAAAAAAAAGCAAGAAACTAATCTAACAAACTATAACAAACTAATAACAATTAACTAACATGTAACAACTAAGAAACTAATTAAATAAAAAACTAGATAACAAACTATGTAATTTTGAAATGAATCAAAACAAACTAACTAAGAAAGCAAGCAAACAAGCTAACCGAATTCAAGAAACTCAACTAATTAATGAACTAACAAATAAGAAATAAATAAAGACTAACTAAATTTATTTTCAAGAAGTCAAACTAACAAACAACTAACTAATTCAAGAAATTTAATTTACTAAACAAGAAACACTCTAACCGGCTAACTACTAATTCAAGAATTTGATAAAATAACTAAGTAATAACCTAATAATAAACTAACTAAGCTACTGCACGGATTGTAAAACTAACTTTAACAAATCTGAAACCAAAGAATAATAAGAACTAACCTATGCTAGCTATTCTAATTAACTAATCAATAAATAAAATAAAGAATCAGCTATGCTAATTGACTAACCTACCCGATTTACATGCAAGATTGAAATCAAAAGCTGAAGTAAACTAATGAATTAAATCTAAATCTAACTACTAATGAATGCTAGAAATAATAATGAACTGAATTAAAATATTTAACTAATTGATTATCAATGCACATAAATGAATACAAAAATGGCTATTATGTATTTAATAAAACTAAAGTTATTGTGACTACCAAATTGAAATTAAAGCTAAGCAAACCAACATGCATTAAACTTCTACTAACTAATAAATTGAATGAAAATAAATTACAGAACTCTATGATTATTCTATGAAGAAAATGACTACTACTTTATTATTTAAACAAAAAATGATAAAAAGCATAAATGGGCTAACTAATTCTATTGATTAAAAATGATAATTAAGAAATAACTTGATTAAATATCTAACTAAGTGCTAAAATCAAAGATTTTGGAATTAAAGTTAACATTAACTAACTGATAAATAAAACTAATTTATTTGGCTGAATTAAAAAAACTAAAAAACTAATCTATTTTCCATCGATTTATCTAATTTAACTAATAATAAAACTAACTAAAACAATTAATGGAAGTCATGAACATGAATCAAACACTAAATAAACTAACTTAATACTGTAAATAAACAAGAACTAATCAGATCTAATTGACATAAATTAAAAAGAATACAAAAAATTATCAAAACCAAAATCAGCTACGTTATTGTTCTAAATAATTTAATCTAATAAATACCAAAAGTAAAAACCCTATTCTAAATTAAATCTACACTAATTCTAAACCTAAATTATCTTAAAATCGTGAAAATCATAAAAAGAAACTATTTTAAACCTAATGATCTGTGTTAGTTTGCATGCAATGACATGACAAAAACTATACTACACTATATGCAATGCTAGATATGATATATATATATATATATATATATATATATATATATATATATATATATATATATATATTCTTTTTCTTTTTCTTTTTACAATGAATAAGAGTAAGCAATCTAAACTAAATGCAATAAGTATACGAAGATTAAACTATGCTATATGCCAAGAAAAAATATAATGCATGTATTCTACGAGATAAATAAAAGCTAATCTAAATAATAATATATGGAGAGATGGGGAGAGAAGAAGCAAACCTCACGATTCACCTCTGATAGAGGGGTTGATAAGAAGAAATGGTCTTTCCTTCGAGTCGCACGTGCCTTCGACAATGCAGACAAAAAGAACCTGCGGCAAAAGAGATTAGAAACAAGAAGAGAATGAGAGAGAAAGATGAAGAGCAAAAGGGAGAACCGGTTGGGAACGAGAAGGAGGAAGAGAAGAGAGGGAGGAAGGCAAAGGCTGGCATGTTTTCTCAAGAGGGAGATACCCCTCTCTTCTAAAAAATAAGATTTTATAGCACAAATTAGGTTACACAATTTTTTAGAAGAAGTCCAATTAGTTTTTAAAAATTTTGAAAAGCCTACTTCTAAAAAACGTGTTTCCCTAAAGAGCACTTCTAAACAGACTAAACCATTAATTGAACACTTTTAAACTAATTAGACTAATAATTAAAAAATCTTAAACTAATCAAAACACTAAAAAATGTAGGAAAAGGTTTAAAAATGTGATTTTATCTTTATTTTGAACTTCAAAGCAATTTCTCAAAAACACTAATAAAAATAAGTTTTTAATGTAATTTTTCTATGGATCATGCATAAAAATATATGTATAAGATGCAAAATATATGCATGATCTAATTTTCTCATGCTTATCATTTGTTAGTCCTCGAGCAAGCTGACATAAAATAAAAGCAAACTAACAAAGTAAAAGCCTAACTCACTTTTGTAGGAACTATAGTTGCATTTAACGTATGTAACAAGCCCTTTAAACCCCGTGGTTACTCTAGTGGATGAGTAAGGTCTTGTGAGAATTTGCAGTGATGCTACCCACAAACATCTCTGTCATGTATGCATAAAGATTCAAATTCAAGAAGCATTAGGCTGCTAAGGTGTTTGTTTTTACGAATATTTCATGCCACTATACTTTCAAAACATATTTAGAGTCTTTTACATGCCACCAGAGAATAAAATTTTTTCTTTTACTTTTCTAAATATCATAATAATTTATGCTTTATTCTTAAAAAATTGAATACACACATATCATTGTTTATTTATCCTTATTTATATATTTTCTGCACATGTTTCTAAAAAAATATTCCTAAGCAGTGAACTTTATCTTTATGCTCTTGATTTTCTTTCTTTTTCCTTTTTTTAGATTTTTAATTTTTCTACACTTTTTCTTTCTTTTTGTTGAGCACTATTTCAAATTTTCAGTTTTTGTGACCCATGTAACGAGCTTTGGGTCACTGACTCCCCAGGCTAGACGACCTTAGGGCACCAAATACAAAGTATCCCTCAAACTTAATTGCTCGAGTCACTAGACCTTCAATTTTTATAGTTTTACGTATAACTTGTTTCTTGTCATGTGCAATGCCAACATCTATTAGGCTTTCTATAAAGTCTGTGTAACAGGCTTTCAGACCGGTGGCTTCCAAACCAGATGGCTTTATGGCACCAAGTGTAAATACCTCTCAGGCTTTACTCGTTCGAACCAAATAGGCCACATATATCAACTTAGACAAAGAAGTGATTTTCTTCATTATCCTTTTCGACATGAGAATCAAACACTTTAACTTGTGTTTGAACCCAGCTATTAGGAAATACAAAGAGATCAAACAACTAAACGTATGCTCATTTTCACTTTTGAGCTCTTATTTTCAATATTGTTAATTTGCTTAGTTTTAAAAAATAAACCGTGCATATTCATACTTGTGATTCAAAATAAAACTCTAACATGCATCTATCATATTTTCTTTGAAATCCACGTAAATGACTACATTTTTCTAGATTTATGTCAAAAAATATTTTTCGTGGGGCTTAAAAAAATTCTCTAAAATGTTAGATTGTGTAAAACATTCATATATGTTAAGACTCATTCCTTAAAAGCCTAATTTTTATGAGTTTTCATCAGTGCAAATACATGGTCAAAAAGAAAAAAAATTGGGTGTGCAAGGTACACCCTCCCCAATGCTTGAATGACATTGTCCTCAATGGCACTCCCCCATGCTTACATGAAACTAGATGAATATACACTATGGAACAAAAGACATGCAAGAGACAGAGTAGAAGTCACTTGATCCATGCCATGGAATCTGCCCTATCACCTGTAACTCATAAACCATATCCAAACAACATGAAATGTATACATGATCTATCCTATACACGCTCATGAAACAAAAAGAATATAAAACTATTAGATTACTAAAATTACAACAACAATATTGGCTGCCTCCCATAAAGCGCTAAATTTTATATCTTCAGCCAGACGGATATCTGGTTACCCTTAATCGTCCATGAGATCAATGGACTGAAGGTCCTGTTCAATTGGGAGGTCTCAGATATGTTGTTTCATCTTTTGCTTTTTCAACCACATTACCATCAACTGGGCTCAGACTCACCCTATGGTAACCCTTCTTTTGATGTTCAATAATGTTAGTGATGACGCATAAAATGCATGTCATTTCTATCGAATATTCATTCATTTTTACGTGTTTTCAAGGTTTAGAACCCATGTATTGATGTATTTAGGTACAAAGAGGCCACTATTTGAATTTCACTCAAAGCGGAGTTAAATTGAGGAAAATAATGCTTTTTTAGGGTTTTAGAGCGAATTTTTAGACCAATTGGATCTAGATCTGACCCAAGAGCTTAAACTTGGATCTTGGACTAGACCCAAATTGTATATATCCATAAACCCACATGACTTAAAGAGTTTTCTATGAATATTTTCTGAAAACCCCCTCTTTGTAATGAACTTAGGTACCTACTTATAAATAACAATGAGATTTGCCTTTAGTTAGAACTAACTTTAGAATTAGGTATAACTTAGGACATATAAATAGTTTTAGAAAATTAGGGTTGACATTTTTGGAGTTTTTAAAACTGCCCAACCCTCTCTCTCTCTTCCTCTCTCACACGCCCCCCATCGTCCGTGTGTCTTCCCTTCTCCTTCTTCATTTCAAGCCTTGTTTTTGTATTCTTTTATGCATTGTTGTTGTTCTTTTATAGGTGCTGAAGACCGTGTGGAATCTCACCTCGGTGGTGTGTTGCTTACGCCAACGTGGGCTGGCCATGCCTCTCTCCATACGACCCCCTTCCTCCCTTCTTTGACCCCTCTTCTTAAATCGGCTTCCAGGTGGGTGCAACAGTGCAAAGAAGGATTATAGCTCATTGAAGGACGTGCTAGGTGTGCAGACCAACTTCATTAACCGCTCTTTCCCCCTTCATCGTCGGACGACCCTTGATGTTGGTCTTCTTCACCCCTTTCTTCTAGTTAGATCGAGTCTCCCATTATCGAGTTATGTCATACCCAAATTCAATTTCTTTTAGTTTCTAAAATTTTCTTACAGCAAATCTATGTCTGCAAATCATGTTTTCTGTAGTTCTAAGATCGAGTTTTAATGTGATTTGAAAAGTCATTTTGTGTTAGTGTGTGAAAAACGTTAAATTAGCAAAACTGGCTAGATGATGTCTAGTCGATTTTGAAGTTAACATTTTGCTGTTTTGTATTTTTTTTAGATTTGATTCCAGCATTTATAGTGGTGTTTTATCAGTAGTAAGGTCTGGTTTTAATCAGAGATTAGTGTAGATTAAATTTTGGATTTAGTGTGGTTAAAATTGTTCGTTTGGTAAAAATTTTTTTGTATGCGTCTTAGGAAATTTGCTTTTTTTTTTGGGGTGTGGCTGTCATCTTCCTCACAGGTCTGGCAGCCATGGCTGAAGCTTAGAACTGTAGGTTAGGTTAGGAAAGTGTTGTGAATAGTCTAGGTTCAATGTATTTCGGTTTTGGTAGGTCCTAAGTTTTAGTTAGCTAATTTAATTTTGTAATTTGATTTTAGTAATAATAGCTATTGTCAAATTTTCCATGCATTCTAATGTTAGCCTTACATGTAATTTAGACAATAAATAGGTTAGTAGATAGTTAAGTAAGTTAGTATAAATTCTACATTTCAAAATTGAATAAAGGGTATTCTTGTAACTTTCAAGAAGAGGCGAGTTTGGCAATGTGTGGGTGTTTCTAAAATTCGCGGGAACCCATATTGGAAGGTATTGGGTCCTCTTTGAGGATGCCAACTTAGGAGAATCCTTTGAGTATCTAATTAAGGTGATTCAATTTTTGAATCACCTTCTTAATTCTTGCTTACACTTGCCCTGAGAAGGAAGATTGAAATTTTAAGGCAAGTCTAAAACTGTGTGGGTCCATATGGGTTGACGATTTTGATGTTAAAAAAAGTCAAAGAATTGTTTTTGGCAAGATGTTATGGACCCCACCTCATTCCAAGCCAGCCTATCTTATATAGTAATGACCTTTTTAATTAGCATTTTAACTTGTTATAATACATTGCATATTGTTATTAATTTGTTTTACAATATTGACTTAGTCGATTTATGTAGTGTAGCTCTTGTATTCATTCATTTTACATACTAGTCAAGTTAATTAGTCATTTGCAATTACTCTTTCATTCTCAGTTCATTACTTAAAGTATTTAATATGTCTCAAATAAGGGTTGGTTCATATGAGATTGAATTCTAGTGTTTAGTTAGGTAAATGGTGTTTATGTGTATGTCCCTGCATCCTGTAATTGTTTTATTATTCATGTAGGAGTAGATCCCATGTGTAGTCAATTTATAACAGGCTGCATCCATATTAGCTGTTAATCATACTAACATATAGTGGTAAGTTAATCTAATTATTGGTTTAGTTGTTCGATCAATGTTAAGCAAGTTCATTTCTTTAAGCTAACGTAAGTTGATTTTTAGATTTGATTTTTAGTGTCATTAACTCTTGCCGGTTGTATTCTAATGGTAGGTAGGTTAGGTTTGCTCTGTTATTGAATGTTCTTAAGTTGGTAGTGCAAGAATGAAAGGACTTGTAATTAGTTTTTGAATTGAACTTTTAAACCTTAAATTGTAGTCTGTGGCAATCATCATTTTATGTGAATTTTTTTAGAGTTTTTTCTAAAAAATCACTTCCACTCTCTTCGTTGATATGTTGACTGTCATTAGACCAAAAATCAACACAATCGGAGTTGATTTGGTTGAGTTTTAAAACATCTTTCAAAAATTGTTTTTTCGGGATTTCAAATTTCGGGAAAGGTTAATTTCCAGAATTTTCTCAGTTTTGAAACGCTTATATCTGGAGTTTCCAGATGAATTTTTATATTCTGTAAAAAGGGTCTGATTTCTGCACGTGTCAGAAATAGAGCAAAATAAATTTCAGAATTGTTGGATCTGTTTTGGCTCTTCAAATTGTTTGTTTTTGAAAACCTGATAGAAGGTAATTTATGCACTATAGCGAGGGCAAAATAAACATTTCACTAATTTAGTTAGTTTTCTATAATTCTTTGTATTTTTCTGTATAATAGTTAGTGTAATTACAGTAGTTAGCTTAGTTAGATTTAATATAGATTAGTTAGTTTAACTAGCAGTTATAACTTAGTTTATTTTTATTTTAATTGCAATTTAGTTTTAGTAGTTAATGTTAGAATTAATTATAATTTTGAACTAATTATAGTTATTTCCATTACTCACTTCTTATTTTCTGTTGTTTAGGTTGACAAGTAAACTACAGGTTAAAGGTTAATTTCGTCAAGCACGAGAAAGCTTGAATTTATGAAATGACAAAAATGCCCCTATAATCCGGAGAAGGCTTGAGTAACTTAATTTAGGATTTGCTTTGATTAATTTTTATTTTATAGTTTAATTGTAGTTATTTTAATTCAGTGTAGACATTGTTATATTAATAAATTAAATTTTTTAGAGATAATTAGAATATTATCCCGTTCCCTGAGGATTCGACCCGTACTTGCCACGAAAGTAGAAAGTCGATTTTTATATTTTGGGTTAACGATTTTCCAAACTTTTATTGAAAAATATGTTTTAAAAATATCATTGCAAAAAGTACAACCAATCAACGTCCACACCTAATTGTAATTCAGTGTGTAGTGTGTGTGGATGACGGGTAGAGCTACGACCCCCGAATTTTATCATGCCATTATCTAATTATGAATCAACATGATATATGTGTTGAATGATATCAAGTAGGGGAAAGTTTATAGGAGTATGCTCAAAAGTCTCAAGCATTCTCTGTATTTGAGCTTCCTGCTTGTTGAAGATTTTAGGTTCCTCTAAAGCCTTAGGAAAGAGGACCTTTGATATATAAGATCTGGAAGGCTCAGATAGAGGGTCCCTCCCACTTTCGTGGGATGTCTCAATAGAGACTGACTGCTCAATAACATGTCTCTTATTGTTTTCCTTAATGGAGATATAGAAGAAGAGGTATATATGCAACAACCTTCTGGTTTCAATGTAGATGACTTGAATAATTTAGTTTGCAATTTGAAGAAGTTAGTTTATGAACTTAAACAAGCCTCCCATCAGTGGTAATAAAAGTTTAATAAGGTAATTTTGAACTTTGAATTCACTGAAAACATTGTTGATCAGTGCATATACCTTAAGGCTAGTGAGAGTAAGTTCATAATTCTGGTTTTGTATATTGATGTTATTCTTCTTGCAACTAATAATTTGAGCATACTACATGAGACAAAATATTTTCTTTTCTCTCATTTTCACATGAAAGACATGGGTGAGGTCATATATATCTTTGGAATTGAGATCCATCATGATAAAACTAAGGGTATCCATAGCCTCTCTTAGAAATCCTATATCCTCAAGGTTTTTAAAATATATGGGATAGAGAATTGTTCTCCTGATTTGGCACCTATAGTGAAAGGGGATACATTGAGTCTAAAGGATTGTCTTTAAGATGATAATGAAAAGACTCAGATGACAACTGTCATATATGCTTCAGTGGTTGGGAGTTTACAGTATGCGCAAACCTACACCTAACCAAATATCATATTTGTTGTGGGAATGCTTGGTAGATATCAATCTAATCCACTCATTACACACTGAAAGACAACGAAGAAGGTCATGCACTATTTGCAAGGAACAAAAGACTATATGTTGACCTATAAAAAGGTTGACCACCTGGTCATTGGATACTCTAATGCGGACTTGGGGGGATGTCTCAACAGTAGAAAGTTCACTACTTGATACATCTTCCTACTGCCAAGTGGTGACGTCTCATGAAGAAGCGGAAAGCAGTCTACAACTGCTGCTCATACTATGGATGTAACACCCCAAGATTTTAAAACCTTATAAAAATATTTTTTTTTTAATAAACAATGGGAATGGTTTTTGGCTTTTGGTTTTAAACCTCGGGCACGTCATATTTCACAAACCATAATAAAAGCAAAAACAAATTTACATCTAAATTATATATATAACCTAAGGTTCAGAAATTAAAATATTTAGGATGAAATTTAAAATAAATCCTAAATTAATCTCAGGATCTTAGGAATCTAGATTCTTCGATGCCGCTCTTGTCCAACATCCACTGTTATATTATCTACTCCATATTCGAACCTAAAATCCTCATAAAACAGAGTCAGACTTGTGACAACCAGGTAAGCTATTAATCAAAATCATATAATTCAAATATTATGCATGATTTCAGTAAATAAAAAATAAAAAATGCATACATCTAAGAACAATTACATAATTTAAAATAATTTAATAACATGGCAATTTAAAAATAATTCAAAACATGATTATATGTGATATCAACAAGGCATATTTTCATATCAAATTCTGTGAAAGAAAGGTTATTGTTTTGATATTAACGTCCTCCTGGTACGGTGAAGGGCACTCCAATCTCAGACTAAGTATTCCGGGGGTATATTATTTTATTGTGGATTACCCGGATACTTGAATTAAACGGGCTCCCAAGTGAGCGGTCAACAACCAGAAAGATTCTCGACAATGACGAGCAAACATATGAATCATATGCATCCATTGACTGCGACAGTCTGAGACCCGTTGGCCTCGGCCTCCTTAACCCGAGTGACAAAAGGCCCCAGGGAATCTATTGCTCTAAAAAACCATCATTTTCACAATGTCAATCCTGGCTGTACCACTATCCCTTTCAGGGCAGGCTAAACCTAGATGGGCCTGAAGGATTCTTTTATAGGACTTTTAATATTATCAAAACTATGCTCAATAGCCAAATTATTTTTTTAAAATAAACACTAGGGTCATATGTACCTAACCCATCCACAATTTTGCTCTATAAAAATGAGTACTCACCTGTGAAGGCGAAAATTAAGTTTGTGTGTAGACATGACTCATGAAGCAAATGGGTGCCTTATTGCACCTTTTCAAAAATCAACATGCTACAAAAATCTTCTTTTTATCAAAATCAAAATTCATCAAAGTCTTAACCATAGTACTTAATCAAAATTTGATTCAAAATCATAACATTTGAAATCTTATCATTCAAAACAGGTATTTAATTCATGCATATATTAAAATATGCATTTGACCATGAATTAGATTTAAATAATCATGCATGCATCAAAAACATGTCTAATATAAAAATTATAAGATTTTGCTAGAATAACTTACCTTAATTTTTGGTAAATCGATAAAGAATAGGATAAAGTGATCATGCTTGGATTTAATCTGATAAAATTTATTTTATTAGATAATGTTTTTATATTAAATTTTTGGGCAGTATTTTCCTTATAAATTTGAAGAAATATCTTTTTAAGAAATTTAGAAATGACTTTAATTTTTTTTATAAAAATTGTCACAGAGTTTCCTCTGTAATAACTTAAATGTTCGAAAAAGGGGTTGAACTTGAATTCGAGTTATAAAAATTTGAACATGATTTTGTGTTACAAATATTTTTATAAAGGGTTTTTAAAAAATTTGACTCAGGTATTTAAAAAGGATTTTGAAAATTTTGATAGAATTTCTTTTATAAAAATCAATTTTTTTTCTAAATAGCTATAAAATTGATATAATTTCTACTAAATAAAGTCAAAATTTTAAAAGTATCTGAAAAACTTTTACCAGAATTACGACTATATTAATTCTACTTTTTAGAAATTATTTAAAATAATTTTGCCAAAACTTATGTTATAAAAACTCTATTTTATAAAAATCTTTTAGATTTTTTTTGTCAGAACCACTGCTATAGTAGTTCTGAATACTTAAAAATATTTTAAAAAATTGAACAAAACTTTCCCTGCTTAGAGGCAGGGTTGGATTAAATTTTGGCAAAATTACCAAAATTTGAATTCAAAAGAGAAGTAGGCAAAAGAATAGGAGGTCAAATTTAAATTCAGAAGAAGAATTTGAGTACTAACCTGATTTAGAAAAATTGGGCAGCGCTTCCGCGGTCCAAATCTGTTTTTTCTGTTAAATTTAGTAGAACTCCTGCAGACAACACTCCTAGGGCTGGATTTAGCTCATCGAAACTTCTACAAAGAAACAAATCTTGTCTAGAGAGAGAGAGGGAAGAGGCTACAAGGGGTTTCTAAGAAAAAACCTAAGATTTAATGAAGGTTTAGGCTTAAAAGCTAGAGAGAGAAACTCAAGGTTAGAGAGATAAAGTAGGAGAGAAAAAGAGAGCTTAGAGAGAGAGGGGTGAGGGGGTATTTATAGGAGGGAGAGGAGGTGTCGCCCCCCTGTGGGTCCCACTCAAGTGACATTTGTCACTTGAGTTTAATAAAAATTTATTTTTTTAAAGACACTTGTCTATTTTTTATTAAAACATTATTTATTGCTGACATGTGTGAAAGAGAGAAAAGGCTTGAGTGTCACCTCCTCACTATGAGGTGACACATGTCAGCTCATGGTTTTGGAAAAACCATGGCTGCTTTTTGTTTTGAGCCAGTGGTTTTCCAAAACCATGGTCTCTGAAATAAAATAATATAAAATATTATATTTTATTTGATTGCTAATTTTTATACATATTATGCCTTAATTCAAATCCCATCTTTCAGAAATGTCATATGAGAATTTGGAAGTTACTTTATCACCCTTTTGTAGTTCAAACAATTACTGGGTCTGCCATTGGGGTGGAAAATTACCGTTTTGTCCCTAACAAATCTATTAATTCTTGAAAATGTCCCCAAAATAAAAATTACTATTTTAATATTATATAGTTGGGTATTTTACTGAAAAATGCCACTAAATTGGCAAATTACTAAGCTTCCCTCGACGATTTGATTAATAACAAGAATGTCTTTGAATTTCAATTTTTGAAGAAGCCTCTACAAAATTTTATCAAGATTCCAATTATGAATTCAAATTTTCATTTTAATCAATACTTACCAAAAATATTAGGGTTTAAAACTCTAATTCATATCTAGAATGAATCAGAATCAAAACTTGAATTTTCTTCAGAATTTATGAATCATTAAAATTTGTGAGTATTACAATGGAGGCATAATTTATTGCTCTATACGAGACTTCATCTGAGGCCATTTGGATAAACTTCATTATGGGTCTTGGTATTGTGGACTCTATTGAGAGACCACTAAAGAAAAATTGACTTCTTGAAGTACTGTGTTACATTCATTTTCTATATGAGACACAATATTGAGAATATTCTATGAAAATTGGGTTCATGTGCAGGTTACAAGCATGATTGGTAGTTAACATCTTGCAAATTTTTAAATCTGTCGATAATCAAATTGGATGAGTTATCCCATTGAACATAACTTTCATTTAATAAACTGCTAGATGACATTAGTCTGAGCTATCTCACTGGCCAAGGGCATCTGATAACCAATTTTATCACAGGAATATCTTCCTGTGACAATAGAGTGCCTCTTCCAAGTTAAAAAAAGTTGAAGGATCGAGTGGCTCTCCCAAGTTGAGCCAAACTAAACCAGCTCCAAAAATAATCCAAACAAGACCTTTCCCACATTTTTCACGTACCATGCAGTTTCAAGACAAATTTTGATCTAAAAACTTATTGATCATATTTTCTGAATCTAGCCCAAATTAGATTCTATCTATGACCATATCCTGAGAAGAGGTTTAGGTTGATTAAGTGTAGATTGATGGTTACTTTTTCACTAGGTTAGGTTAGATTCTGGTATTATATTTGCAATCTAGAGCAGGGGCAGAGCCACATTGAGGCTAGGGTGGGCAAGTGCCCACCCTGACCTGAAAATTTTCCCCATAGTGGTGTTTGGGTCAGAGTGGGGAGTGCCCACCCTAAACCTGTGTAAGGTTGAGGTGGGAACACCCAGACCTGACCTTCTCTCTCTCTCTCTCTCTCTCTCTTAGACAAAGTCTGCACTGCCACCCGACATCTGGCAAAGTCCAGTGACCTCCTTGGTAGGCGGCCCTAGCAATAGTAGTTGTGTCTTCTTCTTTCCTCTTTTTCTTTTTTCAAAATGCTTTGATAGGGTTCTGCAGGGGCTTTTTTTTCTATTAGAATAATGAATTAGGTTTAGGTTTTTTATTTCATTGTTTTTGAAATAGCATAAATTTTTAATTAAGATTTTAGTTTTTCTAATTAGCATTAGACATGAATAATGAATGCTTGATTTTGGATAGAATATTAGGGGTTTTATTTGTTTTTTAATTAGCATAAATCTATGATTTTTTTATGATTTAGGGTATTGGTTTGGATTTTTCCAATGACATGAATATGTAATTAAGGTTTTAAGTTTTTTTGTGCTATTTTCTTTTCAATTATCATTTAGGCATGATTAAATTAATGGCCACTTGATTTTGGATATTAAGCCCCCATATTTGATTTTTGTAAGGATTTAAGTTTTTTTATTTTGGTTTTTCAAATATCATAAATATTTAATTAGTTTTTTTTATTAACATATCTATGAATGATGTTTATTAGGATTTAGGGTTTTGATATGTTTTTTTAGAATGACATAAATGTTTAGTTTATAGTTTTAGTTTTTTTTGCGCGTGTGTGTGTGTGCGTGTGTATGTGTTTTATTAGGCACGAATCCATGAATATTGTGTGATTTTATTTTGGTTAGAATATTAGGCATTTTTTATCAATGAACATAAATGCATAATTTATGATCTTTATAGGAATTAAGGTTTTTATTTGTTTGTTTAGAATGACGTAAATGTTTAGTTATGGTTTTAAGGATTTTTTCTTAATTACCATTAGGCATGCATCCATAAATATTTTGTGCTTTAATTTTGGTTAGAATATAAGTTTTTTCTATCAATTAGCATAAATGCATAATGTATGATGTTTATAGTAATTAGGGTTTTGATTTTTTTAAATGACATAAATGGTTACTTATGGTTTAGGGGTTGTGTGTGTGTGTGTGTGTGTGTGTGTGTGTGTGTGCATTTCTTAATTACCATTAGGCATGAATCCAAGTGTGTGATTTAATTTTGATTGGAATATTAAAGGTTTTTTTTTATCAATTAGAATAAATGCATAACTTATGACATTTGTGGGAATTAGGGTTTTTGTTTGTTTGTTTTAGAGTGTCACAAATGTTTAGTTTATGGTTTTAGGGTATTTTTATGTGTTTTTTTATTACCATTAGGCATGAATCCATGAATACTGTGTGATTTGATTTTGGTTATATTATTAGGTTTTTTATCAATTAGCAAAAATGCATAATTTATGATGTATACAAGAATTAGGGTTTTGATTTTTTTTACTTGATGTATGTTTGTGTGCCGGTATAATTTTATGTTTTTACTCTATATGCTTGTATACAAAGGTAAAATCTAGGTGCATTTGTGCCCATCCTAGTTTAGATTCCTGGCTTTGCCCCTGATCTAGAGGAACGTATTATTGTCATCTGCATCAAGGTGCTATGACATAGTTCACTTGTAAAAAAGGATAATGGTAATAAAGATAATCAAATGAAAAGCATAGAGAAGAAAAGTAAGTACATGGGGGAAAGAGATTTAGGAATCATCGTGCTATTACAGTTGAATAAGTATACATCTTCAATCAATAGCATAAAAACATTTAACTTCAGAATTTTAATGGCCATACTTCATACCCAAGCCTATTACCAAAAAATTGAAGAAAAAATCATCAGAACTTTATACATTGCTGCAGATTATCTTCCACTTCTTTCCAAGGTGGCTGCAATTGTGCTATCATTTCCTGGAATATATGACTGCTTAATGCATTTAAGATAAAAGTTGTTGAGCTAATGCTAGTATCAGTCTTGCTTGAAGCATTGCAAATGTCATGTGGCCATGTGTAAGGATATCACGATAAACTAATTGACAACTAATTGATCCTTGCAGTTTCAGTATTATAAATATTCAGATTTTCTTAGGAACATTTCTCTGTGGATTATTAGAAACTTGAGCACAAGTTATCCCTTAAATTTTTTTACTTAGCTTAAACAAAGTATTATTATTTTATGCATATCTGACCATGCAAACTATATTAGAATATCTACATTGACATGCTCGTTCTAATGTTACTATTTGTTTATTGTAATGTCGGTCAGTTATTTCATTAGTTGTTTTCATTTGAATGTTATGCTACTTCTCATATTTTCTTAATTGATACTAATGATCAGAGGCCATTTTCAGTTAGCTTGCAGTTGTCTCGTTAAAAGTTTGAACTCATTAAACTAACAACCCAAAGCTCAAACCAAAGAACAAACTTGACCATGTTAGTTTTGGATATCTGTATATGCGTGTGCATGAATTATGAATACACATACACGCTCCACAATTACCAAACACATGTGAATGCATGAGAGAGAGAGTTCACTTAGAAAGCACAACGATATTTTGTCACTCACCAGATTCCCAAGCCAATAGATTAGTGAAAAGATCAGCTGCAATATGATTGCACTAATATTTGTGCATTAAGCACCTGATCACCCTCCATCTTGGGGACAGGGCCTGTCAGTTGTGGGGGACCAAGGCCTGATGGAGGGCAATCAGGTGCTTAATGCACAAATATTTGTGCAATCATATTGCACCCGATCCGGACTCAATAGATTACGCTACAACATCCATATTCAATAAAAACTTTAATGATGTAACAAATCATTTGTTCAAAAAAATTCATTTATATGAAATAATAACATTAAACCACAACAAAAGTTTCATGAATCTTACTTTTCAGTTTCATCTTCCGTATGAAGCTATGTCAAAGGGATACACCATTTGTTTCTCTGATGACATGAGCAGAATTGCTAATTTGGACAGGGATTTGAATGACCATTATTTGATTTTTTTAATAATTTCTACACTTTTTAATAATATTTCAGTAAAAAATGTGTTATTTATTGATTAGCAAATTTAAAATCCCCGTATCATCTTGTCCCACATTTGAAAAAAAATTCAAACTTGTGAGATGAATCCGCAAGTCCATGAATCTTTGTGATGTACCCATAGTGACACATTTTTTTTGGCAAAATCTTGTTTTTCAAAAGCTCACGAGAAATTGAAAATTTTCATAAATGTCACATTTTTTTCGGCAAAATCTTGGTAATAAAAGAATAAATTAAAAAATAAAAAATATATTTTTATAAGAAAATATTAATAAAATTTATTTAAAAATAAAATACACTGTTTTTCATGATAAATAGCCGTTTAAAACATAAATATCACATTTAAATCACGGTATTTGTGTTTTTCATAAATCTTGCAATATTTTGAAAATCATGCAAGAAATTGCCATTTTAAACTTTCAGGCAATTTCTCATGATATTTTCCTGAGATTTTCATAAATCTCGCGATATTTGTCACTATGGATGTACCTTTGAAGGCGTTTAAATAAAACCATAGAATATTTTTGGCAAAAGGGCTTACACATTTACACATTCTAACGAACATTGAAGCCTTGATCTAAAACTGGAATGAAGGTGGTGATGCAATTATTTTCTTAAACTATACCTTTTAGTTCTTCGAATCCTCCAACATTTAGGTGATAAGAGTAGCATACAGGTCTCATAAAAAAAAGAGTAGCATACAAGTGGATCGGGCTAAGTGTTTGGAGAAATCATTCCTGGTCATATCATCGGTTATATTCAACGCCATGGACATCTCTTGATCAAGTGAAATGTGCGGTGGGGATTCAATATACCAATTTATCTATGTTCAATACGGCCTGGTCTGTCCTCTTGTTGTGATGTGAACTTATAAAGATGAAACAATGCAGGCTAAATGAGCAGGTTGTGATATATATGGATGCTTTGTTCTAGTTATGATACTCACGTGAGGATGAGAAAACAAACACACGCCTGAATAGACTCTCTCTCACACACACACACACACACACACACCAGGAACGCGTTTCTAACGTGGTTCGGCCAGAACAACCTACGTCCACGATGCCTCTGTCTCTCACACACTCAACGTGAGACTGCGGTCCTCCATTTATAGATTTAGGTACAAACAGAGGTTAACTTGTTTTCTCCATGAGGACAAGGAGTCCCTTTTGATTACAGAACTACTTCCAACAGGAGTCTTATATATGGTTTTGGGTTTTCGTGTTGGACTTGCTCTCTCTAGAGGTTTCCTTCTTGGACTTGCCATCATTGAAGGTATCCTTGTTGGCCTGTCACTCTTGGGGCGTTGGGCCCTGTTGGAGTAGGATAACGTGGGCTGGATCAGGTTCACAGCCTGAATCCAGTTCATGTGTCTTGACAATATCATCGGTTATATTCTACGCCATGGCACATCTCTGGAAACCACAAGAGTGGGGTACATGCACATCTCGATCAAGTGAAATGTGCGGTGGGGATTGAATATACCAATTTATCTATGTTCAATATGGCCTGGTCTGCCCTCTTGTTGTGATGTGAACTTGTACAGATGAAACAATACCGGCTAAATGAGCATGATATGGATGCTTTGTTCTAGTTAAGCCTGAAAATTTTCTGAAGGGCGCTTTGTTTTTTGAGAAGGCAAATTTTATTACTGAATTTTAACTATGATACATACATCGTTCCATTCTCCATTACAAGACTTTATGAGTGACGAGTTATCAATCTGATCCTCGTTAAGAAAAAGAAAAAGAAAAAATTCTTAAGAGCTCAAACAACTGACATCCGCCACTGTGTAAACCACAGCCTCTCGAGCCTCCCCAACTGTTTGTAGTATAAATTTGTGATAGAAATTTATCTTCGAAACTGTATTCACCAATTATATGATGTTTTGTACTCACCAACTATATGGTGTAGGACCAGTTTCAGATCTGAATTATCCATATAGCCGGGACCCATGGAAATCCTGACAAGGTGCAAGCAAGGCAGATCTCATCTGCCACAGACTTGGATACAGTAAATGGTTTGAGTGATCAAAACTGAATGAAAATGCAGCTCTGTCCAATTGTTTAAGGGCATGGACTTCACCGCCTTCTTTGGGTATATTTATAACACCAAAAATAGATGTGCAATTGGCCAGTTTTGTATTGTCAATACACTTGAATGTTGTAACTTGAAGACGAGCTAAACGCTGTACTACTTCACACTTCTGTGTGTGTGTGCGCGCTCTCAATAGTCATGGCATCCACCCTGATCATGCTCTCATGTCTGCGCGGCGCAAAAATCATTTGCCTTTTCTCTAAAAAAAAGACATTGTAAAATCCAGTTGAATACCAAACAATTTAGAATGATAAGGACACCCTTCTGAAGCATCAAATTTTACAGCAGAGCTCATGACACACACGTACACATCACAACTTGGATGACCTTATCATCTTGCCTTTAGTAGTATTTCTTCCATGAACATGACACTATCAATAACTTTTCCATATCAAACACCACCAAGGATCATCAGAATCAACCGAATGAAATTGATAAGAAAGCAAGAAAAAGACCTCATGTTTTTCTCTGTTTTTTGTTTTGTTTTTGATATTGGGAAGATTCAAATGCTATATATGATGTGGACAACAAACGTTGTCCGTTAGCCTCTCAACCTTAAGTTAGTAATACAAATATAAGTAAGCATAATCATGAGAAAGTACCACGTCTGTGCGAGTATTGCATGTATGTTGTCAAAGAGGCATAGTAACGAAAGTTTAAAACAGGAATATAAAGGAATAATATTTGCTGTAAATGGTTGTATACGTTGTTTTGATCTAATCGGACCTTATATATGAATTTGGCATAGATCAAATGCTAGCAATCAGCACTGAGATCATGTTCATTGGACCTAAAAGCACAATTTTAGGTGTCGTACTCTGCTTGTTTGGTAGGAGCTAGCTGTTAGTTCATTTCACTTTATCTTGGGACGTTACAAGTTCAAACCCCAATGGTACATTGTATAACTGGTGAGGGTTTGCCTAACCTCTGCTTGCCTATCATAAAAAATTACACATTGTGGGCAGTTGCTTTTTGAAGTCTTTCATGTATCGCAACCGGACGGTGCAAGTGCCAATTCCTACTAAACAAAACATGCAGATCACATTTATGATGTTAGATTCATGAAACACAATAAAAAAGAAAAAAAAAAGAGAAGATGAGGCGTTTGTACATTCATGTCTGTAGCAAATATTCTCCCAAATATACAGCCAACCTTTTTCTTGTGAGATCCTTCATGTTTTCATTGGGAAAATATTGGAAATAATTTAATTTAAGATAAAGAAAAATAAATCTTTACAAAGAAAAAAAAATAAAAAAATTAATTGCTTCTGATGCTTACGTTTTAATCAGCCAGAAAAATATCTTTTTTTTTTCATTTGCTTTAAAAATGCCGATATTTATCACATTCAAGAGGTAGCTAGTAGGTTTCTACTTTCTACCGTGGGTGAATTGATCAGAGGCAGTGGATTTTGAAGACTATCTCGTGGGGAAGCAAAAGGGGCACCAAGGTCTTAAGGAAAAATGACGTTCAAGGAACAGAATCTTTTGATTGGACCCAAATCTGAGGGGTAGTATATCTGGTGGTTGACACATGCCTCTAGTGGACCCCTTTTGGAGAGATAGGAAATCCAAGCTACATGGATTATGGGGCCCTGAGATCCACAACCTACCATCGGTGACAGAGCAGAGCTTACATTTTCCAAATTGCCTGAAGCAAATGCCTGACAGTTGACTGAAGGGACCAAATATATGCTTGGATGATCAAGTTCAACTGCATGAATGGGGTCCAATTAAATGCCTTCCTATCCGCTTACTGATACTCAAAACCTAGAGAGAGAGAAAGAAAGAGTGGGAGAGAGAAAGCACTGTGGTGACAACAGCAAAGATGGTGACAGCAAATTTGATTTTTTAAGAGAGAACATTTGAGCTCTGTCACTGGATTTACAGAGAAAATGTACTAACAACTACGATTATCTAAAAGTATATAATTTTAACTAGGAAGGTAAAGAAATAATAGGAAAATGCAAGAAATTAACTAAATTAAATTGAAATTTAACAATTCTGGATTTCATCATAGATTTCTCATCTATTCATAGATGAAAAAAATCTATATTGACAAATCTTCCAATTTTGATAAAGGGAAATTTTCAAATACCTCCAAACTTTTGGGTCTAATTCAAGCACACACCAAAAGTTTGAGAGTTTGCAAATTCACACCAAGGTTTTTACTTGGGTTAATTAAAGTCTCCCAAACATAAATTAACGTTGGGTTTAATTTGGGTTAACACTAATTCATGTTTTAAATTTATCATTTTACCCTTGTAACTTGTGAGATGAATTACTAATTTACCCTATTCTAGAAGTCTGAAGAAAGTTTGATCGTAGGGCTGTCAACAAAATGGATTTAATGTAAAAAATTCAACTATTGCAATAAACTCTTGATCTCCCAAATATAAAACAAAACACTACCCACTACACCAAAAATATTGCAAAATTCTAAATAATTTATGAAACTCGTGACAAGTTTCACACGATCACTAATGAAAATCATAAAATTTGAGAAAGTTCGATAATTACAAAATTAAGGACGAGTATGGCATGAAGTATTGTGAAAGTCTGATATTGTGAAACTTCTTATTTCAATCATACCTATATTGCACATTTTTTTTCTTGCAAAATTTTGTCTCATATAAATGTGTGATTGGAATTTTTTCTTTTTCTTGTTTGTATTTGGAAAGTGCGGTAACCCCAATCCTCCTCCTCCTCCTCCCTCTAGAACCCTAACCCTTTTAGCGATTTTAATGAAAGTTTTTTCACTCCATCTCGTGTAAGGTTGCAGTATCTTTCTCCTCCACTTTTTCGATTAGCTATTAAGGTTGTGGTATCTTTTTATTTTTCTCATTTACCATTTAAGATTTATGATCTTTAGAGATTTTCACATATAATTACTTATTTTTTTTTGTTGTTTGTTAGTATTTGATGATTTTGTCAATATTTATCTTTGTTTGATTGGGACTAGGGTACATTCAATTAGTTAGATGTGGTTGGAGTTAATTGTGCACAAGCATTGAATAGGGGTTGTGAGGGTATTGTGGTTTTTTGTGGGTTGTTGGTTTTCAGAGTTGTTAATTGAGTGATATGTTATGTGGTTGGTGTAGGCAGTTATGATGGCTGCTGAAATGATATTTGTAAATTATTGGAGATCTATAATGGTCTTTCAAAACATCAACTATAAGGAATTTATAACATTAATGTTTTGTAAACCGGATATATGGAAGAGTTAATGATCCTTTGGTATAAGTGCACTCCAAAATTAGATGGTGAAGATATATGGATACATGTCTTGGACGATGATGATGTACAATCAATGTTATATAAGGGCAACATTTACTTAGTTGCTAGTAAAAGCTGCACAAATTGAAAATGTTTGCGAAGTTAAATAAGAAGTTAGAGGATGCATAATTAAACATCAAGTGGCAGTCTAAAGTGATGCACAAGACGTGGTTGAAAGTGATGTACAAGAATGAAATGATGAAAATCTTGTAGATAATGTGCATCTATTTCAGCTTGTAACAACCCGATAGTTTTCAACCCAAAAGTACCAGTATTTTTTTTTCTTAAGATAACACATTGCTTTGTTTTTCTTTTCTAATATGTAATAATGCAATAGTCTCACCAATGGATATGTTTCAACTGTACCAAATACTAGACAACCTACCTGAGCACAAGTGTGAGCGTGTCTTAGCCTCCTAGTACCAGATCCAGTACAGACCACCATTAACAAATCCGATTGAATCATTATATAAACAATTTATTAATTTAAGTATTTTATTATTGACATTTTCTTAACTGAATTAAGCTCTAAAAAGTTTTAATAGCTCTATAGAACAAAGTTCAAGATAAAGGCATCCAAATGATAAAATCCTTATTTCTTTATTTACGTGAGTAAACACAGGAAAAAATATTGATTTGAAATCAATTTAATAAGCTAGATTTTTTGTTAAACTTCTCAAACACATTACATTTAAAAATATTTTCATTCAGCTATCCTTAAAATAAATTAATTGAAATATTAAAAAGTCCAACTAAATATCAAACCATTCAAACATCTGTTCAAAAATAGATAATTAAATGGTAAAATAATTATCAAATTAAACTTTGACAAATAGCCCAAGAGATCTTGATATCATCAGTCTCTCACAACACCCTCAAAGCATCCTGCATTCGCTCCTCATATCACATGTTACTTGAAAAATATTTTATTTTGAAAGCATGAGACTTTGAAGAGTCTTAGTAAGATTTACACACATAACACAAATATACAACACACTAAGCTTGCATCATATGTATACATCACAGTATACAAAATTCAATATTTAATATGCAGATAAATTATTAAACAATAAAGTTCATGCATTATTAATTCTCAAAATATGCATACACATGATATTATAATTTCAGGCATGTACAACTGCAATATAATTGAAATCAAGACATTTAATTATATGCATGAATCTATATAATCATATGAGTATAAATAAAAGTGTGAAAAAGTAAAGTGAACATGTAATTTAAGTTCTACTTGATTA
The DNA here is from genome assembly GCF_984573655.1 of Nuphar pumila. Classification (NCBI taxonomy): domain Eukaryota; kingdom Viridiplantae; phylum Streptophyta; class Magnoliopsida; order Nymphaeales; family Nymphaeaceae; genus Nuphar; species Nuphar pumila. Next base: position 8,891,568 of record NC_143265.1, read on the forward strand.
CCAAAAAACCTATCGGGTATGCGTAGGACCTCTACGAAACAGACTAGACTACTCGGTTGTTTATTATGATATGTATTTTAATTTTCTAAGTAACTGAAGCCATGAGACATGGTGGCGTGCTCAGAGAGAATCTGTCCGGGAGAATGGATTTGTGTCATATGGTGATCATAACCACACACTTTTGCAAAGGACCCAGGGATGTGCCCGCCTAAGACAAAAGAGGTAGTCTTGGCCCCCTAAATTCTCTAGGTTGGGGAGCCATCGGGGTATTGTCCCTTGTAACATAAAAAGAAACAAAAGGCCTAGAGAGTTTCATATTTCCTACCCTCTCTAAGGTTGATCAAGGACTATTTCAATTTAGCATACCTCATTAAAGGCATACCTAGAATCTTGATTAGGGTTATTTTATTAATTAGGCCATAGATAAATGCATCTACAATTTAAGCTAGTGCATGTCATCTCACTGTTCTCTCTTTTAGAACCTTAATCAACATTTTATTGAGCACCCAAATGCCCATGCAATCCTGTGGGATTTCTATCACCCTGCATGCATTTCACAAATACTTCATCTGAAAGCATTACATGCATTCTCATAAATAATGAATCATGTCAATATGCTATTCAATAATTTATTCATGCAGTATCACATAATTTCAATAGAAATCAACATGCATCATTATCACAAATATAATTCATTCTATGAACCACAGTTCTAAATTATTGTCAAGTTATTTAGGTCTCGTGGTTGGAGTAGCCCGAAACCACACATCTGAAACATGTTTTGCAAAATTACAATGCAATCAAACATGTTCATATTCAAATTTCACATTCTTTACAAATAAAATCATGCTCATGCTCAATTTATCATGAAAATAAATACAATTATGCTATCATGAATGGATTAAATCATGAATATCAAATACAATTTGTGTAGGAGCATATTTATAAAAAACAAGGCATCCTTATACCAAAACCATAACTTACTAATTGAGATCCAACTCACCTCTATCTCTATCATAAATATCTATATCAGATATGATATAATTTAAAACTAAATTTATGAAAATTTTGAAGAAAATACCAAAACATAATTAGAGTCAAGAAACTTGACTTTTCCAATAAGAGCTCTCATAAACCCTTACCAAGCAAATCGACATGACTCCGATTAATGTATTATTTTTTTAGTACTCTAAATCATATCAGACCTGATTAAAATATCTATGATATCAGATTGAATCAATAAATCTATTACAACTAAACATAACAAAAAATACACAAGTCAATTTTTTTTGGTCCAGGCCCCAATAAGCCCAAATCAGAAGGCTTATATGTTTTTCATTATGTTCAGTTGTAGCCATGCTTACTCAAGATAAATACATATAATTTAATTCAGTTCATGTTGTGCATAACTTAAAAAAATCACATCTCAACAACATATGCATTTATAATAATTGAATTCCAAGAAAGAGCCCAAAACCCTAAATCAATTTTTGAGAAAAAAGAGTTTTGATTCTCTTAAACATAAACCATTCAATTTCCATTAAGTCAAGTATGATTTAAGATATTTAAGAAGCTAAACATGCCAAACACAAACATATAAATGAAAATATTCTTCTTTGGAATCAATTAAAATAGTTAATTTGCATACAAGTCAAGCTTTGGCAATATCTTTTAACTACTACTTGCACAAATTTGAATTCAGTTCTTTCATAGTGTTTGACCCTTTATTTATGATTCAATAAGGTGTCTCAACACTGATAATATACAAAATATAACTGAAAAATAGTAAAACAATAAGATCCAAACACAATACTATCTAATCTCAAATATAAGTCGTTAAAAAAAATTCAGATCCCTGATAACCCATTTTTATAAAGTCTATAAAAAATTATATATCACAAATAAAATCACCGTATTTGTATATGCTGCCTGTACCTGTCAAGAATACAACCCAATAAACTGATCTTAAAAACAATGAGTAGAAAAATAATTAAAAATCTTTTACTGAACCCTGTTCAGACATAGTTTTAATCCAGAATCTGTAAACTACAAGATTTCTATCAGATTTAAGATTTTTTTGAAATTTATAAAAAACGTTTTTGACAAAATCCTTTTTACACAGTCTTGTATCATATGTTCGACTTCACCCATTTTTTTTTTTTAAATATTTGGAGTGATTTTGCTTGAGCTTTTGTACATTTCAAAAGAGATAAGTCAAAATAGTCCTGTAACCAAAGCCTAAAACTAGAGCTCTATTAGGATGGATGTTTCTTCCTCAATACAGATCCTAATCAAGTAAAACAAGATGTTAAATCAAGCTCAAGATGTGTAAATTAACCCAATATTTTTATTTAGATTTTTTAGACTGATATTCGAAGAAATACTGAATTATTTTTTAAACTAATTGAGAATAATATATCAGTCATCTTAAACTTAGGTTTCTCAGACAACATTTTTGCTAAAAATCTTTTTGAGACCATAAAACCTTTGAAATCTTAGTAATTTAGATTTAAACAGTTTTAATAAAGATTAACTTATGAATATCACTAAAAGTAAACACATTATGACTGAATCTAACCCGAATCAACAAAGAAACTCTATTTAGACATGCTTTTCAAAATCGTTTTGATGAAAAACCCATGATTCACCCTTTACAAATCTAAATGATAATTTCTTCATAAAGAAAAATATATATAAACTGATCTAGATATGTAAATACACCTCTAAAATAATATATTATACATATATGCATACTTGGTATTGGTAAAAAGCATCTACTACATAAATCTTACATAAAAAATTTATAGTTCCTCTAAACCAAAAGAAAATCAGGTAATACGATCTCTACACTACCATCACTACCAAAGGTTTTGCAGGTTTAATAGCTTCTCACCACTACTCTAGACCTCCTAGACATTTTTAGGAGAAGAGGAAGAAAAAGAACAAAAAAAGAAAAAGAGAAGAGAGAGAAAAAATTGTTCTGAAAAAATGAGAGGGGCATGTGGGAGGGGGTATAAATGACCCTCTCACCAGCCCAACTCCTAAGAGGTGAATAACTCTCCCCTCCAAAATAGTGTGGAGGGGGAGAGGAGTCCTTTCTGAGAAAGACTATATCTATTAGACTCCATCCTCATTTGTTATTTGATTTTCTTAAAATTTTATTTGATTAGAATTCTTAAGTTTGACTATTGTACATCTAACCACTAACAAATCTAGTTAGATTTAGCTATTCAAGAGGTGTGGGACATCCCACCCTCTTTATCATTTTAATTAATAATTTAATTAATTTTTTTAATTAAAATCTTAATTGTTTCTTTTATTTATTTATTTATTAAAACTAAATAAGATTTTAACCCATATAGACTCTTGGATCCAAATGGGGTTCATATAGGATGTCCCCTATGAGGGTCCAATCCATTACCATTGGATCCAATTAATATTTTAAATTAGATCCAATCTAATTGTCACGTCAAATCCCTATTGGATTCAAATACCGAATTTAGATCCAAAACCAAAGTCCAAAATCTAAAACCACTTACTTTTAAATTTTATACTTATTCTTGCAATATTCTTCATAACTTAATACAAAAATTCAAAATCAAGAAAATCAAGAAAATCAAGAATTCACAATATAGTTATAGATGCACTAATATATCATCATTTATTCACTTTAATTACCAAAGAAAAATCGCGGGTTTTACACAGCCACCAGCTATTGAGCTCACTCATCTGGCGAACATCCCATTGTTCCAAACAATTAATGGTGAGAGGATCACTGTAAACGATGTAAAACCACTTAGACAAACTAGTGTCAATGATCTTTATCGCAAGATGTTTTATGACACAACCTTTCAATTCAGATGACAAATCTAGGTAAAGGTTGATGATCTTTCCAATTTATGCTTGAATTGTAGGTATTATTTTTTTGGTTTATCTTGAAAGTTGAGAATAAAAGAATGTTGCATTTTTAAAGCAAAAAGAGCTATAGATACGTTGAGTTTTGATTTACTTTGTGCAGCCGATCAATCATTTTGCACTAGCAGCGATGATGGGCACAATGCATAATCATATGATAGCGATGATTTTGAGTATACCATGTTGGTTGGGTCAGACTCATAAATGATTTGGAACAAGTACTAGTAGGTCAGAACAATGCACTAATGACATTTGGGAAGTCAAACCCTTGGTTTTCAATAAATGGATTCTCATCTGATGAAGAGCAATTGAAAATAATTGATATAGAGACTTTTCAGTTGTATGATGAGTTGAGCAACACAACATTTAACAAATGCAAACAGTTCTAGTGGCTATCAACAAAGTCAAACGATCACAAAATTGCTTACAATAATTAAAAGATTTACTGATCTTGAGCAACGTCTCGAGTTTTTGAGAGATCATATGTATGAGAAAGAACCCATGAACTATGGTAGATTGCCCCTGAAAGATACATTGCACAAAGATGCACGAAGCAACATTATTTAAAGCGAAGATGTATCAAAATGAGCATACATGTGGTGGATTAATGAGCAACCTTATCAATAAAAAAGTGTCTTTGAAGTGAATTTCACATATTATTTACAGACACTTTCGTGATAACTCAAAAAGAAATTATGAATGACCTCAATCGCGCTGTAGGTGTGGAGGTTTCTTACAAACAAGCATCACATGGACGTGAATTGACTAGGTTGATGCTATATGGTTTATTTGAGGAGTCCTTCAGGATACTTCTCGCTTATTATCATCATTTAATGACAACTAATGTTGGATCAGTAGCATTCACTGAGACTGAAACAAATAGTAGATTTAAGTACATGTTTTTATCCTTTCAATCATGCATCGATGTGTTTGTCAAAAGATGCCCTCCACTTATTATAGTAGATAACACATTCATAAAAAAAAAATACATGGGTATTTTGTCGTCTGCCCACACAATTGATGCTTTTGGTGATATGTTTTCTATAGCATTTGGAGTTGGAGTGGTGGATAAGAAGTTGAAGAAGACATGAAAATGGTTTTTGAGGCATGTGAAGAACCAAATAAATATCTACGCTAATGATAAGCCCAAGGTTAAACAACAGTTAGCAGTTATCTCAAATAGGTACAAAGGGCTACTGTATGATGTCCCTTGCATATTATCTCAAATAGGTACAAAGGGTTACTGTATGATGTCCCTTGCATATGACGTAACTGACATTATGGATATTATATGAAGCACTTGACTAAAAACTTTTCGAAAAAATTTGGTGCACCACTTAGTGCATATTGGTGATGTGCCGCCAAAACACCCACTAGACGACATCATTTTTATATTTTAAAGATCCGTGAGCAAAGTGAAGAAGCATACAAATATGTTGTAAAAAAGGTAAAACTGATACATTAAGCTAACAATCATTTTCTCCTTAGAAGGTATAAGTGCTTAACCTCTAATATAGTAGAGTGCTTTAATTCGTGGATTCTCTCTATACATGATAATTTCTTAATCCCATTTATTGAGAAACTTTGTCTAATGTTAATGAAACTTTACGAGAAAAGAAGAGCTAACGCGAAGAAAATGATTGGTATTGTGGTGCCTGAGGTAATTACAAAGATTAAAGAGTGTCAGATAGAAGCACAAAAGCTACGTGTGGTAGTAGTGCATTGTCTTCTTTATCATTATAAAGCTTGTAACCGGAAGCACAACTACATTGTTGATCTCGAGAGTATGAAATGCTCTTGTGAAGAGTGGCAAGTTAGCGGGATTCCTTGTGAGCATGCCATCACATGTATTTTATATAAGAGCAATCTTTCAGATGATTACTGTGATAAGTTTTATACAGTCGAATCGTATCAAGCTGTATATGGTACTTATTTATTTCATCTTATGGTCGATAATGTCTCATATGTCACTTCTACGACCCTTATTCTCATCTTACCACCAGCACCAATTAAAAAAGTAAGATGACCTAAAGTGAAGAGACAGAGAGCGGAACACAAGGAAGTAGTGTCCTACAAGGGCATTGTATATCACGAGCTTGACCACAATAGGTGAAAACATGATTAAGAAGTAATGTGTGAGTATTCGATGCATTTAAAAAGTAGTCTATGACATGCTTCTTTGTAGTTTACATAATATTTTTTCAATATTGTGTTTCTTTTGTTCAAGTACTTATTTGGTTTAATATTGTGTTGCAGGTTAGTTTTTTTTCAATATAAATTGGTTACAATATTTACATAGAATGGTCGACTATTGTTGTGTTGAGCTTGCGACAATGAAAATCGAAGGATGCACTTGTGCTTGTGGATGAAAGTTGATAAAGGCCACCATTGCACCTGCAGTAATGAAAGTTGAAGTTATTTGATTCTTGTTTTTTGAGGAGAATGAATTGTGTATATAACAGGGAATAAAGTTGTTTGATTCTTATTTTTTTAGTAGAATGAATTATTTATATAAAAAAATTTGATTGATTAATTTGTTTATGAGAATAAATTGTGTATATAACAGGAAATAAAGTTGTTTGTTCTTATTTTTTATTTGATATATGTTGTTTATGTAATATGTGATTGATTTTTTTATGAGAATCAATTATGTATAATGTATACATAACAATGAATGAACATGTATTTGTAAATTGTATTTTTTCACATCATGAAGAAAATTTACAAGGTATATGCAAATTTATTTTATTTTTTTTAAATCAGAAAGTAATTTTGCAAGGTATATGCGAATTTTCATTCATTCTTTTTAAATCAAAAAGGAATTTTGCAAGATACGTGAAAAAATTTATGAAAGCCTGATATTGCAAAATTTCTTATTTGCCTCTGTGATTCCCAAGAGATTCTTCAAAAAAATCATTGAAGGTGGGTTGTAATTCAGGGTTTGCAAAAAAAGAGAATCTGGATGCCAAAAAGGGGTTGAGAAATGAGCGTCATTCTTTCACAAAATGGCATCACTCATATATTGCATTCTTTCCATTCTTTTACAAAATAAAGATTTTCATACATTGTATTCATTCTATTATTTCGCATAGCTTAGTCGCTTATACATTGCATTTAAACTATTCTTTCACAAAGAGAAGTCACTCATTTATTGCATTTATTTCATTCTTTTACAAGAATGTTGCTTCTCATTGCCTTGCTGATGGGGAGAAAAAAAAGTATGCGCAAAGGTACCTCCATCTCTTGGGCCTCAAGAATGTTGCATATTACTGCATCTTTGATAGAGAGAAAACACAACATTCTGTTATTCTTCTGCATATCACTGCATCAAACACTAACTTGTAGACCTTTGGTTTCCTATCCCACCCATACCATAAGATCCGCTTACTGGAAAAACTTACAGTTCATTAAAGCGAAGGCCTCAAGAATGCTGCATGTCTCACCCATACCATGTGATCAAACACTAACCATGTGATACGTCGACTTTGTGTTGATGGAGAGATACATCATCATCGTTCCCCGATCTCTATGATGAGAATGGGTTGCATATTTTATTTTCAATGCCACCTATACAATAAGATGCTCTTACTGAAAAAACTCATCGTCGATGATTTTTTGTGGATCTTCTCACCACCGATGCTTGGCCCTAGGAAAATGATTATAATTTCTCACTAGTTGGAGACCACAAAAAACTTAGTTTATGTAAAACCCTAGATTTTCTTTTATACTATTCGTACATAATTTTGCAAGAAAAAGGAATTACACAATACAAGGCCAATTGGAATAAGAAATTTTATAATATCAAACTTTCATATTTTTTTTGTAATTTTGTAATACTTGTCCTCAATTTCATAATTATCATACTTTCACAAATTTTATGATTTTTGCTGGTGATCCCGTGAAACTCGTCATGAGTTTCACAAATTGTTTGGAATTTCGTAATATTTTTTGGAATTTTGCAACCTCTGATATGATTTTTCTTGCCAAGTTTCATGGGTGTATTATTTTAGTATCATAACATGCGAAAATCAGAAATTTGCACCTGCGAGGGGTAAAAGCACTAAGAAAAAATTGAGGAGCTGCAATAATGTCCATTTGGTGTATTTGGTAAATTATGGGACATTTTAAAAAAACATGTCATTTTTGTTGTACATTACAGTCATTTTCTGAAAAACTTTTATATAACAAAGTTTAAATTCCAGGAAACCAATCTAGGGTTGTCAACAGGGTAACCAATTCATCTCAAATCCAATTTCTTGGGTATGGGCAAGAAAAGCACTAACCCAAAAAATATTTAAGTCGACTCGAACCTTACCTAAGCAATATGCGACCCAAGTTTGGGACATGTTTTTGTCGAAAAATGAAAGTACTATATAGCAAAAATGATGTGTTTCTCGAGATGCTCTATAATTTTTGTAATCCTTCTAATGTCCAAAACTGCAAATATTTGGATGTAAAAGGACCATTTTAACATCACATGTGTGAATTTTCTCCCAAATATGTGCCCAAGTATTGCATCCAAGATCTATGACGGACTTTATCACTATTTTTTTACCTAGAAAATAAATGATTTCAAAAAAATACAAAAAATAAAAAATAAAGAAACTAGATAAAAAATTATCTTTCCAACAACACCTGATTTGCTGAAAAATGATGAACGGGAGATGAGATAAAACCCCAACAATATTTTTAAAATAGGAGATGAACATGGGACCATGCATAATTTTTATGCATAATTTCATACATTTTCATACATGATCATGTGCGATAATTGATTAGAAATACTTGTTTGTGAAGGTTTTCATGGTTTTTATCAAAAATATAATTTGAGCAAATTGAGCCTCTTTGAAGTATTTCGGGGAAAATAATTAAGTTTTTAGAAATTACTTTTTGAAAGAGTAGTCTTTTAGAAATATTGAAAATTTATTGGACCCATTTTGAAATAAACTCTAAAAACCTAATTAGCCAATATAAAAAGAAATTTTTGAGAAGAGGAAAACATTTTTTCTCCTTGAAGCTCACCCCCCTCTCTCTCCTCTACCCCTATTCTCTCTCTCCCTCTCTCTCTACCAGTTTCTCTTCCCTCTTCTTCCTCTTCTTCTCTTCTTCTTGCTCTTGTCTTTGCTGGTATTTCCGTCCCTCTTTCGTCAGGGAGCTAGGTGTATGCGACAAGTGGAAAGAACATCTTCTTCTCAACCCATCTATTCAAGGCGAGTTGCACATGTAAACCTCTTCTCCCCCTTCTCTTTGCAGTTTTCGTATCTAGATTAGATTTTCGTATTCTTTTGTTTCACATATAGATTAGTTATTGTGTTTCACATCGCATGCTGCATAGTTTACTTTCTGTAGTTTAGCTGCACGTAGGTTAATGAATATATATATATATATATATATATAGAAATTTTTTATTTCAGTTATGTTTAGTCGGCAACATATGCAAGTTCATTTTTCTTGAGTGCATGCTGCTGCAATATAACTGGTGTGAAAGTCGGATCAGATCTAATCGTTTTCTGGTATTAATGCTAAACCAAGGCTGACCAGATGCCGATTTGATTAAGCCATTGAGAAAAATCTAGATTAGCGTGACCCTGATATTTTCTGAATAAATTTTTTTATAGATTGGGCGTTAAGTCGACTTGATCATATTCCTTCAATAACATTGATTTGTGTGATTCTTAAATTACGTAAATCAGCATAAAGTGCTAATCACACAAATAAAATATTTTTTAGCAAGACCTGTTGTATCATGCTTTAGCATGATCTTCAGATCATGACCTTGGTTTAATCTGATCAGCCGACATGTCAACATGCGTGAGAATCACACAGCTCAGCGTGATCAACGCTGCCCATATTATTCTCAAATTTGCATGTGTTGTTGCAGCGTATAGTTAGATTAGAGTTCTGATTGTATAGAGTTAATTAGTTCTTTTCTTTCTTTTTTTTATTCACGTCTATTTCCTATTAGAAATCATATTATTTTTTTTTCATACAGGTTCAACTATTCATTGTTTAGTGCATTTAGATAGACTTAGGTGTTTATATCAAATTGATTGATTAGGTTAAGGTCATCATCCTTAAGTGGTTTTACATTCAACCATTGTCAAAGTTAATTACCTGCCAATCACTTTAGTAGTTGAAATTGAGTAGATTGTTAAACAATCAATTTTAGTTTACGTTTTCTTTCTTGGACTAACATTAAGTAATTTGTTAGTTAGATTGTAGTTAGCCAATGCGGTTCACATTTTATTTATTTCATGATTAGTTTGTTACATTGATTAATTTTTTGCCTGTTAGTTAGTTAGTTTTGCTATTTTGTCTTTTAGTATAGTGGTTTGTTATATGTTGAGTTAGTTTGTTCTCCATAGTTATATTCTTATTTTTGTTATTTTTGATCAAACTAACATTAAATTTTTATCTAAGTTTTCGTTATTTTATGATTTTGTTTTGAAGGAAAGTGATTGAACCTACGGTGAGTCCTTAAAATTACCCCTGAAGAGCCCATTGAGGTCCTCAAAAGGCTCTTCAAGCCCCTCAAGGGGCCCTTTAATGCATCAAATAAGCAAGAAAAACATACATAGCATCAGAAGGGACTAAAAGCTCAAAGCACCGAAGACCTTTTCTTTTCTTCTTAACTTAGGCTTTTATTTTATTCAATTCAATTCAATTTGGGTTTGTAATAAAGCACTTGTTATTATTTGTTTAAGCCCTCTGTAGAGGTCCACACTCTCATTTATCCAATTAATTATTTTTATTTTTAAGGCAATAAAGAGTCATTTAGCTTTTCTATAGAATACAAAGTATTTTTTCTGCTCCCTGAGATCGACCTGGACTCCACCACTCTTGCGAGCCCGTTTTTATTTAGTGTCTAGCTTTCACACTGCTTTTATTAAAAATATTGTTTTAAAAATCTATTTCATAAAACTTACACCAACATGCATAATTATGCTTATTCTGATTATTTTATACTATTTTTTTGCCACATGCACCAAAAATCTAGAAAAATAATAAAAAGACAAAAGATAGATTGGGGCATTAGCTTTCCAATGCCACCAAGATTACATAATTTGATGAGCAATTGGGAAAAAATATTCTCTAGAAGATAGACTGTTCAGCTATTCATGTCTGCAAAGCATATTTTTGTTTCGGTCTTAGAACTCAATAACAGGATCCCTAGAGGGGTTTTCGATTCTGAATCAAAACAGTAAAGTTATAGGCCTATGTCTCAACTTTTTAATGACTATAAAAATACATTTTTTATGTCGGATCAGAGAGATACAAATATGAAAATAAATATTATTTTGTAAAAAATATATGAATATGTGAATTTCCTCATATATATGCAAAGTTCCTCTTTTATATGTGGATTTCCTTCTAAACATGTGAATTTTCTCATATATATGCATATTTACTCATATATGTGCAGATTTTCTCATAAATATATGTAAAGTTCCTCCTATATATGTGGATTTCTTCCTAAATATATGTGAAGTTTCTCCTATATATGTAGATTTTCTTATAAACATGCGAATTTCTTCCTAAAATATGTGAATATGCAAATTTTCTCATGTATATATGAATTTTTTCTTAAACATATGAATTTTTTTATATATATGCAGATTTTCTCCTAAATATATGTAAAGTTCATATATATATATATATATATATATATATATACATATGGATTTTCAACTAAACATGTGAAGTTTCTCATATATATGTAGGTTTTCTCTTAAATATATGTCAAGTTCTTCCTATATACATGAATTTCTGCCTAAACATGTGAATTTTCTCTTAAAATATTTAATACTTAGGCATATATTTTGGAGAAAATTTGCATATATGAAGGAAATTTGCACATGCGATGGTTAAAATGGTTTTTATATATTTAAAAATTTGTAGTTTTGGTCATCAAGTGGATTTTGGCAAATTGTGAGGTTTTTAGGAAAATATGTCATTTTTATCATATAGTATGATCATTTTTTATTTTTTTGAGTACTTGACTTGACCTGAGCAATTTATATGTATTTTTAATAAAAATAAATTTATGAAATTATGTGGGTATGAGTTTGGGATTCCATTTTTATGACCCAACAAAACTCGAAGCCAAAAAAGTAATCATTTGATCAGGTTCAGGTATACCCTGATAGATCAGGTACCTGACCTGTTGACAACACTAAAGCCAATCAACATAACAATGACCCGTCCCACTACTAACACAACCAAGTCTGTGTTTGAAAACTTGAAACTTCATGCGTACCAAACATGGATCTGGTTATGCTATTAGTGGGGCAGGTCATTATTGGATTGATTTGCTTGCTGAAATTTAAACATAGTTATATATATATTTTAAAAAATTAATAAAAATGTTTAATTGGTGTAGTGATTAGTATTTTTTTTATATTGGGGAGGTTAAGAGTTCGAATATCATTGTAATCAATAGACTTATAGAATAGTGGTAAATTAGTAATTCATATAATGAGTTACAATGATAAAATGATAAATTTAAAACATGATTTAGTGTTAACCCAAGAACAACCCAATGTTAATTCATAATTTGGGGAATTTGATTAACCCAAGTAAAAACTTTGATGTGAATTTAAAAGCTCTCAAACTTTTGATGTGCTTATAAACTAAAAAATTTGGAGGGTATTTGGAATTTTCCCTTTTCTAAATCTATTTAACTTTTTAATTGAATATGGATCTATCATTTGGACTCAATATCCAAATACAAACTAAAGAAAACCCAAACCATAAAAATGGAATGAAATGAACCCTTATGTGCTCCGTTCTTATACTCCACTACTGCATCACAGTAAAGTTGGTTTTAAAATGCATGAACACGTTACATGTTACCATTAAAGTGCCCTTACAAACTTCACTAACAATGGTCTTAACCGAAGGGGTATGAGTATGACAATTGTCTTGGATACACTCATTTCTAACAAATGCATCCAGGACCACATGTCCTGTGACGGAAAAAGGATCTTAGGGCGTGTTTGTTTTATGTCCTATTTGATAGGAAAGGCCACTTTCATATAAGTCGGTTCCACTCATCCCCAAAGTCACCCCTATCTTCGTACCCCTCCTTGGGATTTCATTGATACAAGTTGTTTTGATCAAATCAGACTCTGTAGATGTGATCTACATCGCCCATTTAGTGAAGATCAACATTTGAATCACCTGAATCTGACTTGGGCAATTCAAAGTCAACGGCTGATAGAACAGAAAATTTTGTGATTTAAAAGTTCATATTTTTTTTGTCAAAAAAGTATGATCCAAGGTTCCATTCTTATTAAATCAACTATGTTGCATCCTTCTATAAGGTCAGATTTGATCAAAACAACTTTCATCGGTAAGATCTCAAAAGGGGTATGAAGATAGGGGATGACTGGAACCAAATTAATAAATGACCACCAGGTGGGAAAAGAGCCAGTGGGGCTCACCCCTTTTCACCCAAAACAGTGGTGGTTTTCTTAGGAAATCTGGTCATACCTCCCCCCCTGTGGGAAAGCACTTTCTTGCATTGGGGGGCCTCTTGTGTGACATTCCTTTTCGGTCTATTCCCCATTTCTATGGGATGTAACAAGTGTGCCTTTGAGGTCTGGTTGAGAGGTGATATTTAGGAGAAATTAATGAAAATAACATGAAAAAACTTGAATATGGGAGGAATTGGAATGAATCCTCTACCACTTGGCTGCAGGAGGATTTTAAAAAGATCCATCTTCCTTGCAAGAGAAGATTTAAAACAATTATCTCCTCTCAGTGAAGGAATGAATAACAGGGATTTGAAGCAAATTGGAGATATGAATTCTCTTCTTATCTTCACAATTCCACCAATTCCTTTGTCTCAAACAATCCAATGTAGGGAATAAAAATATTGATTCCCTATAACTGTGATTTTATCTGGCTTTTCTTTGTGAGTGGGGAGTAGATGTCTACCAAAGTTTGGTGCCTACTATGAGCAAATGGGGTTTTCAGTGTGCTTTTCGCAAATCTGATCCTGCAGATATGTTCAGCATAGTAGATTTGTTAGAAAACAACACTTGGACCTTGTTTTTCGATGAAAAGTGATTTTTTAAGTTTGAATATTTAGGATTTTTTTTTTAACTGTCGATTTTCAAACCTTATAAAAACCTACTCACATATTAGAATCAGACGATCTAAGAGTCTATTACTATAAAATCAAGCATGTAGAACACATTTATGGCCAGATTTGAGAAAAACATTGAGATAAGCATGGATCATAGCCCAGTATATGCTTGCGATAAGCATGGATCATAGTAGATAGCGACCTCCAACTCTCTCTTTGTCCCTCGTTTCAGAACAAACCATTGGTTTATCAAGCATGGAGGTTAACTGTCACTCTTGCACTGCATAAAATGCCCAAAACATCTAGCTTTGTGAATCAAACTCCTAAAGAAGCACCACGAACATACCTTAATGCTTTTAGGTGTTGCTGAGTCTGCCTTATTTACCAAGTTCGTTGACAAAAAACCCATGTTCTCCTTGCCAACCAGGAAGTACACCCAGCTTCAACCTCACGGCAAAGGATGTGCAGTGCACACATGGATTTTGAACTCATGATATCCCATCAACTTAGTGATTCATGATTTGCTGCCTACCATATGAGCGTAGCACATGGGGCTTTACCATTGGACATGATCCGAGTTTGAGCCTAAAGCCTAAGCCCTAAGCCCTAAGCCCAACTCAGAGCACTTCTACAAGCCATGTCAACCCAAACAAAGTCATCAAAATATGTCTGAATAAATTTACATAGATATTTCAAAACAAGTTGTTACCTTAACATCAAGATAACTAAGCTAAAGTTTTTCCTTTTTTTTTTGAAGAGAGAAGGAAAATTTTTCACTAATACGTGAACATTAAGTACAAAAGTAGCAGTATATGGTATATGGAAAAAGCTAAATAGAGTTGCATTTTCCAAGTGACCCACAAGTTGAAACTGTTTTCATAATGGTTTCTTTGTTCAATTTGAGTTTAATAGGTACATTCACAGTGAGGTCTTGAGGATCAGGCTGCCTCTTGTTCAACTAGACATGTCAACTAGGACAAGCAAAAATCTTCTTCATGGGCCTGACTAGCTCATCCAACAACATACAACTTGGCCATCCACTTGCTTTTATATATGCATGGTTGTGCTTTTGTCTGCATCATGATCAAATAATAGTAGCATACATGACACACTGCTGGGTTCGCCCACGTGGCCGGCGGGGTAGTTGTGAAGGCATTGAGATGAAAGTGTTGGCCAGCCCAGCAGTGGTGTCATGTATGCTACTATTATTTGATCATGATGATGTACTGGTGTGTCTGTATCTTTCAAAGGTGGGTCATGTAAGGAAGGGTGGTCATGGGCCCGGCTCCGGGTTTGCTTAGCTGGGGGCGGGTCCATCAAATGGCCTGGTTCTCGGTCATAAAAATAAATGAAAGCATACATGACCTACATTTATGAACACTGACACCCCAGTGGAAGAACAAACCATATTGCCTCCTTAGCCGCCAAATATGAATAGACAACAGTTATCAAAATATCATACCCATACGTTACAACTACTACCATGCATCTTACACTGAATCATGAATGCTTTGAGCTCAAGGAATGCACTTTTTCTTCTTTTCTTTTTTTTGGGTTCTATATAATGAAAATAAACCATTGTTTTGGTTTGATCGTCTCGTCGAGAGCTGAGCAAATCCAGTGATTGGCCGGAGCACTTTACAAAATACTCAGTCACAGAAAACAGAGAAAACACTGTGCTTGTAGCGATTTTTCCTGTTCTGTGTTTTACACATAAAATGGCTACACATGGAAGCGATTTTATGTGTTTTGTGTGGCCCAAATGCTTTGTAAAGTACTCGGCCCAATCACCTAACCGTGCCTTGTTTCGGTGTCGGTGTCGGCAATGTAAAGCTTCACAAGTTAGGTATTGTTTTCTTAGATCTTGAAAAAACCAAATTGGCATTTACCAACACAACTTCCTTCAAAGGTGGTGTCCCCTGCTTTTCTGGTTAGAGTCAACTATCCTAGCTGTTAATGTGTATGTGGTTGTAGATAATATTATGGAAATGGAAGTATAATATATATGATAGTTGTATGGCATAAAGATGCAGTAGATAAGGTGTAGCAGAGCAGGAGGGGATGTGCCTCCAGCCATGTGCCAACCAAGTCCTGATCGGGTGCAATTACATGGCACAAAATGTGCATTAAGCACCTGATTGCCCTCCATCAGGCCTTGGGCACACAACTGACAGGTCATGTTCTCAAAATAGAGGGTGATCAGGTGCTTAATGCACAAATATTTGTGCAATCATATTGCACCTTATCTTTTCAGGTGCCAACCACGCACACCCTTGGCCTCCTGCAGAAAATGTGCTGCAGGCTTTAGCATGCAGCGGCAACAACGTGATGCTGTCTGCTCTTAGAAATGGGTGCAATTGCTAGAGGGTATGGGTGGTCTCGGGTTTGAAGAGCAGGCCATGACCCGTTTAATTGGCCCAATGAGCCAATGTGAAGCAGGCTCAGCCCAAACCCAACTAAATAATGCAACTAATCAGGTAAATAATAAGTAATTAACAGGTTTTCATGTACCTAACTAATTATCTTTCTATTTTTTATAAAACTAATGCAACTAATTAGGTAAATAATAATAGTTACCAAGTTGCTATATAATTAATTAATTTTTATTTTTTATATTATTAATAATTAATAAATAGTTCAAGCCCGTAGGACCAGCCCGATAGCTGTGGGCCAACCCGAATACAGTGGGCCGGGTTTAGGCCCGATAGCTAACGTGCCCCAGCCTAATTAAAACCTTGATCCGAACCCGACCCGTTGCCCACTCCTACTGTAGAGTCCTAAAGTTGATGCGTCCAGCCTATGCACAATCCTGGCTGAGCTTGGCTTGAAAAGGGTGCAAATTTCCTTTCAAAGCATATGAAGTGGATGGTGGCCCGCAGACAACATTTTGCGAGCCATGTGTCACAATCGTGGAGGTTATATAATATATTTAACTGAACCACAACAAAGAAATATATGTATCAAGATATTTTCAAAAATATCTTGAAAATGCCTCGATATTTGGTCGGCCGTTTTAAATGGTAAAAATGGCACAGTATTTTAAAAATATTACAATATATGTTGCTTTCAAAATATTATTATTTTATCTTGATAATTATGTTTGTATTGGTTATATATCATAAAATGTTTTATGTACTTTTATATATTATGTTATTTATTTTTTAGAAAACCCACCTCTCACTAGGTTCATCAGCGTATAAAAACCCCAGGTCCCACCAACGAGGGCTCCGCGTGGTTGGTAGGAGCTGCCAGTGCAAGTCTCTTTGTGGTAGGTTCAAAACCAGTGGTACTGTGAATAATAACTGGTGGGAGTCTGCCTAACCCATCTTGCCTTTAAAAAAAAAAGGTTCCCCTTGTCCATCAGGGCAGAGGATGCATACTAGCGAGTTTCGAACTTGTGATGTCCTGTCAATCCTTACATGCATGAATTGCCTTTACGAGATGATCTAGAGCTATCTTGCCTGAAATCCTAGAAATTCGTTAAGAGTTGGAATATATTTCTATACCAAGTTTTTTCATATATACACTCTAAAATATTTGTATATGCCCCTTTCTTATTTTTCTATGTTGTAGGGTTAAAAACTTGAAACCAAGACCTAAATTAAGAATTCAAGATCCAGTTTGAATACATTTGTTATAAAAATGCTATGTTATCTTATATATGGTCCAACTAAAGTATGAACTCATAACCTGATCCATCTTAAAATAGCCAGATGTGTTCAAAGCCTCACACCCTATTAATGCAACACCTTGGTACTTCACTGAGTCATGGTTAGGTGTAGGTAACATGCCGAGCCAGCTGGTCCTTAATTAGATTGGTTCACCTCCAAATTTCATAAATGGCTTCCTTTTAAGGCCATGGGGAAGGACATAGAAAGTGCCCTAGCTTTTTGCTTTCTGCTCATCTTTTTTTACACCTTTTGCTCTGCTAGCTAAGTTTGTACTTGATTGGTTGGCCTCCAAATTCATTAAGGCTGCAAGGCATTGGATCTCAAATCCGACGAGCTGAGGTGGCGCGCAGCATGCTGATGTGGTGCACAGCATGCTGATGTGGCATAGTCTCCATGCCAAGATCCTAGGTATTGCAAACAAGAGATCCTTAAATAGCTATTGTGTGTCACCTTGTGTTGGGACATTGCAGGTTCAAAACCCAATGGTATAGTTGTATAACTGGTAGGGTCTGCCTAACCCGAGTTTGCCTTTAAAAAAAAAATTGAGATCCAGGAGAAGAGGGAGGAGATCCATGTATCTTAAAAAAAAAAAATCAACCAAACCATGGCCTGATATAAATCAAGATCACATAAACCAGATGTTTATTTTTCCACATAAAATCTTATTACCCAATTGATGAAGAACATGCAGAAAAAGCCTATGAATTAGTAAGCACATGAAACAAGCTGTATCTGAACATAGCCTAGAAAACAAAGGGCATAAAAAAAATTTAGGCCCTACTCAAGCCTAATCTAGGCCAGTCCAGTCCAGGCACATTAGGCTTGTTAGGACAAGGCATTCGTACCAATTCAAGAACGAACGTAGGGAAGCTAGGGGTTAATATTTGTCACCCTAAGGAACCCCTAGTAAAAAACTGTAATATTTTAAAAAAATTAATGTTTTTTTGCACATCTGACCTTTCAGATGTGATCTGGGTTAATTAGTACAAATCGGTGTTTGGATCATAATTTTTGGTATTTTTTTCTCGCATCTAACACCATGGATGTGATCTATAGGTTTGTTTAGTGGGAACTGGATGCATTAATCTTTCCTGGCTCATAAAAACATAAAAATACATACTTTATTAAAAAAACATGACCCAAGAGTCGGTCAAGACTAAATTGAGCATGCTAAACACATCTAATGGTTCAGATCTATCATAAAATACTTTAAACTATATGGGGCCTAAAGGGGCACAACGATAAAAGATGGTCTAATATGTTCAGTTCACTGAACATATTATCTATATAGAGAGAGAGAGGGAGAACTGTCTCATTTCTCATTCTGCCCCATAGGTTTCAAGTATTTTATGATATATCTGAATCGTTGGATGTGTTTAGCATGCTCGATTTAGTGAGAATCGACTTTTGGATCATGCCTTTTCGATGAAAAAATATATTTTTATGAGCTGAAAAAATCGGTACCTTCACAGCCATTGATTTTGGATCACCTAAAAAACCTGTATACTGGTCAGATTTCTGTGATCCAAAAGCCAATTCCCACTAAATAAAACCTATAGATCACATCTACTGTGTTAGACGTGAGAAAAAATACTACAAAATATGATTTCTGAAAGGACCTAACAAGGCCTAATGAAAAAGGGGGGCTAAGGAACACACACACACACACACATATATATATATATATAAACTAGAATATGAGAACTATAAATATAGGCATTTTCAACACTTTTTTTGCAAATCCAACTATATGGATGTGCTTGGCATGGTGAATTTATTAGGAATCAACCATTGGATCATGTATTTTGGATGAAAAAAATATATGATCTTTCAATGCTTGAATATTTATGAATATTATGAACCATTGATTTTAAAACCTTAAAAAATCAGGTTTATGCATCAAAATCGGATGATTCAAGAGCAGGTTCTTATAAATCCAAACATGTGGATCACATCCTTATGGTTAGATTCAAGATAAAAGGATAAAAAATCCATAAAAATAGCGGTTCACAATTAGTTATCATATTTTTAATTCTCATATTCTAGTGATTATATATATATATGTGTGTGTGTGTGTGTGTGTGTGTGTGTGTGTGTGTGTGTGTGTGTGTGTGTGTGTGATAAATGTGTGCATGCACAACATGCATAAGTGCATGGTGTGTGTAAGTGTCAATTTGACTTCAAACCCTTTAAACTAAAGTTAGCAGCATTATCAAAACACTCTCAAAAGCGATGATATTTTTTTTAAAATAATTAATTTTAAAGATAAATTAGGTAATTTGGCTTAAGACTTGATATAAAAGTTAAATATAAAATTTAAAAAGTAGAAACTATTTTAGTAGTTTTAGTTTGAAAAACTAAAGTGACTTTTTTCATCTTAAAAAATAACTATGATTTTTTAAATTGCCACCCTTTTTTTTACGGTGCTTTATTTATGTTGTAAACAATTGAACATTGCTCTCATTATTATAAAAGGTTTATATATAAAGAAAGAGAATAATTATAAGATGAATGGGCCACCTACATATATAGTATAAACCATGTATGTAGCCTGCATCTTCTTAATCAGACCTTCTATGTGTATTCAGCATAGGCATAGTATGTTTGCTAGGAATCATATCTTGAATCATGTTTTTGGATGTGCAATTTTTTAAGTGATAAATTTTGGTACAATGTAAGCCCTTGATTTTTGAAAATCTTAAAAAACTTCCATACAAGTCACAATCACATGATCTAAAACTTGTCTTCTACTAAAAAATTCTATATAGATCATATCTGTAAGACTTAAATGACAAAAAAAAAGAACTCAAAATTTGTGAAAACTCATGGTATTCTATTAAGTGGGTATCTTGCATCTTAAAACATATGATTATATGAAACATGGATCATTCTACCTCAAAAAAGCGAGATCTTTACTAGGACCCTCCAAAAATCATAGTTTCAAGTGTTTTTTTCTTTGATTAAAAAAAAAGTGTTTATTACAGTTCCCTTAATATAAATATATACTAAATAGGTATTTTTCATGCTCATATGTACTTCTAAAGAGACGGGGTTCGCCTGGCTAGCTGGGTATGCATGAAAGCATTAAGGTGATGATGCTGGATCAAACCTTGCTGGGAAGTGGGTGTGTTCACAGCTTTATCGCAGCTCAGATTTGTAAGGTAGGGTGGTTGTATCCTGACTCAGGGTTTTTCCTTGCAGGGGTGGCCCATTAAGTGACTCATCCTCGGAGAGGGTTTTCACGTTATTAAAAAAAATGCGCTAAACCTTGACGATAAAATGAGAGAGACGGCTAACATGACCCATATCAGGTTGGTCATTCTCTTCTTGCCGGTCCAACATGGACGTGCGGCACCTAGCTAGGGGTGGCAATCGTGTCGGGTTGGCGGGTCAGCATACCTTAACCTGAACCCGACCCGTTTATTAAACGGGTTGGCTGTGGCAAACACGAACCCAGCCCGTTTAATAATTGGGTAACCCGACACGACCCGCCAACCCATTTAATAAGTGGGTTGGGTCGGGTAAACGGGTTCTCAGGTTGGCGGGTTGACGGATCGGGTTGGCGGGTCGGGTTAGCGGGTTGATGGGTCAGGTTGGCGGGTTGACCCACCCGCCTAACCCGTTTATTAAACGGGTTCATTTTTTCCAAACCCGAACCCACCTAAGAGGCGGGTTGGCGGGTCGGGTCAGGTTTTGCCACCCCTAGACCTAGCCGCGATGGCTCAACTTACCGTACTTACGATCACTGTCCTGGCAGTGTAAAACTCTGTGGGCTTACCCTTGCCGGAGGGAATTGCCATGGCACCACTTTTGGTTTCAAGTACTGTAATGGCGCAAGTGGCCAAGGCCTAATCTAGCCCGGTTTATTCTCCTCTGTCTTATTGGGCATGTCCTATCTATAGACCTAGGAAGCCCAAACTGGTCAGTGATTGGCAGTCTAAAGGGCAACCCTTCATTTCCATCTAGCCAACATCAATTGTAAACTTTTACATTTTTGTGGTCCTCCACACACATATTACAAAACATAAAAGATGAAAACAATTAAGGAAAAAAATAAAAATAAAAATAAAATACAAAGCACTAAAGTAATGCTTTCACAAACCTCCAGCCTCCCCAAAATTATTAAGACATGAAACAGCTCAAGCTAAGTTCCAAAACCCAGTTTTTTTAATTATGACCAAAGGAAATGGCCACTGTGGAATAACACTTTAACCCTAACCCTAGCTGCACCATCTACTTCGTATGACCCAACAAGAATGCGTGTTGATATCTACTTGTTGATCTGGGAATCTAGTACCCATAAGCATCTTTTATGTTTTATAATTAATAAATCAACCAAAACCTTCCCTCTTTTTTAATTGTAAGGCAGCACCCGTAGGACCAGGGTGGTTAATTTTTCTTTAGTGGGTATTTACTAGGAGGACGAGTCCTAGTGCAGATGAAACTGGCATTGGGCTGGAAAGCAAGGCCGTGAATCTAGGCTTCACCGACTCAGACGCCATTAATATATATATATATATATATATATATATATATATATATATATATATATATATATATATATATATATATATATATATATATATATATATATATATATATATATGAGCCACTAGAATATGAGAACTGAAAATGTGAGAACTATCTTGTGAACCACGATTTTTATGAATTCTTGTTTTTTTTTTCTCTTAAATCTAACCACATGGATGTGATTTACATGCTTAGTTTATAAAGACTAGCTCTTGAATCATAAATGAGACTTTTTTAAGGCTTTAAAATCAATCTATCATAATCTTTATAAATATTCAAGCATTCAAAAATCACATTTTTTCATTGAAAATATATGATCATATTTGGCTCCTAGCAAATTTATCATGCCGAATACATGTCCAATGTTGAATTTACAAAAATAAGTTAGAAATGCCCATATTTTTAGTTCTCATATTTTAGTGACTAATATATATATATATATATATATAGATAGATAGAGAGAGAGAGGCACATTCAAAGAATAATTAATAGGTAGTTGTTAAACAATGAATAAAATAATTAAAAGAATCCACTGTGAGTCTGTGAGTGAGAGATATATTTATTTTTTATTATTATTTGTGAGTTGTGACTGCAAGGCTTCGTATAAGAGGACGCTTTTGCCGCTGGATTTACAACCTGGTTTTGTAAGTGACACCCACCCAGCCAAAACGAGCAATATTAATAAGATGTGAAAATGGTGAGAAGCAAAAACCCAAGAGAAAACATGTTAAGCTCTTGGTTAATTATCCATAAGGGCTCCTCTCATCTGGTTGCCAGGACGTTACAAGTTCGAAATCCACAGGGGGGTCTTTGCCACAAGGTCAAAGCTGGGTATACTTCTCCGTGGGTAAGGGGTAGAGCAGACGAGCAGTTCGTCATTTGGCTCAGCTCAGCACAGAAATTGAGCCCGACAAGCCGAGCTAGCCAGCTTGTTTACCTAAATGAGCCGAGTAACATGGCAAGTTCGGCTAGGCTTGGCTACTATATAAGCTCGTTTTGTAAATATATGTATATATATATAGTACATGTATTATGTATATTATATATATGATATATTATTAAGTTTTAAAAAATACTTTAAAACAATTTTTTTAGAAAACAAGCCAGCTCGTGATCTGCTCATAACAAGCTCAGGTTCAACTCACCTCAAGACGTGCTCACCAATCGAGCCCAAGAAAGGACAGAATCTTTGAATCGAATCGGTTTTCCAAAAGAAAAGCCCAAATTGGCACTAATCCAATAGAGTGAATTTATTTTTTAATTGCTTATTAAAATAAAAATTATCTATTTCAAAAGATCAGAAAGAAAAAAATTGTGTATATAATTAAGTCGATTCAGGCTGTATATCAGACCGATTCGGCCCGAAATGAAACGAAAAAAGGCCGACTCGATTCTATTTGATAACAATAACTTTGAGTTGGGAACTACTCGATCTGGTTCTAAATTCTAATTAATTAGTTATTGCATGGGAAATGTTTAGAATGTGGGATTTTACTGATTTTCTAAGGTCGGGACAAATCTGATCTCAGAGGGCCTGGTAAAAAACCAGACACCGACCAAGATCAGGATGTCACTCACGGATTTGTACCCTCTGGTTTGGACCTGTAACTATCAAAATCCATCATCTAGGACCTAGATCTAGACCCACCTAGGTTGGTCCCAGATCCAACACATTTATAGCCCTACGTTAGAATGTTCTAGCGGTCCCCCATCTGGGTCTAGGGGTCTTTTTTCTGATGCTCGGTTACCAGGCCCAATGTTATCAGTATCAGTGTGTATCGGCCGATACACATCATATTGGGAGAAAATCGATATTCTTCAAGCCTGAATAGGCTATTTTTTAATAAAATGTGCAAATATTATTTTAATAGTTTTAACATGTGTCACATTAGGATTGACACATAATTTTTATTTATTTCTGGGCCGATACAGAATGATTCATTTGAGTATCGGTATCGGCCAATACAGCTGAATCGGTAGCCAAACGATTCATGGCCGATACCAATACTAACAACATTGACCAGGCCACTTGGTTGGATCATAAGCTAAGCCTTCGAAAGTGGTAACAATTAGTCTTCCTTGACCAGGCCACTTGGTTGGAAGTGGATCATATCCATAATAGTGAGCTGATCTGGGAAATTGCATTGTTGTCTATAATCCAATTATTTCAACTTATCTCAAATTTTGTGATAAACGGCTGCGTCCAAACACCATAAATGAGATTAAAACCAAGCTCAGCTTTGGTCCACGTGCACGGACCGATTGATCCAGAACCACCACCTAAAGTACCTTTAGATCTAGATCCAGATCCAGATCCAGGATCCATTTATAACTGTATGATTTTCAATCACATGAGGAGGTCCTTATGTCTTAATTAGAGGTGGAAAATGACCACAGTTGTTTAAATCTCCACTGCATTCGAAGGTAAAATCTCAAGATTTATTTTAAATATTAGAAGTCAATAACTAAATTTTAAATTAAATGACAAGCAAGTTCGAGGGATGTGCCTGTCATCTGAAATATAATAGGAAGCTACTTGTCTTTGTTTGCTTTTACCTCAAGATAGAACATTTAACTAATATGAAGTGAATTACATTAACATCCTTCATGCACTTTTACCTCAACATAGGCGATTTAACAAATATGAAGTGATTTACACTAACATCCCTTAGAAGTCATGGAATGCCAAAATGCCAACCTTTTATCATTGATCTTGGAGTGATTAGATATGGATTTATTTATTTTTTAATATCAAGGAACTCATTAGGATCAAGCTCTTTAATTTGGCTCATCATATAGTAGTAAATTATGGGAGAGTGAGGAGAATTGATTCAAGTGTAGGTGCACTTGAGGCACCCATTCTCGAGCTCTTCCGAACATTCCCTATACACCGTGAGTTGTTCGATAAAGGGTCGTTTCAAATTCGAAACCCCAGTGCGCGCGCAAGTTGAAACATAAGAGAAAGCTTTTCTAACAAACAGGAGGATACCCTCGGGAAAGCTCTACACCAAAGGTGCTAAAATAGGACACACTGTCAATGTCACACATAAAAAAAGATGGTTTCTCCTCAAATAATAAATAAAAAAAAAAGTACACTCTCTAAAACATCAAAAAAAATCTAATTTTGTTGATCTTTAACACAAGGGATTTGTCCATATGGTATGAGTAACTGATTCAGAAAAAATATGTGGCTCCTCAAAGACACTGAATTAACTATTAAGCACATGTAGAATCATTAATTAGTTGGTAATCAAGCTCCACAGCATTAAGGCCATTTTGGTAATTTTCTTTGTTGACAATTTGCCACCAAAATCCTCTGCATAGAGTCAGCCGCCAGCTCGTTTTTCTAACCGTTGTGTGCATTTCGAAGATGCTCCGTATTTCTTTTTTCAAACAATTTCACATACTTGCATTATTTATAATGCTTAACATGTCTCACACTCTCTAAACCTCACCTAATCATTAAATTCCTGCACACTCATAATCGTCATTGGAGGCCACACTTTTTTTTTCTTCATAGAATTCAGTGAGGGACAGAGTTTCCAACTTCCAAAAAAGAAATACTTATTTGTTGGTTGCCCAATAAACTGCTGCCAAGTATCTCTTCTACCATTAAACAATCACCCAATAAACAACTTAATGATTGAATTGTACATACGACCCAAATATTGAAATAGTGAAAAAGAAAGGAAAAGGGACCATTTGATCAGTTGCAAGGTAGCAAATACTTGTTTATCACTGGTTGGAAGAATCATTCCTGACATGAGAGGGGGCGGTGCCCGGTCAGCAATGGAACTTATGGGCTAAGTTTCATTAGATCTTGACCATGTTTTTTCTTTTTTCTTATTACTTTGGAGTAAGATGCACATGGTTTCAATGTTATTTTCAACTGTGGATATAAATTAGGTGGCCGGTGTCTAGTGTAGGAAGATATGCTAAGTTTGGTTTCGATTATTCAAGTTTCAATGACAAGTACTGAACATTTATGTGTTGCTTTTTGCAGAATGAGAGGACCTAAGGTAGTGAATTTGAATGCTTTTCTGACTAAAACTGGGTTTGATGATTGAAAGGGAGATCCGTTATTTCCATTCTTTAAAGCTAGAAAGTGTTAGCAATAAATTCAGAATGATAATGCTCTCAAGATTCTAAAATGATTTATGTGGTACTAAGGAGGGGGGGGAGTGCCCGGTCCACCATGCAACTTGATGTTTGTTTGACTCACTTATAGCCGCCAAATTACTGCACAACCCTAATCACATGACCAAGACTTTCTTTTTCTTTTTCCAATAATCGAAGAAAAACTACCTCGCCCACTGAATTCATTGGTGTAATGCCTTTTGCCCTCGGGAGTACACCTAGCTTTGGCATGGTGGCAAAAGGTGCACTGTGGGTTTTGAACTCGTGATGTCTTATCAACTTGATGGCATTTCATGAGTCACCACTACAGAGCAGATCAAGTGATTTGGCATCCTCACAGTCCACAATGTATACAAAGACCATGAGGTCTTTGTGGGATGAAGCAATGGGCGGTGAAGACAGATCACCTAATCTGCTCTCTCGCCACTATCAGATGAGCAGAGCCCTTGTGGGCTTCATCTCTCTTTTTTATTCACGTGTGTGTGTGTGTGGTGGTGGTGGTGGTGGTGGTGGTGGTGGTGAGGGGGGGGGGGGGGTTGTTAAATGTTTCAGGGGCTCTTTTTTCTCTACTTTGGTACATTTTTTAAATTGCATCTTGCCTTCTAAGCAATGGTGGTGTTAATTACACAGCAAGAGAGCAACTAATTAACTAGTCATGCACAAACCTTGATGACTCCATGCTCATTCATCTTAAATAACTAAATTTTCAGGATTTCTTGATTTTCAAACAAGTACTTCAACATATTACTTGCTATGTGAACAAATAATGCACCAGGTAGAGTTATTTTCTTTGAAAAATGTTTACATCAAAATTAGATGACCTAAACAGGTTGCATAGTCACAAACGGTCGTTGTAGGAGAGTAACTTGTCTGACTAACAATGTTTCATCTTTGACAAGAAGAGATAGGTACTGGCAAAAAAAATCAATGGTCTTTTTCTGCTGGATCAATTACTTTGGAAACTTAAAAGATGGTTTGTGGTAAACCCTACAACTGATAAAGAAAAAGAAAGAAAAACATACATATATACAAACTGAGATTTCATGCATTTCAAGTTGGCAATATGTTTTTCAAAAATTGGTTATATATATTTTTCATTTATTAGATGATAAAATTAATTGGGGTAGGGTGTATCGAGACCTGCCGTGCTAAAAAGTCCTGTCAAGCTATGGTTGTTATGCCTCATGATGGCATAAAACCCCAAGACTGCCTCCTCTTACCCATCAGGGAGCCTGCTGTTTCAGCCATGCAATAAGAGATGTAGGCCCCGGGTATCAAACTCACGGTAAGTGGGTCCAACTTGCCAGGTGTGCAGAGCCTTCTTGAATTGGGATAAGCTGCAATGACATTGCACAAATGTAAGTGCCGCTGCGCCTGATCACCCTTTATCTGTTGTTGGGCCCACATTTGACAGGCTGTACAACAGCCTATGGAAGGTGATCAGGTGCAGCGGTACATTGCATTTATCCAATGTGATTGCACCAGATCCAGCATCAGCCTTTTTTTTATTTTATCGAAAAGGGTACTATACGGAGAAATGCTTTCCAAAAAGTGTGTCAGGCTAAGACTCTTGATGGGGTTGAAAATTAGTGATGCGTCCTATACATGAGTGAGCACCACAAACAAACATATAAAGGAATTGATTTTCATGGGAATGGTTATTTACGTGTGGAAGATAGGGTTTGTATGCAAAAGATTGACAAACCTTTGTGGGCAACTATGTATGAAGATACCAAAGGGGGCTTCGAGTGGTTGGTAGGAGTTGTCAGTGCACCTCTTCTTGTGGTGGAACGTTCACTACAAGAAAAATGTGTATTAAGGATGGACTCTATCCGTCGCTAATTCATCGTAAAATCCATCGCTAATGTGTTTAGCGATGGATTAGTGACATATAGTGTCTGTCGCATAACCCTAGTCGCTAAACAAAGACTGAATTTATCTGTCGTCAATCTGATGGGGTTGAATCTAGTGGTACATTGAATAATAACCAGTGAGGCTCTACCTAACCGAAGGCAGTTTATATGTTCCCCCTCCTCCAAAGACGGTCGTTAGCTACATCTCGTGTTCGGGGGTCTGAATGAATGCCACATGTATAAGCACATGGGGCTCATATCCCCGTGTGTGTCAGCATCACTTAGCATCAAAATCTGGTGCAGTTGTAAAGACTTAAAGTACCTTTTCCTGCTATGCTTGCCATGAAACGATGGTTTGAGAAAAGGACAAAAATGCTCTCCATCTAGAAAAGTGAAGCATCGGTTTGAGAAAATAACAAAAATGTCCTCCATCTAGAAAAGTGAAACACCGGTTTGAGAAAATAACCAAATTGTCCTCGATCTAGAAAAAGAAGGATGATCTTAACTCTTAAAATAGTCCAAACGTTTCATTTTTGCCTGAAATAGTAAACTTTTGCAACTTCTGCTGTAACAGAAGCTCTCTTTGATAACGCATCATTTGCTGTCGTCTGCTGCCACCGGACCCTCCTTTGTCGTCGTCTGCTTCCACCGGAGCACCCTTTGTCATCGTCTACTACCGCCGAAGCAACCTTTGCCTTTGTCTGCTATAGCCAGAGCACCCTTTGATGTCGTCTGTTGTCACCAGAGCATCCTTTGTCATTGTCTGCACAGTGGCAACATCGTTGCCACCATCGGTTGCGTCTCCCTTCTGGGTGTTTATGCTCCGTTGCCGGATTACCAAAACTCCTATCGTTTCAGTGAGTTTCGTGTAAGGTTTCATTATGTAAATAAATCAATTTATAAATTTGAATGCTAAATCTTATAACTGGGTGGTCATCTTCATGCTAAATAACATGTATTTTCATACTGAAATAAATCAATTTGTACCTATCCACCTTTTGGGCGTCAAAAAATAGTTAGCACGATTTATTCTTATGAAGGCCAAACATTTCAACGATATGTACTTATGAAGGCTAATTTTCTACAACGATTTATACGTTTGAAGCAGTAACAATTTAATGAAACTACCATGATTTGTACTTAATTTTGATAAATCGTACAACAAAGTATACGTATGAAGCCAAATGTTACAACGATATGTATGAAGGTTGCGATTTATACAACAATTTGTAAGTTTGAAGCAACAACTATTTATACATTTAAAGCACTAGCGATGTGTATTTATGAAGTTACCTCAATTTGTACTTAAGTTTGTTAAATCTTACAACGATGTTTACTTATGAAGCCAAATATTATGACGATTTGTAATGTTGATGATTGTTTAACGAATTGGATAATTTGTATTATTATATACTTGAGGAGGCGATTATAACGTATAATGATGCGGTTAAATTTATATGTTATGCAGGTTAGCAATGTCTACAGCTCGTCAGACAAGAAATAACCCTTTGTTCTATGGGATGAATATTAGAGAAGTTATCCGTCAGTCATATCTATATGAGTGTTATGAAAGGTATCACAATATAATGAAGATTGAGAATGATAAAGACAGAGAGAAAGCGTTGGAATTGTATTATGCGGAGGATTATCCATCAGATATTGAGGCTGAAGACCAAATGAAGAACGAAGAAGAACTAAAGATGAAGAAGAAGAAGGATGACAAAGAAAAGGAAAAGCAAAGGAATAAGGAAGAGGAGAACGAAAAGCAAAGGCAAAGAAAGAAGGCAGAGGAGAGGGAAAGGCAAAGGAAGAAGGAGGAGGAGAATGAAAGGCAAAAAAAGAATATGGAAGAGGAGGAGGAGAGGGAAAGGCAAAAAAATAATGAGGAGGAGAGGGAAAGACAATTGAAGAAGGATGATGAAGAGAAGGAAAGGCAACTGATGAAACAGAAATATTTTGAAAAGCAAAAGAGGATAAGGCAAATGAAAAAGGAGGCGGAGGAGAAGGAAAGGCAAAAAAAGAATGAAGAGGAGGAGGAAAAGAAGAGGGAAAGACAATTGAAGAAGGTGAAAGAAGAGAAGGAAAGACAAATAATGATGGAAGATGAAAGGCAAAAAAAAAAGCATCAGGATGAGAAAGAGAAGAAAAAGCAAAGAAAGAAGAAGGAAGACGAGGAAGAGAAGGAAAGGAAAAGAAAGGAGAAGAAGGACGAGGAAGAGAATAAAAGGCAAAGGAAGGAGAAAGAGGACAATGAAGGGAAGGAAAAGGAAAGTAAGAAGCAAGAGGAGGAAGAAAAGGAAAGGAAAAGAAAAAAGCAGGAAGAGAAAAAGAAGGAAAGGGAATGAAAAAAGCAAGATGAGGAAGAGAATGAAAGAAAAAGAAAGGAAGAAGTAAAGAAGGAGAAGGAGGATGAGGAAGAGAAGGAAAGGCAAAAGAAGGAGAAGGAGGACGATGAAGATAAGAAAATAGAAAGAAAAAAGCAGGAGGAGGAAGAGAAGGTAAGGGAAAGGAAAAAACAGAAGGAAGAGAAGGAAAGAGAAATGAAGAAATAAATTGAAAAGCAGATGAGGGAGGCAATGGAGCGAAGGATGAAAGAAGTAGAAAAGCAGTAGGATGTGGCAGAGCAACAAGAAAGTCAGAGGATGGAGGGAGGGAATGAAGAGGAGAAAATTGTGACCAAGGTACGTAAATCGATCTTGTTTTTCACAATTTACTATGATAGATATTACTGTGATAGCAATTACTATGTATATTGATTATTGTGATAGCGATTCATGTATAGCAATTACTGTAATAGCGATTACTGTGAATGATTTACTGTGATAGGTATTACTATGTATAGCGATTACTTTGATATCGATTACTATATATAGTGATTACTATGTATAGCGATTGTTGTGTTAGCGATTACTGTGATAGTGTGTGTGCAATAATTATTATTCATAGCGATTATTGTCTGCAGCTATGTGTATAAGTACAAATAAGACTAATTTATAATTGATATGAATAATATGTTATTTTGTGTTACAAAGAGGTCATAAGAAATGTAGAGAACCAAATGAAAAGCTTGGAGGACGATGTCAGTGGCCTGTAGTTCTGTCATGGTATGATCAGTTGAGTGCATATCAGAAGGATTGATTACGAAATATGCACTTTGATGGCCTTCTGAACCAGCATTATTTTGAAACGTGCTGGAACACCATGACCCACCTGGTAAATAAGTGAAATCATCAGATGAACATATTCCAGTTTGATTCTTTTGAGATCACCATGATCTTAGAAGATGTGACACAGATTATTGGCCTTAAGTACCATGGAAGTGTTGTCTTATTACGGGATTCAAACTATAACGCAAGAGAAAAGTGCACGACCCTTTTAGGAATGTCGATGGACGACTGGAGTCAATGTATTTATGGTGGAAGCAATTCCACATCGATGAAAGTTTTTTCTTTCCGTAATAAATGAGAAGGTTGGTCCGCTACATGTGCATTTGAAAGAGCTGACCAAGAGTTGCGCGACTTCCTTCTTTATTTTTTTGGTCTTACTTTATTTTTCGATTGTTCTGGTTCAAGAATAAGTTATTTGTGGCTGCAGTACCTGAAAGACTTAGACGAAGTCAACAACTATGCATGGAGTGCTGCTATGCTCGCATACTTGTACAGTCAACTTTTCCGTGCAAGTAAGGGTACAAAAACCGTTTGGGGGTTTTGGCCATTTGTTTAAGTATTTATTTATTACATATTTAGTACTTGTAGACTAAGATCTTTGAAGGTTGTAGTATTACTAATATATTGTTTTTGTAGGTCTGAGTGTGAGAGCATATTGTCGCGTTGCGTCCTCAGTGTGGCCCCGTGATTTATGGTTTTCTAAATATCGGTCGGTGGGCTAGACTAAATGTCAAGGAGGATAATGTTAAGTTTATTTTAGATGGGATGCAACTAAATGAGGTAAATGATTTAAAATCATTTACAATCGGTTCAACATTTATCATTCAATAGTATAAATCCTTGAAATGTTTAGCATTCTTAAATAATCATCGTTATAGGATTTTATCTTCATTAGTATAAATCGTTATCGCTTTAGTATTATTCTTAGTAACAGTCGTTGTAACATATTTAGCACTCGTTATCATAAATAATTTTAATATTTAGCATTCATTAGCATGAATAATTGTTTGTACCTAAACCATAATCTCGAATATACAGATTGTGTAGAGATCGTATGAAGATGGAGAGGACGAGGACCAAGAGCTTGTTGTTGAGGGTGCGACACTGTTTGACCACGATATTTGACTGTTTAGCAATTATGAAGCCGAGTTGCAACATGGTAGTCCAGTTCTCCTACAATCTGGCTTGTGGCAGTCTATCCCAAAGAAGCCTATGGAAGTGAGAATGAAGATGAATAGTGGTGGGGCCAGGAACGTGAATTGGCACAAACACTACAGGGAACAATAATTGGATAGCTGGAACAAAGGAGGTGTTCGTGTCATAGTGTATGATTATAAAGAACGATAATATGATCCTGACTATTTTCAAAAATATTGGGAATTCATGCATCAAAATCTGGAGATTAAGAATATTGGGAACCCATGCCTCCCCCCTGTCCCTCATCATGGCGTATCCCAGCATAGAAAACTCGTTCATCGTCTTCATTCGGCTACAACAATGATTACTTCAGTAACAGTACATGATAAGGATCGAACAGAGCTCATAAAAGAGAACGTAGTCTCTGACACAAGGTTTTAGATGTTGGAGAGGGAGAATAAGGACTTGCGGAAGGAGGTGAGCAATTTAAGGAGAAAAATGCAGTCACTGGTAGAGATGATGACCAGTGTTTATAATAAGATAGGGAGAACCAAGAGGCCACCGAGGATAGAGAGTCCACCAAGAAAAAGAAAGAGATGATTTGTATGTCATAGTCCATATGAGTCATCAATATTTTTATGCCCAAAGTTACAGGGCGTGTATTGAAGCATTTCACATTTTATTCAAACTCATTTTGTCTTAGACCGTCTACAAATAATTCATATTATTCCATGAAGCGAAACATTGTTAAACATGAATACAGGGTTTTCTTTAGCGTGACATGTATAGGTTCAACTCTTTGTGTGTTTATCATACCTGCACAAAAGTATTGTCTTCCATATGCTAATGCCCACTTCTCTTTTTCTGCATATAAATTTTGTAACTACTGACAGTCTTTAAGGTCATATATATGAATCATTTTCTCCCAATCTGACATAAAGGTGACCTCGCCTATGCTCTCAAGTACACACCTTGTAAATTTTTTGTCAAACCCTGTCTTCTGATTAAATATGTGTCTTATGTTCTTTGCTACATTTTGAAAGATATGCCATAAACATAGGCGATGATGTGCATCTGGCCACACATGAAACACTGCAGGCGTAATTGCACGATCACCATCTGTAAGTACAACTTCAGGTTGTTTCTCATTCATTATCTGTGTAAATACTTTGAACAACCACTCAAAGCTTTCCTTGGTCTGGTCATAAAAAAAACGTCACCTAATATACAACTCTATGAGTGATGGTTCATTCCGACAAACTGTGCAAATGGCCACTGTTCAATATTAATCTCCACTCTTGTATAAAAAACAAACACATCATTGAAGCATTCATAATCTACTCTTGACTTTGAATTTGCCCAAAACATATTCACAACATATCCAACTAGGGTCAATATTTGATTTCTTTTGTAAGTAATCAACCAAAGAACATATTTCTTTATTCTTCATGTTATATGTCATCTTCCTTCTCAAGTGATTTCTTAGATCCATAGGTGTGAATGACACATTCTCGCGACCACCATCTATGTGCGTAAATAAATTATATGTCTTACTTGGTGCAATGTCGGCACTATCAGCTATTTCAGCCATTGCAGCATGCGCTACAGTTACTTTACGATGTGACCTTAACATAGGGGTCATAAATGAAGCAGATAAATCATGATTATGATCATTGATTAAAATACAAACTATATATTTCTCATTCAGAAGTCTCCTTAACACCATTCTCACTGGACATCCACATCTTGATTCTGACATGCTCCTTGTTGGATTTCTAATTGATTTCTTCTAATCTTCCTTAGAACAAACATATGTCTTTCTCAGCACGATACCTTATGCATTTTTTAACCAAGAAAACCTTCTAACATTGAAGCCAAATTTTAAGGCATAATTATTGTAACATTTATATGCAGCATCTTCAGTATTAAACTACATTCTTTCTACGGGAACATAGTCAGGTGTACTATCATGTATATTCCTAGTGCCTGCACCTTTATCAAGTGTACTGTGAGGATCGTCTACCTCATTATCGAATTGCATTTCTTCTGCTGGAACATTCAAGTCAAGTGTAAATTCAATGCTTGCACCCTTGTTATCATGTGCATCATTAGTGCACATGTTCACTTCTTCAGGTGCGTCATTAATATATATGTTCACTTCTCCATATCTTTCAAATGATTGAGATAGATCATCTTCATTACAACCAGATGATAAGTTTACCACTGTTATAAGCAAGATATCAATTTGTGTTAGCAAGCACATACATTTACTATGATTTATTCAAGATGCATATAACAATAGATACTGATAAGGTTAAGCAAGTCAAAGAAATGATTTAATGAATCACAGTATAAAAGCAACAACGGTTTGTTATTTGCTTATACTATGTATCAAGTTGCTACTTACCATGCCAATAAAAGAAATGACATGTTGTACATGTGTGTTGACGATAGCATTTTAATTATATCTACGATGTTGTGAAGCGAGTTCAATAGAAATCGCTAAATGAGCAGCGATTTGAATACAAAAATCTTCATTGCAAGCGCATAAAAATGTATTTCTGCATGCACACGTTTTAAAAGTCTTTCTACAAATATCTTATAAATATATATACTATAAAACACATAATATCTTACAAATTGATATACATATCGTATAATATATTACAAATCGATACGATAATTTAGCATAATACCTTACAAATTGATACTAAAAAACACATAATATCTTACAAATCGATAAATATATCACAAAATATATTATAAATCGATACAAAAATTTAGCATAATAGCAAACAAATCGATATTAAAAACTAAAATAATATCTCACAAATCGGTAGTATGTTACTAAAACCGCGATTTGAGATACAATGCATATACTGAGTGAATGGAGGATACCGAATGGGGTAGAGACCCTTCCTCGCAATTGTAAACAAGCATTCTTGACAACAGGTCCCAGCGTCTTACAAATATCGATAAGTTTCCAACCATCAAAAGGACAAGATCCATCTGCAATAACAAAACAACGCTTTAATGACACTTGCGACGCCTTATTGGCACTGGTTGGAATGTTTGTGCATCATTGCTTTCTTCTATAATGCCTAACGACAATGAAAAAGAAGAGAAGACTATAAAAGAGATGACCGACAAATTTGTCTATGATGCCCACCAATGATCGAACAAATCGATCGCAAACACGAGAATGTTTTGTAATACAAGACAAGAACGAGAAGGCGGCAATGTGTTATAAAACATGCTAAAAAATAAGGCAGGAACCTCGACTCGAGATGACAGTAAAGTTTGTGTTGTTAAAGGGAGCTCCTGTTATAGTAGATGGGGGCAAAAGTTTACTGATTAGGGCAAAAACAGAATATTTGGACTTTGAAGAGTTAACATCATACTTTCTGGATGG
Organism: Nuphar pumila; assembly: GCF_984573655.1. Lineage (NCBI taxonomy): Eukaryota > Viridiplantae > Streptophyta > Magnoliopsida > Nymphaeales > Nymphaeaceae > Nuphar > Nuphar pumila. The sequence continues at coordinate 8,927,480 of NC_143265.1, forward strand.
AGGACTTTTTTTGTCCTTTTCTCGAACTGTCGTTTTTCCTTTTTTTGAATGAAGGATATTTTTGTAATTTCTTGAATCAGTGTTTCATGGCCAGTATAGCAAGAAAGGGTACTTAAGTCTTTGCAACTGCACCAGATTTTGATGCTAAGTGATGCCGACACACATGGGGATACAAGCTCCATGAGCTCTTATACGTGGCACTCATTTGGACCCCCGAACACGAGATGTAGCTAACGGCCGTCTTCGAGGGAGAACACTCACCACCCTTTCCTGCCTAACCCCAGTTTGCCTTTCAAAAAAAAAACTAAGAAGATAGGATTTAGTACTTAAAAGAAGGAAGAATAAAGAGGACTGTTCATGTTGTGTCAACTTGAAGTTTCCATTATCTCAGCAACATATCAAAATGCAAGAAAGATCCCAGGAGGCATCCTTATTTCCACAACAAAGGACAGTGTCCGTGTCATAGAGTTTCTTTTTCTGTTGATTGCATGGAGAAAGTGACACTGAGTTAAGAGACCCGCCCAAGTATGTCCCAAAGGTGTTTGGCGTAGTGGGATGGGGGCCTAGGCTGCTTCTTAGGTGGTCTAAGTTCAAATCTCATGGGCATCACCCTCGCGCAAGTCGAAGCATGGCAACTCTCTGGGGCCAAGGGGTAAACCCACGGAGTTTTACACTATCAGGACATTGATAGTAAGTATGGCAGGAAGAGCCAGCGCAGAAAGGTCTCTTACCCAAATATGGTTACCATGCTTGGTGGCGTAAAAAACCAAAGCCATTTTCCTTGCTCACCAGAGAGCCTACTGCTTTTGCTTTGTGGTATGACATTCTTCATCTTGAATGCCTTAAGCTGATCCCCCCTAGCAAGGTGTGAAGAACTCTCTCTCTCTCTCGCGCGCGCGCTACAGCGCGTCCAATGCGTGCCTCTAAACCTACCTTCAATTTAAGTTCGGTTGCCACTCACAGATTTTCTCAACATCTCTCTCTCTCTCTCTCTAGATCAGAACTCATCTAATTTGATTAAAAGACCTAATTGGTTGTTTGTTTTATAATCCAGACCGTGGATTAATTGTTGGTGGCACACAAATTTCTGCATGAAATGTAAAAGTTTATATCTCAAAGATATCCGGCACCTTCCATTGATTCATGTTCTTGGCAATTGGATTGCATATATGCAAACATGCATGTCATAAAGGATAAGATATGCACACAGTCGAATCTAACTAAAAATACAATTCACTCATTTCCTCTCACAAACTGGGAAGAGATAAAAGACCAAGCCATGTGACTCGGCACCCCCACACCCAGTTAGTGGCCACACTTGAAAACAAGCTCCAGTAAAAGACACGTGGGAACGAAAGGTGTGGGCCATCCCCTCTTAGTTATAGGAATGGCACACGTCCTCATGGGATTCAAAGGGGTCCCACAGTGCATGTGCAGGTTTTCTTGTGGCACGTGTCACCTGTCTCACCAATGATTTGTGCCCTATCAACTTCATTTTGGACCATTGGCAGAGTTTGGTTGCCCCCCAAGTTCCTTTTGAAAGCCCTAGAAGCCATGGCTTGAGCATGTCTATTCATGTGGATTTGACCAAAGTCTGTTGGCTTTTTGGGTTTGGTCAGGTGGTATAAAGGCTTTACACGTCAAACCAAACATATGGAAAGATGCCTTGTTGAGGGAAATGCTTAGTTTTCTTTAAGCCAAGCCGGGGTTAAGCAGACCCCAGTTATATAATGATACCATTGGGGTCCGAACTTGCAACGTTCCAACACAAGGTGATGTGCTCCGTTGGTGGAAATAGGAATGGCAGTGAACTGGGGCGGAGGCCGGGGGGACAAGGTTTTCACCCCCGTCCCGTCTCAAAATTCTGCCCTCTATCCCCGCCTTCATCCTCGCATGGGTTTTGATTTTAACCTCCATCACTGCCTCCATACCCGTTTCATGTCCTCCATCCCCAATCCAAACGGGATGAGGAGGGGTGGTGCCTCGTTTCTCCCCGATCCAATATCATTCCTAAGGGTATTTTTAGTTATTTTACTAACGGAGATCAGGGACAGAACGGGGTGGGGGGGGGGGAAAGCGTAAGTTCATCCTCCGCTTCTATACCCACACAGGTTTTGATTTTAACTTTCATCCTCGCCTCCATCCCCGTTTCATGTCCTCCATCCCCGGTTCAAATGGGATGAAGCGGGGCAGGACCCCATTTTTTCTGGGTCCACTTTCATCCCTAGGTGGAAATGCTTAGTTCTTAACACAATAAGATTTGGGTCCGATTAATACATGGACCCATGTATAGTTTGTGAAATTTTATTTTAGACTTGGACCCAACTCGAGTTTCGATTAAGACCTGTAATTTTTCAATGTAAAAATGATAAAAAAATATGGTTTTATAAGGTTTGGTTCATGTAATTCTTATCAAGTTCGGGTATGATTTTTTATAGTGAACCTTATTAGACTTGGGTCTGGACTCGATACCATACCCAAAAATTTGGTCCAAAACTGGTTCCACCTGGGTCCGAATCAAACCAAACCCGTTGACACCCTTACCCCTAATGTGATTCAAACAAGAGACCCCTCAATTATGCTAGTCTAACATTACCATTCAGTTAGTTCCAGTTAAGGCAATTTCCTAAAACTACATTATGAGTACATTTTGGGTCAGTTGATAAAGGATTGAATTACAATTTACATCCATAGTCACATATCTCATTTTTGGGAAAATCTCAACGAACGAAAATCTTCTGATATTTTCAACGATCTCATTTTTCTCGAGAAAATACATCAGTATATAAAATATATTCAATAAAACTATGTAATAAACATATTAAAAATGCATTCATATGATTTTAACATGTTTCAAACATGACATTTCAAATAGGCTTTTGTTTTTTTTAACATCATTCCTTTAAAGCAAAATAACGGCCATTGAAAATATCATGTTAAATTAAATGTGTTTTCAAAATACCGATGATATTTGTGACTATGACTACATCATCTTGCAACTACCGTGCTATTGTTTGGTAAGAATAAAACTGCAGTGCTAGCTCTTGATTGGGATGGCAGTGGACCCGGGGAAAACCGGGATTCGTCTAAACCTGCCCCGTTTAAGGCGGGGATGAAAGACGCAAAATGGAGAATAGACCAAGGATGGAGGTGAAAATCAAAACCCGTATGGGGATGGACTTACTCTTTCCCTCAACCCGCCTCGCTTTGGCCTCGATGCCCATAATAAAATTACTAATATACACTTATTATATTATAAAATAACATTTAATCTTATATATATACATATATATATATATATATATATATATATATATATATATATATATATTTCTAACCTTAAGTTTTAACTTCTTAATCCTAAAAACAGGTCTCCTTTCTCTCTTCTCTTCTTCCTCCAACGGCTCTAAAGAAAAACCATGTAAATCCTGTATTGAGAGGAAATGAGGATCTATTTGAACTCGCTCTATTTAGAATAACTAAATCCATCTGTTTTTCACAAAAAGGAATAACTAACCCATCTTTTTCACTTGGGTGATAGGGCTATATCTAAAATAGTATAGACATACACATGGAAAAATAAAGCAGATTCCTTTACGTGACTAAATTTCAAATTTATAATGTGCACTCTACAGTAACATATCAAGCTGCAATTATTGGGAAAATATTGGTTACACTACTTTGTATCATTCTTCATAGTGACAAATATAGGCGATATTCTGAAAATATCGTGAAACAACATGACCTTTTAGCTGCTATTTTAAATTGCTAAAATATCACTATTATTTTCACATCACAATATTATCATTATGAGAAATACATATTTATATTTATATATATATATATATATATATAATCTGTTTATTTTTACAGTTTTTTTCTCACATTTTTAATTAATTTATTTATTTTGTCAATAAAAAGGTGGCAAAATAAAATTTTCAGTTCATCATGAGAATTTTGCTGCTGTTATTCTCCTATTTTAAACTTTTGGCTTTATGCTGTACTCTTGTCAAGTTTTACAAATATGATGTATATGGTTTATGGGTTAATATTGGCTACTAATGAAGGTACAATACTAATGACTAGAAAATACTTTTTTCTTTAGAAAATTTTAACCTTTTGTAGATCAAATGTTATTGTTTAGTAGGAAAATTGTTTTGAATCATGTGATTGTGACAAGTAATCAGGTTTATAAAGGGGGTCCAAAAATCAACGGCTGACAATGTGCCAAAATTTCATAACTCAAAACATGATATTTTTACATCAGATCGAAAAGTACAATGCAAGGCTTGATCCTTAGCAAACAAACCATGTTGAACGCATTTATGTGGTTAGATTGAGTAGATACAACTTGCACTTATGATTCTTAGCTAATTAGTTTTGTACCTTCATTAGTAGCCAATATTTACTCATGGTTTATTTAGTAATAAATATGCTTTAGATTGTTTGATTGTGTTTGTGCGTCAAATTTTCAAAATCAACAGCTTACAATACATGCATTAAAATCACACGATTGAAAAAGAAAATGAATTCATGCACATGTTCCAAAGTGGATACCTAATAAATGAACCGTGTTGAGCACATCTGCCGGGTCAGATTGATCAAATAAAGCTGGGATGCACCATTTATTAGAAAATACAAGAGAGCAATTAATGTCTCAAAGTTATACAATTGACATGCTATAGTGACAAATAATATACAATGTCACTAAGGGGAAATGATTAAATTCAATGTCTATAAAATCAAAAATATTTTTAATATTTTTAAATTGTTAAGAAAAAAAATGATCATAGTATATGACAAAAATGATACGATTCTTGAAATGCCTTTAAACTTTTCAAATTCGTCGGCTGTCTAAAATAGCAAATACTAATATTTTTAGGATCATTTTAGCATTCGCACCTATCATTTTCATTTTCGATGCGAATTTCCTCCATATGCAAATTTTCTCTATCTCCACCAAAAGTGTCTTAACAATACATATTTTATGTGAATTTAATAAATTTTTTATGTGAGGTAACTTAACTATTTTTGAGGTTTTTCGGTTTGAGTTTAAAAAAAATGCATCTTTTTTATATATTTTTTAAAAATTTTCATGCGAAATAACTCAGGTATTTGTTGTTTCTCGATTCGAGTTTAAAAGAAATTTTACAGACATTTTATGTGAATTTAAATATTTTTTATGCGAAGTAACTCAGGTATTTGCGATATTTGCTATATTTCGTAGTTTGAGTTTAAAAGAAATTTTGCAATTTTTTTATGTGAAGTAACTCAGGTATTTGTGATGTTTGGAGGTTCGAATTTAAAAGAAAGTTCTCTCACACTTATTTTATGTGAATTTCATAATTTTTTTATGTAAAGTAACTCAAGTATTTATGAGATTTGTAGGAAAGAGTTTGTAGCGCATTTTTTCTTGTCAGAAGAAAATGGCTTGGGTTTCTTTCCTTAAGTTACCTCACATAAAAAATATAATAACGTTGCATAAAAAATATGTGAATTTATTTTTTAACTCAAACCTCCAAACCTTGCAAATAGTTGAGTTACCTCGCATAAAAAATTCACTAAATTTCGAAACTCCAAATCTCGCACATATTTGTAAGGTAAAATGGTCCTAACAATAACAATATTTATGATTTTGGACAGCAAATGAACTTGAAAAGTTTTAAGGCATTTCACGAAATATATCATTTTTGTCGTACACTACGGTCATTTTTTTTGAAAAAAATATTTGTGTTTATGTTTCCATAATTCTACCAGACTTTTTTGTAAGATTGCCTTCCATAAAAAAGTGATAAAGATATTAGAAATTCTGCAAGTCTCTATGGAGCTGCTAAACAAACCGATCTGCTCGTGGCTCGTATCGGTTCAGCTCGATCGTGATTGTCAAGTTGGCTTGGAAAGACAAGCCACAAGCTGCTCGTATAGTGTAACCTAGCCGAGAATGAACAATGGGTGTTTGTCTGGGCTCAGCTTGATTCGTTTAGATGAGTTTTATATAAAATTTATGCGTAATATATGTTAAAAAAACATATGGAAACTCAATTGGTTTAGTTGGGTATCTAGGCAACCAAGAGCTCAGGGTTTTCATTTACACTATGAACCCTGTAAAAAAATAGTTTTTTTATTTAACTAACCAGATGTGTCAAGCTGAGTAGTAGCCTGCAGCAAACGAGCCCAGCTTAAACATCTCAATGTTCAGTTCATTTACCTCGTTTACCAGCCTTATGTCTCTACATACCTATCTAGGTGGGTCAGCTTTAAGGCATTCAAGTTGTATCCATTCAATATATATCATGGGTATGCATTCCTAGCGACAAGGTCGAAGTCAAAAGTAAGGCTGGTAAATGAACCGAGCATGTGACTCGTCACAAACTCGTTCGTGATCGGTTTGTATAGTTGGCGAGCCAAGCTCAGAGCAGCTCGTTTAGCTTGAACGAGTAGAACCCGAACACAAAGTGATCGGCTCGGCTTGAGAGTGCTTGTATAGATAGTATATATATTGTTATAGATAATATATTTTATGTAATATATAAAAGAAACAATGCATAATATATATATATATATATAAAGGAAGGATGCATGAAAAATATATACATAAAATATGGACTATTATGTATAATTTATAAAAAGTTATATATATTTTAAGTATAATATATAAATATATATATACCATGTATAAATAACATGAAATGTTCTTACACAAGCCAGCTTGGCTTGTCTCATTCAGGAGTGAGTGAGCTCGATCTTGGCTCAGCTAAACACAAACACGAGCAAAACCATGAGCTCAATCCACTGGTAAACGAGCCGAGCCTGAACATGCCCTGATCAGTTGGTTCGGCTTATTTACCAGCCTTAGTCAAAAGAAAACTATCCTCGATGACTAAGAAAAATCAATGTTGTCAAAATCGTATCGGCAATTCGAATCGTTTGGTCATCGATTCCTGATGATAAACATTTTTTTCCTTTTTGAATATTTGCATAAATAAATATTTATCCTCATAAAAATAGCATGGATTTAAGAATTTCCCCTGTACAAGTAACTGCATTCTTGGGCTAAACCTTTTTTGTTTTTTTGTTTTAGCCAAATTTCTATTTTTAGGCTAGCTGAAAAACTAATAATTACATGCATGCACACATCAAACAGCATACGAGCAAAAAACAAACACCACAATCCAAAGAAACAGCCAAAAAAAAATATCTACCGAGGTGGCTCACTCAAAATTTACTCAGTGAATACCATTTTCACCTGTGGGTGAAGAGCCAAGCGCAATGATTGACTCCAGCACCGGAGCGATTTGGGGAAGAGGATTAAATAATCCTCCTTATTTATTAATAATTCTTTTTTACCACATAGCTTGACTTTTTACCTTCCCTTCTCTTTCTTTCAATCATTGCTTAATATTCTAATCCATCTTCATCCATTTAATAACAGTAAAAAAAGTGAAAGATTGCAGTAAGAAAAAGGATAGAGTGGAAAGTGGAAACTAACCTGAGAAAAATAAAAAAATATTCAACCTAATCCCTATACTTCTTTACCCATCATGTGGTCACCACAGTAATCCAGAGGTGCATAAAATATCAGGAAAAAGAAAATAAAAACCATTTTCTTAATTTTTATTTACTCTCCATTTAAATTAACCATTTTCTTCTTTTTTTTACCCATTAAAGTTTGACAGATTCATCTCTCTAAAAAAACAATTTCTTCATTTTTTTTTTGTTTTCTCCCTGTTTAAATTGACATATTCATATCTCTCTCTCTCTCTCTCTCTCTCTCTCTCTCTCTCTCCTTCAACATTTTGTTGATCTTCATGAGTGGTAATGTTGAATTACTTTCGGCTCTCTCTCTCTCTCTCCAAAGTACTCTTTTTTTTAAAGAGAAAATGGGATTTGATGATCTGGCTTAGAGTTTTCATGGCTATTGAAATAATTAAACTTCACAAGTAATTTCTTTGTTTTTGCTTTGATGGGTTAACGGAGAGGAGGAGACATAACCAGCTTGACGTTGAAGGCCTGTCATCTTCACCATTGATTACGGAGATTAAGGGTCAGCATTTCCCTCCCCTTGTCATCCGGACTCTTGTTCCCTTCCTCTCTCATCACCAATCTCTTCTCGGTCTTTTCCTCCTCCCCTCTCTCTCAAGAAGTACAGAAATAAATAACCCTCTCCATACCTCTTTTTCTCTCTCTGAGGGTGTTAAGATTTGTGGGGTTTTGCTTGAAAGCAATTGGGCTTCAAAACCGCATCTGTTTTTAGTCTTTATCTTCAACCATTTTGATTGGTAGAGAGAGGAAACCATTTCCTTTTCATTCTCTGTGGTTGAAATTTTGTGGGCATCTTCTGATTTTAGCATAGGTTGCGCTTTCTTCCCATCTGAGATGGAAAAAGATAATTTTCTGATGAATGGCAGTGGCAGGAACCCCTCTACCTTGAACTACAGACCCCCCACCATGGATATCCATGGTGACATCCCTTCTTCCTCCCCACCCGAACCCCTTCCCCACTCCTACCTCAACGTGAATTGGGAGTTCCCCAACGATCAGAGCCTTCAATACCACTCGGCGTTGAGCTCAATTGTCTCCTCGCCGACGTCGTCCGGCGACAGCGTCGCCATTAAAGAGCTCATTGGGAGGTTGGGGAGCATCTGCAACTCTGGGGAGATTTCCCCACAATCGCAGACGATGGGGAATTATAGAGTTGGAAATGTTAGCTCGAATACTTCTTGTTACAGCACCCCTTTGAATTCCCCTCCCACTCTCAATCTTGGGATGGATCACTCTAGAATGAATGGGAGTCTGCCCATTTCTGGGAATTCAATGGGTGCTCACCATAGCATGACACAGTTCCCATCTGACCCGGGTTTTGTAGAGAGGGCTGCTAAGTATTCTTGCTTTGGGAACAGGGGTTTAGGTGGGTTTGGCTTCCAGGAGCCTGAATTGCCTTACAGTGGCAAGCTGTCTAGAGTCTCCAGCAGCCAATCTCTCAAGGGTGGGGCTCAAATGAGCAGGGACGTCTCTGCTTCGGCCAATTTATCCGAAACAGAGATGAGGTCTGCGTCTGGTTGTGTTGGTGGTGGCAGCAATGGCGCTCCGGATCGAAAGTTTATCAGGTTGTCGAGAGCTTCCACTCTCGTGTCGGACGAAGCAGAATTCAGCGGCGGCCGCGAGGAATCGACTGCTTCCGATCAGATCGGGATCGGCGAGCTCGGACCGAAGACTCCTGGGGAGACCAGCAGCAGAAAGCGAAAGGCAATTCCGAAGGGAAAACCAAAGGAAGCGCCCGCTTCTCCGAGTTGTAAGCCGACAAAGGTATTCTGAGAGATTCCCTCATTTCTTTCTCAATTTTGGTTCAGTGTAGGCCAATTGTGGGCTCTGTCCCAGTTTGTTGTGAGTAATTTTCTTATGTTAATCTGTTTTTAGTATTAATTTGGTGTCTTTTATGCTATAAGAATCTGATGATAGCTTCAGTTTCAAATGACAAATGAAAAAAATGCGAATAATTTTGCAAATTTGGGGGACCCTTGTCAAGGATCATTTGATAATTTGGTATACTTGTGATAATGCCTGCAGAACGCTGAGGCAGACGAGTCAAAAATGAAGAAAAACAGAGGTACAGAAGCAGGGTTCAATGAAGAAGATGAACCAAAGCCAAAGGCTGAGCAGAATGATGATTCAAATTCTGGAGATGGAGATCAAAAGCAATCAAAAGAAACACAAAACCTCCCTGAACCCCCCAAGCAAGATTACATCCATGTCCGAGCCAGAAGAGGCCAAGCAACTGATAGCCACAGCCTTGCAGAAAGAGTATGAATTTGCCATCATGATTTCCTCTCTGATCATTGCATTGCAACCGATGCTAATCGTTACATCTGCTTTTTCAAAGGCTTATACTAATCATCTGCTCTATGACAGGTGAGAAGGGAGAAGATCAGTGAGCGCATGAAGTTTCTGCAAGATCTTGTCCCTGGATGCAATAAGGTAACTCTGCATTCTTGTTGTCATCTATAGGCATTCTCTCTTACAATTAGCAGGAGGAGGACTTAAATTCAGGCAACGGATTGTTCTTGTAGGTAACTGGAAAAGCAGTTATGCTCGATGAAATCATAAACTATGTGCAGTCATTGCAACGACAAGTTGAGGTGTGTATTTGATCTCCACAACAAGACAGAAGTTCACAAGAAATTTAAATTACACCACTGGTTAATTGTGTATTTTCCGCTATGTTTCAGTTTCTTTCCATGAAGTTGGCCACCGTGAATCCGAGACTCGATTTCAACATGGACGGAGTCCTTCCGAAGGATGTAAGTTCTATTTTGACTTTATATTTAACTTGTGATTGTGGCCTTATCTAATTTGCCTGATCTGTTGAACCTGATATCAGATGCTTCAATCACGAGGATCGTCTTCACAGATGATGTACCCTTTAGATTCATCTGCCTCAACATTTCCATATGGTAACCATCCCCAACAGGGGCCACACCAAAGTTCCATCACTTGTGCAACGGAGACGCAATGCTTCGCAAATCCATTAGACTCTACTCTGTCTAGAACTCTTGGCATGCAATTGCCTGTGACTGATGGATACGGAGATGCTTCTTCGCAGGTAATTTTTGTAAATTTCTTTTTGCATTGAATTTTTGACAGTAATCAGAGTCGGGAATCCTGATAAAAATGGTATGTTGTGCCAACTTTTAGCTCACAACCTTTTGGGATGATGAACTTCAAAGTGTTGTCCAGATGGATTTTGGACAGAATCAGGAAGCTGCATTCACTTCACAAAATTTTCATGGTTGGTGAATTGTTTTGAGAAATCAATTTCTTCTCTTTCTTTGTTGGGGACTCGAATTATATGCTTATATCTTATAATTTTCTTAATGCAGGCTCATTGTCCACACCCCACATGAAAATTGAGCTCTAATTTATGAATTGGGAGCACGGCCTCTGGTTTGAAACACTGCACTTAAGAAGCTCAACGAGAGCACTTTGAGTTGGCCGGGGGAGTGGTCCTCTGTATATAGGAGAACTAAGATTGCCTAGCAGACCAAGTCACTAAAATTATCATTCAACCAGGTTCCTCAGCAATCTCTTAGTAGGTCCTTTTTTTCTCTTCTGGCAACCGATTTTTTTGCAATTTTTTTTGTGATGTACCACCATTGTATAATTCTAGGCTAATTGCGTCTCTGTGGTGCCAAGCTTCTCACCACATGTAAGATGTAATATGGTAACTGGTAAGTAATCAGAAGGTTGAATCTGTAGCCATCACCTTCTTGATCAGACAGATGATGTTTCTACTATTCGTAGTTATCAAGTCATTAAGATTTTGATGAAGTCATCCCGATTCTCGCCACAAATCAATTTCATTTACATCATGACAAGTTTGAAAACATCTCAGCATCATTTCACTGTTAATTTGCTTAATCTCTGTCATGTTTAGTCCACATCCTTGCTTGTGACCAGCTGTACTAAGGGCCCCCAGATTGTTTATCAGTCCTATATATATAGTGTGTGTGTGTGTGTGAGCTGGAGTCAACTGTGATTGAGCACCTGATGCTTCAATTTTTTGTCACCCCCCCCCCCCCCCCCCTTAGTCTATTTCATTTGCAGGCCAGCTACAAAAGTGTGAAATGTGATCTCTACCTACTTTTTTACAAGTTTCTCTTATCCTGTGGATAATTGATAAAATAGACCTGGATACTTCTTTATCCCCATGTCATGTCTCCCTATACACTATTGTTAATGGGAAAATACACAAAAACAGCGTGTCCCTTGTCCTTCAGAGTATACTTGGAATATGCTGTGCTGGAGGTTTGAAGAAAATAGAATACAAGCAAGCTGACCAGAAGGGGATTGGCTTAGGCCGATGAAGGGAAGCTTTAGAGTCCATTTTCCAAAAGATAGATACATTGACTGTTAAAAAGAGGAAGAAATAATGGAATAGACTTGAGTTGGAAGATGCCATTAACTTTTAGAAAGGCTGCTAGTGGATGTGGAAAGAGCAAGGTAAGCGGGTTGGGCTTATTCAGACTCGGAATTGGATGAAAAAACCATTACGGAACACAGATCTAAGTAGCTATTTATCATAATCAGATAACATGTAATCAGAGCATGATCTAGTTGGATCTAGGGTTGTATTCAGATTAGGACATGGATGCGGAAAAGTAAAATGGAAACCGACCCGATTAACTATTCAAATATGTACTTCCTTACTGAATCCGACTAAATTGATTTGGATCAGCCAGATATCCAATGCAAACTCTTCTTGTTTACAACCATAAATGGAATCCAGCATTCATTCACCGAAATCGCCGTGTTAATGAATTTGGTTATAGAATTTTGTATCCTTGATGAGGCCATCCAAAACAATGGAAAATAACAAGAGGGGGGGACCAAATTTGTGATAGTGAAAAGTGATTCACCGTTTGCTTTTTCATATCCTTTACAAGAAAAATTCTTGTCTCGAAAATGAAGGACCAAAGCGAAGCTGGCATGTTTTATGGGCCAAGGTAGCAATCACTGACAGGTTAGCTGTATCTTGGTCTCATAAACCTCTCTTAAGAAAGACCACACCTAGATGCAAATGGGTTGAACCTTGACTGGCTCTGTCACACCCAGTAAGCACTAAAGCTCTGTGTCTTTGTGTGTTTGAGCAGGCATGCAAACAATTTCAAAATTCTGTAATTTCTTTAATATGCTCAGAAGGTTTCACAGAGTTTGAACTTTGACGAAGCTAGTGGATTATTATGATTGTTATTGGGTCCATTATCCAGCTGTCACTGTTGCCATTAGTGAGCATCATCAATAACAATCTTTCCTGTCTCTTACCCAGACAAGAATTGCTTTACATTTAGGTTTGTTTTGGTGATTTTGTGTGTTCACCAAGGGATGAAAACAAAGGCTGACATGAAATGATTGCTACAGTTCTTTTTTGCCCCATGATTGTAATTCAGGATGACATGCTCTGTGATAATATGGCCTACTAAAAAATATTGTCTACAATAAAAACCAAATAGCATTTGCAAGCAATTGAATGTGGGCCATGATCATCCCTTACAGCAATTAATTGTGTGTTCATGTTCATTCCTTCATGTCAAAGAAGACAAGGGCACAAACCCAATTGATTTGTGGCCTCTTTGACATGACAATCAATATCACTTCAGTCTTGAGCTTTGGGACTAGCATACTTAAAGGGTATGTGTCCTGTCTGTCTGCCTTTGCTTCTCTGATCAACAGACCACACTGAACTACTTGAATGGTGCTCCCTATGCACTTGACACCCCAGTGCTTAGAAGTTCTAAATTTCTAATTCACAAAATTGTTTGGCTGCATTTTTTAAGGGCAATACAATTATATATAGCTGATTTAGATTTTTTGGTCCACTTTTTTCAGCATGAATCGTCACAAATGTGAACTGGTTAGAACTCAGGATTGTAAAACTAATGCTTTGGACAAAGGTGATAAGAGTTCAAAGGAAATAAATATAACCATGAAAGATGCAGTCTTATGTCACGAGATCGAAACCCACAGGTATGCATCCCTTGCCATGCGGCTGAAGCTGGGGTGTATTTCCTGGTGGGCAAGGAGGACTTGCGGTTTTTACACCAATTAATTCACAAGTGAGTGAGGCACTCTCCGCCCGTTATCCAAAAAAAAAATGTGGTTAGTCCTCTAGATGAATGTGAAAATTTATTTCCCAACCACGTTCTGGCCATTGCATTGCTCCTTTTTGCTTTTAATAACAGACAAAATTTACAGTCTCCTGAAACATTTACTGCATGACAGTGGAGCAAAATAAACATTTATTACATGCGCTCACCAATGGTGAGGAAATATACAAAGAATGCGGATCAGCAGTTAGGCAGCTACTGCACAATGCCTTGAACATCATCAGCCTTTCCAGTTTATGCACTAATGATACAGTTGTCATACATGGTTCTTAAATGTTACACTGATCGTATCCACTAAACCATGAAGGACCGGCATTTCTCATAAACTCACCCTCTTCTTCGTGATAAAAAGGCTCAAATTCTTCCATCCAGCCTTGATCCCCGAGACCATGTTGCTGTTCATCAAACCTATCCCCAACACAATCTCTATGTTTTACGGGCTTCACAGCTGCTTTGGGCGGTCGCATTTCTTCAAAAGACTGGTGCAGAGATTCAATTTCTCTTTCGTGCTTTTTCTTTAGCTTATCCATCTCAAAGTAGACTGCCTCAACTTGTTTTGATCTAAGGGCTCTTGCCTGCCATATGATACAGAAAGTAAACATTAATGCAAGTTTCTGATTCAGAAGTAATTTTTTTATGGAGCATGCAAAAAGGGGTGTAGAAGCTCACAAAATATTATGATAAAGAACACTAGAGCAAAACACACGTGAAAATGGGGTGCAAGCGTGGATATGGAAGTGTGTTATATCATAATACATGTTCACACTTTAGTTACATAGAGAATACAGCCGTCTAGAGTAATAGAGAAGGATAATATCGTAAGCAAAAACATCGTAATCTCTGTGCCTCCAAAAAGTGTGAAATAAAGTGTGATTTGGTAGTTGGTATTTTTTTGGAAGTGGAGGTGCTCTACATGACCCTTACGTGCACACTGCACAAGTGTATGTGTATGTGTGTGTGCACGTGTGTGTGTGTGTGTGGATGCAGAATGGAGGTTCAATGCCTATTTAGGTCTAATATGTTCACTCACAACCAGGCCAGCTCTTAAATTTGCCGACTTAGGCTGTAATGCCGCATTTCATTGTATGGCCCTTCTAATACAAGGCTTGTCTTAAACCAGAAAAATGCCAGATGGATCCAACCTCCTCGGCATTGCCATATCACCACAGTCCATTTTTAACATTCATGCATGTCAATGTGTACAACCTCTCTCTCTCTCTCTCTCTCTCTCTCTCTCTCTCTCTCTCTGAAACAAAGAACATAGAAAAAGGAAAAGAGTAGGGCACTTGCAGCTCACCTTTGCATCTGAAACAGCCTCTTCCGACTCTTTCAGTCTAACAAGCAATTCACCAGCAGCCTGAACTGCTTCAGCAGTCTTTCAATTGTGATGGAAGCCCCTCATTTTTGTCCCTCCAAAACTGCTTTTTTCTCTTTTAACCTTCAAGACTGAGATTTCAGCAGCTAGGGAGTCAATGAGGCAGGATTCAGCACCACTCACACCTGCTTTTGCAGCTTCCCTTTTCACATCTGCAATCCCTTCCTGGATCTTCCTGTGCTTCTCCTAGAGACCTGCATACTGTTCAAGTATACAAGCATAGCCCTGCATTGTCGTCTGCAAAGATTCCTTAAGCTCCTCTGAACATTTCTTTTCAGCATTTAGCTCTAGCTGACGTTTTTCAGCAAGCAAACGGGTTGCCTCCAATTCAAGTCTCAAAATTTCAGTCAATGAGACACATTCACTTTCAGTTTCTGTTGAGCACTGTCTTTCTTTCTCAAAACTTTTTTCAGCATCTTCAGAAGACTATGAAACGTTCTCAAGAACAGTATCACCAGGATGAGTCAACTGCAGTGGAGGACTCTGTATCGGACTTGACATGGGAGATGTACCAAGATAGATTTGCAGTTTGTTGTGCAAGTGCTGACTCTCTTTCACAAGCACTTCTTTCTCACCCAAATCAAAAAAGTTTTTGTACTAATCTGCTACAACATTTGCCTTTCCTAGGTGATAGTGATGGCAGACTCAGCACGGGAGCCGATTCACGATCCGAGATCCAATTGGATCTCTACGCGCGAAAGCTAAGTTAAGCAGGTGAGTCTAAATAAGACTCAAACAATCTGTGATTCGAGGCCTGAACACTCTATTTCGATAGAGGAGGCCAACATGGAAAAGTTGCGCAACGTGCACACCTTTTCAACAGATCCAAAAACTCTGACTTCGGATCTGTGTAAACAGAGTTATGACAGGTTCTATGGGACAGATGGACAAGACACCCGGTACAAACAGGTGACCAGTCTGACTGCTTGGAGAGGAATTTTGATCCCTTTGACAACTGAGTTTGGAAAAACTCAGAACAGACAAATTCAACAGAATTTCATTGTCTTTCCAACGAATCAAGATTTGTAAATTTTAGCGATGTCTGCTAAAAGTTATGATTAATTTATTCTACAGGGTTTTCAGAAGCTCAATACTCAGAAAATCAATTTGGTGATTAATCATGTACCAAATAAGCTAATTTTTGAAGTAGTAGATGAATGATTCAGCAAAACATCAAAACATGAAAGATGTGCTTAAAGATGTAACAAATCCAGAACTTCAATCAGATAAAAAAAATGCTGAAATGAACAAGTTATGACAAAAATACAAAATTCTGTCAGAAACTTCAAACAACAGAGGCTAACTCAGATCACATGCAACAGACTAAAATTTGCTAGAGATTTTCGATGGCAAACAAAATTGAATAAGCTAAAATGTTAAACATAGAACTTGTAGAACCAAATGTTAGATTTTCAACAAGTTATGGCTCGCAAATATTTATGCAATAGATAATGAGATATGACAAAAACATAGAACACTATCAGAGATGCAATGGACAGGACAAAACTCTGGTCTTGTCTAGACGTCAAAAACTTTCCAAGAATTTTCATGGCCTAATACAAATTATTCAGGAAAAACAGTAAATAGCAAAGTTGTAGGGTAGGATCTTAGCTTTCCAACAAGCTAAAGATTACCCAATTTGGTCCAGTATCTAGAGAGATACAATCAAAATACTATGATTATGTCTAACAATCTCAAATGCAAAAATGACTTTCCTTAGTAGGAAAATGAGATTCATAAAGAACAAGCACACACCAACAATCCAAGTTTTTTAACAACCAGTAACTTATAAAAAATATCAATCACACTTTGAAATAGTCTCTCAATCTTTAACAATGAATTCAACAGACGATGACAACAAATACGCAAAGAACACAAAACAAAGATAACAAGTTTCAGAAAATGTTATCTTGTTTGCAACCAACAAAATCGAAAATACTTTAGTAACTTCCACAATACTGAACAACACCACATAAGATTCATCCACGTTGTAGAACCACAGCCACACGCACAAGAACCAGTAATAGAACTGAATCGGACACCAGCCGAAAATCGACTTCCCTTGATGAACCAGCTAGCACTACTGGCTATCACACCTCCATGTTTTCTCTAGAATTTTCTTCCCAAATTTTCAAAAATCCTCCCTACTGGACACCCCCCTTAGGCCTCCTAAAAACATGGGGAAGGGGCCTCATAAAGAGAGAGATCCCTTTCCTAAGTTAGAGCTCTCCTTAGGCTTGACTAAACCATTTTTAGTACATGGATATTAAATCCCTTTTAACAGCTATATTGACTTTCAAAGTCAATATAAATTTCAAACTAGGGCTATGAATGTCTACACTAAGTGGCGCCACCCATATGGGTCCAACGATGTTTGGATCTCGAGCAAGATCCAAATAATATTAAGATCTGGACCCACAAGCAAAATGCATTAAATTAAATACAATAAAAAAAGAAAACTACCCTTAATCCCCATACACCCTCTAGTGCCACAAAAATATCCTACAGGGTACTAGAACTATTCAAATCCGTAAAATCAGACACCTAAAACAAAATAAAAAAAAAATAAAAAAAATAAAATAAGAAAAAATATTTTATATGATTTCATGCTTGTTTCCATGGAATCAACACATCCAAAATACAATTATCAACAGACATGGGCTACACCGAGGATCTAATTGGACCAGAGAAGTCCTGCATGCAAATGGATCACCTCGGGTAACGATGTTCGGATTGGGTTTGGAGAGTTGGATTTGGATCCAACTCGTCTTCAATGCTTTGCTCATCTGGATGTTGTGCATCAGATAGGATAAGATAAATTTGTAGTCTTTGATAAACTCTAACCAACGTCGTTGTCACATGTTTAGTTCTTTCTAAGAGAATAAATATTTGAGACTCTTATTATCCAAAAAGACTTCAAACTTGTCTCCATACAAGTAGTGTCACTACAGCTTCAATGCAAACACTACTGCTGTTAGCTTCAAGTTATGGGTTGGATAGTTTCGTTCATGAATCTTCAATTAATGAGATGCCTATGCTATAACTTTATTATTCTGCATTAGCATACAACCCAAACTTATTCCAAGGGTGTCTGTGTATACCACAAAACCATCTCAACTAGAAGCAAAGCCAAGACAGGAGTTGTCATGAGCTTTGTTTTCAAAATCTAAAAATTCATTTTGCATTTGTCCGTCCATTCAAACTTGATTCCTTTGCGTAAGAGTTTGGTCATAGGTAAAGCAATTCCGAAAAAAATCTTTAATGAATCACTGATAGTATCCTGGTAGACTAAGAAAACTCCTGATATCGCTGACATTCCTAGGCTATTTCTAATCTAGTACGGCATCCACTTTGGTTGGATCCACAAATACTTTATTTATGGATATCACGAGACCCAAAAATATAACTTCTTCAAGCCAAAATTCACACTTAAAAAACTTGGCGAACAATTGATGCTCCCTAAGGACTCCTAATATGATTCGCAAATGCTTTCTATGTTGCTCTGAATTTTCTAAGTAAATCAAGATGTCATCGATGAATACGATCACAAACATATCCACATAAGGTCGAAATGCTTGGTTCATGAGATCCATGAAAGCTACTGGTGTATATTAGTGAGCCCCAGTGTTGTGAAAAGCGTTGAGGCATAGCGAGGTGCTCCACCAAAATCTGAGGCGAGGCATAAAGCGTAAGCCTTAATTTTTTTTTTAAACTTAAAAAAAACTATAAAAAATATCTAAAATTATAAATAAATAAAAATTGCTTTATTGATGAAGCAACAACCAACAAAAAATAAAAAATCTCAAATAAATACTAAAAAAATATGAGATTAACATGTAAAAGTAACATTAATGCAATAACTTGATCTACGTAAGTATCTAAGAAATAAGATATGAGCATTCATTCAATAAAAAATAGAAGAATAATATGAAATCAAGATCGCACAAATATCCACTACAAGAAAAATACGTATTAGCGATGGACACTTTCCATCGCTAATCCGTCGCAAAATTCGTCGCTAACGTGTTTAGAGACGGATTAGTGATGGCTTAGCGACGGAAAGCGTCCGTCGCATAATCCTAGTCGCTAAACTGTGATAGAATTTATCTGTCGCTAATTAGCGATGGATTATGTTTGTCGCTAATCCATCGCTAATTAGCGACAGCGTAACGATTTATTATATCTGGATATAAACCGTCGCTAGATGTTGGTCTGCAATTTAGAGATGGATTAACGATGAATTAAAGTCCATTGCAAAACATCACCTGATTGAAATTGGCGACGGATTAGCGATGTATAATATCCGTAGCAAATTTTAAAAAAAATATATATTTTTTTACTAGCTTTCATTTCTGCCTGTAAGAACTCATGAGGACTAACCTGCAGGCAAGTTCAATTTAATGTAAAACTGCATTCAAGTTTCGTACTGTAAAGCTAGTACTTGTAAGGGATATCATGACTCACATACCTGACCCTTAAAGTTCCTGGGATGCTAGATTTTACGTGTGAGTTCTCCAAAACGCTGAACAAGTGGTGACTTGCAGCTTTGGTAGTTCTCAGGAATAAGAAAGAAGTTCCTTAAGGGTGTAACACACATCAAAGACTGAATTGTAACATTCACAAAATCAGTTTCCTTTATGTTATTGAGGCCCACCTGTGGGAAAAATACAACAAATGTTATGTTTTCCAGATGTATAAAACTAAATTAAATAAAAAACAACATTAAACCCCAAAGTTTTCAAATGCACAACACAAAGAGCTAGCTAATCACCATTCCAGGGAGATAGAACCATCAAGTGCTCGTGACTGTAGCTTATTTTTGTCTATTTGCTCAACCTGCTCAGGCTTAAACCTACACTTGCAATATAAAATCAACCATGTAAGCCATTAACCTGCTCGCTTTATCTGCTTAAAAAAGTTTGATTCCTTGAAAAATTTCTTTAACAGAAGCTTCATGTATGCTTCTAAAAAACTCAAAAGCTTCCTAAAAATAGAAAATCACAGCTAGTCTAACTTGAAAAGAATAGATATGCAGGATCACATGTAACATAGTGTCATTAACTTATCTGGGCCTTGTCTTAAAGACTGGAAGGTGTAAATCACAAAGACATAGTTTCTGCTCTTGCCAACTTACTCAAAAATATGGATGAGAGCATCAACCCATCAGTGAAGATTAAGGCCATTAGGCACCATCATTTACTTCTCAGAGTTAGTGTCTTCGCCAGAAAGGGTACTGACATGAGAAATAGAACATTCTTTGGAAAACAGAAGCCAATTTTACAGGATCCTTTAGCATTCTAAATCCAAAATTCTACAGTTTTTTGACACGGTAAACTTCTACGGTTCTACCTAGTGTAGAATTACTCTAAGGAACTTGCTACAGAGCACCATATATATCTCAATGTTGTAAAATCATAATGGAAGGTGTACCAAATTCATCCTCAAGTGACTTTCATTATCACCACACTGGGTCATTTCCATATTGGCCTTTCTCCATCCATCAATATATAATGACTGAGTGGCTAATAAAATAGAATGCTAAAATATTCAACCTCAAAAAAATGATTTAGCGGTACCAAATTATTTGGTAACACAGATGCAGACAAATATATAGTCACCAATATTGGTCTTGCAATAACATTGACAAGGGTTTTCCTTGGTGGAATTAAAAAAGTGGTTTTCTGGCTTTCTCAAGAAATCTTCAGATCTAAAAATAATGCAGCAAGGTCTTCAAGACAACCATTTATTTTTCAAGCAAATAGCCTAGATAGAAAAATAAGAAGGTTCAACTACTTGTGGCCATGGCAATTGATCCTGTTATATTGGTCTGTCAACTACTGCAATTTGATCTCACAATGGTCAGGACTTTGCCAAGTCATTCAAGTCTCTCAGGGTCAGAATATTAGCAAGGGTCTTTAAGACAACCACTTGCTTTTCAAGCAAATGACCCAGACAAACAAACAATAAGTTTCAGCATATCAGGCTTAGCTACTTGAGGCCACAGGATCCAGGGTAGGCCATGTTGTTCAGGCCATCCAAACAATTTAATAGGCCTTCACACAGTTGCCAACTTCATCAGGAATCTTCCCAGAAAGTTGTTTTTCTTTAAGATCTCTGCAGAACAAAACAGAAGATTACCCTGAAAAAAATGCTACTCATATAAAGATTTAATGGTGCTTTAAATTCCAAATGTAAGAGTAAAAAGAGCTATCGGTACATGGATTCCAAATATTTCAAGTCACCAATGGCAGGAGAAATTTCACCACCCAGATTCAAGTTCGAAGGGTTACTGCTCCAAAACATCGTAACACGTAACCAGTGACAACATCGAAAGGAAGAAACCAGGGACTAAAGAAACCAGAGGCCAGATAAAACATACAGGAACACCACATAGAATGTCATGTTATCACAGTAGACCCCATGCCATGAACATTGATCTGCAGTTGTAGGATGCCAGTCTGACAAAACATGAACACCATTGAAGAAGGATGATTTGAGCGACAACAATGTTTTGTCTGCAAGATATTTGCCATGATTTTAAAATTGACTCTAAAGCAAGCATCAAAAAATGACAAAAGCCGAAGGGTGGTTCATTTTGAAACATTGAAATGGCAAACATTTTTATTGATGGAAATGATCCGCTCATCATGTTTATGATTTATTTTCACAAAAGAAAAGCGTTGGTTATAGCTTGTAATGCATCGCCAAAAAAAAGCAAAAAATTTCATTGATCAGGAAGGCAGTTCCTGTCCTGCTTATCTCAACTCAAGCCTCTTATACTTTTATGATCTTAACCATTTTGAGAAATTATTTTGAGGATATCGACAGGAAATAGATCCATCCCATAGCTACAACATGAGAGCAGAAAGGACATAAATTGCATAAAAATCAGTAGGTTCCCTCAATTTAAGAGACCAACGGACCCGAGCGATGATTTGACGATGTTCCCGACGGCTTGGCAGGTGACGACTGCAAAGTTTGGGGGCATCCAGATCAGGGATCGGAACCCTCTCGAACGAGAATGGGGATCATTTTGAAGGAAAAAGAAAACAATGGAAGCAAGGGATATCGTTTTGAGTGCGAACGTCTTGCCCAGAATGCCGCTCCCCCATGATATCGAGCGTCTGAACCGAGGCCGCCATTGTTCCGACCGCCGAAAAGACACGGATGGGGCGATATTCAGGTGACTCTGGTTTCGACGAACGCGATCGTCTGGCTGGGAAGAGGAAACCCGCGGACGATAAAGAGAAAGGAGAAGAAGAGAAGGCTCGGGGGGCGCCTGCGTATAGTGAAAGGGGGAAAAGTACGAAGTGGGTGAAAAAAAATTTGTGCCCTATCAAAAAGTAGCAACGAAAAAAGTTCGTCGCTATTCCGTTGCTAATGAGCGACGGCTTTGCGACAGAAAAATGATGTCGCAACTCCGTCGCTAATTTACGATAGAGTTTGCGATAAAAGTTTTTCATCGTAAATCTGTCGCTAATTAACATTTTCTTGTATTGGGATTTGGCGACGGAAACATTCCATCGCAAATCCGTCTCTAATTTGTGACGGATTAGTGACGATTTTTTTTTCATCGCTAAGTTCGCGAATATTTCGAATGTTAGTGATGGGTAGTTTTCTCTCGCTAATCCGTCGCTAATTAGCATTTTTCTTATTGTGATCATGTTATCCTAAAAGACAATTGAAAACATCAATGGACCTTAAGCTAGATGCATATGCACAGTCAGGAACAACAAATTTGAGAGTCTTCAACTTATATACAAATGCAGCCTAGAAGGGTGAGGTCGTTGTATGGCAATAACTACATAAGAACATAGACCCAGGAGGTACAACAAAAAATATAGAGAATGAAAGAGATACACCATTAACAAGCAACAAAAACCAATTTCATTCAACACAATTAGTTTTAATAATAAAGTGCAAATTTTTAGTGATGATGCATGAAATGCATATCATTTTCATACATTATTCATGCATTTTTATGTATTTTGAAGAATAAGAACCCATGTATATATGTATTTAGGTGCAAAGAAGTCACGGTTCGAATTTCACTCGAATCCAAGCTAAAACGAAGGAATTAAAGCATTTTTAGGGTAATTAGAGCGAACTGCATGGTAAATCGAATCCAGATCCGATCCAAGAGTGAAATATTGGATCATGAACTAGATCCAAACCCAAAATATCCATAAACCCACATGATCTAAGGTGCACTCCATGAACTTTTTTAAGAAACCCCCTCTTTATCAGGCATTTAGGTAGTTAGTTGTAAATTGTAAACAGTGTTAACTTTTAGTTATAATTAAATTTTGTTTAAGGTAGGTTTTAGAATTAGAAACTAGTTTTAGTGATTTAAATAGCTTAGAAACCCTAGGCTACACATTTTTTTGAGCATTGGAAAAATCCCCCCCCCCCTTATTCCACTTCTCTCTCTCCCTTTCACTCTCTCACTCTTCCACCATTTGGATTTTTCTTATCTTCTTAATTCTCTTCTCCCGCTTCCTTTTCTTTCCTCCACTTTGTTTGTTCTTTCTTGTGTGTGTTCTGCCATTTTTTTTGCAGGTGTTGCAGATTTTTTGGAGAGCTTTCAACTCGGATTTGGCATGCCGTCTACTACCACTGAGAAATCAGTCGTGTTCTCTCTTCAATCGACCCTCGTTCTATGCTTTCAACATCAATCTCTCCCTCTGCAATTTGGTTCTCAGGAGATTGCAGCAGTTGTAGGATGAATTGCAGACCTCCAAGACGTGAAGGGCATGCTTCTCAATCCCAATAACCAGTCATGTTCTCCCCCAACTCATCGGACAAGCTGAGAGGTAAGTCTTCACACCCCTTTTCTTCTAGTTAGAAGTGTGTCGGGTCGTGTCTTAGGTCTGGACATGGGTCTGTCATTAGAGTGTTTTTGTTATGCCAAAATCTATATTTTACAGTGTTAAATTCTCTTTTGATCGAGTTCTTGCCTAAGTAAGAACCGATCTTGATCTCTCTAATCAGCCAATTGAATCAAATCCAACCGATTCAATTCCTAAGATACAATCGGCTAATTAGTGTGCATAGTGTACATGTTTTTATTGTTTATTTTTGTTTTACTTTTAGTTAATTGAATTTTGATTATATTTATTATTATTTTTTTACTTTTTTAAAGTCTGGTCATGATCTAGCTGCAGCTAGAGCCGACTATTAATAATCGGTTAGTGTTTTGAGTAGGGTTAGTTCGATAGTTAATTTTAGTATTAATTTTTAACAAAGTTTTAATTCTGTTTTAACAGTATTTTAACAGTGTACTAACATTAGATTAATCAAATTTCATTTTAGTAGGTTACATATTTAAATTAGATATAGTCAAGTAGTTAGTATGTTAGCCTATATTCGGTATTTTTTCATTAGTCAAATAGTATAGTTTTTTTTAATGTTTTTTTATTGTGTCACTAATTTGTATTTATCTAATTAGGATAGGTTCATTTAATTAGAGTTAGGTTAACATATTTTTATTTAGTAATTAAGCCATTCATTAGCATATAGGAAGTGTGCATCATTTTTATCATTAAGTGATTAGTAATTAGGGTTAGGTCATAGAAACCGTGTAGTGTATCTTAGGTAAGTCATTTAATCACTTTCTTTAGCCTTAGGTAAATTTTGTATTTTGAATTTTTAGGTTAATTACTATATTTTAATTCCTTGTTTTAATTTTGGTAAGTATTAATTTTTGGTAGGCTTAAATTAGTAATTAGGGTTTAGTGATTAGGGTTTTTCTAGAAATCGCCCATTGTGATAATTTAGGTAATTAATTTATTTTCTTTTTAGTCTTAGGTGAGCTGCTTGTTTTAATTTCTTAGGATAGTTTGTATATTTTGTTTGATTTTTTTTAAGTAGGTTAAGTAATTTAGGAAATTGTTAATGAGTTTAAACATTTTTTTTCTTTCATTCTGGCTTTCAATGCTTTCCTTTCTTATTAGTTGAATCAATTTTAGTAATCGTTTAATTGTCTTCTTTACTTATTAGGTTAAATTGATTTTTTTTAGTAATTAGTAATTAGTCCTTAGTGGGGTCCACTAAGGGGCGTGAACATTCAAATCTCAATCCATTCCATAATCGACCTTTGTGCCCTAATTAATTTTACTTAGTTTTATTTAGTTTTAAATTCAATCTTTAAATTCATTGAAATAAGTAGCTTACTTTTATTGTTTTAAGTTAAATTAGTTGTTTGCTTCGAATAAATGTTAGTTAGTCACATGTTTTAGTAATTAATTAATTGATTAATTAGAATAGTCGTATAGCATTGCTTTGGTTTGCTTAAGTTTTATTTCATTTTTTTATGTACTGTAGTTAGATTTTAATTTTATGTAATGTATATTACTTCCATGCTTAGTTCAGTAGTGTTTAATTTTTTTTAGTTATGTGCTTTAGTTTAGTTAATTAGTTATTTCATTTTATTTTATTTATTAATAATTAGAATTGTTAGCATAGTCGTTAGCATAGTATAGTGCTTAGTTAATTTTATTAAATTACATACTTATTTATTTCATTCCATTCTCTGTTTTTTATTAGGTTTGAATTTGTGTATTTTTTTGTTTTTTTTAGCAGTAATTAAGTTTTGATTAATTAATTCTTTTGTTTTTATATTTTTAGTTAATTAATTAGTCAAGCAAAGTCAAAATAGTAAACTCTACAAAATTTAAATTTTCAGTCGACTTAAGGTTGTTATTTCATGTATGTTTTCAATGAGTTTTGACATAAAATTTTTACACTGATTTCATCAGCATGTCTACTGTATCTTTGTCAAATTTCATAATTTTTTATATTGATTTGGTTAGATAATTAATTTAATTTCAAAAACTGGTTTTTGCAGAAATTATTTGTTTTGCTTATTGTTGTCAAAGGGGTAATTTCATAAATTAAAAAATCATTTTCTATGGATTTTGGAAGAATTTTTCAACTCTATAAATTGGGTTTGGTCCCTGAGTGTTTCTAGAATATCTTTGTAAAAATTCATGGTTGTTTGGCCCCATTTGTAATGGCACAAACGATTTCAAACTAAAAATATCTGAAATTTTTTATTTTGAATAAATGAGACTTTGAAAAGTCCTAGTAAAACTCACACAGCTAATGCAATGTATAACACATAAAGCTTGCATGATATATGTATCTCAAAATTTTGCATCAACTATCAACAAGGCAAATATAAAGTTTTTACAAGCTATTCATGAATTCAAAATTCATAAGCAAGTATGGAATAATAATCTTAAATATGCTAACATCAAACTCCAAATGAGAGCAAGACATATATATCAATGAGCATGAATTCACCAACTTTCAGGAATAAGAATAACTTGAAGTAATATAAAGTAAAGCAAAGTGCAATAAAGTAATGTGAGCAAGTAATTTATGTTTCATCTTGAATTTCTCAGTCTACCTAGGTATAATGTCGACCAACCCGAAACAGGCTGACTAGCTTGGGTATTTATTATTCTATATATTTTATTATGCCTAAGTAGCCCCCTAAGTCGTATCTCCCAAGGACGGAACCCAAAACCGTGAGAGAAATTGGCCGCTCTAAGAGAACTTTACTCAGGGGCATGACACCAACGTCACAACGATAATCATGATCACTCACTTCTGCTCTCATACATTCAAATCATTGCATTATTTTTATATGCATTTATAATTCTTATAAATAATAGGTTAAATCATATTTGGTCATGCAAGTGTGAAACACATGCATATACTTTTTAAGTAAATCAGTTAGATATTCATGATACATATTAATCATGATATATAGGTGTGATATATTTGAATCAGACAATCATAATGCAATCATTTGCAACAAAACTATGTAAGCGTGATGCGTTATTCACCTAATAAGTCAACCTAGTCATTTGTAGGCGTGATGTGTCATTCACCTAATAAGTCAACCTAGTCATTTGTAGGCGTGATGTGTCATCCACCTATACACTAACATAAGTGTCATAATCATAACCTCATATCAAGATCTAAAATCAATAAAGATCTGATTATCATATATGAGTTCAACATATAATTATACTACAACAGAAAAGTCAAATCTATATATTCATAACTAGCTATCTCAATCAGCTTAGAAGATCATCATTTATTATAATATTTCATTTATTCATAATAAAGATTTACAAGATCTACGTCAGATTACCTGGTTTGAAAAATATACGACCTCACAAGAAATTACTTTCCTAGATGAATGACATGTCTGGTCTTGGACAATGCACTTTCTCACAGGAATATACCATCTTCGCGGGCTACCTGCTCTTGAACAATGCACTTCCTCACAAGAACTTACCGCTCTGATGTATTACTTGATCTAGTCATACCTACCCTCACAGAGAATCCTTTGGGAACAGTTCCTCAATGGGCATCATATCCAGTAATAAAAATATTATCATATATGCATCAATACAATTGACCACTCTCAGGGTCTACAGTCACCAACACGAGCACAAGCATGTATAAAATCAATAAGCATCACATCATACATCACTTCATATGGTACTAAAATCATAAAATCACACATTTAACCAAATAAGGTTCAATAAACCACAATTCACTATTAAACTTAAATATTTATCGCATGTATTCATAATTTCATATCATGTGGCATTTAAATTATATCATACAGAAGAATATGATCCTACACATCAATCATCGGCACAAAAAACATTGTATTTTCATAAATTAAACCTCAAAGCATGTGTAAACAAAACACGAGTTCTATAGATGCATACATGAATATGCATATTTCATAATACGAAGCAACTAAACCTCAACATGTGTAACTCCTATGTTGTTCGAGTTATGCACACAGGATGAAAGTCATATATACATTATTTCACCACATAAATCAATATATCACCTTAGATATAATTGCATAAGAAAGGTACGTCAAAATCTTATTGATCATCTCAACATACATTATGCACACATATTTCTCAAGCAAACAAAACATATGAGTCCAAACAATTTATATCTCATTTAAGTATGCCTTTAGAATCAATTAGAATAATATATTTATAGGACAATACAAAAAGAGTCATGTATTACACATATGATTTATATAAACATCACAATCAGATCTTATCATATGTCTAACTCATTAATCTTGGTGCAATATAATATATAGTCACTGATAATATTCAATGCATGTCAAAAATATTTTAAAATCATAAGTCTCTAACATGTTGCTAACTAAAAACAAGTATAAGTTGCTAAAATAAATTATAATCTCTAGTAACCCAATTTTATAAAATTTGTCAAGAATAGAAGAACATTGATAAAATCACGATAATTTTATCATGGTTACCTATACCTGTCAAGAATACAACCCCATAAACCATTTGAAAAAAATAATAAATACATAAATAATTAAAAAATTATTTACAAAACCCTGTTCTAATAAAGTTTTGGTCCAGAATCTGTAATCTACAGGACTCTAATTACATTAAGGTATTTTTTGAAATTTTTTCAAAATGTTTTTGACATAACCCTTTTTACACAGTCTGATATTAGGTATTAAGATTCACCTAAAATTTTTATAAAATATTTAGATTTGTTTTTCATAGGCATTTACAATATTTATCAAAGATGGGTCGAAATCATTCTATAAATAGAGATAAAAATTGGAGCTATGTTAAAATAGGCATATCTGCATTAATACATATCGAAAATGAGTCAAACAAGATTCTAAACTCAAGATCAAGATATGCAGATGATCATAGTATTTTTATTTAGATTTGTAGGACTGGTATTCATAGAGTTATCAATTTGTTTCTGAAACTGGTTGGAAAAAATTTATCAGACATCATAGCTTTAGGTTTCGCAGAAAATGATTATGTAAAAACCCTTTTTAAGATTATAAAACCTTTAGAATTTTATTATTTTTGGTTTAATCTAATTTAGTACAGGTTAATACATTAATAACACCATAAATAATCATATTATGATAAGATCTAATATGAAATAATAACAAAGCCTTAATTTCGCATGTTTCTCAAAATCGTTTTTGGAAAAAATATAATATTTATATTTTTTATTCAAGAAATGATTTCTTCAACCAAGACAACATGTAGAACAGATCAAGAACATATTTAAAGTTGCTGAAAATCAAAATACTTCAATCATACATGCTCCAAGGGTGTAAAAACATCAGTTATATAAATCTTACCTGTCTACAATCGATTTTCATAGTTAGAACGAAAAAACGAACAATCCAACTCTTATTCCACCACCACCAAATAACTAAGTACGGGTCTAATGGATGCACAAGGGTTCTCCAAAGCTTCTACACGTTTTGGAGGAGAGAAAAAACCCAAAAACAAAAAGGAAAAAAGAAGAGAGAAAGAAAGAGACAGAATTAACCTTGTTAATCCTTCTCATGAGGGCCTCTATTTATAGATAGGCTTAGACAAGAGTCTCATTTATAATATAAGAAGTTAATATTTATTAATTTTTTTATTAATAAAAAAATAAATTATATAACCTAATTAATTAAATTTCAAAATTACTTAAGCTATAAAAGAAAAGTAGAGATTTTTTATCCTAGCTTGGGCTCTATTGCTATGATAACCTTTCGGGAGGCCTACAGACCCAAAGACTCATCAGAATTTGATGTTTAAATAATGGATTTGATAGCCCTCAAAATATAGATCATCGTGGTGGTCTTAGATTTAATTATACACACATGGATTGACAATAAATTTTAGTTGATATCAAAAAATGTTAATTTTCAACTTATAATTAGGCATGAACTCCAGTCAACGATAAAATGCTCAAATCAATACCAATTTGGGTATATAAATAGTCGATTTTGATGCCCTCAAAATGAGAAACGTCAAGATTGCATCTGATTTAATAGATGAGCCACTAATTGGCCAAAATTTCTGTTGAAATAATAATGGTGTTGTTCGGATCAACTCACCCTATAGATCCAATCCAATGAGATTAGATCTAAATTCAAAATCCATAATTTAAAAATATACAAATAATTTATTTTCTTGTTTAGTCCATATATTTTAGCTTTTTCAATTATTCTTGAAATAATCTTCATAACTTGAGACAAAGGTTCATAATTAATCAAGATAAAAAAAATCAAGAATTCACAATTATAGTCATAAATACATCAATAATTAATCATTTATTCACTTTAATTATCAAGGAAAAATCTCAGGTTTTACATCGTTTACCTTTTCAAAATCTTGATCTCTCAGAATATGTCCTGAAGTGTCATGATTGACTAGTATTTAGGGTAGTTTAGTAAATTCCTTTAGAATTATGTTTTAATTTGGATTCTGCTATTTTTATTATTATTTGTAGTTAGAGTAGGTTCTATTATTTTATCAAAAGTTAGTAAATTAGTTTAGATTAATTTAGTTAATTATTTAGTTAATTGTTTAATTGTTTTATTCCCTAGCTTTTGTAGTGTAGTAAATAGTTAGTACTTAATGTAGTTGTAATTTCATTAGTGTTAGCATTAGTTTATTTGCTTTCTCGTACTTGCATTTTTACTGCTTTATTAGTTAAAAATTTAGTTGTTAATTTTTTCATTACGTTGCTTATTGTTTCCTGAATCTTGTTTAGTGTTAAGTAGATTAGGTACTAAAATTGTTATTTAAGTTGCATAGAGTAAATTATTTTTCAGGTTCGAATGCATAAGACGGAGGACGAGTAGTGAAGATTGATTCTTTGGCTTCTTCAGCTGACATCGGAGTCCCAGAGTTTAGATTAGAATTCTGTTATTTTTATTATATTCATTGAAATTGTATTTGTAACCATTGTAATTCTTTCCTTTTTGAGATATCAATAAAGTGAGTAATTCAAGTGAATTATGTATTTCCTTATTCTGTTCTCTAAGTTCGACCTGGTCTTACCACTAGTGTAAGCTGGTTCATTTTATTATTTGGTGTACAGTTTACACGAGAGTTTTATTGAAAAATATTGTTTTAAAAATTGTCTTTACAAAAAGCAACACCATTTAGTATTAAAATATTCGTTGGAATATTTTACATCCATCCATGTTAATTCATAATATTTGGCATGCTAAACCCCTTGAATGTGAAACTCATGCTTGTAATAATGGCATTCCAGCTTATAATTTTTTTCAATTATAGCAACAAATAAGGTTGAAAGTCATCATGTTGTGAATACTATGCAAAAACAAACATCATCAACTGATACTGATGGTCCATTACATCAACAAGTCCACAATTGGGAGCTCAGATACAACACACATGGCATAAAAAAATGCACGTAATAATAGGTCATGCAAACTCGAATGGGTTTCCAATGCTAAATATGTGTAAAGCCTTAGTGAGTGGAATCATAAGGGCAAGTTGTTCTCGTGATAATAGTGAGAGAACATAGAAAGGATTTATGGTCAAAGTGTCTACCGAATAACAAGAAAGACAAAAAATTGAAACCAAAGCTTCAAATCAATGACTATAAGAACAACTTGTTGGTTTTCAATAAAAGATCATTTTAACAATATTTAAGCCAGAACCTCAAATGTTAGGGACCGATCTGATTCAACTCGGGCAAGTCTTCTTTTCTTCTTCTTTTTCTTCTGAAAGAAGAGTGAGAGACGAGTGAGAGACAAGAGAGAGCACTTCGAGTGAGAGACTGCATGTGAGAGACAAGAGAGAGACTGCGTGTGAGAGATGAGAGAGACTGCATGTTTAGGCGTATATGCCTTACCTTGAGGTGCACCTTGCCTCGAGGCGTATGCCTCGAGGCGTATGCCTCAAGGCATATGAGGCACATGCCTCAGGGCTTTTGGGCTTTATAATTGTACCTCAAGGCACAAAGGCCCTCGCCTTGATGTGGGACATGCTTTTTGTGTCATGAGGCACTTTTTTAATAACACTAGTGAGTTCGAAAGATATCACTACGAACTCATAATGTCTATACCTTGTTCGAAAGATAGTCTTTGGAATATCTTTGTCCTTAATTCTGAGTTGGTACCCAGTTTTAAGGTCGATCTTCGAAAATACTTTAGCCTTATGCAATTGATCGAACAAATCCTTGATACGTGGTAACATATACTTGTTCTTGATGGTAGCCTGATTGAGAATCTTGTAGTCAATATACAATCTTAGTGTTCTGTCCTTCTTCTTCATAAACAATACCAGTGCACCCTAAGAAGATACACTCGGTTGAATGAATCTTTGATCCATAAGCTCTTGTAGTTGCTTCTTTAACTCCTCGAGTTCAACTAGCGTCATACGGTATGGTGATTTAGAAATCAACGTTGTTCCAAGCAACAACTCGATATTGAACTCAATTTCTCGCTGTGAAGGAAGTCTAGGTAACTCCTTTAGGAATATATCTGAGAATTCTCTTATTATGTCTAACTCCTCTATTGATGCAATTTTTGGTTCAACTAGAGTGATGCTGACAAAAAAAGCAGTACACCCTTTCTGTATGTACTTATGTGTTTTCAATGAAGAAATCACTCTGCTATTCAGTGTGGGCCTAGAAAGTTTAAACTCTACTATTGGTGTAAGACTTGTGTATTAAAAAAAAGGGTTTTGGATCCGACTGGATCCAACTCGGATTTGGGTGCCCCCCCCCCCCCCTTATTAGCATATTTAAACCCCCCACATAAGGGGTTTCTTTTTAAATGCAACCCGGACCCCGACCTCCAATGCTCTCGCCTCTCATCCCTCTCCTCAACTTTCTCTCACCTCGACCCCCTATTGAGATCTCCCCTCGTCGGAGCCCATGCTCACCTCCAAGCCCCCCAATGCCTCCCGCCTCTCTGTTTCCCTCTTTCCCCCTTGTCTCCCTCTTCCTCTCGTTGGTGCAACCTGTCCCGACAACATCTCTCTCCCTCACCAGAGCAGGTATAATCTCCCTCTCTCAATATCTCTGTCTCCTCCCTCTTTTTCCTTGTCTATCGCTGATAGACTAGAGCCACCACTGCTGGTGGCTCTGGCTTGTCAGGAGGGTGGGTGCTGAGCACCATCTCCTCTTCTCTCTTCCCTATTTGTTGTCGACAGACCAGAGCCACCACTGTTGGTGGCTCTGGCTTGCCAGGAGGGAGGGTGTCTGTAACGACCCCAACTAATCCCCATTGAAAAGTGAATTTTCTTTTTTTTTAAACAATTACGGAAACTATACCCAGAGATCTAGGGCTTTATAGACATAACACAATCCAAACCACAAGAGATCTTATATTAACCATTAACCAAACTAAAATAACTTTATTCATCAATAATTCAAGTTTAAGAACATAATCAAATAAATATCCAAAATTATGGAGCCACACTGCCTCAAACAAAATATCAGAAAGTAGTCACGCAGCCTCGTAAGCCTTATATAGAAGCCATCCTCATCACTAGGCTTCAGGGCCTATGAAAAATATAAAGAGCACAGGGTCAGAATCAAAGATCCTGCATATGAATTCCTCTAAAGATACAAATAGACAAGAAAAGCATAAATCAAATTCGTGCAACATTTTTAGAAGAACATAACTACAACTATCTCATAATTCAGATAACCATTCATGCATTTAAGGACAATTATAATGCAACAACAATATATCACATGTAAGGATGCATGAACTAATGCAGAATAATTATTATGCATGATATTAATGCACATGCATGAGTAACTTATTATCAGAGTTTTTTTTATGCATGTCCCTATTAAATGCACACAAATTTAGTTTCACTTTTCACTAAAACCCACAGATACTCAAAACAAGCACAATAATTCTCGGAGTTCAAGATAGGTTCCCAATTATAGCTTAACATGCAATTTATATTTTATTACTGGGTTTCACACTTGGCCCTCAACCGAAATCAAGAATCAATACCATCCATGTGAACATTAGAAATCAACATCTAATGTCGAGACGCTAGGAAAATCAACATCCACTAATATCACTTTTTTGGTATACCAATAACAATAGTTGTGTTTATACACCACTCCCAGGCAAAGTGATGAAAACTCCTTAAAACTGTGGTCGGGAGGTGAATCACCATATCGGGTTTAGGGGCACAATCACATACAGAGTTTTACTATCCTCATGGTTTCCTAAAACCGCTATCCAGGATTCCCACACTATAGAAAGGACATCTAGGAAGAAACATTAATTACACTATTTTATCTCTTTTATCTTTTTATCAAAAGACAGATTCTTTACAAAAACTTAATTTTGCAAATCAACATGCAAAACACAACACAGAACCTTTGCCCGTTATAAAATTTAACAATGCAATTAATTTAGAAATCAATAGTTTCAAATGAATTTTGTAATGCATAAAATAAAACTTAGAGCAACATTTGCTTATGGCCCACATAGCCTACAATGGTTCATATCTGACCACCGGTGCATCTTATGCAAAAATTACAATAAATATGTGATCACACAATTATCCAAACATGTCCACAAATGCACATTCATTCACATACAATATGAATGTACATGAATAAATAATTTACATATGCATATGAACACATGCCTATAATATACATTTTTATTTTCATGATTCATCTGATGCATATCATGCAAACATGCACATGATCATGCTAATGCAACCGCAATGTAAATTTCAGAATTTATGTGTTCACTATATGCATATTTAAGCCAGCATAATATTAAATTTCATGAGCATATGTAAACAACCACATCTTTACCAAATTCGGGAAGCTCGGGTTGCCAATCAAAATATACCGAGCCCGAAGCTATGTTGCCCATACACGGGACAACACTAAGACTTCATTGGCAATCAACTGGGCTTAGTCAAAACCATCCCAGCCCCCAACTGATGACCATATGCAGTCTCATGTTGTTTTCTGCACATATAGGGTGTCTCTTTATGACACTTAACCACATAAAAATTTTGTGACATTTTATAACACATGAACAGTCTCATAAAAGCATACATAATCAGTCACATAACATGTTTTTAGTAACCTTCATAAGGCATGATAGTCCTATAAAAGTGTGCATAACAGTCATATAAAAGCATGCATTATGTAACATTTTATAAAGCATGGACAGTCTTATCATGACATACATGAACAGTCACATGATCATGTATTTAACCAGTCCAACAATTTGTCATGTAATAGGCTGAAAATCAACTATATGATAGGAAATTTTTGTTATGAAACAAGCCATAAATTGATTATATGTCAGGCTAAAATTTTTGTTATGTAACAGGCCATAAATTGGCAATATGACAGGCTAAAAATCTGCCTTGTATTAGGCCAAGAATTCGGTCATGTACAGGACAAAAAATCACCTATATAATAGGCCAAAAAAAACTAGACTTAGACAGTTAGTGTGGTAGCAACAAAATAAGTCACATTCAATCTAATTGTGAGAGCATACCTGATCTTAACTTAGAGTTCAAGATTACACTTTAAAGGTGGTTTTTATGCCAGCCTGAATGCCAGCATCATACAAAGTTAGATAGGGGTCCTAGCCGATGACAATCAGTTGGGCAAAAACCCACTGACATCAGCTCTATTTCATCATATTATTATTTTTTGTTTGTGTTTGAGTCTACCCCAGCTGACTACAGTCGGCTGGGGTGTAACACTTGAGATCTACCCAGCTGACTGTAGTCAATTGGGCTTGGCAGGCTTATAAATTGTCCAACCGTCTTCAGTCGGTTGAGCATGAAAGATTATAAAATGTGCTTAGCTGACTATAGTCGGCTGGAAACAAAATTATTTGAAGTATGCTCTGTCAACTGCAATCGGCTAGGCATATCAGTGTCCCATATTTTTTTTGAACCTTGCCCAGCTAACATCAGTCGACTGGGCATGTGTAAAGGAGAACCTGCTCGACCAACTACAGTTGGCTGGGATGTTCACAGTCCAAAAAAAAACACTGTTTTAAAATAAATTTGAAAATCAATCCTAAATCCAAAATTTACAAAATTTGGGTTTTGATGACACTATGTGCAACATAACCAATTTTATATCATGCATCAAACAATAATATTAGTATGTTATATGTCTAGTCTGAATACTTTTCATGTCACAGGCCAAAAACTAGTCATGTACAAGCCAAAAATTTGTTATATAACATGCTGAAAATCTGTCGCATAATAGGCCAAAAATTCTGCCATTCATAACCGCAGATCTGAACCATATCTAAATGTCTGTGAGGCTCGTTAGATCTGTTCACCATTGCAGTGAGTAGTAATAATGCATGAAATGCATATTATATTATCATAAAATCATGTATTTATATATGCTTTTATAGCTTAAGTACATGTGTTTATGTTGTTTTAGGTGTGAAGGAGCTTCGGTTCGAATTCCATCAAAATCTAAGTTAAAATGAGAACATTAGAGCATTTTCTGGGAAATCAAATTTGTACCGATATGAATTGGATCTAGATCTGATTCAAAACTGTGTATAATAGATTTCGGATCTGGTCCATATTCTATCTGAACCAAAGTTCATAGATCCAATTAAAAAAATAACAAAAATATCCTCCTTGAAAGTGGTGCAGAATAGTTTTTGGGAATTTTAGAATGTTTTAGGTACTATTTTGGAAATAGTTTTAATAAAGTTTTATTTTATAATTTTGTAATTATATATATATATATATATATATATATATATATATATATATATATATATATATATATATATATATATATAAGGGATGTCCAGCCAAAGCTCAGTGTCTTTGCTTAGGGTTTCAAGTCACCATCTCCAAAACCTTGCTTCCCTCCTCTTTCTATATTTCTTCTTTCTTGGCTGCGATTTCTAGATTTCTTCTTTTTCATTGTATTTTGTGTTTCTTTTTCATTGTTTGGATTTGTTTTTGTTGCAGGTACCCACGACTAGAGGCTTACAACAAAATTTCTAAATTTCTTTAGATCACCAAAATCTTTTCTGAAAAACCCGATTTGACTAAAATTGTGATATCTTAAAAATTCTACTATAAAAATTTACCATTTTTTTACAAAATATCTACAACAACCTACTATACTAATCCAAATCAATACTTTCAAGAAAATCCTAACATAATTTATGTATTTTCAAATTTTATAGATTTATTTTCTAAGAAACTGATTTTTGAGCATAACATGTTTTAAAAAGGGTTTTTCTCTTGCTTAGAGAGTGACAAGTGGTACAAAACTTTGTGAGTCAAGTAAGTTCAAGCACAAAAGGTTTCTCCTCTCCTCCCATAATTTTATGGGGAAACCTCTGGATTAGACTGCAGCATAGAGGGCTAAGGTACTCATAAGAAAATCTGATGCATCAGGATTA
This sequence comes from Nuphar pumila, assembly GCF_984573655.1. NCBI lineage: Eukaryota > Viridiplantae > Streptophyta > Magnoliopsida > Nymphaeales > Nymphaeaceae > Nuphar > Nuphar pumila. The sequence goes on from NC_143265.1 coordinate 8,964,774, forward strand.
AAGGTGTTGGGAATCTCACTTGAATTATTGTCCCTCATCCTATCACTGGTGAAAGGTGTTTGGCCAGGTCAAGCCACCCTTATGTATGAAAATACCCCTGTGTCATGGCTCCAATCCAGTTTTCAAGCTTGTATCGTACTAGCGGGGTTAAGAAGTGATAACTTAAAGATGTATGTGCATTAGTTACGCATTACATTCATCATTTAAGAAAGAATACTTAATCAAAGATAAAAATTATGCATGCATTTGATGACTTTTACATTTGGTAAGGTCATGCATTTTATTTGTTCATGCATTGAATTTGATTCGAATTAAAAATAAAGAATGCATATTTATTCAAAGTTGATATTTCTATGTTTTTTGCTTCATTAAGATGCATGCTTAATCTCTTAGATTTAATTCACTATAGAAAATTAGATGAAATTCGTAATTCGTATTTCCTTTTTACAAGTTTAGTATAATCTATCCTACCGAGACAAGTTGTGTCTGACCCCCTCTGATTTTAAAAATTTTCAAGTGATGAATAGCTGCTTACATGTGAAGGTGAAAGGTTGTGATGGGGAGCGAGCCTACCTTTTCTTTACCTTCACAAGAATTTTGGACTCTAATTTTTATTTTAATTCAACTCAAGGATAATTATAATTTTTTTTGGATATTATGGATATTTAATTTTATTTTATGCATGGCTAATTAGTTGTTAAAATTTTAATTTCATAATTATATATTTGCAAGTGTTCATGTTAAGTAGCACACCAATTTTTTCACCCGATGTATTTTTTTGTTGTATTTATTAAAGTTTTTCAAAAAAAAGAAATTCTACCATTTTTTGGGTTATAAAAATTGGGGTGTTACAACTTGGTATTAGAGCATAAAAAAAGAATAGCTCAAAGCTCATCCAACTGACCACCATCGTTGTAAGTATGTTTCATTTTTCTTTAAGTTTGATGTTATGATATGCTCGTAATTGTTTCTTTTGAAAATTGTTCCAAAATTAGAACGTAGATGCGATAGGATCACATAAACAAGAATTTTGATTTATGCTAAACCTAGAAATAATTCAAATTAAATTTCATGTTTGTAGATGGCCGACCGACAACCTCCTGGTTGGATTGCCCAGAGGGACTTCATCTTGAAAGCCCTTACGACCCTGACTGCCACTTGCTAGAACCTTGTTGGCAATGGGGGTAATGGCATTGGTGTTGGCCATCAGTCAAATGCACCTGCAGCACCACCTGCTATCGTGATCCATAGAGTGTCTTACAAACACTTTATGGAGTTGAGCCCTCCTGCTTTCATTGAAAAGAAGGATCCTGATGCGGTAGAGGAGTGGGTACGTTAGGGGTGGCAATCGTGTCGGGTCAGCGGGTTGGCAGGTCAGAACACCTCAACACGAACCCAACCCGTTTATTAAATGGGTCGGATGTGGCAAACACGGACATGACCCATTTATTAAACGGGTAACCCGACCCGACACGGTTAACCCGTTTAATAAATGGGTCGGGTCGACCCGACACGATTACACGACACGGCGTGTTGCGGGTTCGATCTGGCCATCACAAACATAAATGATAAACCCCAAGCAAAGTGTTCCAAGAAACAACATCTCATTGAGGCATTTCGTCAAACACTTGCTGAGCAGATCATAATCTCCCATAGCAACCGTAGAAATGGATCAACGCGTTCGCGATGAAGACATCGATGACAAACCTGAGCTTTGCGACATGCTCGTGGATCTGCTCGCCTTTCGGCAAGGTAGGGGCGCGAGTGCAGGCCTTGAGAACAAAGGGAAAGGTGTAGTTGTTTGGGGAGACACCGCGGGAGACGAATTGGGCGTAGAGGGCGACCCCTTGGAGAGGGTCCCCATGTTCGGTGAAGCCCCGGATGAGCGTGTTCCAGGCAAAGGTGTTGGGGTTGTAGATGCGGTGGAAGATGGCCAGGGCGTAGTTCGGCGAGAAGAAGGGGGAGAGCGAGCAGGCGGCAGCGATGATGCCAGCAAGGCTGGAGGTGATGATCTGAGCATGGGCTTGCTTGATGTGGGACAACGGTGAGCATCAGTGGAGGAGGGAGAGGGAGGGGTGGGTTGCCAGTGCGGTAGGCGTTGCTGACGGAGGAGGGTGGCGGAGGCGGGTAGGAGAGAGAGTATGTGTGGTGATGGGTAGCGGTGGGCATTTGGGAATGTACCATGGGGTGACCCGCCCGCCTAACCCGTTTATTAAACAAGTCAAACGGGTTGGCATACCCCTAACACGAACCCGACCTGTTTAATAAACAGGTTAGGCGGGTCGACCCGTTTACGACACGAACCCGTTTAAGCCAAACCCGAACCCGGCTAAGAAGCGGGTTGGCAGGTCATGTCAGATTTTGCCACTCCTAGGGTACATGCCATAGATGAGATCTTTGAGATTCTCGAAGTTCTTGCAAAGAAGCGGGTTTCCTTTGCTACCTAATGGCTTTAGGGCGATGCCAAGAGTTGGTAGGAGACGACACACGAGGTGCGCTACACCCCTGACGGGCATTGCACCCTCACCTAGGAGGACTTTTTTACGGTGTTCTTGGACACCTACTTTCTGTAGTATGCCCAAGATCACAAGATGCAGGAGTTTCTGGATTTACATCAAGGCTCAATGAAGGTGGTAGAATACACCACTCATTTCTAACACCTAGAGAAGTATCGCCCGCATATGTATATCATTGATAAATCATGCACCAAGAAATACGTGCACGAGCTGCATGATGGACTTAGGATACAGGTGCTGACTAGCCATCCTCAAAATCTTAAGCAAGCCATTGAGCGGGAACAAGGCCCCTCAACCAGCCGCTGAGATCAGCAGAGCGCCATCTGCGAAGAAGGCCAGACTGCAATGGGGTGGTGCACAACCACCACAGTAGCATGCGATATGCCAGCACTGCAAGAAACGACACCCTGGAGTCTGCTATAGTCTCTAGTGCGTGTATCAGCTGTGGAGAGATGGGGCATTTCATCAAGGACTGCCCGAAGAAGCTGGCTAAGGAGGGAGTCACTTCTACACATCGAGGGCTACAGTGACCACAGCAGCCCCCGCAGTAGTGACTCCAGCATTCCCAGGCACAGGGACAAAAGAGAGCCACTAGACGCATCCACATGACTTCGGCAGAGGAGTTGCAAGAGGACGTCGATGTCATAGAAGTGTAAACACCCCAAATTTTTCACCTTCACTCACAAACCCTTTCATCTTGCCACTGGGACCCACTCACTGCAGCCTTCAGGGAACCAGCTGGTCAACATCTAAGCCAGGGATGTTCATAGCCTAAATTTTAGAATAAATTTTCAATACTTCATCTTATAATCAAGATTCAATTCTCGTTCTTGCTTAATCTCAATTATCAGTTCTCATCCTTAGATGAAAATTTTCAATCCTTTGTGTCTGTTAGGGGTCCGAGATTTCAAATCCCTTATTCAGGGTTTGCCTTTTGCATCTCATTGCATAAACAATTCATATCATCTCACATCATTATATGTCATTGCATGTAATTTCATTGCATTGCATCTTATTCTTGAGATTCAGCACTCCTGTTTTCAAAATATTCAATCCAGATTTGATTTTAAAACTTTTCTTTCAAAATCAATTTCAAATACCTAGGTTTTAGATCAATATTTTGCCATTTGTCAACCCCCAAGATCTTATATTCTTTTATTTGAAAATATTTTCTTTACAAAACAATCTGGATTCTCTTTAAAATCAATTTTTAATAGATCTCAGTTTTCTGATGAGACCCATCTAGGTGGTGTCGCTTCTGGATTCCTTCATTTCTCAAAATTTTAGAGTCCTAGTCGGGTTAGGACTCTGCCTTTTTACCTTTTTAAGCCTTTTCAAAATTCCATTTTTGTTTTAAACCAGAAGTAGCCCTACCCCATTGTCCATTCCTTTCATTTTGGCCAAAATTTTAGGGATTCAGTTGGACTAGGACTCTGTCCCAGAGTTTCAGTCAGACTAAAACTCTATCCTGATTTCATCCTTTATTCATGTTTTTACTTGTTTTTAAAAACTTTCTCATCTGACTTTCAAAAAGATAAAAAATTTAGAGTCTTAGTTGGATTATGACTCTTTTTCAGAATTTCAGTCGAAGTAGAACTCTATTTTTTACCTTTATTTTTACTTGTTTTCACAAAAATCTTTCAAAGGAAGTCTAAATATCAGAGTTCCAGTCAAAAATAGGACTCTTCCCTCGAGTCCTAGTCGGATTAGGACTCTGAACCTGACTTTAATTTCTATCTTATTTTCACCTGTTTTCTAAAATCCTCTCATTTGTTTTCTAGAAAACCCTAAATTTTAAGAGTTTTAGTCGAATTAGGACTCTATCTCAGAGTCCCAATTGGATCAGGACTCAAATTTTGATTTTCAGTTTTTACCTTGTTTTTATCTGTTTTTATGAAAAAGCTTCTAAAACCTTCTTGTTTGTTAAAAAATCTGAGAGTTTTAGTCGAATTAGGACTCCATCCCAGAGTCCCGATTCGATCAGGACTCTAATTCTTATTTCAGTTTTCATCTTGTTTTCACTTGTTTTTGCAAAAAGCTCTCAAAATCTTCTTGTCTGTTTTTAAAAAAAATCAAAATTTTAAGAGTTTTAGTTAAATTAAGACTCTATCTTAGAGTCCTAATCGGGTCAGGACTCTGTTCTGATCTCTGTTTTAACTTTCATTCTTATCTGTTTTTAAAACCTTTTTGCTTATTTTTTGTAAAAAATCCAATTTTGTAGAGTTTTAGTCAACTTAAGACTATTTCAAGAGTTTCAGTTCAACTAGGACCCTGACTCTAACTTCGTTTTTCAGCTCATTTTATCAAATTCTGAGAAAACTTTTTTAAATTTTTTTTATTTATCTTTCAAAATTGTCAAAAATCTAGAGTTTCAGTTCGATCAGGATTCTATCTCAGAGTCCCAGTTGGATCAGGACTCTAACCCTGACTTCAATTTTGAGAAAATCTTTCAAAAACTTCTTCATTTATCTTTTAAGAAACCAAATTTTAAAGTTCTGAGATTTTATCCTAGAGTCCCAATTGATTTAGGACTCTATGCTAGAGTCCCAGTTGGATTAGGACTCTGACTCTGGTCTCATATTTTATTCATTTTCGTAAATTTCTGAAAAGATCTTTCAAAACCTTGTTGTTTTCTTTCAAAAACCCCAAAAATGAAAAGTTTCAAATTTTTAGGACTCTGTCTCAGAGTTCTAATTGGGTCAGGACTCTATTTTAAAACCTCTGATTATCGTCTGGTGATCAACTCTATTTCAAAACTCTTTTCAGTCTTTATTTTCACTTTTTTAAAACCCTGATGTGTGGCCCACACAGTTGGTGCCACCTCTGGAAAAGTCCCAAACCATTTAGGACTCTATTTGGTTTAGAACCTTGATTTTATTTTCAAACTTTCTTTCAAAAACTTTCCTTTTTAAAATCCTTAATTTCAAAAACCTGATTTCTAAATCAGTTTTCAACCTTTTTCAAGCGGGACCCATCCTGCAGGGATGCAAAACCCTAATTTTCAATCTCATATCATTTCATATTCTTCATATCTCAAAAATATAAAAAATTTGTTTATTTTAGATGTCCTTTTGAAGTTTCTGAGAAAAAAAATCATTTTTAACCCTTTATTTTCAAAAATTTCAAAATCATTTTCTGAAAAATCAAGTGGGGGCCACACTGGGTGGCGCCACATTTGACAGTTTTGGTTAGTTTAGGATTAGTCAGTGTCCTAGCTAGGTTAGAAGAGTAAAAAATGATTAAAAAAAAACTTCATCTTTGTTTTTTAACAGTTTTTAAAGCTTTTAAATTCAAGTTTTAAAAAACAAATGTGGGCCCACCTAGGTGGCAACACATTTGGCTTTTTTAGGGTTTTAATTAAGTCAATTAGGCTAGTTAGTTTTAGATAAAACTTTGAAAAGTCAAATTTCATTAATTAACCCTAATTAAGGGATTTTAAAAAAAAATTATAAATAGGGGAAAAAAGGGGGGGGGTCGACTACATGCTTTTTCTCTCTCTTTTCTTGGAGCTTCTCTCTCCTCCCAGCATCCTCTCCTTCCTCCATTGAAGCTGCAACAACCTAAGGTGAGATTTTATATTTTCTTTCATGGTTTTTGTTTATTTTTTTATGCTTTTTACCATGAATTTCACCATTATCGTCCCTTGCTTATGAGTTTCAAGCATGATTCACCCTCAAGAATCTCAAAATTGATTCAAGAAAGTAATCTAACTCTGTTTAATGATGTTTCTGATGATTCTAATCCGTTGGAATAATTTAAATTATCATTTTTTATGTTTAAGCTAATAAAAAGATGAGATTCACCCGTTCAATGGGTTGAATCCCTCTTTCGAAAGCTAAATCAAGTTCTAACCCTGCTTTCCCTAATTTTTTTATTTTATTTTACTGCATTAATGTTTATTTTACTTATTCAAGCATCAAATCTAATTTCATTGTGTTATTTATATATATATATATATATATTTTACTATTTTTCATATTTAGATTAGGTTTTTGATGATTTATCGAATATCCATGTGTTTCAATCCCGAGCACGCGAAAGTTGTATTATTTCATATTTACGTTTTTGTCAAAAAAATATAATTTTTTTAGGGTTGGTTCACGGATTTGTTAGTGACTTCTCATAAAAAAACCAATGATTTTGGGTTCTAAAACCCTGTAAAAAAAATAAGAAATATCAAACCATGATTTCTAAACCATGAAATCGCTATTAGAATTCGTGCACAACTTGCAGATGTGATATCTCCCTCGTCAATGATCTGATTGATGATCCATAAGTTGCAGTGGTTCCGTCTTGATGTCTAGTATTTAATGTAAATTTGTCATATTTTTTTGCATCTGTCTGCTATTTTTTCTCTGTCAGAAGGTAGAGTGGGTTTCTCAGAGCTCGTTAAACTTTGTTTAAATCCTAGATTGACTTGTGTCGGTCATATCTCTCTAACCAAAAATTTGATCGATGATCTGTAAACTGAAAAATATTTCTATGAGTGTCTTCTATTCACTACTAAAATTTTATAATTTTTTAATATAGTTTGCTATATTTCCCTATACCCAGAATTGGATGCATGTGTTGTAACTCATTATATATTCATTATAATTGATTGTATATTGCCGAAATGATATCTCCTTAACCGAAGATGATTTTTCCAATCTGTAAATAGAGAATTTTTTTTTTGTCTAGTACCTCTTTGTAAATTTTTATAAATTTCCATGGTGCTTTGATACCTGATTAGGGTCTGATACTGTGACAGACACGTGCCCATGAACAAAATTGCATATATTAGAGTTTTATTTAATTTTCATATTAAAATAATATCAAAAATAGTTTTTTTCAATTTCAGTTTAATTTTAGGGTTCTCAGAAGTGCATGTATTAATTTTTATTAATTTTGGAACTCATTTGAGGCTTTATTTGATTAAATTTCAAAAACAAGATGCCCGTAGAGTCTCTGTTTGAGCAAAACACTGAAAAAATTATTTCAATTTTTTTTATAAAAGCTTATGTTTTTTAGGGTTTTTTCATGTCTTTAATCGTACTAGGGTGCTTCACACCGGATTTCGTGGTTATTTGATTTTATTTGAGCCCTAAATTCAAAATTTTACCAAAATATTTTCTGAAAACCCTTATTTCAAGGCCATAGTTTTGTTTTTAGGAGTATTTTTGTCAATTCTCTCTAAATTCTGAATTTCAAAGTTATTTATTTTTATTATTTATTCAATTTTATATCATATTTTATTATATTTATCTCAAGAAAATATGGAAAAAGGCTTATATCTGGATAAATCCAGTAATTTCTATATATTACTGGATAAATCCAGAAAAACCAACATATCTTCACTAACAAGTTTTATAGTTTTGCAGAGACATTCAAGGCTGTGTTTCTTTTTATTTTATTTTATTTAAATTCAATTAGTGATGTAAATTAATTATAAATTTAGAATAAGAATTTACTTTTCCTGCTTAGAATAGGACTGCATTGCATATAATTTAATTTGTTAATAAATGCTAATTGTGTGATGAATGATGATTCATGCATGTTCAAATTCACCATGGTCTACACGAATGACATGTGCACTAGCTTCTAAAGAGTCGATAAACTCGATTGAGTTCGTATTTATGGCCATAGTCAGAATACAAACAAAATCCAGATTTATCATCTTCTTTTAAGCCACAATCAACCTATACTCTTAGGCTATCTTCAAAAACCATTGCATATCTCAATCTTTTATAAATATTTTTCTCTTTTTAGAATCAAATGAGATATATTCAATCCATATCTGTGGCCATAGTCAGGGATATGAGGCAAATTTACTTGATTAAGGTTCTATAAGGCACATAAACTCTCTTTTCCAAATAATTTTCTCAAAAATGTTCAGAAATCTTTTCTCAAAATCATATTCATACATCATTTAGGCTTAGATTGCATCATGAAAATAAAAGTTTCACAAGGCTACACGCCACTTCTTTTGACTTATTTTCCAATTCCATTTCAAAGAAACTAATTTTCCTCAAAATTGTTAGATTTTCCTCAGAAATTGACTTTCTCAAAACCCTTGGTTCTTTCAAGGATTTTTCAAGTACTTCCTTAAACTCAATCCACAATTTTCTAAGTTAGATTCTTCACTTCAAAGTTCGAATTCAGAGAAATCAAGTTTTTTCAAAGTTATTTGAAATTTTTTAGAAATCGATTTTCCTAAAACACTTGGATTTCTCAGAAATTGGCATTTCTTTTCTTCAAAAATATTCTCTCAACAAGGCTCGCGATTTTCAAAGTGTCATCTTTTCCAAGAATTTTTTGAGTATTTTAAATATCTGAAGCATACATCATGTTTTTCAATCAAAAATTTCTCTAAGTCATATCACATGCCTGATTCTTTGTGCATCTAGAAAATAGAACATCGATTTAGACAAGTTGAGTAAAGCAAAACACTAGATTGATCCTTGGTTCAATTACCTCTGGTTATGGTGCCAGGAACGGTTGAACCTCGTACCGACAGACGAGTCCCATTCTTGAGAATTATCCTGCATTTTAAAACAGAGGCGAGTTATTTTCAAAATCTTTTTCAAAGGTCAGTTTGATTTACAAAAGTAAAATTTTGCAATGATAATAGGTTTGGCGACCAAGATGGGACCTGTCTTCGCCTGATCAATCTAAGTGTTTTGCTCTATTTAGTTTATCAAAATTGTGTTCTACAATGTCAGCTTTATTTTATGTGAACCTAGGAGCCTAGAATCAAACCCAACTGACATGGATTTCATATAAACTTAGGCATGGTTTAGTAGGTTCAATTGAGGAAGCATTATTCATGCTCACTTAGACTTAGGTCAAATAGAATTCTCCTCAATCTAGGATTTGATTGAAAATAATGTTTGCTTCTCATAAATTTTTCAAATTTTTACTTCTTTAGGTCATTAGAGCCTTCTGTTTTCTTGCATATTGATCATATTTCAAAAACAACCCCACCTACTTTTACCTGGCCACCACATTGCTGGGCTTTCTCCCAGAACCATAGTTCAGAATAAAGCCTCACAACTGAGTCACCTATTTGGGTTAACCCCCCTTGCCACGTACTGAGGGTCATAGTCAAAAGTATATCGACAGACGCTTAAGGATGTTGGAAAACATGAACCTAGAACTGGAGATATTGATTTTATGCCACGTACATCGAGCCTCGACTTGAGTATATCGGCATAGCATGATTGGACACAGATGATCTGAGCCTTAGAGTTAGGATTAAGATCCTACAACTATTTCAAAACTTGTGCATTTAGAGTCAGCCTTTAAGGAATCTTGTATGTGCATACTTGTTTGTATAGGATATGATTGAATGTATTTTGGTTATTTCCCTTTATTCTCTTTATTTTCGCATATTTTTCATAATTTTTTCAAAAATACTAGACGATTTTCAAAAACCCTTATTTTCTACTTATTTTCTCATATTCTCTTTATTTCTATAAAGATCTTCTCAAACCCTGGATGATTTTCCCAAATCCTCTATTTTTTAGGTGATTTCCATCCTTCCTTTCCTCTAGATCTCAAAGTTTCAACCTTGTTTGATCCCGCCTGCAATTTCTTCAAAAATTGTGTGGTTTTTCCTCAAGTCTTGTCTTTACTTCTTCTTTATTTTCCAGTCTATCTTGATGGCATCCAGTCAACTTGATTCAATCTTTCCTAAGGGCCATATCTCCTATGAGGTGCGGCAAAGTCTCTTCGACCATCAAACTCTGAAAACCGAACCTTTCATTCCCCGGTGATACTATTCTTGGCTCAAGAACTTCTCATATATGTTCTCGAACCATCTGAGTGACTGCGGATTAGAACTGGCATCATCAGTGAGAGAGCAGATTATCAACGACAATTTGATTCAAGCATTAACAGAGCGGTGGAACCTGCGTACCTGTACCTTTTGGTTCCCGTGGAGAGAAATGACTCTACTACTAGACGAATTCTCATATATTATGGGTCTACCTGAGCCAGTTGGTCAGCCCAATGATCCGATAGAGTAGCAATTTTTTATCAACGTCAAGAGATTGGACCGCCGAGATGCTTTAACCCGTATGACTGGACGCAGATCATAACCACTGATAGAGGCATATGAGAGCCAATATGTCGATATGTTTGAGCTATACCAACAGTATGGAGCATTTAAAGAAGTCGACCCCTTATCCCGAGCAGCGAGAGAAATGATCCAACATGCAATGATCTTGTGCACCATAGGGCTACCTTTCTTCCAGGATGGACAAAACTACGTTGATATCAAAATAGTACAGCTTTTACGAAGATGGGGAAGTCGGCAGACCAACCGCCTCTCTATCGCCATGGCCGCACTTGCTTTCTTATATCATAGATTGACCTGCTTCATGCTTAAAGATTTCATCTTAGTAGAAGGATGCATTTACGCACTACAATCTTGGTTCCTTTGGCATCCGCCATCTCGAGCTAGCTCATTCAGATATAACAGCAAGAAGCCATTACCCACTTCTTGGTACAGATTCTTGATCGAGAACCTCCAAGAAGAAAAAATTGTTTGGGATTACTTTGATCGTCACGAGTCATTCCCTCGATACACTTATGCATATGGCAAGCGATTCAAGTTACTCGAATCATTCTTCTCTGTCTATTATCAGCCAGAGCGATGTGTCAGGCAGTTCTCACAGAGACAGAAGCGCATTGAGGCTCGATTATTGTTAGGCATTATGCCAGAATTTGATCTAAAGTCTGCTCAATGGTCCAAAACATACCATTCTGCCAAGCACAGCTGGGATTCTTTTAAAACTCTCACTGTTTTTCCTGGTCTCCGAGTGTCTTCTGATTATAATGAGTGGTGGCAAATTGTTTGTCTTCCCCCTCTTTCTCAAACTTATTATTAATAAAATTATTCTCCTTCAACAAATCTCATTTTATTATGGTTTGACGACCTCGCCTTGGTAATAAGGCATATTTTAGTTATTTATCTCTTTTACAAAGAATATCAACGCAATTGTCGTGATTCCAGCGATGACCCTATCCCTGGTAATGGGATATCCTTCAAATTGTCAACCTAACCCTTTATCAAATATTTTACTCCTATTTGTTTTATCCCAAAACTATTCTGCAGAGAGCACTTGCAATCTTACATGGTTCAGACAAGGTTCGGCAGGAAAATCGCACCCGTCCAGTATATTAGTTATTCGTCAGCCTCTAAACAGGAAATGGCCTCTCCACGATCTGCTGGGAACCGAAGCCAACATGTTGATGATGACATTGACCCTCATATATACTCGCTAATGGGTGACACTGATGAAGAATATGAGGCTCAACAAGCCTTTTAGAAGTCGGCTCAGGGACAAGGGTCGGCTTATAAGTCCAAGGGTCAGTCTGTTAATGACTCTGATAAGCCACAACTCAAGTATATGGTCAAGATAGTCAAGGACCTGCAAGCTCATGACAAGGGCAAGAAGGTCTTCACGAGTAAAGTCTTTTATGATGGATTAGATAGGGATGACAATCTCTCCAGGAAATTTATCAAGTTTGATGATTCTGGTAATCCTAAAGCACATCTCGCCATGTTCTTCGCAGAGTGTTCCAAGTTCAAAAGAGACAATCGAGTCATATTACTTTATTTTCCCCGCAGTTTGGAGGGTATCGCGGTCAAATGGTGTTCAGAACATATCAATCCTATTGAACTGAAGTAATTCGACAAGGTGGTCAATCTATTTGTCGAACGATTCCTCTTCAATGTAGAGGCTCTACCGACCCTCAGCCATCTTTGTAGCCTTAAGCAGAAGGAAAATGAAAGGGCCTAGGATTTCATTCACAGGTGGAGGTCCGCCTGCAACAAGATGAGGGATCCAATATTAGAAGGACATGCATTGTCATTGATCTTGAACAACTTTTCACAACCCCTAAGGGGACTGATTTCTACCTCTCCGTCAAAGACTTTCATTGAATTGACAAAACAAGCTGAATGACTCGAGCTGAGCATGGAAAATGGAGTTTATGAGGGTTTCACCTTTGCCAAGAACAACAGTCAGTAGGAATCTAAAAAGAAAACCCATTTTACCTACTCTACCAACAATAATAAGAACCATCACAAGAAAAATGCGAAAGGTCACAATTATGGTTTAGGGGGTTCAAACCCCAACAAAAATGAGCAAAAAGGTAAGTCGATCCCTCAGTACGATAAGCAACCTCAACAAACTTTTGAGCAAGGGTGGATACCTCAAGAAAGACCGAAGTGTGAAGGGTGGAGCTATAATCGCAAGTTTACCCCCTGGATCAGTCACTCGAGACAGTGCTTGAATATATGCTTACCAGTGATATGATCAAACTCCCATGGGTAGCCGATCCACTAGTGGTCATGGGAAAGATGAAAGACAGATTCTGTAAGTTCCACCGAGCAATGGGACATGATACTGAGAATTGCTTTGTTCTCAAGAATATCATTCAAGACTATATTGACAAAAAACCTTTTGGTAGAAGACGCCGAAGATGAGAAGATGACTATACTAAATCAGCCATTCCTTCAGCATTCTGCAGCAGTGATCTCTGATCAGTCATTCTAGCCACAAGATCACATCTTGCCATGCCCTAGCAGTGATATTAATATTCAGCACCAGGTATTAGTACTGCATAAGGCTCAGTCCAATACCCAGAAGATGAATCTTATTTCAGCTTTCAGCAGATTGAATGTGTCACCCGAGCCTGTCAGGGCATCCCCTGAAGTTGCCAGAAGGATTCCAGGGTTTCCTAAGTGCTTTATCAAGTCTGCTCCAAAAAAGGGCAAGACATAAGAAGAAAAGACCAATATAGTACAGAGATCGATCACTACCCTTTCCAATATCTTGATCCTTGAGTTGGCGCGTGCTTCTCCCAAACATCAACAAGTCTTGGATGATTTATTGTTGAAGATCAAAGTGAAATCAGACACGACTCCCGAAGACATGGTCCATTATTAACCAAGTCATGACCAATGCTCTCATTACATTCTCAGATGAGGACCTGCCAAAGCCTCATGCATTTCATAACAATGCTTTGAATATTGTGGTTTGAACCAAGGGAATGATAGTACCCCACGTACTCGTCGATGGAGGTAGTAGCCTCAACATTTGCCCTAAGATGACCGCCAAGGCTCTGGGTGTAAAAGAAGAAGAGTATGCGCCAGATCCAATCACCATCTATGGGTTCGACAACCATGGACAGACCGCGAAAGGCCATATTTTTCTGGAAATCTTTATCAACTACTTTGTCCATATTGTTCTTTTTCATGTTGTCAATATGCCGCCAACGTATAATCTTTTATTGAGGCGAACATGGATTCACAACGTAAATGCGATGCCATCCACTCTACATCAGTGCATTAAGTGGTCCAAGGGTGGTATGATCACTACTATTCTGGGTGAAGATCCAAAAAAGAGGCTGCCACAGCCTATGATTCCCAGGCCAACCTATACCGCTGATATCCTTAGCATCAGAGAAAGTGAAGAGGTTATTCTTAGTGAAAGCCTCAAAATGCTAAAGCTAGAGGCAGTACCAGTGACAGAGCATACCATAGCCACGGTCTGATGGCAAGGACCGCATTTCTTCAAGATCAGAGGTCACCTTGATTACAGAACCCTTATAGATCATCATTTATTCCCTCAGTTCATAAAAGCCAAAAAGGGATTTGATCTCTTGCTAAAGCATGGTTATCAACCTTCCAAAGGCTTGGGCAAGAACGGAGACGGTTGGTTAGAGACAGTAATCCTTGATCATCACCCACGTAGGGAAGGATCGGGATTTACGGGCAAGAGATCTCATAAGGATAATGTCTTCATCAAGGGGATCCATTAGTCATCTGCCATCATTCCTTTTCTACTTCATTTCTTTGATTTCTACATTTTGTAGGGATGATGTCCTATTTCACTTCATTACCTTTAATGTTATCATTTCATTCCAGTCTTCAATAAAGCTAGCAATTTTTTTCTCATTTGTCTGGATGTCATCCTTCTCGTCTCTACTTATAATTTGACTTTGAAAATCGTTGTTATTAATTTTTCTATTTTGCATAATTAATGGGCAAATTTCTTTGAATGCTACCCTTTCCTCAAAATTTTAGAATGTCTTCTCAATCAATAAGGAAGCTCGTCATCAATCCTTCAATCATGTCGAAGCCCTCGAAGATCTATCGGGTTAAGGCAAGAATAGAGGACAGTATGACAACAAAGCAGTTAAAAGAACTCACAAAATTTGATTCATCTCTTCAAGAATTGCCAGAATTTGCAGCGATTCAGAAGCAAGATGAGTCATCATCCCTAGTTCAGGATCTAACTGAAGACATCAATATTGGTTCAAAGGACAATCCGAAGATTCTCAAGATCGATACTAGTCTGAGCACATATGAGAAGGAAAGGCTCATCGATTTTCTCAAGCAATATCAAGAAGTGTTCGCATGGACTTACGAGGATATGCCAGATTTGATCCCAAATTGGTTGAACATTGCCTCATTTTGAAACCAGATGTCAAACCGATTAAGCAAAAGTTGAGAAAAATGGATCCTTGAATCGAGCAACAGGTCAAGGAAGGACTTGAGGATTTACTCAAAGCTGGATTTATTCGAGCAATAGACTATCCAGACTGGCTAGCAAATATCATCGTTGTTCCCAAGAAGAACGGTAAAGTTCAAATTTGCACCGACTTTCAGGATATCAATAAAGCTACTCCAAAGGATGACTATTCGCTCCCCAACATCGATCTCCTGATCGACAACATAGCTGATCATGCTATGTTCTCTTTTATGGATGGATATTCCAGATATAATCAAATCAAGTTTGTTGCTCGTGACCAATCTAAAACATCCTTCACCATGCAATGGCGCACTTTCTGTTACACGGTTATGCCATTTAGACTTAAGAATGTCGGGACAACCTATTAGCGCACAATGACCATCATCTTCCATGACCAAATGTATAAGATTATGGATGCATATGTCGATGATATCCTGGTCAAATCTAAGGAGGGAGAAGACCATATTGATGCTCTGAGTCAAGTCTTCAAGCGACTCATTTTATTCAAGTTGAGACTCAATCCTTAGAAATGTATTTTTGAAGTAGAGTCAGGCAAGCTACTTGATTTTATAGTCAGCAAAAGAGGAATAGAAGTAGATCCCACTAAGGTAAAGGCTATCATCGACATACCACCTCCAACCAATCTCAAAGAGTTGCGCAGTCTTCAGGGATGTATGCAGTCGATCCGACGATTTATATCCAATTTAGCCATGAGGTGTGAACATTTCAATCATCTACTCAGAAAAGAAGTGAAGTTCGAATGGGGATCAGAATGTCAACAGTCGTTTGAGCGCATTAAGAAATATCTCCTCAATCCTCTCATTCTAAAGCCTCTAGAATTGGGAAAGCCTCTTTTGTTATATGTCTTAGTTAATCAAACTGCTTGTGGCAGATTCTTGGCATAATATGAAAAAGGCAATCGAGTAGAGCATGTCATTTACTATGTGAGCAAGACATTCGTTGATTATGAGAAGAAATATTCTCAGATAGAGAAGACATGTCTAGCACTAGTCTAGCTGTGTCATAAATTGAGACATTACTTGTTCTCTCAAAGCTCAATCCTCTCAAGTACATTCTTGAACAACCATTTCTCAGTAGACGAATTGACAAGTAGCAAGTTTTGTTGATGCAATATGACTTAGAGTATGTCTCTCAGAAGTCAATAAAAGGTCAGGCCATCACCGACCAGCTAACCGATTTTCTTTTGTCAGAAGATGTAAAGGTCGAGGATGATTTCCCTGATGAGCGCATCCATAACATTCAACAGTCTCTAGTGTGGAGTTTATTCTTTGATGGTTCCTAGATTATGGCTAGCATAGGGATTGGGATCTTATTGATCACCCCTGAGAAGGAGATGGTCCCTTTTTCCCTTAAACTCAATTTTCAATGTACCCTTCAAAGAAAGGTAAAGAAAGCGGATTCTTCCAATCCAAATGAAGTCAAATGCTTTAACTGCAAAAAGGTAGGACACATCAAGAAAGATTGTCCTCTTCTCAAAATCAAGCCCAAGGACCAATTCAAGAAGAAAAAGGCATTTCAAGCATGTTGGGATGATAGTGACTCCTTTTCTGATAAAGAATCAAATGAAGAAGTCGCCAACATGTGCTTTGTAGCACAAGAAGACTCGGTAAGTCAATTTGAGTATGATGATTTATGAGAAACATTTAATGATTTATATGCTAAATTTAAGAGTCTAAGTTCTAAAAACAAAGAGTTAAAAACTGAAAATTCAACTCTTGACTCTCAAAACAAAGTGTTACTTCAAGAGATAGAAGATCTCAAGAAGGAAAACTCTTGTCAAGCATTTGAGATAAAAGAAATTGGAATTAGAACCAATCTCTTAAAAAAAGAAATAACTAGTCTAAAAGAAAAATCAAATGATCTTTTTTCTATAGTGACCAAATTCACAAATTGTCAAGAAAATCTAGAAAGACTTCTTGGTTCTTAAAGATGCTCAGTTAATAAAACCGGATTGGGATATAGCTTCTTTGATACTCAAAATAGACCAAACTATGTTGTGAAGAATCAAAGACAATATTCTCAACCATTTGTTCAAAGAACTAAATTTTCTAGTTATAATAGAAATGCATCTAATCATGGAACTTATAATGCTTATAAGCCTAGACATGATTACTCTAGAAATGCTAAATCTTTTTATGGAAAGAATATTTATTATCAAAGGAAACCGAAATCCAAATGGATATGGGTTCCTAAGACTAACTCTCATGGACCCACAAATAGAAAGGGGTCAAATGCTTTGTCTTCTAATTTTGTTGTAGGTACACAAAATAAGGAGCAAATGGATATTGAACAGTGGTTGTTCCAAACATATGACTGGAAGGCCGGAGTTATTTTCCACCCTCCAAAGTAAGGATGGAGGAACCGTCACCTTTGGTGACAATAACAAGGAAAAAGTAATCGGTATTGGTAACATTGGTAATCTAAAATTTTCCTTGATAGAAAATGTTCTTTTAGTAGATGGTTTAATGCATAATTTATTATCCATTAGTCAATTATGTGATAAAGGTTTTCTTGTTTCTTTTGAACATGATTTATGCTTAATTTCTGATTTTCAATCTGAAAAGATCATTTTTAAAGGTAAAAGAAGAAACAATGTGTATGAACTTTATCTAGATGAGTTACCCACTTTTAATGAAAAATGTCTTATTGTTTCAAATGAAATTCAATGGTTATGGCACAAGAGACTTGGACATGTTAACTTTAAAATTATTTCCAAGTTATCCAAGAATGATCTTGTTAGAGGCCTACCTAGAATACCATATAAGAAGGATCACTTATGTGATGCTTGCCAAATGGGTAAACAAATCAAGAGTTCTTTTAAAGCAAAAGATATAGTTTCAACAAAACGTCCTCTTGAACTTTTACATTTAGATCTATTTGAACCATCTAGAATTCAAAGTTTGAATTGTAGCAAGTATGCTTTTGTTATAGTAGATGATTATTCTCGATTTACATGAGTGATTTTTCTAAAAAGCAAAAATGATATTTTTTCTGAATTTTCCAAACTTTGTAGAAGAATTACAAATGAAAAATCTACATCTATTATTAAAATTCGTAGTGATCATGGTGGTGAATTCGAAAATGAATCTTTTCTAAAGTATTGTGATTTACATGGTATATCTCACAACTTTGTTTTTCCTAGAGCAACTCCACAAAATGGAGTTGTTGAAAGAAAGAATAGAACTTTGCAAGAATGTGCTAGAACCATGCTTCAAGATAAAAATTTACCAAAATACTTTTGGGCTGAAGCAATAAATACATGTTATATTTTAAACCGTATTCTTATTCGACCAATTTTACATAAAACATGTTTTGAATTGTATTATAATCGTATACCAAAGATCTCATATTTCAAAATTTTTGGTAGTAAATGCTTCTTGTTAAATACCAAAGATAATCTTGATAAGTTTGATTCAAAATCAGATGAATCAATATTTCTTGGATATTCTTCTAGAAGTAAAGCTTATCGTGTTTTTAATAAAAGAACATCTTGTATTGAAGAATCTTTACATGTTGCATTTGATGAGAATTGTGAGCATGTTATACCTCTAAGCGAAGGAGAAGAAGTAATACTTCAAGAAGAACCTTTGATAGAGAATACTTCTCAAGAAAATGTTTCTCTTCAACCGGTTTGGAAAGAAGTTCCCAATCATCCACATGAACAGGTTATTGGAGAAATAAAGAGTGGTGTCCAAACTAGAAGGCAATTGCAATATATTGCAAATATTGCTTTCATATCTAAAATAGAACCAAAGAATATCAATGAGGCTTGTGATGATGAATTTTGGCTTTTGGCCATGTCTGAAGAACTTAACCAATTTATTAGGAATGATGTATGGGATCTAGTTGATAGACCAAAGGATCATCCAGTAATTGGAACAAGATGGGTCTTCCGAAATAAGCTGAACGAAAATGGCGAAGTCATTCGAAACAAAGCAAGACTAGTATCACAAGGCTATAATCAAGAAGAAGGCATAGATTTTGATGAAACCTATGCACCAATTGCTCGATTGGAGTCAATTTGAATGATGCTTGCTTTTGCTAGTTACATGAATTTTAAGTTATATCAAATTGATGTTAAGAGTGCATTCTTAAATGGACACATCAATAAAGAAGTTTATGTAGAGCAACCCCCAGGCTTTGAAAATGAGAAATATCCAGAAAAATTCTACAAATTAAAAAGAGCTTTATACAGACTTAAACAAGCTCCAAGAGCGTGGTATGAAAGACTACAAAATTTTCTAGAACAATCTGGTTTTTCCATTGGTCGGGTAGACTCCACTTTATTTATTAAAAATCTTAATTCAGATATTCTTATTATGCAAATTTATGTTGATGACATAATATTTGGTTCTACTAATGATTCTCTTTGTAAAGAATTTGCTAAAGCTATGCAGGAAGAGTTTGAAATGAGCTTGATGGGCGAATTAAACTACTTCCTTGGACTTCAAATAAAGCAAACTGAAGAAGGAATCTTCATCAACCAGGCTAAGTATACAAAAGAACTTCTCAAGAGATTTGGGATGGACTCATCAAAATCAAGAAGAAATCCTATGAGCACAACTACTTCTCTTGATAAAGATGAAAATGGTAAAAATGTAGATACTAAGCTCTACAGAGGTATGATCGGGTCTCTATTATACTTAACTGCTAGTCGACCTGATATTATGTTCAGTGTTTGTATGTGTGCTAGATTTCAAGCTAATCCAAAGGAATCTCATTTAACTACAGTAAAACAAATTCTTCGTTACTTGAAAGATACTTCAGATTTTGGTTTGTTTTACCCAAAATCATCTTCCTTTGATTTAGTTTCATATAGTGATGCAGATTTTGCAGGAAGTAAATCTGATCGCAAGAGTACTAGCGGAACTTGTCATTTCTTAGGAAATGCCTTAGTCTCTTGGTTTAGTAAAAAGCAAAATTCAGTGTCACTCTCAACAACTGAAGCAGAATATATAATATGGCCATGTATGAAGCTTTAATACAAGGTCTGAGAATTCTACAAGACTTCAATGTTAAGAGAGTACATGCTTTCGGCGACTCGTTGCTCATCGTTAGCTAAGTCAAAGCCGAATGGCAGGTAAAAGATCAGAAACTACTTCCTTATCAGAAGATTGTCCTAGCTCTCATAGATAGCTTCGATGAATTCCAACTTTTCCATATCAAGAGAGAATTCAATCAGATAGCTGACGACTTAGCCAGCCTAGGCTCCATTATATCTTTCAGAGATAGAGAATCATGTCGCTATTTTGAAATTGGCAGACTCGATCAGCCTGCCTTCATTCTAGTGAGACAAATTAACCAGACTGAGCAAAAGAAGAAGCCTTGGTACCATGATATTAAAAGTTTCATTGAAACCGGTGAGTTTTCACCAGAATTGTCAATGAAGGAGCAAAAAGAAATTCAATATATGTATGCTCGATATTTTATTCTTGCCAATGTTCTTTATCGTCGTGGGTTCAGTGCCGAATATTCCAGATGCTTAGATGAAGAAGAAGCTAAAAAAGTCATACGAGAAGCACACGAAGGCATTTGTGGTGGCCACATCGGTTATCAAACTCTTGTTAAGCAGATCATTCAAGCAGGGTATTATTGAAAGACCATGCAACAAGACTACTATCATTTCGTGAAGAAGTGTGTTCAATGTCAGATGCATGCACCTTCCATCCATGCACCGGCCACATATTTACAATTGGTCGTATCGCCATGGTCATTCTCTATGTGGGCCTTCGATGTTGTAGGCCCAATTACTCCTTCTGCTTTCAATGGTCATAAGTATTTTCTAGCCGCGACAAAGTATTTCACCAAGTGGGTTGAGGCTATCACTTTGCGTACAGTGAAAGGCCGACACGTGATTTCGTTCATCCACAAGAATATTTTTTGTCGTTTTGGCATACCACATGATATTGTTTCAGATAACGGCACTCACTTCAAGAATAAAAGGATGAAGATCTTTTGTTCAAAATTCAGAATTCATCATCATTTCTTGGCTTCCTACTATCTCCAAGGGAATGGCCAGGCAGAAGCTACAAATAAAATTTTGATCCGCATCTTGGAAGAATCGTTGAAACAGGTCGTGATTAGCACGAAAAAATCCATGATGCACTCTGGGCGTATCGAACTACCATTCAGACCCCAACTAATATAACTCCTTCAGAACTTTTTTATGGAACTGGGGTGGTACTGCCTCTCCATGTTCAGAAACCCGCTCTCAAGTTCGCATTATTACTAGAGCTACCGCTCGATCAGTATCAGCAACAAAGGTTGGTACAACTTGATCTACTCGATGAGAGGAAACTCAAGAAGACAGAGCACGCTCAATCTTATTGTCAGAGGATAGCTAGGCAATATGCCAAGTCAGTCATCGAAAAAAGATTTTGAGTTAACGATTTGGTCCTTAGATCAATGGCTCATCTCAAGCACCGCCCTCGTGGCAAATGGTCACCGAATTGAGAAGGTCCCTGCGTGGTCAAAGAAGTGTTACCACGCAATTCATATCGTCTGATTAATGCAGACGGGGTAGAATTACTTGATCCTATCAATGCCCAACATTTGAAGAAATTCTACACTTAGAAAACTTTTATTCTATCTTTTGTATTCCTCAATAAATTTCCTTCAAATAATGAGTAATTATTCTTTTATCTGAACATCTTTCTCTCAGACTACATTGGGGCATCTTTTGTTATGAAAACTTGTCTTTTATTTGGAATACTCTGTATGCAGGCAGGATCAAACAAAATCTTTCATCATTCATTTACATCTATTTGCACTCATTTGCATTCGTTTGTATCCATTTTGCATTTGCATCAAATTTCATTGCCCATTTAGGATAAGGGACAAATTCTGAGACCCTGGAAAGTTGTCCAAGTCATCGTGAGGGTGAAAATCTCCCATCACAATTATCAAACACTTTCGAAACACTAGTCTTTTTCAGATCCGACCTTCGAGTCAAGTCTTTTATCAAAACTATTTTTGCCAATCTTGCCAAAATCAACCTTCGAGTTAAGTTTTTTTTCAAAACCCAGTGTTCGTGCTGGTACCTTTTCAAAGCTTAGTGTTTATACTGGTACTTTTCCAAAATCCAGCGTTCGTGTTGGTACTTTTTCAAAACCCAGTGTTTATGCTAGTACTTTTTCAAAACCCAGTGCTCGTGTTGAGACTTTGTTTTCAAAACCCAGTGTTCGTGCTGGTGCTTCTTCAAAATCCGGTCTTCATACTGGTCGCAATCCGAACATTAGTCTAGCATTAGGGTTCAGGCTTAATGCCAATCTTTAGATCTGCGAGCCAAACAGTCTTTATCAGACCTTTGGATCACACCAGTTTATCCAACCGACCTTCAGGTCACCAATTTTATCAAAATCAATCATCTTCAAACCTCTAGGTCAATCAATTTTTATCAACCCAATTTTTATCAATCAATTCTTATCATCAATTTTTATCAATCAGACCGGCGTGTCACCCATTCCACCAATTTCGTCAATCAAACCTCTGGTCAATATATATATATATATATATATATATATATATATATATATATATATATATATATATATATATATATATATATATATATATTGCCGCACCCCCACACCCGAGTTTTTTGAAAGTGTCACACCCCGGCACCCGCACCCATGTGACATAGATAATGACACTTAGATACGAAAGGAAGAAACACAAGAGATAAAAGAGCTTGTAATGAAAAATAAACTAATGCCATCAAGAAGAATAAGCATAACGTTTTTAACAATCTTTCAAAACTCCATAGTTTCAAAAACATAACTATCATCACAGAAAAAACAAGATATCAAGCATCCAATACTGTAACAATGGCCATATAAACAAATTTGTGATAAAACACACTCATAACCGAGGTCAATCACCTACCAGATAAGTACATATCTAAACTGACAAGATGACATGAAGTGCACACACAACACCCCAATGACTAACTTGGATTTCCAACAAGAATGAGTTTAAAAGCAAATCATCTATCAATCGAACCCAAGGCAAATGACAATACGTCACTCATAAACTTGAGAATCAAGATTGATAAGATGACATGAGGTATACATACAACTCACCTCAACGGCTAACCCTAACCCAATAACAACAAGGCCAAAAACAGATGATGCATTATATAAAATTCAGTGATGGATAACCCAAATGCCATAAAAAGAAAATACATACAAAAATCAATTTTCAAATAGGTGAGTTCATAAAAAAATAACCAATTTGAAAGGACAAAGTTTCAAATCAAAATCCAATAAAGGAGATGAAATCTTAGCATAAAAATTAATGCAATCACATTCACAACAATACGTCCCTTGATACAATTATATGCAATGATGTCTTATGACAATTTTTACTAACTTGAATAATTAGTCATGCCCAATATAAGCAATTTACATAGAAGATATGGAATAATGAATTTTGAGAATCCTTCAAGAGATCATAAATCCACCAATCAAGAAACAAGTGCACTAAGCACATCATATACAAAAGATCAATAAACCTTACTTAAGAGACAAGGACACATGATTTTAAGAAGTTAGAACTGCATCATAAGTCAACTATGAGGCAATTGAAGACAATCATATGAAGATTCCCAAAGAGCTATAAAATCTTGAGTGCACTAGTGCACAAATACATAAATACAAAGCCACTAGTGGGCGAGATACAAAGAGCCAACTAAGGGCTATACCCAATCTTCACAAAGAGGAACAAAAAACACAAAAACAATATAGATGTTATTGATAAAAAGCTCCCAAAGATCCATATATATATATATATATATATATATATATATATATATATATATGATCACATCAAACAAGAGATTTTTCTTACAATGTCACATTCTCCAATAAATATGATGCAAAATATCAATACACAAGAGAGAAACTGCTAAGATGAACACATTTATTATATGATAACAAGTCATGCTTATGCAATTCAATAAAGACTTCTTAAGACATATACCTTAAGAAGGCCTTAATCCAACACATGTCATTTGAAAATAATCTTTCTTAATAGAGCAATATCACTCAAATGAAATAACATATTCAAATGGTGATACAAAGACTTTATTAGAAATAGATCAAGATAACAGTTCATGTTTACATCATAATATATTGAAAATTCCAAAGATGGTCCATACATACATTAAGAGACATTCAAATATGAATTTTAGTATTTTGCAAAACACATAATATTTTAAGAAGTGATTCAAGAGAGTCTTCAATCACGAACAAAGAGTCTACCAACTTCAACTTGAGTGGATAACAACAAAAGTGTTCTCCAAGGAACACATTCACAAATCCCACAAAAAGGATACACATAATAAGACCTATGTCACATGGGTGCGGGTGCGGTGAAATTTCAAAAATTTTGGACACAGGGACTCGGCTATATATATATATATATATATATATATATATATATATATATATATATATATATATATATATATATATATATATATATATATAACAATAATAAGTCAGTTATAGCCCATTGGGGGACACAACTATAGCCCAGTCTGCAGTTGCACAGTTTGGCTATATATATATATATATATATATATATATATATATATATATATATATATATATATATATATATATATATATATATATATATATATATATATATATATATATTAGTTTTTTGCCCTAAAAAATGGATCAAAATAGACTTGGCTAAAGTTGACCGAGTTTAAAATATGGACGGACTCGGCCTCGGTACATTTACCGAGTCCGACACTTGGTTGACCATGTCCACCCCATGTCAGAAGCCGCACCCGTGTCCACACTCGTGTTGGGGCATGTCGACGCGGGCGCGTCGACCCCCTAGCCGAGTCCGTGTGACATAGAATAAGACACAATATAAAGAAAATATAATTTTATTCAATGAAATAAGTGTGCAAGAGCTTATATATTTTTGCAAAGTATAGTTTTTCACTACACATGTTCATAATCTAAGGCATATTTCATATATCAAAACACAACAATTTTTACCTACTTCAAAAATATTTATGTTTTAACATAACTCCTTTTTTTAAAAGAATACTTACCATACATATGAAAAACAAGGAGCCAAAAATATATATCGGAATGCAAAATCCTTGAATCCATTTCATTCATTTAATACAAATCCTTTCTAAAACCCCGATGCCTCGCTTTGATATCATGTCATGAAATGACACAAATTCCATGCACTTCGGAATGCATCCCATGTACTAAGAATATAATGTAGTTAAACACACATTCACAATAGAAATACTCATACAACACAAGACTTAAAAATAAACAATTTCATTTAGGATAAAATTTAAATAATACAAAAGAAATACAAAATTACAAAAAAGCCTCACTACAAACACTCAAAACCTAAGAAACTACCCATTACTCTCTCAAGTCTCACTTATGCACACACTCGCTTATTTATAGAGGAAAGAGTAGAGAAAAGAGAGAAGAAGGATCCCCTTCTAGCCGTTGAAAGAAATCTAGTTGTTGGACTAGCCTCCAATGTTTAGAAATAGTCAACCTAGGTTGATTTAGGGCTTAGTCAACTTTGCTTGACTAAGTCATATATATATTTATGAAGATGTATATATATATATATATACACATACATATATCAAGGATACATTTATCTTAACATAAATGAATTTGAGTGTTGAGAAAGTTAAAATTGTGAAAGACAGATGAGAATAAATCAAGCATTTGTATTAGCTGAGAGTCTATTCGAGGCATTAGGTTTTTGTCGTGTATGATGCAGCCTGCATGGTTGAATGGAGTATTCATCAAGATTTTTGTTAACCAACATTAAGCCAAATGGAAGAAGAGTGCCCGAAATCTTTGGGTTAAAAAATTTGGCAATTCATGAGTACCTGCATTTAATATCTTTGCAGAAAATTAAATGAGTAGTTCATGCTGGGAAGGTTCTTAAGAAAAGGTATTCTCAAGATAGCTTACAAAAATTTTAGGAGGAAAAACGAAAATGTTCATATGGTTTTTATTGATATGGAGAGTGTTCATGGTAAAGTCCCAATGCAGTTATTTTGGTCAGCACTGACAAGGGATGTTATCTTATGTTGGGCTGAACTGAAGTTAGTGTTGCCCAATTCAAGTTAAGATTTGGCTACATCAAGGATCTGCTTTGTGGCTATATATTTTGCATTAATTATAATGAAGTATCAAGAAGTTTGCCGGGAGCAAAGGTCCAATCGTGTATGTCTTGAAGTTTCTTGTCATGCTTGACTTTTTATATGTCCTCATTTTTATTTTTTGTATGGTTTCTGTTATTTTTACTAGTAACGTTATTATTCTTCATTCTTCAAACTTGTAACTCTTATATTCCAACTTTTAAGTTCTCTACTTTCTCATATGGAATTTGGTATCCATGGGGATGACTTTCCTTTTTTCTGATAACCAAGCTAGGGAACCTTAGGGATGCTAGCATGTGAAGCTCCAGGTGGAAACTGGTATTTGTCCTTTTTGTCTGAACATTACAAGTTCAGATAAACCAAAAGATTGAGAGTAACCTGCTATTTTGTGTGAATTTCTCGATAACAGTCTGTTTCATCAAAGATTGATTTATTGTGCTTTGCATAACCTTTACAAGGATATGTTTCTACATTGACGTGTATGGTTTTTTGTGCGCATCCGAGCAAAGGAGGTTGCAGCTGACTAATTTTATCTATTTATGCTGATTGCATGATCTTTTGGTACCAAAATGAAATATTTTAAGCTGGTATTGTTTGGTTCTTGTTTCATCAGTTCATGTGACCCATGTTTTACTTTGTCTAAGATAAGAGACACATCTTCGTTTTAACACTTGTTATGTTACTTAGAATCACCGTTTTATCAAGAATTTCTGATGTTTTGTGTACAGTGCATGAAAAACATTGAAATTGGATCTTCTTGTCATCATTTAAAATAGTTACTCTTAATGTGCTTATTGATTTTGAACAGTTTTATAACATTGATGGTATATGCAGTACATGTGAGCAATGCCATGAAAAATCTAGTTATATTGTTTTCTTGTTCTGTTGACATCTGTTTCACTTTATGTATGCCAACTAGATACTATTTCCCTCGTGGCATTGTGTTTTTTTGGCTAATGTTTTGATACTGCTTGAAGGATGACCAAAATAAGAGAGGCTGGTGTATGTTCACCCCCCATGATTCACTGAATTCCACGTCTGTGTTTGGGGTCCCAAAAAGCACCATGTATATAAGCACATGGGGCTCGTATTCCCGTGTATGTTGACATCACTCAAGCATTGGAGTCTGTTTGAGAAAATGACAAAAATGTCCCCTTTCTTGTTATTCTTGCCATAAAACGATGGTTTGAGAAAATAACAAAGACTTAAGTACCCTTTCTTACTGTTCTTGCCATAAAACTACGGTTTGAGAAAATGACAAAAATGTCCTTCATTCAAAAAAGAAAAACAAACGATTCAAAAAAAGGACAAACATGTCCTTCATCTAGAAAGTCAAGGATGATGCTGACTCTTCAAAGTCTACACAGTGAAACGAACCTTAGCCGACGATCCGATGGTGATCCGGCGAAACGATGGTGAGCCGACGATCTGATGGTGAGCCGGCGATTTGATGGTCATCCGACGAAACAAACCTGAGCCATCAAAAATGTTTGTTTGAACTTTTCATCGTCATCTTCTTCTTCTTCCTTCTCCGTAAAACACTGTAAAACCCTCTCTCTCTCTTTCTAGAGAAGAAATCAAGGGGGGCAAAGATTTCCCCCTGGAGAAGGCCATGAACATCAACCCTCTCACTCTCTCTCCCTTCTCTTTCTACTTTTGTGCACATCCAGCAAACGATCCTACATTGCTCCATCAAACACCGACTAACCTGCACACTGACTGTAGCATCGTTCAACTTGATGAGTTGTGGAGCCTGATTCATAGTTTTTGCCCTTACAGGAGGGGGTTTGGGGGCGCCTCCCAGCGTGGGTAGCATCATTCAACTTGATGAGTTGTGGAGCTTGATTTAGAGTTTTTGCCCTTACAGGAGGGGGTCTGGGGGCTCCCCCCGATGCGGAAGACAATATAAATCATTGTTGGGAGGCCGGATAACACTATAAATCATTGTGGGGCTCGTTGGAGACTCGAAAATACTAAAAATCATTGTAGGAAGGCCCGACAATACTACAAATCGTTGTTGGAAGACCAGACAACACTATAAATCGTTGTGGGGCTCGTTGGAGACCCGACAACACTAAAAATCGTTGTAGGGGAGTCATTGAAAAAATCATGGGAAAGAAACAGAAAAAAAATAGAAAAATCGTGGGAAAGGGTGTTACGAAAACCTTGAGCAAGAAACAACCGAAGGAAACATGAGCCCCACGATTAAACAAAACGCTTTATTGCTCTTTTTCGATAGTTAAAAGAGGGAAAGAAAACAAAAAAATTATACAAGGCTTCAAAAAATTTTGGTTCGGGGGACGCGCCCCCCCCTGGACCCCCGCCCGCTAACCGCGCAGCGGGACTCGCGTCGTGGGGGAGCCCTCGGACCCCCCTCCTGTAAGGGCAAAAACTCTAAATCAGGCTCCACAACTCATCAAGTTGAATGATGCTACCCACGCTGGAAGGAGCCCCCAAACCCTCTCCTGTAAGAGCAAAAACTATGAATCAAGCTCCACAACTCATCAAGTTGAACGATGCTACCCACGCTGGGAGGAGCCCCCAAACCCCCCTCCTGTAAGGGCAAAAACTCTGAATCCGGCTCCATAACTCATCAAGTTGAATGATGCTATCCATGCTGGGAGGAGCCCCCAAACCCTCTTTCTGTAAGAGCAAAAACTCTGAATCAGGCTCCGCAACTCATCAAGTTGAATGATGCTATCCACGCTGGGAGGAACCCCCAAACCCTCCTCCTGTAAGGGTAAAAACTCTGAATCAAGATCCACAACTCATCAAGTTGAATGATGCTACCTATGTTGGGAGGAGCCCTCAGACCCCCCTTCTGTAAGAGTAAAAACTCTGAATCAGGCTCCACAACTCATTTGGTTGAATGATGCTACCCACGCTGGGAGGAGCTCCCAAACCATCCTTCTGTAAGGGTAAAAACTCTGAATCAGGCTCCACAACAGTCAATGTGCAGGTCAGTCGGTGCTTGATGGAGCAATGTAGGATCTTCTGCTGGATGTGCACAGAAGCAGAAAGAGAAGGGAGAGAGAGAGAGTGAGAGGGTTGATGTTCATGGCCTCCTCCAGGGGAGATTTCTTTTTCGGATAATCCTGCAGTGCAGAGACTAGGTCTTAAATAATCATCTTCAGGGCACTTAAGTCTTTACAACCACTCCTTTTCTAGAATCGTTATTTTTTTTTTGCACCAATGGAAGAGAGGGTACTTAAGTCTTTGCAATCGCATCAAACTCCAATGCTAATTAATGCTGACAAACATGAGGGCACATGCTTAAATACATGATGCTTTTTAGGACCCCCAAGCATGAGATGCCCTGTTCGGGGGGGGGGGCATATAACCTGCTCCGCCAAAATAAGGGCAAGACAAGGGAGGAACTCTTGGTTGAAGAAAGAGATTATAAGCGTCGGAGAATGACATATCGTGACAAGAAGGTTAAGCGGACACCAATGCAGGTGATTATGTTATGTTTGATGAAGGGGATGGGTACCCGTCTGTTGACACAGTGCGACAGGGGTCCTGTGTGGTTAGGTGTTGTAATCAACACACCCCAAACTGTGTCCACATTTTAGGCTCGGTGAAAGTTTGGCTGAGCCTGAAGTTCTTAGGCAGAAAAAAATATCTACCAAGGGTGGTTAAAACTCCATGGCCTGTCCCCATTCCTCTACCTCAACAGCCTCTTCTTTCGACACCCTCTATCTGCTTTCACTGGCATCAGTGGCCATCATTCTTTTAAAACCCACCTCCTCTCTCTCTCTCTCTCTCTCTCTCTCTCTCTCTCTCTCTCTCTCTCTCTCTCTCTCTCATACACACACACACACTCCGATGGCACCCCCTGTCTCATCCTCTTGCAGTTCAGCAACTGCTAACTTCAAATTTGTGAAGGAAACATCTCCATGAGAGAGGAAAGGAAGGAAAGAGGGGGTGGTGCATGGTGTTAGGATTCATATAGAAACCAAAATTTGGATATTTTTGGATTTTGAAAGAATGATTCGTCACCCTTTTATCTGGTTAATTAAGATAGTGAAGTTCTGTCCATCTTAACCCATTCCTGACTTGGTCAGGAGGGAACAAATTGCTCTCTTTCTCTCTGTATTCAATATACCTACCTACCTGAAAAATTCTCGTCTTGCACAGACGTCACCTTTGATGAACCCTGTACCCACACTGGTATGTGTTGACAGTCTGGTAACTAGAAACTTCTACTAGAGAAAAGAGCTTTAGACAAGTAAACGTGATGCATTTTACTTTTTTAATTGTCAATTTTCAGTCGTTGATGATTCTCACTTTTGGTAATTAAAGAAACCTTGGGTGCTTTCACTTCAACTTAGTTTACTTATCCTAAAATAAGGATGACAAAGTTATTTGTTTGGGTTGGATATTCCTGTTAATCCGAACCTGCAGTAAGGCCTGATAAGCCTAGTTATATTAATTGGGTGCAGATGATAACCTTCTGAACAGATTTGGAATTTTACTGTCCAATTGGGCTCTTATGACAGGCTTCCATAGCATAAAATGTGACATCTTTGGCTTTGAAGCCAGAAATGGGGCACATAAAACACCTTGAAAGAATGCATGCTAACCATAAATTTTCAAAACTCTCATGTTTAAAGCTGTACCAGCCAAATTATAATTGTGAACTGGGTTTGCATCTGATCTAAAACTGACTATATAAGCAGATTGTGGTCAGATCTAGACTTTATGTTATTATCTAGATTTGGGTTAGGGTGGATGATATCCAATCTGATTCCAACTCCTACTCCAACACCAGCTTTTTCAATGTAGTAGTTTCATTTTAGGTACCTAGATCTGGTTGAATCCAGCCCAGTTTACACCTCCTTAACTGGTGCTCAAATGAAAAATATTTGGCATACTTCTCTCAGTCTCTGTCTAGCCTAGCATGAAAGTTAGATATGTTTTGAGAAGTAAATTTTTTTTCCTCCGCTTGAAGGTGTTGAGATATTATTGAGGGGCACATGGATGAAATTGCACGTGCTGGTGGTATTGGATGTTTTGTGAAAGGTGCTACAGAAAAAGGAGTCTTACCTCCAGGGGCTATTTCCTGTGACATTTCAACTGCTGATATTCATGAATCTAAAGGTAGTGAGTATTGTGCGTCAGAAAGGAGTAGACTTCATTTTCAAGGTGATCGGATGTTTCCAAACAGTGATCGGGATGCTCTCTATGGGAAAGGAGAGGTTGATTTGGATAGGGATCAAACAAGAACAGGCTTGAATCTGCAAGATGTTTCGAACAATGCAAAGAGGGATGATCATAACATGCAATATAGATACCAGATGGACAGTCAGAAAACCATGAGCAAGGACAAGCAAAATAGAAGTTACAGATCAAGAAGCCCACAGAGTGAGAGAAGTAATTGGGGGCACCTGGATAGTCATGAGCATGGCAAAAGACAAGATCGTATGGACATTCATAGGATAAAGAATGACCATAGGGCAGCACATATTCTTCTAGAATTGGGCTTCATGGTGAAAGGTTGCATTCTTCATCAAAATCAAGGGTATCAAGTGAAGGGAGACAGATACAAAGGGCAGAAAATCAAGATAGACATGGCATCTGGATGCATAGAACAAGTTTTTCAGAATCTAAGACACAAGATATATTGGAAGATAGATATTATACTTCTGTTTCATATGATACAGAGACCTATGGCTATGATTATTCTAGAAGCAAGCATGATAGACCAAAAGATTAACTTGTATGTGTTGAAGATGCATGCCTCCATAGGACTATAACAGAATATCCTCCTTGAAGGATCATTGATCCAGATAAAGCAATGAAAAAGTCACCCTTGCCAGAAGAATAAGTTTCAGAATTCACTTATACTTTTTTACAAATTGTGAATTGACATCATTTGGTCATATATCTGTGCAATAAGAAGTTATTCAGGCTTCAAGAAATTTTTTTTCTACACCTGTATCCTTCTTTGTATCCTCAATTTAGGGATGAGCATTCTCAAGGTTTGATTAGTTTTTAATTTGCTTCATTTCTTTTCTTCCTTATGAATTTAGCAAGGGAAGAAAAAGGATTCAAGTTCTTAGATTTCCTTCATTTTTAATGCCATATTTGCATAAATATTGTTGTAATCTTTTGTATTGGTTTCATTAGATGTAACATTGTTTGCATGTGAAGGGATTGTGCCTTCTCAACATTTTGTACATGTTAGCTAAAGACTTACTCTTCATCAAATGCTTTTATGAAATATGCTATCTTCCTATGGATGTTTGAGGCACATGCTTGTTGTTTTTATATTGTTTGGCTGCATTATCTATGTGCATCTACTATGATAATGGCTGTTTGGAATGAAGGCTTATGCTTGTTTAAGTAGTATTTTATTGAATAATAACTTGTGCAGTCATAATGGATGGTACCGGGTCTGCTATCTATTATTTCTCCTCTTCTCATTTTGCTTCACTAGTGTCAAGAATTTAATATGTCCTGCATTGCTTTTGCTTTTTCCCTGTTTTATTAGAATGATTAAAGATTATATTGGGAGTTGTATAATTGATCTTATCGAATCAGTGAACATGCTCATTCAAAGAATACCTGTAGGCATTCTTGGATCTTGGAGTAATTATTGGAGAAAGTCTAACCGGTTGATATTTCTGATATTATTTTTGGTTATAGTTTGTTATTTCTAGTTTGCATGGGTCTATTTCTCCAATTTGGTCACTGGAACTGGAATCAAATTTTTGATGTGGGTTCTTAGTTCTTCGTGTAATTGTTGGAGAAAGTGCATCACAGTTGGTATTTCATGCTACATTTTGTTACGTTTTATGTTATTTCTAGTTTCATGTTTCTCCAGATTGGTCACTGGAACTGGAAAAGAGCGGTTGATGTGGTGTCTATCTTTAGCCTTGACATTTGGTTTATTTGATACTCATCAATCATCTTTTGCGACAAGGTATTCATCCTAGTTAAGGTATCCATGTTATTCCCATGCAGTTAAACTTATAATAATAATATAGGTAGGTTTCAAACTTTTATTGCCTTTTGATAATGGTTGAATGAAGGATTCTTGTTCCGAGGAATTTAATTGTTTTGAAAATCTAGTTGGAATACTATGGGCTTTAGTTTATTCGATAGTGGTTTCATCACTGATGTATCACAAGGCATGTATCTCTGTTAGTTGATAATTTAGTTTTTAGTCTATAAATTTTGATAACTAGCAAGATGATGAGAAATAAGTGTATTCATGTGAATCAAGGTTGGAGAACAATTCTAGAACTAGGAGTGGGGATCAAGACTGTGAGTGCAAGGGCAAAAAAGTGAATTTCCTGGGGCTATTTGTGTTTGTGTGTGAGGAATTCCTTGAGTTGATGTTGCTGTGTTTCATGTATGCTTTAGGCCATGAATTTATGCTTTAGGCCATAAATTTGGCTCCTCTACATCTCACAAGGAGGTGGGATATTGACTGTGCATCCTTCAAACATATGCAAATCATCCATGGTCAAGCCTTTGATCACTGGCCAAGAGAAAGATTTCACATACTGTTCTTGGCTACCCAAAATGATTGAACTGTGAAGTCTTTTACCTACCATTCTCTGTATCACCTATTTTCCCTTCTTAAAGCTGATGGTAGCTGACCAGCATTGTCACTCAGTTACCATTGTCACTTTTCAGTGTTTGGTCTTCTCAATCTAATCAACCGTGGAGATGAATGTGACTGTACATGCTTCTGGCTCAATGTCTCATCTTTTGTCAGCTGAAAAGTGAGAGTGAACCTGGATATAAAAGCCTCATTTCCAATCCAAGGATCCATACCAGTTCTAATCTTGAAACCAGAACTTATCTCACAGGGACAACACTATTTTGGGCCCTGAATCTAGTGGATATGAAATAACAGGCTGGCATGCTGCATCTAATGCTATGATGTGTCTGACTGACACCATTTATAGTTTTAATAATTTTTTGTGTATTTTCTTATTACTAAATATATTAAACATTTGCAAAAGTGTGTCCTCATGTCCCACTTTTCGTGAAAATCATGGTCGATATCCAAGCTCATATCCATATCCAGCTGAAATGCCTTCTGCAAAAGTTCCAATTCTTTCTTGTGCACATCTCCATCCTCGGCCACGTTACTCTAGGGGACACAAACTGGAAAGATCCTAAAACTCTATTACCTGGTCACGCTGCTTGGTCTTCATGTACCTGTGGGAAATACTGTAGGTCATTGATTTTTCACTCTTTCCATGATTGAATACTAATTGGCTTTCACCAAGCTCATTTTAGTAGTAGATCAGCCATGATGGATCTGTCAGTAGATTGATCTTGCCTTCTGCTTTCGGATTTATTCAAAACATAGAATGTGTCTGTTTTGCAACGATTTTATTGTATATATGAAGCCTGTAGGATGCAATGCTTGTGGTCTACTCTACATTTTACTAGTTTAAGATCAGGTTGTTAACTACGTCACTAAATGGACATGGGACATGCTACTCGCATGGTTTCCCATTAACAATGATCAGCTGATATATATAGGTTGTTAATGCAGGATTAAGCTGGAGTATCCCTGTGCATAGGTTGTTAATGCTTCTAACATATATCAATGAGAAGTGTCCTGGAGCCCCTTGAACGATTGCTCTTACATCACAATATGCCAACTTCAATCCTGACTGGATAGTGTATGATTCTGGTTGTATCACCTCGAATCAATACAAACCAAAATGGTTGCATGGTAAGTTATTTGTCACTTTACTACAAAAGTAACTCGTATTCCACCTGTTCAAGATAGTAGTCGACTAGATGAATATTTGTGCTGTGGCCTGTGGGATACTCCTTCATGTGCTTGCTAATCCATAGTTAATCAGAAAGGTGGCAGACTAATATGACAAATTCAATGGTTGACATTCATAAGGATTAAATTGCTGTTAATTGATCAAGTCTACTCGAGCCCACCTGCTCGGGTCTCGTTCTCAGGACTAGAAATAAAAGCGGGCTATAGAGTTAATTGTAGAAGTGCATGGCGCAGCATGACATTGGATTTCTTATTGGTTAATTATAATTAAGATGTCTTGATGAGGTATTTTACAACATAAACATTGTGAATATGGAATCATCTATTCCTGCAATTGGTGGCTGTAGGTTTGACGATTCACCATATGATTTCTATGAGTCTCATTGTTTGTTTACAGCTGGGCAGCATGGTCTGAAGCGGCCCATGTAGGTAATCTTGTTATTTCCACATTTGCTCCTTTTCTGGTAGGCGGTAGTTGTCACTCTGGGCAGTATCAGAAAAGCAAAGGTCGGGTTGCCTTTTGTGGGCTTTCTTTAGAAATATATGCTGTTTCATGTTGGTTATAAACACTGCCTGTGTGTGGCATTCGTACTAGCATAAATGTCCTCTCACATACATTTTCATTTTTTTGCATGTATTCGTTCTCATTGTTGCTTTGATTTTGTTGTGAGGGTAAGCTTAGTCTGCTTAGGGTTTGTTTGGGTCTAGGGATCCTGAAAAGTAGAGGGACTTTCTTCAGTTCCTCTGAACAGGGCCTACTTCAGAAGATAGAATTGAAAACTAATTGCGAGAGACATACAACATAATTGGGTTTGAATAGGGGTGGCAATTTCTGACACGACCCGCCAACCCGCCTCTTAGGCGGGTTCGGGTTGGGCTTAAGCCAACCCGACTCTTAGGCGGGTTCGGGTTGGGCTTAAGCCAACCCGTTTAATAAACGGGTCGACCCGTGTAACCCGTTTATTAAACAGGTCGGGTTCGGGTTGGGGGTATGCCAACCCGCCAACCCGGCTGACCCGTTTAATAAACGGGTTAGGCGGGTGGGTCAACCCGTCAACCCGACCCGCCAACCTGCCTACCTGCCAACCCGACCCGCCAACCTGACCCGCCAACCTGAAAACCCGTTTGCCCGACCCAACCCATTTATTAAATGGGTTGGCGGGTCGTGTCGGGTTACCCGTTTATTAAACGGGTCGGGTTCGGGTTGAGGTATGCTGACCCGCCAACCCGACCCGATTGCCACCCCTAGGTTTGAAGCACTTTCTTGGTGCAGCTTAGTGAATTGGCATCTTTGAAAAATCTATAGAATTACTTGCACATTAAGGCTATGTTTGGGAGGAAACATTTGGAAGGATTCAGGAATTTGAAGAAGTGCAACTCTACTGGAATTTAAGGAAATTGTATTTTGAAGAAAAATATGGATTAACTTGGTTGTTTGGTGTCCCTAGTACCTGCCTCAATGATTCAGGCTTACAACTCCACCTGATTCCACATCGTGTTTGGAGAACTTTACAATATGGATTTGGAGTATGAATCCCTTGATTGTTTGGAGTTCAAATGTAGTTTACAATCCATATTCAAAATAAAATGTCACATTGATACCGAATGTTTGACTAAACCTGATCCATTTGTAGTCCTATAATAAGTGAGGACGTACCAGAAATGGTCTGAGATAAATTCTGACTTGGTTTTGAGAGTAGCATGCATTGTCTGAACGAGATCCAGGCCAATAAACATAATGTATCCAATTTTTACATAGCCCATAGTGAAATTGGGGCTCTTACAGGTCCATTTAGATAATATATTAGGACAAAAATATTGGATCTAGTCTGACCTAAAAGGTTCAAATAAGCATTTAGGTTAAATTAGATTACATGGGCTGGTTTTAGATCCAATGTGGATCCAAAATTAGGTTATAACGGTTAAGGGTTGAAACCGGTTTTTAAACTATGAACCATATTTTAGAATCAGTTCAATTATATGAAAGATAAGATACCTTGTATACTTACATTTTTTTCTAAAACAAAAATGTTGTGATAAAAATTAATCCAGGTGAGTACCTTATGCATTTGATTTTGAAAAAGAAATAACATAAATGGAAAGAAGATGCATCTTTGTGGACTATTATCTAGGAAACAAGAATATGTAAACCAACAAAATAGGTAAACTAGTATAAACCGTGATTTTTTTAAAGTTTTTTGTAAATCAAACCCTCTTTTGATTCATTCAGCATTGTCCTTTTGCTTGAAATCAAATATTGGATCATTGTAATCGGATCAAGAAATATGATTTTGTATGCTTGAATATTTACAAAAAATCCAAGCCATTGATTTTCAACTTTTAAAAGATCCTTCTTATACATCATAATCGGATAAACTAAAAGTCTTTCTAAAAAACCAAGCATCTAGATTGCATCCTTACGGTGAAATTATAGAAAAAAATAGAAAAAAACTATGAAAATCTTATGCATACCGGTTTTCATATTTTGCCCGTTTACATATTCCAGTTACTCGTATAACAAACTTTAAGATTTCTTGTAAATTGGTCCCTGCCTTATCAGGTTTTGCAAATTGGTCCCCGCCTTTTATTTAATTTTTGCAAATTAGTCCATGGGTTAACAACCGTTCGTCGTCACCCTTAAAAAAGGCAAATTGATGGTTCTGCCCTTATAAAGACTATTTTATAAATACTAAATAAGATAGGGATTAATTTGCAAAAATTGTGTGATGACCAACGGCATCTAGACTTTCAAAAAGAAAAACCAAAAAATTGGAAAGTTGGGTGCCCATGCTTTGTGCAACGACCATTCCACTTACATATCATTAGTGGATTTTTTAAGGGATAACCCTCTTTTGAACGTGAGACCCCTCAGTTTTTCTTCTTTCCTTTACCAATAGGCATGGAAAACCTATAATGAAAATCAAAAGTTTAGTGACCGCAACATCTAATAGAATTTGAAAAATTAGGCTTATGTTGTCATGCACAAGAGGGCTCAAGAAGCACCTATCACAAAACCAGCCTTAAGTTGTAGTGAGATGGGGCCAGGCTGCTAGGCAGGCGGTCTAGGTTCAAATCCCATGAGGGTCACCCCTTGCGCATGCCTAAGCGTGGTGACTTTTTGAGGGCAAGAGGTAAGCCGATGAAGTTTTACGCTATCAGGACAGTAACGATAAGTACAGCAGGCAGAGCCAACTAAGGGTGGCAATCGGGTCAGGTTGGCGGGTCGGGTTGGAGGGTCAAAATACCTCAACATGAACACGACCCATTTATTAAACGGGTAACCCGACACAACACGGTTAACCCATTTAATAAACGGGTCAGGTCGACACGACATAGTGACCCGTTTATTAAACGGGTCGACCCGATAACATAGACACGATAACCGCACAGGCACACATCACCACTGGAGAGGAGAGGTCTCGAGCTCTCGGCTGCGGCTGAGTAGGAAGGAGTTAGGTGGGTGACTAAAGTGTAAAGTTATGAGTTAGGGTTAGATAAGTTAATATATATAAACGGGTTGCGGGTTGACGGGTTCGTGTAAACGGGTTGACCCATCCGCCTAACCCGTTTATTAAACGGGTTAGCAGGTTGGCATACCCCTAACACGAACACAACCCGTTTAATAAACGGGTTAGGCAGGTCGACCCGTTTACGACACAAACTTGTTTAAGCCAAACTCTAACCCGGCTAAGAAGCGGGTTGGTGGGTCGGGTCAGGTTTTGCCACCCTTAGAGCCAGCACAGCTAGGTCACTAATCCTGCAAGCGGTTTCTCCATGTAAATATAAAAAAAAAGTGTGTGTTGCGGTTGTCCTCCACGTAGTGGTCATTTAATTGGTTGGTTCTGGTATCATGTCAGCAGGAATGAATCACCCCAAATGTGAAAGAGAGAGAGAGAGAGAGAGAGAGAGAGAGAGAGAGAGAGAAATGTCGATCTTTGGCAGGGAAAGAGGGGCATTTTGGTGGTTCATGTGACTATTTAACCATGGTCATTGCTTGACCATGGTTAAACTAACTGCCCCTTTAACAGAAGGACCATTTTGTAATAACAGTGAAAAAACAAAGGACTGATTTGCAAAATCCCAAATCAGCCATAAGGCAGGAAGTGATTTGCAAAAAACCCTAAAATTTTAAATGGTTAAATAAGTAAAAGGAATTGATAAAAGGTTAGAATCATACACCTTTTTATGATGTGGTAATAATTTTAGTTTCAAAATCATCACGATTAAAAGGCTAGTTGAGACATGGTAAAATTGAGGGTGCAAGCATGTGATAAATGCAAAATATTTTTAAAGTTTCACGAAATGCAGATATAAGTTACATGTACCGCGTCATTTCGAAAAAGGTTGTAAAGCTGATAGTTTTTGTTTTTATGACGAAGGAAAATCCTTGCAACAAACAGTCACTTAATGAGACTGCCTGAGTAGGGATGCACACTAGCCGAGTTCCAGCCGAGCATGGGCTGTTCAAACTCAACTCAGTTCAAAATGCTAATGTTCAAGCTTGGCTCGAGCTCGGAGCCGAGCTTGAGTGCATTGTGTTAGGTGTAAGAAGGAAGGGAGAGAGAATTCAAAGGAGAAACTGGGTTATTTAGACGAAGTGGTCTTGATGAGGTGGAATAGTCCCATATTTCTTGTGCTTGAGTTTTCTGTGGGCTTTATAAGCCACATATGAACTCATACACTTGTTCTTGAGAACAAGAGAGTGGGATGACCACCACACACGCGCCCGCCCGTTGTGTCGTGTTGTGCCGGGTTCGGGTTCGGGTTATGAGAAATGATACGGGTCACGACTCCTCGTAGTCCGTGCCCGTTATGGCTTCGGATTCCGTAATGGATCTTGATCTTTCGAAGTCCGTTAACGGATCACGTTTCCTCAGAATCCGTAACGGGTCCTTCCACGTTTCATAACCGTTTGTGGGTTATAAAAGGATGGTGAGGGCTGGGGTTATGCACAAGCTGAGACAGACGCATTTCTGAAGCTCTACGATTTCTCATCTCAGCACCTTTTGATAAAAAACCACCAGATTAATTTTGCAAATATATATATATATATATATATATATATATATATATATATATATATACTTGTATATGAGCCTTATCAAGTCTTATCGAGCTCGACACGGCTCAAGCTTGGAGTCGAGCTTTAGTGCATTGTTCAGACTTTGCTAGTTTTCGAGCTCGAGCCGAGCCGAGCTGAGCTGAAATTCAAGGCATTCCAAAAAAAGTGTGGCTTCAAGGTTTCACAAGCAACCTACCACTGGGCCAAAGCTTATAATTTATTCATTGAGACCAAAAATAATATATACATACTAAAAGTACAGAAAAAGTAAAAAGCAGATTTGAACTTAGCTCCTTTTGAGAAAAAACCACCAGATTAATTTTATATATATATATTTGTATCTGAGGCTTATCGGTAGGCTGATCAAGCTCACTCGTTTGAGCCTTACAACCATGTTCAAGCTCAGCTCATTTAAAGCACAAACGAGCTTCGGGGCGAGCTTGAGCCTGCTCGCTTCATTGTGCATCCCTATGCCTGAGGACATGACTAGCTAGCCTTACTTGCACCAACCATGATAAAACAAAGACATCCCCAATGTGCCAGCAAAATTTGATCCTGGGACTTTAGCTTGACAACTGACCCTGCTGACCACATTTGTAAACACCCTGCTGACCACATTTTTTAGACAGAGAAAGTTGGGGTTAGGCAGATTCCTACCAGTTATACAACCATACCATTTAGGATTCGAACTTGCAACCTTGCTACACAAGGTAACGCGCACTAATTGCTCCTGCCAGACAAGAGAAGCCCCGGTAGGTAATTTTAGGGCTACTTTTTCAACTAAATACTACCAGCAAAAATGAACTATATCTATATACTACTACTTAAAGAACTATAGCTATACACATACTGACAAATATAGTGAGATTTATGAAAAATCTGTAAGAAATTGCCTGAAAGTTTAAAATGGCAATTTCTTGCAAGATTTTCAAAATATCGCCAGATTTATGAAAAAACATAAATACCATGATTTAAACACGGTATTTACATTTTAAATGGCTATTTATGATTTAAAAACCATGTATTTTTATTTTTAAATAAATTTTATTAATATTTTCTTAAAAAACATTTTTTTTATTTTTAAATGTATTTTTTATTGCTGAGATTTTACCAAAAAATGCGAGATTTATGAAAAAATTTCAAATTCTAGCAAGTTTTTGAAAAAAGAGATTTTGCCATTTTTAACGTTTGTGACTATGGCTATACACCACCTTTTTAGAGGGCTTATCATGGACAGCACTGAGAAAAATTGTGCTGCACTTTTTTTTAATGACCTAAGGCGTGTTACGGGTGTAGATGTCTTTTCGAAATTTGTTTAGAAATTTTGTTTATATTGAGAAAAATGCACCTGTTAAGCACAACTCCTTTACTTGAAAATAGCTAGCCTATTCTCATTTTGATAAGCCAACGACAAGTTACAAAACTCTTGATTTTAAGGCATTAAAAAATGTGGGATCCTTTTTTTAGTTCATTTTTTAAAATATTTTTCTTAACTAAATTTACATATAAAATAGATAAATTTTGTTTTTCTCCTTATACTTTTGATAGTTTTTTTACTTAAATTTACCAAATATAAAAGATGTAACGATTTATGGCCATATGATCATTTAGGAAACAGATCCATCCATTAAGGAGGATTTATGGTGGATATGAAACGGGGATGGATGCAGGGATGAAGGTTAAAAATCAAAACCCTGTGCGGGGATGGAGGCAGGGATGGACTTACGCTTTCCTCCGCTCCATCCCATCCTAAATGGGGCCCACCTTGCCCCGTTTGGACCGGGAGTGGAGGACATGAAGCGGGGATCGATGGAGGTTAAAATCCAAACCCGTGCAGGAATGGAGGCGGTGATGGAGGTCAGGATTTTGAGACGGGGCGGGGGTGGAGACCTTGTTGTCCCCCTCCCCCGCCTCGATCCACTGCCATCCCTAAGTACACACGAAAACATGGGCGTGCATACACACATGTGCATTTCAGTCGCTGTCCATGGTGGTCTTTAATTTCTCCAACATGAAAGGGTGCAATTATCTGCAAACAAGATAATGCTATGAGTTGTATTGAAGGAATAATTGTACCAAAGACTTGTCTCCAAATATATATTTTTCATTAAGAGTTCAATATCAATCTCTTCAGTACTCTGAATTATTATATCTTCCTGATTTTGGCCCAAACGAACAAGTAAAATATGGTGTGTACATGAGGGGTGTCAATCGGTCGGGTTTGACCCATACCTGACCCGTATCAAAGGATCAGAGTTTGGTGATAAATAAGAAAGCTCGATTAGAATCCGAATCAAACCTGAAGGGTCCGATTAATATATGGAACTGGGTATGGTTTATGAAATTTCATACGAAACCCGGGCCCAACCCGAGCTCCAACCTGTAATTTTTTAATGTAAAAATGATAAAAACTATTATTTTACTGGGTATGTTCCGGGTCTGGTTCATGTAATCCCTAAGGGGGGGCATCTAGGGAACATGTGGATAAAGATTGACAGTACTCAACTTTATCAATTTTCTTCTTGAATAATGATGCAAACCTGACTCACCCCTGCTAGCTTCCATTTAAACAACCACCAGCGATGTTAACCGAGCAGATTTTATGTGATATCAGATCGTATCCAACTCCATTTAGTGGACTTTGGTAAGCCAAAAGCATATCCGGTTATAATCAAATTCGGATATGGTTTTGAGATTTGTTACTCAATCTGACGGATATCTGTTCAATAGGGCTCCACTCATTTGGTAGGGGCGACTTGTGCATGTCACCAAGTTGATGGGATGTCACAAGTTCTAAATCCACGGGTGGCATCCCTTGCCGCAAGGTTAAAGCTGGGCGTACTCTTCGGTGGGCAGGGAGGCCCTCAAGGGTTTTACCAACCGAGGCCAGCCCAGGTTGGTGTGATTGGGAGGCAGGGATGGTTTACCTTGGATTGTAAAAAAAAAAGGGGTAACACATGTATTGGGTTACATGTAAAAATTCAGAGATGATATGAGTTTTTCATCATTCACATCTGAATCCAAATCCGAATCTGATTCTAATTAATCGGATATGGTGTTCACCACATCTGACCTGAATCCCAATTGTTTACATCCCTA
Organism: Nuphar pumila; assembly: GCF_984573655.1. Taxonomy (NCBI): domain Eukaryota; kingdom Viridiplantae; phylum Streptophyta; class Magnoliopsida; order Nymphaeales; family Nymphaeaceae; genus Nuphar; species Nuphar pumila. The sequence continues at coordinate 9,007,924 of NC_143265.1, forward strand.
TGTATCACTGGCTTTTTTTTCTTCCTTCTTCTTGCATACCACAAAATAGGGCAGCCAGTTCCCGATCTACAAAACAGATAAAAGGGATCACCTTTGAGGAAAGAACCTGGATCCACATTGAAGAAAATCAAATGCCATGAGATCCATATCCAGTCTAGTGATTTGGATCTAGATTTGGTTTGTAGTTATAACCCAAAACACATGGAGGGCTTCCCTTTTCCTCCTAAGAAGAAATAGCATCATTTTTTAGGATCTGGTTCAAAGCTAATCTGGATCTCAAACTCAACCCAACTTACATGACGGTTCTAGCATGTCCCTACTAGATCAGCCAGTTCATATCCGGATCCAAATCCACCGGCATCTGGCCTAGAGTACCACGATAAGTTAAAACAACTATATCCTCAAATGGTCATATTTTAGTTTTTTGACTGCAAATTCTCAAAAAAAAACTTGATTTTTTAAATTTATCTCTAAATTTAATATTGTTTTCTTACATTCATTTAATACATTTAATTTGCTTATATTTCATGAGAATTTTTCAAAAAAAAAAGTGTGAAATCGAAAATTTTAAAAAAATTCTCAACAAATACATGGCCGATAAACTGTCTTTCTTTTTATTTTTGTTTTGCCTTTTTGTCGCTATGGTCATGACCTGTGGGGCCCGTTTATTCATGGGAAGCGGGCCCACAGGGGTGAAACAAACGCAGCCCATGGGCAATGGTCATAGCGTAAGGCCTGAGATGGGGGCTACATGGGCCCACATTTTCTCCCTTTACACGTTTTCTCATATGCTGGGAACATATTTTCCTAGATCATCCCCTGGAAACTCTTTTCCCATGGAAAAAGAGTGGGGCCCTTGCAGGTTTTCGAGAATGGTTGGTAGACTCGAGGACACATGATTTAGATTCGATTTTTTTTTTCAAAAATGGGACATGAGAACACCGAATTTATTAAAATTGTAATCAATAAAAACTATTTTTTGAATATTTTAACATTAAAAATAAAAAAAATCTATTAAATAAAATAAAAATAAAAATTATTATTTAAAAAATATTAAAATAATGTCATGGCTGTCAGTGTCCAAGCGAGTTTGCTTGTGCCACTGGGGATACGCAGCCAAAATGGCATGTTCCTCTGACTTAGCCCACCATGATGATTTGATGTTTGTTTCACTCAGGACTCAGCTGGAAAAGGGAGAAAAAACAAGGTGCCAGATCAACAAATTGCAAAGAAAATAACATGAAACAAACAGGGAGCATTCTGATAACTAGGTGAGAATGGTGAGGCTATTCCTCAACCCGTGAAAGCTTAATTAGGTTCCAGTCATCCCTTATGTCATCCCCATCTTAGTAGCCCATCTGAAATTTCATTGATGCAAGTTGATTAAATCTGATCTCACTGATGGATTCAGCTAGGGATGGCAGGGACCGGGGAGGGGGCAGGAGATAAGGTCTCTATCTCTGCCCCGTCTTAAAATTCTGCCCTCCATCTTTCTCACACTCTCACACGGGTTTTGATTTTAACCTCCATCCCCAATCCAAACGGGGCGAGGCGGGGCGGGTTCCCTTTTTTCCCTCGGTCCACTGCCATTCCTAGATTCAGCATGGTCAATTTGATAGTAATCAACTCTTGGCTTGCAATTTTTAACAAAAAAAGTTTTTTAGATAAGCAAATTTTGGCACATTTTATAGCCATTGATTTTTGAATCACTAGAAAATCCTACAGGCAAGTGGGTTTTTGGAGATTCAAATGTCGATGTTCACTAAACAAACCATGTAGATCACATCTCTGCAATCAAATTTGATCCAAACAACTTGCATCAATGTGATTCACAGATGGGGTATGATGATAGGGATGACCTACGGGATGAGTGGATCTGAATTGGTGAAAGCTCATCACAGGTGTGATCTGTGACCAACTTTCACAGGTTAAAAGGTGTTATAATCACAGGTTTCCACATTTTCGCATGTTTGTGTTGCCCTGTGAAAGTTGTGAGATTGTAATTTGTAATCGCACTAAGTTCAGTGCAAACGTCATGGAGCCACTTCTATCGACCTTTTTTCTGAATTTTCAAAATTAATTAAAAAATCTCCAACAATTTAGTTCAAATTACCTCTTATCTTAATGGTAATTCTCAATTCTTAAAACCGTGGGTTTCATTGCCTTTTTTTCCAATGTTGTTCATATCATATGGTCAGCACTAAATCCAAAGGCACTAGGGGTGTCAATAGGTCTGGTATGGTTCAAACTCAGGTAGAAATAGACTTGGTTTTGCACTAGAAGAAAAACGTTAATTAGCGACGAAAATTTATGACAAAAATAATCCGTTGCAAATTTGTGATGAATTAGCTAGAGAAAACTAGTCGTTCCTAAAATTGAAATTAGTTGCAGAATTAGCGACGAAAAAATTCTGTCTCAAAATCCATCACTAATTAGCGACAAAAATATTTTATCTCAAACTTTGTCGCAACTTCACGACGGATGAGCGACATAATTTTTTTGTCGCTACGCCATCGCTAATCTATGACGGAGTTTGAGACAGAATGTTTTCGTCGCTAATCTGTCGCTACGTTTCAATAAAACCCTCCGTAAAACCCTAATGCAAACTCCTTTCTTTCCCTTTCTGTTTTATCCCTCGCACACAGTCGTCGCCCGCCGCTCACCACCCGAGTTCTCTCCTTCACCTCCTCCTTCTTCCCTCATTCCATCTCTCTCGCCGTCGTGTGTCATCGTCGAGAGCCCCGTCTGCGGTGCCACCTCCTCCCTCTTCGCTTTTGCCTTTCCCCACCTGCGGCCTCGTCAGAGCAACGCCATCCTTCCTTCCCCGTTTGTCAATCGATCAAAGTCGTGGCGCTGCCATGACCACCACCGTCTGCATGTCGGAGATCTCCTCCCACTCCTTCTCCACCCCTTCCCTCCCCGCTCTCAGGATCAAGCCCTTCAGCTTTCGATGCTTTGTCTTTGTTCCTCTGACGAGGGCCGTGAAGGATGGCACCGTGAAGTCACTCAGTGAAGTCTATGTACGCCATCACCATTATCACACATGGTAATAAGCAAGTAACAAAGCATGACAAATGCATCATCAGGGTAAGATCCCACCTTTTGCCTTGTGGGAACCTTTTTGTTGGCGATTCTTCAGCAATGCCTGCTCTCGTGGACTAGCTATCTTCTGACACTCACCTTTGATGGTTGCATTACAGAGAGCATGTCCATGAGTACGATTCGAGGCATTGTGTGAAACTGGTTTGACTATGTTCATGAAGTGTCATGATTTGAGGCACTGTGCGTGGGACGTAAATGTTTGATTGGTGCCTGAATTTCTTGATCCAAGCTTTTCTTGACGTTGTCCTGCCAGGTATCTGAGGTATTAGCTGCTGATTTCTTTGCCCTACCATGTCCATAATTGTTATCCATCTAATGGTTTGTGAAATTCATGTGTTCTTTTAATGTGTTTGATAGTAACCTGTGCATTTTGTCACTGACATGTTTTTGTTAATTGCTGAATATGTTGAAACTGCAATATTTTGCCGGTAGGGTTTTGTTAATGCTGGAGAGAGCACAATATCAGATTTAGAAATTTGTTGATAGCTACGTGAGACCAAGGCTTCTCTCATTTATAATTACTTTTTTAACTTACGGCAACTCTCATATGCACATTATAACTAATTTATTTCTTTATTACAGCGGTCACATATTTATAAGACAATTACAAGTCCATCTAAGTCTTTTCTCAGTGAACTACAAACAGTAGAGGTATGTTCTTATGCTTTTAATGGTTTCCCTGTTCTTAAAAACTAATATCTTATCCAAGATACCCCCTTTCATGTTTCATTAAACTGTTGGGCTGCTATACTTGTGATTTGAATATTCTATCTTCTTCTTTATATAACTTAACCATGTATAATTTGATCTTTATTCATTTGGTATTCATGTGCAATGCTTTTGCATGCATCTGGATACATGGATATATATCAATCGTTCACTAAGAGCATGCGAAAAAAATTTACCAGAATGGACACAGTTGTTGGAGATTGATATGCCTCGTATTCATAAACCAAACTTTTTTTTATGCATTTTATGCAGATGATGTGATAGTTGTCATAATAAGAATTCAGTTGCACTAAAACACAAAAAAGAGTGACAGGCAATCAAAAAGATTTATGAATAGAAAAGGAGAGCTAACCTTGAACCTTAAAACTGTTTAGATATTTCTTAGCTTATTCAAGAGTGGATCTATTGTAGCTTTTTCTTTTATAATGCTATTGAGTACTCGAATAGGTTTAGCAAAACTTGTTAGAGTAAGAATGCTTAGTCAATATGTTTCATTGACATTCTGATTAAATTGCTTTTATCCTTCTCTCTCCCAGCTTCTCTGCAGTTCTTTAGCTTTTCTTGTTTAACGAGCATATCAATCATGAGTGCTGATTTTAGGCATTTATTTTCAACTGATTGCATAACTGATGCAGAAAACGAAGCACCAGTGTGATGTGAAAAGGTATAAAATCATTTGGTTATTTTGTTTATTCTATGAACTTTTTCAAACCACTATATTCTCACATAATGATCTTTCCCTACAGAAATGCACATGAATATGTGTTGGCTTCTTAAGGAGAAAAAGGGTGGTCTAGATATTCTAGGGAAAATGTTTTGCCTCAAATTTTATTACATTTTTTTTTCTTGATAGCAGATGAACTTTTTCAAGAAAAGTTTTAAGTTTCTAGAGTCGGTTGAGCCACGTATAAAAGTGATTATAGAGCAACAACATATCGATTATCAGTTTAGTGGACTTGAGGATGACGACTCTGAAGATGGTGATGATGATGGTTCTGATGTCAGTGATGATGGAGAACCAAGTTCTGATTATGAGCAATTGCAACATGCATCAGACACCATAATTACTACCAGGCATTCCTTGGAAGTGAGAATGCACATGTAATTCTTTCCTTTTTTTGCAGTTAAATTTTATAGTTTTTGATATGCGAAGATCAAGAGTTATATAACTGATCCAAATAATATTTTTATTTGTTAGAATATGGTTTGTGGAGGTCACAGTGGTCGAGCACCCAGTGGTCGATGACCAAGTGGAGGTCGTGGGATAACATTAGGTAGATGTCTTTGTGTTATATCTAAATATAGGCATTCATTATGTTTTTGTTTATATGTTGCTTAGAATTTCTAACTCATTGTTCTATAAATGATGTTTCGTCTGCACATGACCCACCTACACCAACTACTCATACACATTACGAGTCAGTGTCAGTTGATATGTATAGTTTCATAATGATTAAATTTATTTACTCAACATATAGATAAAATATGTACATGGGAGCCACCAAAAAAAATGGTAACTCATCAATATTATATATATATATATATATATATTGTCAAATTTATAAATATTTCTGTATACTTTCTAATTAATTTTTTTATCATTTAACCTTGCAGGAAGCCGAAAAATGAGGCCCTGTGCCTTACAAGAATCTGCTAGGATACAATCTCCTAAAGTATAAATGGTAGATTCTCTCTTCAAGCTTACTGCCGACAACAAAACTGATGGGAAAATTATCAGGTTGAGTCAAATATTTCATGATTTTACCGTCAACACATTGTTTATGACTAATTGGTGTTTAAGTTGTTAGCTTGGTTCTTTGTGGTTAGTTTTTAGATATTCAATTGCTTTATAAATGGCCAAGGGGTGTTTGGTTTAGGCTGTTGAAATGATTTTTTTATGAAATGTGTGAAGTTTACCACTTTTTTTCCACTTGTTCATTTGCTAAGATCCTGCCTACTTACATCTTTCTTTTGTCTAAAGTAAAACTTGGGTGGGGTATGTTGTGTTCAATCTAATTTTTTAATCAATATAATATTGCAAATTTTTTCCAAAGTGTGCAGCCAAACGGCTACCAATACTTTATGTCTTGGTTATGTTGCCTGGAGGTTACTATAGTGTATTCCTGAATTCAGTTTCATTGTTTGTTTGTTTGCAGAGAATTGTTGATTGACTTCTATCAGAGTGCCACGCAAAGGAAGCCTAAGAAGATGATCATTTTCCAGTGCAGTTGTTTTGCTTTTTTAATCATTAGGCAAAATGTAATGGTTAATATTTATACTTCTAAATTCATTCCATTTCATTTTGTTGACAATCAGGGATGGTGTGAGTAAATCTCAGTTCAATGAAGTCCTGAATATTGAATTGGAGCAGATAATCATGGTCAATTTTATGTATTTTTTTATTGCTGTAAAAGTTGTACAAAAAATTTTTTTAGGCATGTTACTTTAATTGCTAATTCAGTGCTTCTAAATTTTGTTAATGTTCTTCACTTTATTGCTAGTCTATGTGTCATTCACCCATGTTACTTTGATTGCCTTAGATTAGGTGCATTGTATAAAATTTATTTCATTATATTTTGTTTATCAATACTAACATTTCAGTTCTCTTGTAGGATGCTGGAGATGATCAGCGTAGAGGAGCTAATGGAGGCATGTATGGAGGGGCAGATCGAGACAATGAATAGGATGATGCTCTGAATCTTGGCGAGAAGCAGCTTCATGTGTTAAATTTGCTTCACGTACTTGTTGTTTCAAACGAAACTCTTTGTATATGTTCACCTACTTGTTAAATTTATTTCACTTATAACGTGTGTTAAATTTGTTTCACCTACTTCGTATATATATATATATATATATATATATATATATATTGTGTACTTTGTCTTTTATACACAGGTTATATAAATTGTATAACAAGAAATTTTTTCTCGATATTTATATTTCAAACAAAATTGTTTTGTTTTTTTTTTAATTTTGTGACGGATTAGCGACGAATATTATCTGTCTCAAAAACTGAATCAGCTGGTGTTTTGCGACGGATTGTAATCCGTTGCTAAATTGGCAACAAAATTTAGAGACAGATACGTATTTGTCGTTAAATATTTACGATGGATTAGCGACGGATATGTATCTGTCGCAAAACCAAATACGTGTTTATTTAGCGATGGACTCATGATGGATCATAACATTTGTTAATTCGTCGCAAATTAGCAACAGAAGTAGTGATAGATTAGTTCTGTCGCTAATTAGCGACCAAGAAATTGCGACGGACTCTATCCATAGCTAGCGACAATGAAGAGGATGATGCTCTGAATCTTGGCGAGGAGTAACTTCATATGTTGAATTTGTTTCACATACTTGTTTCAAACAAAACTCTTTGTATATGTTCACCTACTTGTTGTTAAATTTGTTTCACTTATAACTTGTGTTAAATTTATTTCACCTACTTTGTATATGTATTTTTCTTGTGTACTTTATCTTTTATACACAGGTTATATAAATTGTATAACGAGAAATTTTTTCTCGATATTTGTATTTCAAACAAAATTATTTTATTTTTTTAAAATTTTACGACTGATTAGCGACGAATATTATCTGTCTCAAAAACTGAATCAGTCGGTGTTTTGCGACGAAATGTAATCCATCGCTAATTCGTCACTAAATTGACAAAGAAATTTAGAGACGGATATGTATTCGTCGTTAAATGTTCACGATGAATTAACGATGGATATGTATTTGTCGCAAAACCAAATAAGTGCTTATTTAGCGACGGAGTCACGACGGATCATGGCATTCGCTAACATGTCGTAAATTAACTATGTAAGTAGCGACAGTTCAATTCTGATGCTAATTAGCAACCAAGGAATTGTGATGAACTCTATCTATCGCTAAGTCATTGCCAATCCGTTGCTAAATGAATTAACGACGGATTAGCATCAGATAGAGTCCATCACTAATCCGCATAATTCTTGTAGTGTTGGGTATGGTATCAGGTCTCGACCCGAGTCTAATCACACCCACCATAAGGGAAACTATACCTAGACCTTATAAGAACTACATGAACCACACTGGCCATACCCTATAAAATAATACTTTTTATAATTTTTACATTATAAAATCATGGGTCTTAATCGAAAGTTGGGTCAGGCCCGGGTATGGTATAAAATTTTACAAACTATGCCTTAATCGGATCTTCTTATTTATCCCCATACCCGCACCCTATAAGGTTTGGTACCGTTGACACCCCTACAAGGCACCCTAGATTTTAATAACATGCATGTGGGGCCACCTTCCATCTAGCTTCGTCACTATACTCTTTTAATATTCCTAGATAAGGAATAAATAAATATTTTGGAAATAAAAATGAGACATGAAAATGATCCTTTGGTAAGAATATGCCTTTGTTTTATTCTTGCCAACCCCCCTACAACACCAACTATTCTCCGCATAATCGCCAGATGTTTGCCCAACAATGGACCCAACATTAACCTTGGACTTCTTTCATGACAAAACTGCCCCTTGCTCTCAGCACTTTATTTTTTTTAATTTATAACTCAAAGAAAACTGACCCTTTCACTCGTAATGATAACATCAATTAATGTGAAAGGGTCGGACATCCGACCCAAATCTGGATCTGGTAGTTAAAGTAGGATCAACCTTGGAATAGGATTTTACGTCCAGATCTGATTCCGAGTCTAACTAAGATCTGAACCTGACAAGTATCTGAATCCAAATTCAAGTAAATGTCAAATTGTAAGTCAATCATATTCGATTTTGGTTTTAGTTGATCTCATCTTACTCTGAATCCTGTTAGGTTGGACTTGTATTGCCTGTATCTGACCCGAGTCCGACTAAGATCTGAATCCTACTAGAATCCTAATCCAAATACATGTAAATGTTGAATTGTAAGTGTTAATGGAGAAAATCCACCAAGAAAAAGGAATTTTTTTTTATCGATTTTGAAAGATTTTATAAACAGTTTTTTTTTTTATATAAAACTCACCTCCGTTTTTATCCTAGAGTCGATTTTGAAAGGACCATTCCCTTAAGTGGTAGGGTGTAATCGGTCCAAGAGTTGAGATTTCTAGGTAAAATTGCTTTTCTCATGAGTTTTTTGAGTTTTCACGAGCACCTATGCATAAAGCCTTGAGTGGTGGGACCTACCCAGACTCAAACAAGTATAAAGAGTGTGAGGATTAGAGAAAATGTGTACAATCAAAATTTCTCAAGAAAATGCACTAAGATTCAAGAAATTCAATAATGTAAACGTAATAAGAAAAGAGAGTGAGAAAGTATTTACTCAGGTTTCTTGAGAAACCCTAACACCTTCTTCGCCACAATCGAATGGAGTGACAGCTTCTTAAGTCTTTAGTAGTGTTGGCCTAGTGGGAGGGGTTATTCCACATAGGAAAATGAATCTTGGAATAAAGATTCAAGAAAGAGGGTTTCTTGGGAAAGGTTCCTAAAAAGATCTAGTTTTTTGAGAAAAAAAGAATCCCAAAAAAGCAAGAAAAATAAGATTTGAGTGAAATTTTAGAAAAAGTTTGGAGTTTACCGGGAGGAGACGGTGAATGTTGGGAGGCATTTCGTGAGAGATAGAGAGAGATTTGGAGCCAAGGGAAATTTTCACACTCAAGATCTCTAAAAGAACCCACAAATTCAAAAATAAAACTTTTTCAAAGAGATTTTTTTTAAAAAATTGGAGCAATAGAAAGGACTAAAAAGCTCTTGAGAGCTTGAAGATGAACTTGAGATGGTTTAGAAAGAAAGCGGGGACTTTTATTTATAGGCTGAAAGCCCCTTTCATTTTTCACGCTTAAAACAGCCAAAATGGCCGAAATAAGCTTTGCCAAAACAGGTTGGCCTGACCAATGGAGGTTTGGTAGGAGCAGCTAGTGCACGTCACCTTGGGTTGGGACGTTGCAGGTTCAAATCCCAATGATAAGTTGGATAACTGGTAGGATCTGCCTAACCCCAGGTGCCTTTAAAAAAAAATATGTTGGGCTGTCGACATTGCACCTGCGCATGTGTACCCTCACCCAATCTATTTGAACATTTGAAGAGAAAATAATATTGAAGACCAGAATCTGTATGTGTTTGTGCGTGTGTGAACTTCACGAGCACGTGAATGCTCATGAAGGCTGTTTCATCAATTTGATCGTTAGAAGGTCCAATCTCTCGTGATTTTCATATCAAGCGCCATCTTTTCCACAAAATTAACATGAAAAAGCCTCTTAGGCCATTAACTCCCTTTTAAACCATCCAATATTAGATGATTTCATATTTTAATACCTCACCAACCATGATTTAAGAGACCAACACAAGCGATAAGGACCAACTAAAATCAAACAATCCATCCAAAATTGTACCGATCCATTTCACAAACTAAACAACCAAAATTATCCAATTAAAGAAGCAAATAAACAAAAAAACACACTTAGTGGCCCATTAATTATCGTTAAGCAAAACACGTCAGCCGTTCATTATTTACAAAATATTGTCAGAAACGTAACCGCACGCTCCAGCTGTACCATAATGGAGAGTGGGGCCCCTCCCCTTTTTCCTTATCTACAAACACCAGGTGGGCCCTTCCACACCTTTAGATATAGTGCCACGTCCGACTACATCCCTCCTCCCAAGAAAACTCACGCCACGTCAGTGGGTACTCAAGTGGATACGTCAACGTGTCGCCGCGCCGCTGGAAATATCTCAAATCAGAGGGTGGGATGTGGGCCCCACTGAAGGGCCACCGGCCGCCGCTCGTCGGTGGTGGTGGTTCAAAGCGGGGCGACCTTGAGAGTGGCGGCACCGGCGAGTCCGGGATTGAATGGCGACGCCGGGCGGCATTTTCCGGCGTCAAATCCGATGACGGGGCGGCGGTTGGCGGTGGCGGAGGAGCAGGCGGAGTTCGTTAAGGGGGCGGGGACGGGGTTGGTGGTGCGCCGGTAGGGACCGAACCACTTGGCCTGCATGTAGCGGCTCTTCCGCCACGGAGGGAGGTGGAGCCCCCTCTCCTTCATCGACTTCTTGGCCGCCTCCGACATGGCGCGCACGATCTGCCGGAGCTCCTCCGGCCGGCCGACGAGCACCCGCGGCAGCGCGGCCAGGACTATCTCGTATTGCCTCGTCGGCCGTGCGATCTCGAACTCCCAGGCGAAATCGATGTCGACGACGAACCTCCTCTCCTCCTCCACCGCCGCCGCCGCAACGACGACGTCGATGTAGTCGTAGCTTCCGCCAGCTAATCCGCCGGACGCCTCCCATTTCACCTTGCAGATCCCAGCGTTGAACCCGACTTTCCTAAGCCGGGCCATCACCGATCGCCGAACCGCCGCCCGATCGACGGCGAAACCTGCCGCTCCGACGATCGCTTCCGAGACGGCGCCGTGGATGGCCGCCCTGACGGGATCGCCGTCCTTTTCCCTCGCGAGCTCCTCCAACGCCTCGATCGCCTCATGATCCGAGAAATCCGGGTCGGAAGATGTCTCGGTGTTCTCCCCGGACTCCGCCTGAAGCTCGTTGTCGTCGGCGGCCTCGATGAAGCGGCGGACAAGGCCGGCGAGGCACACCGAGTCGGCCTCGTGCTCGCTGCCGCTGCTGACGTAGCCAGCGGAGAGCCACTCCCGATCTCCGCCACCGCACAGCCTGGTCCTCGCCCGTTCGTCCAGCGGGCCCGTCGCCTTCTTCATCTCCGACGCCCCTCCGTAGCCGTTCATCTCCCTCTACCCCTCTTTCTCTCTTCTTAAAGTTAAACCACCGGCAATGTCAACATTTATACTACACCGTGGCCTCACTTTCACTCCTTCCACTATCTTTGTCCTTTTTTTTTTTCCAAAACAAAAAACGAAAAAAAGAGAAAATAGGAAGTCTGGAATATTCGAGACAGTCACCTGCTCTTGTTCATCATCAACCAGCCACCAGCATATGCTAGGAGTACCTACTCTAGGTGCCCACGTGGCAGCATATTCCACCACACCTTCCCTTATTCACGCCGTACGTGGACGAATCTGAAGCTTCACACGTTTCAGCCCGGGTTCATGCAGATCGCACGTGCGAAATGAGAACTTTTCCTCAGCTCCGCCCCGCTCGCTCGCTGGTGAGCCTCTGGAGTGAAGTTTGGGTCGGGGGACTCGGGAGAGGTTAAATAGGGAGGGGATGGGTGTCTAGGTTCAATGAATCTGTACGGATGTGTCTAGGTTCGGTGAACCCGTTTATGGGTCGGGTTTGGAGCGCTTACACACACGTGCAGGATTCTTTGTTATACGGTGTGACCCGTTGATTCCGTGGACGTATGTAGGGCTGAGAAACAAGCCGCTCGTGGCTCGGCTCATGTTCGGCTCCTAAAAGGCTCGTTCGAACTCATAAAGTAGGCTCAGTAAACTGAATATGAACGATAGGCACTCAGCTTGGCTCGACTTTTATAAGCTCGTAAGGTATTAAAAAATATATTTTAGATGCATTTAACACATATTTTACATGTAGTTTTTTATAATCCTATTCCTTCCGGCTCTCAACCAATATATAACTTGGGCTCATTATGAGCTCAAATTCAGCTTGGCTCAAGAATGAGCCAAGCTAGAACACTTCAACCTCACCTTGTTCGTTCCAGCTCGTGTAGCAGCCTTAGACGTATGCATGGTGCGTTCAGTTTGTCGATGCAAGCATGTGTGTGTGTACGCACGCTCGTGTGCGCTTGCTTGCTTTGGTGCACGAGGCAACGTCAAAATCGAGCTGACTCAGCCCAATGACAATTCAAACAGGGGCTGATTCACAACCAATACAAATAATTTTTTTAATATTTTAAAGGGGGTTAAAAATTATTTAATATTTTTTATTGTTTAATGTCGTGTCATTTGGTTGTAAAAAGTAGACAATTCACAAACGATTCATTCAATTTTTAGATTTTTTTAGGAAACCGATTTACCTAGTGAACCGATTTTAACAAAATTCACACGGGGTCATACTGATATCTAATGTATGAGCGGATCTAATTTTATTCTATATCTAACCCAAACTAATTACATTTAGTTAGATTTCATAAGCCAAAACCATATTCTATTATAATTGGATTGGGATATGATTTTGAATTTTGTGACCAACTCCAATAGTGTGTGTCATTGGATTGGATTTTATACGATATCTAACTGAATCTAACTCTATTTAGTTGGATTTCATAAGCCAAAAGCACATTGAATTATAGTTGGATTGGGACATGATTTTCAATTTTGTGACCAACTCCAATAGTGTATATATATAGTCATTAGAATATGAGAACTTTCAAACACTTCTTTACAAATCCAACCATGTGGATGTGCTGGGCATGGTGAATTTGCTAGGAATCAACCACTGGATAGTGTATTTTTTTATGAAAAATGCAATTTCTGAATGCTTCAATATTTACGAAGATCATGAGCCATTGATTTTAAAGCCTTAAAAAAATCTCTTTTATGCATCAAAATCGGATGATTCAATAGTGGGTTCTTATAAAACCAAGTATATAGATGACATCCGTGCGCGGTTAGATTCAAGAGAAAAAAACAAAAAATTCATGAAAATCATGATTCACACATTAGTTCTTGTATTTTCAGTTCTTATATATATATATATATATATATATATATATATATATATTGTCCAACCGTACCATTGGGTTTTGAACTTGCAACATCTAAACACAAGAGGTACACTACCTGCTCCTACTAGAAAAGTAGAGCAAACGTAATCGTTATAATAACTATAATAAGTAACTAATTAAATCATACACAGCCAGACACACGCGTCTAAAACTAGTTAGGTAGTCATTCTGCCTAATGATCATATTGTATATAACCCATGATATTCAATCGAATCAATCCCCGCCACACATCTTGAAACTGTTAATCTGTCTGTCCTTTAGCAGTTAAGGTCAAGAAATCTAACGGCTGTTAACGTCAATGGATGTGATCTCCCAGGTTGAAAACATATGAATAGAGTCTTGGACCTAACTTTTATGATGTGATCCAAAAATCAATGATACAAAAATTTGTGAAACTTTTAGTGTAATAAAATCTTACATACACATCAAAAAACTTTAATCCGTATGGTTTTAAACCATGAATATCACATCTATTCGATCAGATTTGCCAAAAAAACATATCCAACATACATATTTTGAAGGGGAATACACGGGTTTGACTATTTAGGGAGTGGACTATTTTTCTTCTCATGTCGGTGACCCACCGAGAGTTTACCTTGAAGGAGGGTGGGCCTATTAACTAACCTAGTGCTTAGTGAGAGTTCCTTCTCATAGAGTAATGGGTAGGTGCCTGACACCGTGTGCCTATCTTCAGTAGATAGGGGGGGTTTTAGGTTGGTTTTCAAAAATTTGACCCCATAGATGTGTTCTGCATGATCGATTTGCAAGGAAATTGGATCATGTTTTTTTTTTTGAGAAAATAGAAGATTTTTAAAATTCTATGAGGTTGATTTTTGAATCTTATAAAACCTAACTTGGCATTGGAATCGGACAATCCAAAAGTCTGATTCTCATAAAATCAAGCATATTGATCACATCTGTATGGTCAGATTTTAGAAAAAATAAAAACAGTCTTCCCAAAGCTCGATAAATATGTAGTAGACATAAAAAAACATCCAACACCTGCCCATCTCTCTCTCTCTATCTCTATATATATATATATATATATATATATATATATATAGTAGTGTATAGGTGCATGACCACTTTAACTTTGGTTGAGTGTTAGAGGTGCTTCAAAAGTGCCGCTAAAGACCATTTTCTGCCCATGACCTTTACGCTTAAAAAGCATCGCTAAAAATCAATTTCTCGTCCAGACCAGCTAAAGGTTCATTTTGGCGGTTATACTGGAAAGTGGTCATGAAGCTACCTCTCTCTCTCTCTCTCTCTCTCTCTCTCTCTCTCTATATATATATATATATATATATATATATATATATATATACGTTCGTTACCTCCCTTGTGAGCCCCTACCTCTGTGTTGCCTGTTTCTCTGCCTCTACCACCGCAACCGCCGCCGCCCCTTCTTCCGCCTCGTCTGCCGCCCCTCTTCCGCCGCACTGAAGAGCGTGCTCCGGGATGGACCTAAAGACGGAACGGCCGGCCGGAGGAGCCGTTCAGGCCGGCAGCGTTTGGCCGGAGTTTCAAATCCCCGTTGCCGATGTTGAGTTAAGCGTCCGGGTACGTCGAGATCTGGAAATTTTGATGTTTTTCGAGATGAAGATTTCTGTGTGATCTTTTTCTTGATTTCGCGGGTTTGGTTCTTGTTGCGTCTTTTTGTTTTTGCGTGGGGGGACTGGTTTAGTGGGTTTTCGTCGGAGAAGACCCCTGTGGGCACCGCAAGCGCAGGAGGAGTGCATCAGTGTAGTTATTTCCAACTTGCAGCCCCAGGTGGATATTGGCAGCCATTGCAAATGAATCTATCAGTTGGGAATCAAACCATGTCCATGCAGTTTTATGGCTTTTGGAAGAAAACCAAGGTGCTCAAACTCATCAAAGGCATGCTTGATTCATTTCCCTGAGCTATAGGATCCACGAGACCCGAACCATGGATGGGTTGTTTTCACCACCACCACCATGACCCAATGTGAGATATCTGGATCAAACTAACAGGTACCCTTGGGGCATATTCCGCATTATCTTCCTGTTTCGGGATTACATAAGATCCAGTTATTTTCTCAGCAAACCAGTGTTTGACCTTGATGTCAAATGCGGAGGTTTTACTGCCATAAAGTAGCAAGCCTTTTTTTAGCTCACTGAAATTTGCATTTTCATTATATATTTTCTTCTTTTCTCCATTTATTACTTGAAGAAACCGTGTTTGGGATCAAAGGCCTGATCACGTTAGCTCAGCCTGTCATACTTTAATTTCTATTGTCGTCCTAGAGGCATAAAACTCCGAAGCTAGAACCCGCACCTCAGAGAGTATGTGCTGAGGGCCTGCTTGTGCAAGGGGTGATGCCTGCAAGAATCAAACCTTGACTGCCCGTCCAACGGCCTAGGCCCAACCCCACTAGAACAATCTCCTTGAGTATACTGTCGATGATGGTAAACAGCATCAATTATGCACTTTCAGAAATAACAAATTAATTTCAAGGTTGTACCCTCCTTGGCAACCTTACATGGTCATGCACAGAAACCGTGATAGGCTTTTTTCTGTTTTTTTCTTTTGCCAATATAAAAAATCATTTACTTGTTTCAAAAGGTTTCTCATATGAACCGTGTGTAAGCCCTGCACTTAGTTTCAGATGAATTGAGTTCACCTGGACTCTACATTTCCCTAAATCCCTAGACAAACTTGGACAATTGATGAGCCATGAATGTTAATTAGGTGAACTACCCATTAAAACTTAAAACCTCCAAGTGCATTATTTTTTTTATGACGAAGAACCCTTGCAGAAGAGAGGAAAAATCCTTAGCTAAGCTGCAGTCTAGAAGTTATTATGGCCCTTTAACTGCAGAGTCACAGTATCTATCCTGGCTCTAGGGTCATTTTTTTTCTTTGAGTAAACAGAGCAAAACCTTGCCCCCAAGTCAGAAACTAGGTCAGAACCCGGTTGTCTTGCCAGAAAAAAAAACCCTATAGGGCTGCTCTGCCTCTAGGAACAGTACTGTACTACTTGCACACGGGGAAAATGTGTACGGCTGGTCTTGAACGTGTGATGCGGGGTTACCACCATGCCTCAGTCTCGTAGGACTGGGAAACAAGATGAGCAGCTCGTGACTCGGCTCATGTTGGGCTTGTAATAAGTTTGTTTGAACTCGTGAATTAGCCTCGGCAAAACACAAACAACCAATGTTTGGCTCGGCTCAGCTTATATAGGCTCATTATTTAATAACAAATATATTTTACATGTATTTATATTATAGAATATAGATGGTTGAAGTATTGTCTTGCAAGCAATAAATTTAGAGTTTAAATCCTATTGCTTACAAGTTTGAAACAAATGTTATTTTTTTTGTAAATGAGTCCGTTTGTATCCTTGAATAAAAAAGAAAAAGAGTCACTTTGAGCTTTGGCTTAATAGTTTCAACTTTGAAATATATATATATATATATATATATGAGTTGGCTCATGTTTGGCCCATGCAGCTCGGGCTCTTTTACCAGCCTACTCACACCTGATCTGCTGGCCAAGTGTATGCTCCTTGTCGGGCTGGACTTGTTGTCATGCATGTACATATATGAGATTTTAACTTTTCTTAACTGTATCTGTCAAGAATACAACCCAATAGACCATTTGCAAAAATAATAAATATAAAAATAATTAAAAATCTTTTAAAAAACCCTATTCTGACAGTTTTGATCCAAAATTTGTAATATGTAAGATTTTAATTCGATTAAAGTATTTCTTGAATTTTTTCTAAAATGTTTTTGACAAAACCCTTTTTACATAGTCTGATATTAGGTATTAAGATTCTCTCAAACATTTTATAAAATATTTGGAGTCATTTTTCATAGGCGTTTATAACGTTTATTAAAGATGAGTCAAAATCATCCTGTAAACATGCAGGGCTATGTTAAAATAGGTATATCTACATCAATACAGATCCAAAATGAGTGAAACAAGACATAAGAGTAACTGGGTGAATACTAAAGTATATATAAAGATAGAGAGTATCTTCATACAACATTCTAATGTAAGTGCTCAAAAACTTGTGATACAAGGATGAGTCCAAAGACTCTAAATGAGATCGATAGGTCAATTTGGTTAAAGTGGTTCAAACAAGTTTTTTACTTTTAATGGACTCACCTATATGAGTGTAAAGGTGTGGATCATCTTTTATGAGATTCAGGTTGTCTCTAGAGCACTCATAAAATGAGATAATACACGAGACCCTAAATATATGCATCCTTTATATTTTGTGACACATGATTACTTAAAAAAAATTATGTGTGAATGAGCCTAGAAAGCCCACAATAAGAACTAATTTCAGAGTTAGCTACTTAGTTTCTAAGATTGTCTGAATCTTGTTCAGACTAAGTGAAGGTTCAAACACAAAAGATACCTTCATTTATCCATATGACTTTCACGAATAGTTTCATGTTTTTTCTATTATAATTTTGACCCAAGTGGGGATTGTTGTTGTTTAGTTCAAAATTTATAGTCTTTTAAAGTAAGCTTTTTGAACAAATAACCCTTTTTTTGCCTAGCATTTTGGAAAATAGATTTTGGAGGAAAAGTTTACTTTATGAAATATATTTAGTCCTATATTGAACATTTTTTAAAAACACATTTATGAGTCGTAGCCATGGTGCCTTCTCATTAGAGCCCATGTAGTTGAGGTGAGTTGGGCCAACTCATCTTAACTGCATGAATGTGATAACGTTTGTGCTATCTCTATTTAAACTGCATTTGTGGATCTGCCCAATATTTTGAAAAAAAAAAGGATCATGCTAGTAAAGTGAGTCATATTTGTGGATGAGTCATCTTAATCCAGGGATTCTGGGTTAATTTCCATGTTGATGTGGGACCAAATATTACAAAATAAAAATTAAAATATCATTGCTTACACAGAAAAGAGCAAATATAAACGACAATGTTGATATCTTTGTGACCAGAAGCATTGTTTTCCTACGGCATTATCATAATTTAATACTAATATTATCTCCAGTTGACCCTTATTATTGATTAGTAATGCTTTTCGACTATGAATATTCTATTTATTGTGCTTCATATACTTATATTCCCTTCATTATTGAACATGTTCCCATATGGAAAAGCACAAAGAAGGATAATCCATCGTCGAGACATTACATAAACTTATCCTTATTTTATAAACAACTAACACCAAAAGTTGACATTAAATGTTTGAGATACTAATCAGTATTGGGTGTCTTTGTTCACTTAAAACTTTGTTGAGTGCAATAATTATTAACTTATAATAATATAGAGTGGGCCTTCTTTTTGTTGTGAAAAGATAAAGCCATATCTACTGTGAAAAGGCAATTTGCCAATACCTTGAAATTCCATACCCTCCTATCATATTGTTTATTAGTGCAATATATAATATTATTCACTAGTTGCTATAAAAGATGCTTCGCACTTGTTTTATTGTTCAATAGTCCACTCTTCTATATTTGAGGTAGCTTTTCATTCTTAGACATGAACATGATGATTTGACATTATTAGTTTTGAAGCATAAAGGAGAATATGATTGCATTAGTCCACAACTTGCAGGTAGGGATCGCAGTGGATGGCGGGAAATGAGGCCCTGCCCCGCCTCACCCCATTTGGACCGAGGATGTAGGACATGAAATGGGGATGAACGCGGGGATGGAGGTTAAAATCAAAACCCGTGCGGGGATGGAGATGGGTATGAACTTACGCTTTCCCTCACCCAGCTCTATCCCTGTCCTCGATCCCCCTCTTGCCCCGCCTCGCCCTGTCCCCTATCCTTCTTTAGAGATGGCAGTGGACTGAAGGGAAATGGAGCCTCGCCCTGCTTCACTCTGTTTGAACCAAGGATGGAGGACATGAAACGGTGATGGAGGTTAAAATCAAAACTCGTGCAGGGATGGAGGGTAGGATTTTGAGATGGAGCGAGGGTAGAGACCTTGTCCTCTGCCTCTGCCCTAGTCTACTGCCATCCCTACTTGCAGGGTGTGTCTTTTAGTTGGAAATGGGCTGAATTAGTAAATGGTTAATGAAACTTGGGGTTTTGGATATTGTCTTGACTGTAAAAACAAACAATGAACTAAAACAGTCAACTATTTTTTTATGATAAGGAACCCTTGCTGAGAACCCGACAACTTAATGAGCCCGCTCAACCCCCATGATAAAACCCCCTAATGGGGTCATCAACATCCAAGCTCTTATGAAGCTCACCAGTTTAAGGTGCCCACACACCTGGTGGAAGTCGAACCTGGTACTAAGGAGTCAGCACCTTGCCCTCAGGCTTGATTACCATGGTGTTTAGTGTACTAAAGAGTAAAAAACCCTGAAAAGTGAAGGCCATCACATCCCAAAAGAGGTTTTTAGGTTTCAACAACTTATTTACTTCATACAACAAAAATGTATTTCGTTAGTATAATATTATTAAAATATTAGAATAATATCCATTATGTGTCGGCGTTCATGTTTGTGCCATTGCACCCTAGCGTGTCTAGTTGTGTCACAAGGATACACCACCAAAATGGTGTCTCTTTGTAACCTAGGTGCTAATGCATTTTGAATTATCACACAAGGAGTTGTATTGATTCATGAAATCACCAACCAAAAATTAAACGTCTTAAACTATATTCTACGCAGAGTAGGGCAAGTGAATAAAGCATGTCTTTATCCCTCAATATGTATGATGTGTGCTCTTAAGGGTGTTTATAGGATGTCAATGGATCAGATTTTATCCAATATTTGACCTAATTTGACTTCATTTTAGTCGGATTTGCTATGCTAATTCAAAAATGATATCCGATTACAATCAGATATGGTTTCAATTTTTTGCAATATGACAAATATTTGGATTTGATGAATATGTTAGTCATACATGGCATGCATAACCATGCACCTCACTTATGGAACTCATGCATTGAGGAGAGAGGTGGGCTAAGTATGTGCTCAATGCATGGGAAGCCCAATCGGTTGGATTTTTTCATTCATGGGCATTTCTTCTATAAGGTGATACCAAACAACTTGGTGAGTTTTAAGGCTGGGTAAACTATCCAGGGGAGGAGAAGATTGTCAGCCCTCACTCCTATATATATATATATATATATATATGAGTATTTTCTTTCCGAAAGAGTGTGAGTTACCAATTCGAAAATCAGACCCTCTTGAAGAAGACCATAACTCTTTTCATCTTTCTCATTCTTTCTTCTCTCATAATGTTTACAAAAGCGAGTCATTTAGACTCTACAGTGGTATTAGAGTATCAAGAGTCTTACCTGTAAGACCCACAATTTTTCAGCAAAAATTTTGAATAAATTAATGAGGTATTTTATGTAAAAATAGCATATGAACCCGAAATGCGAAACAAATAGATTTCAACGAACCAATTATACTTATGACATACGTATTCTGGCAAATATGTGCTCAAATAATCAGGAAGGCATAACTTTCTCCTCGAGTAAAATTAAGAGATTTTAATGAGCCAATTTTTTTAATTTCGTTGATACGAAGAAAATATTGTACTCACAATTTTTCAGAAAAAATATCGGTGAAACCATGAAAATTCGCAGGACCCACAAAAATATTCGACGAGTCTCACAAAAATATCTCACCAAAAATATACTCACAAAAATATCATGTGGGTCCTACATAAATATCCCATGAAATTAATTAGGTGAGCTCCACAAGGATATATAAGTCATTTTATTGCTTTATGCCCAAGTTTGAGTCTTGGATCAAGTAAAGGGTAAGGATCAGATCCACACCATATGTGGATCCAAGATCTATTTAAAAATCTATAAATAGGGGTGAGCACCCTTTAGAAAAATCATCCCTCCTCCTTCTCTCTCCTCTTTCTCACTCTAAGCTCCTCTCTCTTGGTTCTAGCCTAGACGCACTTGCAGTGAGCTTTTGGACCTGCTTAAGCCAGGCTGAGACCAATTGGTTCAGACTTACTTGGCCTACTAGATTAACTTTTCTCTCTCTCTTTTTGTTTTGGTATTAACCTAGGTTAAACCCACTTGACCTAGTTAGGGTGGGCTTGAACCCACTTAACCCAGTTGTAATATGACCACTTGGTTCTGATGACTCGATCTTCTCTACCATTTCCTTGCCTAAACTCAACCCATTCGACTAAACATAACATAATTGAGGTAGGTTCTAACCTAGTTGGACATAAGCTAGGTCCAAACCCATTCTTAGTTTAAACTTCATCAGATCATCATTTTGTTGAAAGTTGCAAGAGAAACTTTTAGTTGTGACTATACCGAATGTAAAGAATGTGCCGACCATGACTTAGGAGTGCCTCGATTACTTTGTTGGATTTCTGTCACATATCTTGGGAGGTTTGCGCACCAAACAGTGCTAAAGTTCTACTCTTCTCGATATTTATGTATTTGCTTACACTTTTAAGATTGTCATTGCGTCGAACGATGCCAAGACTCCTACTTTTTGCATATTACATATATATGTATTTGCTTATGATTTTCAGATTATCGTCACATCGAATGATGCCAAAGCTCCTACTTTTGTGTATTACATATATATTTATATTTGCTTATTCTTTTAAGATTATTGTTACATCGATCGATGTCAAGACTCTTGCTTTCTGCAATTTTCTTATGCATTTAAGATTGTTGTTGCGTCGAACGATACCAAGGTTCCTGCTTTCTGTAAATATATATGTATTTACTTTCTGGAAGTTATTTAGTTCAGTTTTCTTCATTTTTTATGCTTTCATTTATGCTGTTGCGCTATATCGCACAAGCTCGTGCTTATATTACATATAGCTGCACATAAATAAGCATTCAAATGGAGATCAACTCTTATCACCAATGTGATTCCATATGTCACTCATTGATCAAGATTTTGATTGACGAAAGAAGCCCCTATTGAAATGGCTTTGCTCTTGTATAAAATCGCTTTTTCGTAAAAACCTAAGTCACGTGCACATGACCTAGTTAAGGCCTAAGGTTCCAATGAACCTCGATAGATGTGAAGTATGAACAATGGTACACATCTATCCCCGAGTTAAGCAAAGTATTTCCTCCGTCAAAGAGAAGAAGTGCTGTCGAATTTTCTGAAAAGATGCTCACCGAGCTTAAAAAAACACAATTCTTTCCCCGTCAAAGAGAGGAAGTGTTGTCGAAATTTATGAAAGAAGTTCAACAAAGCTTAAAAAAAGTGTAGCACGTACTCTGTCACACAGATGAGGTGTTGCAGAAATTCTGACAAGTTACTTTCTATAAGTAGAAAGGGTCATCACACTTCCTTCGTTAAACAGAAGAAGTTCTGCCAAATTTTCTGGCAAAAGACTTGCCTGAACTAGTTTGAATGACATGATATTGCCCCTACTGTCGGAACACTGCCAAAATGGCTCATTCTACCTTCGCCTGTAAGGGCACCCTACCCGTAAGGGCTGGTGCACCAGAGTAGATGTTGTGTCTTGACTAAGCCAAGTATTCATTGCAGCTACGCCAAGCAGTCGATCCGAAGTGATCGTGGTATATGCATGCTCATATAAAATATTGTTATACAACAAAACTCGTAAGGGCTAAAGTGCCAGAGTTTGTTGTCCACTAGAAAGAGGTGAAGCGCTCGTGAAAGGTTGTAGATGCCGAGAGCAGAGTTATGCATGCATATGAATAAAACTTAATGATAGTTCCTAGACCACAACGTTGGACCGTGCTTTGAAATACTGAATGAGGTTGGGTTAGTGCAGAACACACTGGTTGCCCGAGTGACATTCGAATGTCCTATAAAGAACGGTTATGTTATCGAACCCCTTTAAGACTATTGCTCATAGTGACAGACGATAATGGTACAGCCGCGAGTGACATGTATTTAGTATGAACTCAAGAATTTAAGGAACCTCCTATCACTCAAGAGGTTTGGAGATCGGGTTATCCTTAAAATCTAAGGATTGAACCCCACTACTACAGTACAAGATGCTTTCGAAATGGCTTGGTAGGGTTATCCTAGTATGAGTTCAATCAATCTACCGTGGACAGAGTCATTAGGCCTCTGGGGTATCTAAAATACATAGAATAATAAACCCCCATAACGATGCGTTGATGTCGAAGTTTAAGCTTCTCCTGTGTACCAGGGGGTGAATGGTTAATATCGAAATAATGCATTAGTTCTAGGTTCAGAGATGTATGAATGAATTTGCGTTGTTTTGATAAGTCTTGAATAACCTTATGGAAGGTGTTAAGATCGATATACTACAGGACTGATAAGGCAAAAACTCGTGTTATATCTGCACGACTAAGTTAAGCTCAAGGAGCTTTCACTTGGATTCTTAGAATACGGATGTGCCAAGTCTTGGAGACTTGAGCTTGATGTTTCAATTGAGACCTTGAAAAGACTCACGTGATATATGTTAAGTCTTGGAGACTTGAATGTTCTAATTGTGGCCCTGAGAAGGCTTTTGTGATATACGCTAAGTCGTAGAGACTTGAGTGTTGTTATTGCTAACAGTGACTCTAAGTGGTCCATATATTTTCACGAGTTTATACTTGATTTGATTTGAATGCTTTCTTACCAGACCAATAATGGTTCTAACCCCGTTTAATTGAGAATACAAGTACTGAACCTGCGATGTGATATGCGAAGTAAGGCAACATCGAGTTCTAGGGTTTCTCTAGATAGTGTTGCACTGCTTCTTTTATAAAAATCAGTTTCATAGCATATTGCTTTTATAAGCAGTGATGTTTGTAATAAACAACTCATTTTGATAAATGGAATACTTTGGTGGTTAATAAGTGTTTGACAAAATACTTGTAACTTGTCCGGCGTTTTCTAAAATCGATGACCCATTATCGTTCATTTTTCGCTGCTAAAAACCTTTTCTAAGTTTTGTTACAAAAAAAAAAGAATCTTTGAATTTTCGACCAAGCAACATTTTGAAAATCTTGGGCATTACATTACCGATGAGCGCTTGTTGTTTCGATCAGCCGCGATCATCGTCGCCAACCGCTTAAGCTCATCGTCATCAGAAATCAAAAACATGGATAAGTAAAAACTGTTTAATTTTTTTTTATTTTACGTAGTGTGGGGACTGTCACCAAAAATTTGACTATACAGTCACCAAAAAACTCAAAACCCCTTTTTGAGAGAGACAGGATCACCCAAATATTAAAAACAAATCTCTCCCTAAGTCCGAGGGAAAACCCTGTTTTTTCTTGGGGTTCCTTTTCCTTTTTTTATAAAAGAAAAGGCAGACCTCAAATCAGGGTCTGCATCTAGACGTAGGGAGTTCGCCAAATCTGGCGACTTCTGTTATTGTATTATAATATCAATAAAAAAAACTCCAAAGGTCAGTGACCCCTGTTTCTACTACAAAACAAAAAAAAATCTTTTAAACGAACGAATCTTTGTTTGTTTTCCATTGGAAAAGAAAAGGGAAAAACAAAAAAGAATCTTAGAAGGCTGCCAAATTCATTGACCTCTACTTCAGCTTTTAGAACAAAAACAAAAAACAAGAGAAGGTTGCCAATTTTTCGATGAACCCTAGTTTTACTAAAAAAAATCTGCAAAAAAAAAAAATACATAAAAAGAAAGGGGGAAGAAGAGAACCCCTCAGCTTCCTCTTCTCTGACACTAGATTTAATCCATGCGAGGTCCCTCCTCTTTGATTTGTCAGCGTCAGGGATGTTTCCCCCTTTCATTGTCTTTTTTTTTCTTTCAGAGGGGAGAGTAGAGATTTTGTCCATCTCTGACAATAAAGACATTCAGAGGGCCTTCAGTGGTGGTCTTCCACCGAACCCATCGGTCTTGTGGTCACCAGAGGTGTAGCGGAACCGAAGACAAATCAGAGAAGGGAAGAGGAGAAGATTTTTTTTCAGATCTTAGGGTTTCAAAAACTGAGTTTTTTGGTTTTATACTATTTTAAATGACAAATTACAATTTTACCTCTGATCTTATGCATAAATTTTGGTCATATCCTCTTACAGCTAGTTCATGAATTTTCCATTTAATATCTCTGTAAATTCCATCAACAATTTATTTACCTTTCTATCCCTAAACTTTTTTTATAATTCCAGATATATCCCTTACTACATATATTTTCTATTTTGCCCTCTGTGTTATCTGATAATTATTGTTGTATCCTTTGTTTTTACAAAACAAAGGCCTTAGTTTTTGATAAATTCTAGAAAGAGTCTTGTACTCTTGAAAATACAGGCTCTTATTTTCTAAAAATTATAGAACGACCCCTAAACTTTTTTGTTTAACTTAGAAAATTCTCTTTATTCTTTTTTCAGGGTTTTGTTTTTTTGTTTTTTTACAGAAGTGACCCCTGACTTTTCTAACAGTGGTTAGTTTATGCAGTTTGCCTCATAAACCACTATTTTGATTGAAATAAGTAGGAGCTTAATATTCTTTCATATTTTTCGATAATTGCTTGATAGAATATGTCTGAAAGCATGTATTTTTTGTTTATAAACATGATATATTGCATAAACTTAACTTATATAGTGTCATTCATTTTTTTGTTGTATGTTAGACTCCTTTTTTTTATATTTTCCAATACATAAAAATTAAAATTATAAAAATGACTAGTAATGTTTGTGCTATAGATTTAGCCAAAACAGACAAACTGAATGACACAAATTTTTATTTTTGAAAGAGAAGAATTCCTCTTGTTTTAACCTTAGAGGGCATCGAGAATGCCCTAAACATAGAAATGAAAGACTCTGGTCAAATAGCTTCTGAAGAAGACAAAACTGTATATCAGAAATACAAAAAAATTAATATGTTAGCCAAGACAATCATGCTCACATACATGGAGGATGATCTCATTAGGGTATTTGAGGATTATACTTTTGCAAAATTAATGTTTGAAGCAATTTCTAAAAAATATGATTCTACCTCAAAAACACACTTACAGTTGCTCCTAAAACAATACAATTCATGTAAAATACAAGAAAATGATAATGTAATTGACCATGTAAATAAAATATTGGTAATGACAAAGATTTAGCTATAGTCAGAAATATGATCCCAGATCATATGCAAATATCTATTATTCTACATAGCCTTCCTTCTTCATGAAAGTTGGTTACTACTGCACTTAGGATAAACTGCAAAAACTTGTCCTTAAAAGAACTGTCTACTAAATTAAAAATTAAGCAACATATGCAGTAAGATAAAAAGAGCAAATTATACTAAACATATTGCTAGTGGTAGTCATGGTTCTCTCAGACACCCATAATTTAAAAGAAAGTCATTTCAAAATTTTAGCAAATTTGGTAAGAAAATGAGTCAACATTCTGAAAGCCGCAAAGAGCTTCCTCTCAGGTAAAGTATTTCAAGTGTAAAAAACCAAGTAACATTAAGAGAGATTGTCGAAGCCTCTATAACCAAAATAATAATAACAAGAATAATAGATCTGGCGGGCAACATGAGAGACGTGACATAGTCTACATGATATCAGAGTGTTCGTATACGGACCAGAAACTTTCTGAATGGTGGGTGGATTTTGGTGCTACTCGACACATTGCTAACAGTAACGAAGGCATTGTGGACATGATTGAGTATAAAAATCGAAAAACAACGGGTGTATATAGAGAACAACACCTACTATGATGTTATGGGTGTTGAGACTTTGTAACGCTTTAAATTTATATTAAAAAAAATTAAGATTTTTTTTTAAAATCAAGAGAAGGGCTATACAAGCCATTTGCAAACCTGAAAAAAAGTTTGGGTGGGTTATAATCAACCCACAACAACACCTACATGATTTAAAACGTTCAATGGTAATAAAATCAAAGTTTAAACGTAGTAAAATGTTTAAAATACTCAAGAGTCAAAACATGAATCAAGTATTCTAAAAGAGAGCTATGACATCAGACGGAACACAACCACAATTATACCACATTATTCCAATGCCAAGAACGACATTTGTGACTGCTTTTAAATAAAATCACAGAATTTTGTTTACTTTTTTATCACTTATACTTCCATGCTTCTTGCTTCACACGTTTGCTAGGAGCCCATTTGATTGTTCAGACAGGATTGTGCGGATCAATCCTACCTGGACGTTACTGGTTAGGCAAGCGGTGTCATGGATAAGTTGACGTTTTACCCCCCATGAGTTTTCTTTTTAATTTTTGTTGAAAGGCAAGCTGGGCCCACCAGTTATTATTCAACGTATTACTACTGGGTTTTGAACATGCAACGTCCCACCACAAGGAGACGTAAACTGACTGTTCTTACTAACCACGCGGAGCCCCAAGTGTTTTGGACACCAATGCTCCGAGAGAAGGGCGGGACACCTAAAAGGTAATCCGCTGTTTGCATCTAGCGCGTGGGATGCGAACACTTGTGACCCGCGGACGTTGCTATCTGCACAATCAAACGCCCCCTAAACGTTGGCTTCCCGCTACTCATGTCAGGATCAATTCTCGCACCCAAAGACAATACATACGCGGATGCCTCAACGTTCAATCGAAGAAATTCTCTAACAGAAAAAAAAAAAAACAATAAGTTGAGATCTAAGATTCCTTAATCACGTTAACAAAAATCTTTCATGTAGCCGTACAACTGCTCGGGAGTAGTGCGGTGGGCTTCTTCTTCTTCTTCGCCGAAGCCAGAGGGTTCGAGGACCCTGATCGTCTGGAGTTCATGGAGGAACTCAGGGTAGGAGAGGAGGCCGTCGCGGTTGGTGTCCAGGCGGAGGAACCGGTCGTCGACAGAGCGGTAGAAGGCCTTCTCATCCTTCACAAATGATCGGATGGTAGATCCGTCCAACACTGCAATACTCATCGTTGCTGTGATGATGGGTTTTTTTTCTTTTGCTTAAAGGAGTGGTATAACACTAACCGTCTCAACTCAACCAGGAACGGATGATCTTTGATGATGATTGTTGCAGTGACCAAATACTGCTTTATATAAAAGACTGAAGATGAGAGAGATATAGAGAGAGAGGAGCGACGCGTTTTTGGGGCGAGAGCCCTTCTAGTTTAGGACGGTTGCCCGTTGTTTTTGAAGGGAGAGCTAGAGAGTAAAGCGAAGCAAGATACCATTACTAGTCAGAAAGGAAAGGCGCCCATTGAATTGCTGTGCAGTTAAGCCCACCGCCACCGCCACCGCCACCGCCACCGCCACCGCCACCGCCACCGCGAGAAGATTCTCGGTTCTCAAACAGCGTACAGAGCCGGAGGACCATCTTAAAAGGGAGGGGCAGATCAGGTGCAATCAAGGGGGCTCTGCTGTTTTGTTGTGTTGGGCGGTGTCCCACAGAGGAACAGAATAACAACGAGAAACAGCGGAACAAAAAGTCGGCTGACGCGGTGACTCAAACAGAACAAAAGTGAGTTATATATATATATATATATATATATATATATATATATATATATATATATATATATATATATATATATATATATATATATATATATATATATCGGTGCTCTCGATTACCTACTCTCGCTTAGTGATACGGTGCTCTAGGATTACCTAATCCTTCTGTTACATGTATAAATATACCATTTTCACTTTAAATATGCATCCAATACCTTAAATGATATTCTCTCTCATCTTTTCTCATGCAACAGCTTTAAAAAATTTCTCTTTTTCTCATTTTTTTTCATGCAACCTTAAATGACACTCTCTCGCTCTCACAAATAGAAACTGTGGAAAGGAGGTCCTCCCTCAATGGTTCGAAGGGCTTTTAGCACGGCCTATGGAATAGCAGGATTTTGAGGAAGCACAGGCCTGACCACTCACTAATAAAGAGGAGAAAGGTGGAGTTATACTCTTTCATGAAAGTGGTAATAGAAGCGATAGTAAAGGGAAAGAATGATCGACTTACCTAGAAGACAAGAGAAAGCAAAAGAAAGAGAAAGAAAGATAGCGAGAAGACAGAACCGTAATGCTTTTATAACTAGTGAATCTTAACCAAAATTTGGGTCAGAGCTGGCTCCAGTTCTCGTTAGAATATCGCAAACCAGATGTCAATCCGTTGCACTACTCGGATCTTATGGGTGCAGCTCAAATAACTAATGTGATCCATTTCATTGGTTTCGATTTTGGTTCTATTAGACATTGATCGAGATGGTGATTGGTCAAAACCTGATCCATTGACCGATTCACTTGTGTTGATAGACATATATGGTTCCAACTGACGCATCAAAGAGTACGATGTTGTTGGAAATTGGTTTTTGACCCTAATCGATCTTCAAAATGATTTAGGGAATAGGCTGGTACATGCCGAGTTGAATCGGACCGAGTTGATTGATTTAATTTTTTTTATATTCATAAAATCATAAAAAAAAAAAATTACAAGAAAAATGACTGATTCAATCATGAATCAACTTGAATTGGAGCAATTCAGCTAAGGATGGCAATGGACTGGGGCAAGGGCGGGGGACAAGGTCTCCACCCCCGCCCTATCTCAAAATCCGAACCTCCATCCCCGCCTCCATCCCTGCACAGGGATGGATTTTAACCTCCACCCCCGCCTCATGTCCTCCATCCCCGGTCCAAACGGGGGGCGAGGCGGGCCCCATTTCCCCTCGGTCTAGTGTCATCCCTTAGAAGGATTGGGGATGGGATGGAGCGGGGATGGGATGGAGCGGGGATTGAGACGGGGATGGGGCGGGGCGGTGGAAAGCATAAGTCTATCCCCGTTTCATGCCCTTCATCCCCGGTCCAAACGGAGTGAGGCGGGGCGGGGCTCCGCTTTCCCCCGATCTACTGTCATCCCTAAATCCAGCCCAATTCTGCTGATTTTGGGTTGAATGAGCCAAATTTTAAGTAAGGCTTAATTCATCCTTGAAGCCAATCGATTTGGTGACTATATATGTGATTCCATTATGATAATACTGAATAATAGAGTTACGAATGGGTATGAAATGTTGATCTGGCATTGGTTCAAGCTTTCAATGATTAAGTCCAATTTGTATCTGGATCTGACTTGCAACACATGGTAGAAATTTGAATACAAACACAATTGACCCTAAAGACATACAAGAACATCGCAAGAGAGAGAGATGGTTGGAAACTAACATTTTTTTCAGAAAACCAACCATCATCCGTGTATAGCGTGTGAGTGTCATTTAAGATTCATCACCCTATCATTTGAGAGAGGGAGAAAGTGTGTCATTTAATGCATTTGCATGAAAAAATGAGAAACAGAAATTTTAAGGTTGTTGCATGAGAAAAGACAAGCGAATGTCATTTAAGTATTGTATGCATAGTTAAAGCGAGAGCAATTATATTTTTGCATGCATCACAGTCGTTGGATGTTAAAAGATTCAATGTCATTATGTCGTATATTTTATTAACTCATAGACTTAGAAAGATCTACAAAAACCCATTAAATCGGTAAATTATCAAGAAACACTCCGGTGATCCAGAGAATCAATTCTTACTCTGCAGAATCGTAGAGCTACCTACATAGGCTTTATTAGGTAGTCCTGGTTCTCTATGCCAAGGTTAGGGAACCAAAGAGATGCCTTACTCTCCAAAAGAACCATTTATTTTCTTGGTTGTGTCTACCATCTACCCTCTCTGAGGTAGACAATTGGTTTGAATGAGTTACTTAATTTTATTTAGTTAAACTCAACAGCCAACTCAAGTGCCTGAGCACCAAGGGGTTGAGCCTCTACTCAGGATGCTCTCACAACCAACTTAAGATAAATCTTAACTCATTCAAAACTAGGCTCTTGGGAACCTATCCCCACTCTGGGATACTCTCAAGCCCAGACTTGTGGTAACATACTCCTCTCGAGACTACCCTTGAATCATACCTCCCTTGAGGTCTAAGTGTGTGAACATTTATAACAATTATTATGAGATAAAACACACAGAACCTAGGCTCACTCATGAGCGATGTGCACATAAGGCCTCTCATAACCCACAACACATCCCTTATTATATACACATACTACTTAACATAATGTATGATGCTCATGCCATAACATAACCCATTTATGCATCCTTCTTGCCATTCAACATTATATATGGTTCATCTCATTATGCATATCACATCATGTAAGTACAACATTCATCATAACCATCATGCATAAACACTTATCATATGGTTACACATCAATTTCATAAAATTCTCATATTGTACAATGATCCATAAATTGATCATGTACATGAAAGCATTATATACATTGAATCACATAGGTTCACAATTCATTATTAAGAAACGGTAAATAATAGAAATTACCCTCTTGTCATAGGCTCTATCATGGTTCACACAAAGCTCATACTGACAAGCAAAAATTTTAGGTAACACCTACATATGTTCTCTAACATAACCAATTCACATATCTGAAAAACCTCTTACATTTCTACAGTAGAAATTTTTAGACTAAAACTAGTTTTTTTGTCAATAGACATAGGTGCAAAATTTTGCTCCCTAAAGAAACAGTGATTCATACCATATTCAAAAGCCTATAATTTTCTTAGTTTTTTTTTTATAATAGCCTTATTTGTTCCTTTTAATAGAGTCAAATATTGTAGTAAAACTCCATATCATTATTTTTAAAATTATTCTGGACCAAACCCCTATCAGGGAATTGCATAAGTCCTAATTTTTTGCAATTAACAGATTTTCATCAACTTGGATGAAACTCTAGTACTTACTAGTAAGAGTTACAAGTTTTAATTATTTTTTATGAGATATACAAGATGTCAATATCACACATCCAAGAACTAGCCCAAAAAATCCGTAAAACAGATGTACTGGATTTTTCGTGGTAACATCTACCCGATTTGGTTTTGTATACAGGCAGATTTCTTTGTTTGTGTTAGAGAAACTATAACCCTCAAACGATAGACTTTCTGGCCAAGCCGTATTTATTAGGACTTTGTGTACATGTCTACGCAATTTACGTAAAATAATTTCATCAAAATTTAGTTCATTTAAGCGTGATGATTTTTCCACCAACGTTGTTCAGTTAGGAGAATACAAACAACATATATCCAATTTTATAAATTAAAGTATTTACATGAAAACACTTATATAAATACATTTAATATGGATTTATAAGCATGGCACACACATAATCTATCAAGCATGATGTTGTAACATGTTAAAGAAATCAATAGATGCTTTAAAACGTAACCAAATCCATGCTTGTGTCATGATCTAACCCACCTCTTTGGAAAAAAACAAGTTTTTCATACGCTAATATTGATTTCAACAAAATCTAAATTTTTTCCCAAATCTACTAAATCCTTATTCAGATCAAATTCAACATTTCAATTCATCTAATCATGCATACAAATTAGTAACATGCTTATTCAAAACCGATTCGCATTTAAGATACAAGACTACACGATTTTCCAAAATCAATTTTGGAAAAACCCTAAAACGAATCTTGTTTTCAAAGAAATCGATATTTTTGAAATATATCAACATGAGACATGTTATGTGCATACATTTACAACCTCTTTAATAAAAGATCTATGACTGATCCACCATGGATCACCATTGATTTTGCTCTGCGTACCTGAAATCTATTTCTAAGCATATACAATAGAGGTATATACCTCGAATGCAAATTCCAACAATTGGGATGTCTCCGCTTGATGCAACCTTTGTAAGCAGCTCCACTAGCTGTTGGAACCTCCTCCACAACCTTGAAAGAGAAGAGAGAGGGGGAAAAGAAGCAAGAGAGAGAGCGGGTGGTACACCCCCCACCCCCCCTTTTATGGATTTTGGGGACTTGCTAAGGCAAGTCATTAGGCTTGCCTTAGCAGCTCAAATGGCAATGGAAAGAGGGCTAGTTGACCCCCCCTTCCTAGACTCTTTCTTATTTCCAAAACCTACTTTTTTGCTAATTTTTTTCTTCTTTTTATCTCTCTTTCTTTATTTTTAATTTTCTTTCTTTTCTTTTCTAGCAAGTAAGGGCATTCCATGTGGGTCTCTCCTTGCCTTGGTTGCCTCTTGTTATCCATATTGGTCTCAAGGCTTCTCAAACCAAGCCTTGATTTCAATATGACAAGTTTTGATTTTTCTATCTATGCTTATTTGCTTGATTTATTTATTTATTCAAATGAGATTTAATTTTAGAAAATCTAAAATCCAGCCAAGAGGAGTGGGCCCACCTAGGGGGATGTCCCACCTTCTTAGGCTAACTTGCTTAACTAAATAATTAATTACATTTATTTAATTATATTAAAACTCAATATTTCCAAATTAGATCTTGGATCCATATTAAGTCTTGGATTTCATACCAAACTCAAATGCAATAAATTTTCAAACCTAATTTGGATTCAAACCCACATACTAAATCCAAATTTAAGTGAAATTAATTTCAAACCCAAATTAAATTAGAATTCTAGTTAAATTTCAATTTACATGAATTTAACCCCAGGTTAAATTCGAATTTCATTTTAACTTTGGATAAAATTCTAATTCTCTGAAAATTATATTTTGAATAAATGTAACACAACTAGTGTAAGTTTTATGAAATAGATTTTTAAAATATATTTTTGATTAAAAAAATTTGTGAAAACCATACACCAAATAATAAAAACCAGCTCACGCTAGGATTAGATCTGGGTCGAACTTAGGGAACGGAAGAAGAAAATTTGTATTCCACAAAATGACAAATTTTATTGCCTTTAAAATAAAAATAAATAAAAATAACTAATTATTACAATGTATTGCCCTCTTGCAGAGGGCTATAAAAGAATAATAAATGGTTTTATTACAAACCCAAATTAATGAATTAAATAAACTTAATCTAAAAGAAAAGAGAAAATGGGTCTTCAGTTGCTTGAGCTTTAGTCCTTTTAATCTTTACTGCTTCACTTTGAATGTTTTAGTTGAACAAGTAAGCTACTAGTATTTTATTCTGAGAGGCCTTTTAAGCACCTTTAGGGGACCTTTTGGGAACCTCAGTGGGCTTTTTAGAGACACTTTTAAAGGCCTATCGCATGTCCAACCACTTTATTGCAAAACAAAAACGCAAAACGAGCATAACCAAGCAAAGAAACAATACCAAAATCTAATATTTCAAGCAAGAAAAGAAAAAAACTAATCTAACAAATGATAACAACTTGTAACAATTAACTAATGTGTAACAAACTAAGAAGCTAACATGTAATAGCTAAACTAACTAAATAGCAAACTAATTAACAAACTATGTAACAAACTAACTAATTAGAAACAATAAAGAAAATAACATGCAACAACTAACTAACCACAAGAAGACAAAATATGCTAATTGTATATAAGAATGGAAATTAACTA
This sequence comes from Nuphar pumila, assembly GCF_984573655.1. NCBI lineage: Eukaryota > Viridiplantae > Streptophyta > Magnoliopsida > Nymphaeales > Nymphaeaceae > Nuphar > Nuphar pumila. Next base: position 9,042,595 of record NC_143265.1, read on the forward strand.
ATATGCTAGCTAAATGACCAAAAAAATAACAAACTAACAACTAAATTGTTATACGAATCTAAACTAACTTTAACAAATTTGAAAGTAAAGAATAATAAAAACTAACCTATGCTAGCTATTCTAATTAACTAAGCAATAAACAAAATAAAGAATCGGCTATGCTAATTGACTAACCTACCTGATTTACATGCAAGATTGAAATCAAAAGCTGAAGTAAACTAATGAATTAGATCTAAATCTAACTACTAATGAATGCTGGAAATAATAACAAACTGAATTAAAATATCTAACTAATTAATTATCAATGCACATAAACGAATAAAAAAAATAGCTATTATGTATTTAATAAAACTAAAACTATTGTGACTACCAGATTGAAATTAAAGCTAAGCAAGCCAATGTGCTTTAAGCTACTAGTAACTAATCAATTGAATACAAATAAACTACAGAACACTATGATTATTCTACGAAAAAAACAACTACTACTTTATTGTTTAAACGGAAAACGATAAAAGCATAAATTGGCTAACTAATTCTATTGATTAAAAACGATAATTAAGAAATAACATGATTAAATATCTAACTAAGTGTTGAAATCAAAGATTTTGGAATTAAAGTTAACATTAACTAATTGATAAATAGAACTAATTTATTTGGCTGAATAAAAAAAACTAAATAACTAATCTATTTCCATTGATTTATCTAATTTAACTAATAATAGAATACAACTTATTAAAATAATTAATGAAAGTCAAGAATAGAAATTAAACACCAAATAAACTAACTTAATATTGTAAATAAACAAAAACTAATCAGATCTAATTGATAAAAATTAAAAAGAATAAAAAAATTATCAAAACCTCAAATCGGCTAAGTTATTTTTTTTTAAATAATTTAATCTAATAAATATCGAAAGTAAAGAACCTATTCTAAATTAAATCTACACTAATTTTAAACCTAAACTATCTTAAAATCACAAAAATCATAAAAATAAACTATTTTAAACCTGACGATCTATGTTAGTTCGCATGCGATGACACGACAAAAACTAAACTACGCTATATGCAATGCTAGATATGAGATCTATATGTTTTTTTCTTTTTTTGCAATGAATAAAAGCAAGCAATCTAAAATAAATGCAATAAGTATACGAAGATTAAACTATGATATATGCTATGATGAAATACGATGCATGTATTCTACAAAATAAATAAAAGCTAATCTAAATAAAAATCTATGGAGAGACGGGAGAGAAGAAGCAAACCTCATGATTCGTGTAACGCCCAAAAAATGCCAACTTGAAAACCATAGATTTTTAGACAATTTTTTTTTGTAAGATTGCTCAAAGTGGAAAAATTGAAAAGGGAAAACAGTTAGAAATCTTTGAGCGGGTTACAGACAAGGAGCTTAGCAAATGCAGATTTATAAAATGAGCTTTTTTGTTACAAAAATGAGACATAAGTTTGATTTACATTCTTTTACAAAAGTGTCTCGATCTTAGGACATTCTCCAAAAATGACCACCAGAATCACATGAGCCGTTTAGAAGCGTGGGTCTAGTCCTCGCGACGCATCAACTCCATCGCACCACCTGTCAAGCATCACCTGCACCCCATAAAATGGGGTTAAAACTCTTGTGAGCTGGTGAGATAAACCAAAACTTGTCACTAATGAAAAATAAGAGTACATCTAGCATGCATAAGCAATTATAAACATTATTCATTACAATAATTAATATTAAGCAACTATAACTATAACAGGAAAAGTACCACTTGCAGCAGAAATAAGAATAAGCAGTGAATGACAGTATCAAGTAACTAGCATGCTTTCAAAATCATAATCAAGTACAATTAAGCAATTAACAACGAACTAAAACAATAATCATATAACCAAATAGTCAGTAGTTAGCAAGTTAGTTTATTTGTTCTGTCTTGATTACTCCTTCGGGTATGTGAAGGAAAACATTGTACCTGTAAAAAATACCACTGGTATTTATTATTCTATTGTGTGTGATAACTGAGACACCTATAGACCAAGTAAGAACCTCATGCGAGCGGCCCGTGACCGAGAGAAACATCGCATAGGCAACGAATTGCAATCTACACTACTGCAGTAGCTGATGAATACCACTATTGGTTCCCTCGACCTCCCTAACTCTGAGTGACTAGAGGTCAGAGAAATCCATTGCTCCTCAAAATGTGTCGTAAAATCGACCAATCACTCAAAGGTTGTACCATTCATCCTCTCTAAGGTGAACCATTTGTGAATGGGCTATTAGGCGGTTTGTCTTTTTAGGCTTAGTTAGTAATAATCCTCTCCTTTCGAGGTACTTAGACACATTTGCCTTGCGTTTTCCGCAGGGCAACACGAACATCATAACGAGGTCAGCCCACCCATTCACGTACTCTAGCATATCTAGGCCAAGAGGAGCACTTCATCGCTGAAGGCCACATCAACCCATTCTTTTAGGGGTATTTGACATTTATGAACAAGTGAGCTCAACTCGCGAAATGGGTCCAATGCCCACATAACTTGCCATGGAGTTTCAGCATGCAACAAGATTTCAAACAACATTTCATACCCCCATAGTGGTGCTCCAAGTTCCCTTTTGCATGTTTGAGACGAATCAAGTGTTGAATGTGTAACATGCATCATGTGTTATGTGAAACACACACGATTCTATTTGAGCATACATTGCATGTTATGAAACAATGATAATTTTAAGACAGTTGATAAGCAAGGCATGCTTAATTTCACAAATTTTAGTTAAGTGACATGATGTGTCAACAATGCGTGTAGATTGTCAGTGTTTGTCAAGCATGCTATAACAATTCCAAATTTTGAACTATATCATTTCAACCAGACATATATTATTCCACACATGCTTCTTATAGGCAATTTTCGTCAGTGTCAGGTTGTGCGAGGTGTGATCTTGCCTTTTCCAAAATATGTCAAGCATGCTGCAATAGTTCTAGAAATTCCAAAATTTGACATGCATTGTTCTATTCATGCCGCCATAAGCATTAAACATGCAGAAAATAAAATATTACACCAAGTGGGGTGTTGCCATGTACATTTAATCATGAACTGCTTACATGTGCGTGTCAAGTATGCAATAGTTCGCAGCATGCTAAGTGCTGCCATGGAGTGTTATCCCTGGCAACGAAAAGAAAATTAATTGCAGCAGTCGATTGCTGCCCAAGGTACGCTGTCGGTAGAAAATTTGCAGCTAGCGGGATGCTGCCCGCAAGCTTATTTTCTACAGAAATGTACAAAAAATGAGATATTGCCTTGAAAGCCAATGTTGCAAGGTAACTTGTAGCGAGAAAGGCATTGCCACTTGGCACCAACACTGCGGGGAAAAAATGCAGCAACAAATACGCTATCATAGGGTATCATTTCTGCAGCAAAATGTCAGCAGGCGAGGTGCTGCCATATAGCGTTCTTCTGCAGAAAAATTGACAACCAGCAAGGTGATGCCGCAATACGCATATCTGCAAAAAATTGGCAGCAGCGAGGTGCTGCCATGAACTCAATGTTTTAGACATAATGCCTCAACAGTATCATTTGTTGTAGTGGATTAGGTGGGGCACCAAGCAATGCGTCCACTGGGCTGCAATCAGGCTCGTGATTCTGCCATTAATGTAAGGGCCAAGGTTCGCATAAAGAGTAAGTGGGAAATATATTTATTTTTTTTAAATGGTGGCTCATGTGAGTCACCAAATAACGCATCAACATGGCTGCTACCACGCACATGGTTCTGTCATGATGCAGGCTAAACCCACGACATTGGTTCAGCATAATGCCCAAAACCAAAGGGCTAAAAGAGTGGCTTCCCAAATGGGTCGTTGAGGTAGGACAAGAAGGAAGGGGTCAGGTTTGGTCTGGATCAAGCCCTTGGTCCAGTCCTGACCTGCTTTAACTTGAGACTTCCGACGCAGCCTAGGGCTGGCCCGTGGGAGTCCTAGTTGCAGCAGGGCCGCTATAGTCCATTGTCAAGGGCGCCGAACTATAGGGCTCGATGGGTGCTAGACCACCATGGTTGACAGTCGGGTTTGGCTGGTCTAGGCTAGCCTAGAGCTTTGCCATGGCGGGGAAACAACCATGTTGGCTGGTACCAGGGTTTGCTGGTTCTGGTTTGCTAGAACCGCAACCCAATAGAGAAAGAAAAGAAAAAGGAAAAGAGGGTTGGTTATGGTCCAGGCCGTTGTTCATGCTTGGACAAGTTCCGCGGAGACAGACAACCACATGACACGACTACTGGCAGCTGCAGGAAAAAAAACCGAGAGGGGGGGGGGGTTAGAAAAAAAATAGTGCAGATCGTGCGAGCTGAGGGTGCTGGAATCGGCGTTCCTTGCGCCCAAACGGGACAAGAAAGAGGCCAAACACGTCCAGCCAACACCCTAATTGCTGGTCCTCACTAGGCAAAGTCGAAATGCTAAAATGCCAACGAAAGGAAAGGAAAGATAGCGAAAAAGAAAATTATTGTGCGTGTGTGAATATGCAACGTGAACCAAAGGAAAATCAAAAGAATAAATCGAAAAAGAATCAAAACCCATTAGAGGTTCTAATCCGCCCAGCTTCCGCATATGCATAATTGCATTTGGGGGCCTTGCTTTATGTTAGGAACTCGTATTTCACTAAAAATGGCAGCCATGGAACGAAAAATCTCACCTTAACCATGTGATTTTTCGGGCTTGGAGTAAAGGAGATCTCCTTGGCTCAAAGTATAGAGAGGAGTCTCACTCAATACTCCACGCTATACCCTAGCACACAAGAGAGATGGTCGGCTCCAAGAGAGAAGAAGACCACGGTTGAAAGAGAAAAAAAATGGCTAGGGTTTTCTCTCTTCCCCCTTTTCAAAACCTTAAATAGTGCAGGGTTTCTAAAGATGGACGATTGGGACTTAATCAAAGAAATGGATGGCTAGGGGCCATCCACTTGAGTGTCACGCTCTTCTAGGCAGTGGCACACTCATAAATACCCCTCTACCCCCCCCCCCCCACCCACGCACGCCCTTCTAGGGTTTCTTCTTTTTGAAAACTTTTCAATAATGCCCTTCTAGGGCCCTATTCATGCATGCCTCCATTTTTTTTTCAAAAATTTCCTTTGAAGTCTTTTCAAATTAGACGTGGGTTGCACTCTAGCATGCCTCCTTGAGTGACGTTGGCCCTATGCTAACCTTTTCTAAAAATATTTTCCATTTATTTTGTAAGAGCTCAACACTTCTAAAATCTCAAATTCTTGAAAAGAATGTTTCCTATATGCCAAACATAGTCTTGCTTTTTTTAAAGAACTTTTCTAAATTTATGCCAAAACTTGAGAAGTTTTCTCAAAACCTCAGTTCTTGTCAAAGTGTCCAAAATACAATGGGTTTAGGTGTTAAAAATAAAATTTAGAGACTCGATATAAATTGATTTATATATATATATATATACTAAAAGTCTCCATTGTCTTAAATATTTCATTCAAAATTTTACGGGTCTTACATCCTACCCTTCTTAAAAAGGATTTCATCCGCGAAATCACAAACATCAATCAACAAAAAGGTCAGGGTATTTCTCTCTCATACTCGCTTCAGGCTCCCATGTGCATTCTTCGATGCCATGGTGTTGCCAATGCACCTTGACTAGCGGTTGTCTTGGTACACAAAACTTGATCTCGACCATTAACAATCTTGATAGGTTTCTTGGTTATTATCTAGTCTTCTCATACTTTCATGTTCTCGTATCTAACGATGTGTGATGGATCAGAAATATACTTCCTTAGTATCGACACATGGAAAACATTATGAATCTGAGCATATTGCTGAGGTAGTTCAACCCGATAAGCTACTTCTCTGATCCGTTTAAGAATCTTGAACAGTCCAATGTATCTGGGACTCAACTTTCCCTTCTTATCGAAACAAAAAACACTCTTGGTTGGTGATACATTCACAAAGACCATATCACCAACATCAAAATGAAGCTCTCGCCGTCTTTGGTCGACGTAACTCTTTTGCCTATCTTAAGCTACCTTCAATCGCTCTCGAATCTTCTGCACTTGTTGAGTGTAAGACTAAAGTATAATCGATGATTTGATCAATCTCTCACTGATATCGTCCCAATATGATGGTGATCGGCAAGGTCGCTCGTACAAGGCTTCGTATGGAGTCATTTTAATGCTAGCATGATAACTATTATAGGCAAACTCAACTAAATGCAGGTGTGTATCTCATTCACCTTGCCAGTCAAGCATATAGGCTTGCAATATGTCTTCTAAAGTTTGAATCATTCTTTCTGATTGTTCGTCAGTCTGAGGGTGAAAGGCAGTGTTGAACTTCAGCTTTGTCCCCAAAGCTGACTGCAATTGTCCCCATAATCGCGATGTGAATTTTGAATCATGATCTAAAATGATCGACAATGGTACACCATGTAGTCTAACTATCTCTCGAATGTACAACTCTATCAAACTCTCAAGAGGCTGACCAATCTGAATGTGTAAGAAATGAGCAGACTTGGTGAGTCTATCCATAATCAACCAAATCGCATTGTGCTTTTGTGTCTCAATGATCTTAGGCAATATCTCTGATCGAATGGTCAGTCCGGACAATTGTATGATCCTGCCACCAAGCAAAAATGACTTTCAAGCCACGAAATCTTTTATCAACCTTTGGCTCCTCACAAGACTAGCCAAAACACTACTTGATTTGCGACTAAGTGCATCAGCAACAATGTTCGCCTTACCAGGGTGGTAAGACAAAGTAAACTCGTAGTCTTTGATAAACTTGAGTCAACGACGTTGTCTCATATTTAATTTCTTTTAAGAAAATAAATACTTGAGACTCTTGTGGTCAGAAAAGACCTCAAATGTATCTTTGTATAAGTAGTGCCGCCAAGACTTCAATGCGAACACAATTGCTGCTAATTTTAGGTCATGAGTTGGATAGCTTCTCTCATGAACTTTCAATTGTCTTGATGCGTATGAGATAACTTTGTCATGTTGCATTAGCCCGCAACCAAACATGTTCCTGAGGCTTTTGTGTAAACCACCTCTACCAGAAGGTAAAGTCAAGATAGGAGATGTCATTAGCTTTGTCTTCAGGATCTGAAAACTCTCTTCGCATGAGTCAGTCCACTCACACTTGACTCCCTTACGCAAAAACTTCATCATAGGTAACGCGATTCTGGAGAAATCCTGAATGAAACACTGATAATACACAACTAATCTAAGAAAACTTCAGATATCTAAGACATTATGAGGTTGTTTTCAATCTAACACGGCTTCGACTTTCGCTGGATCAACTGATACTCCATCATTGGATTTCACGTGACCCAAAAACATGACTCGTTTGAGCCAAAAAACTCGTATTTAGAGAACTTGGTGAATAGTCTGTGCTCATAAAGTACTCCCAAGATAATCTGTAAATGCTCTTGATGCTGGTCAGAACTCTCTAAGTAGATCAAGATATTGTCGATGAACACAATCATGAAAGTGTCCATGAATGGATGAAAGATCTGGTTCATCAAATCCATAAACGTTGTTGGTGCATTCGTGAGCCTGAATGACATCACTACGAACTCATACAATCTATATCTAGTTCGAAAGAATGTCTTTGAGACATCTTCCTCCTTAATTCTGAGTTGATGATAACCAGATATGAGGTCAATCTTCGAGAATATCTTTGTCTTTTGCAACTGGTCGAAGAGATCTTCTATTCTCTGTAACAGATACTTGTTCTTGATCGCTGCTTAGTTGAGCATCCTGTAGTCGATGCACAACCTCATGGATCTGTCCTTCTTTTTCACGAACAATACTGGTGCACCCCATGGAGATACACTTAGTCTGATGAAGCCTTACTCTATCAACTCTTGCAATTGTCTCTTCAGTTCTTTGAGTTCAGTTAGAGTCATACGATACGGTGCCTTGAAAATTGGAGTAGTTCCAGGCAACAATTTGATACAAAACTTGATCTCTCGTTGAGGAGGTAGTCCGGGCAGTTCCTTAGGGAGCACATTTAGAAACTCTCGAACCACATATAGGTTCTCGATTGGGACTATTTCTGGTTCAACTGGGGCAATACTGACTAAGAACGCAGTATCCTCATTCTGTAAATATTTTTTAGCCTTGAAAGAAGAAATCAAATGACTGTTCTATAGTGGTCGAGAGAGTTAGATCTCCACAATCGAACGATTGGGTTGAGATAGGACAACTTTGTCTTCTCTACACAAAACTTGAGTGTGATATTCGAATACCAATCCATGCCAAGAATGACATCAAACTCAGTCATATCTAGCAGGATTACGTCAACTGACAAGTTTTGACGTACCACTGATGCGATGCCCCAGAATTCCCGACTTTGAAAATCCTTAAAAATCCTTTGGATTCTACGGTAAACTTTTTTTTTAAAACACTGCGCAAATGCGGAAGTACCAAAAAAGGAAAACAAGTGGAAAACTCTAGGCGGGTCACAGGGGTGAAACAGCAAGGATATGAAACAACTTTTATTATTCATATTTTACAATCAATTCCCTTTACAAAAATTCTGCCAAGATCCTTGACGTTATAGAAGAGTGAGTTCAGTCCTCTACCGCACATCGAACTTCATCGTACGCCTAGAAGAAACACCTGGATCCCCATAAAACGGGGTCAGTACTCTTTCGAGCTGGTGAGACAAACCAATCACAATATACCAGTATGTGGAAAACGAGAGCAATTCTTATCATTTCTCATACATTCATTCATTCACCATAATTGAACAAGTATAGCATAACCAGGTATACAAGAATGACAAAGCTACACATGGAGCAATAAGCGATAGCAACTAGCATGAGTAAATGCAATTAAGCAAGATATGAGAAAATAACTACGACCATTCATTTCGCAATTCATAACAATTAGCATAGTATGCATCAAGGAACATAATTAACCAATGTATCAACATAGAGAACATGTCATGCAGAACAAATGAGTTATCGTAAACTGTGCATAGCTATAAGTGGACATGTATGTGCATCATGACATAAGTACGAGATCTAGCAATGTGACGATACAAATCATTGAACATACGATGAGACAGTTAGAAACATTTTGCCACGGTAAGGCATTTCTAGAAAACGAAACACGAGATGTGTGGAAGCATATTAAACTATGTCTTTAACATAGGTGAGCTCGTCTCACGAGGTGGGGCCATCACCCACACCACAACTCGCAAAGGCGTTCCAATATCGCACATAAGTCTCAAAAGACCATAATTTCCATATGTGTGCCTCAAGCTCCCTTCGTACTTAGGGAAATACATTTAATTGCCCTAGTGATTCGTACATTCAAATATGACAGACATGAGCATGATGATTGCATTCATTTGTTTGACATACGCCATAGGTTTCTTAATTACGTAAAAACCTCATTTTGAAGGCATTCGATAAGGCATCATTTGCAAGTACTTTGCGTTCTATGCAAAAGCGAACATATGCACAAACATATGCATCCACATTACCCGTATTGATGGGTTTATCATTTAATTGCGCACTTTGTTACGATATCTTGCAACACATAACACATGATGATAAATACATAATTTGTGTCGTGACGTGTATGACAAGAGAATTGCCATCAACCTCTTAATTTCGTAAAAACCTTATTTTATTTAAAGGCATTCAGAAGGTATTATTTCTTTGCGCATAAATGACTATGTATACATATTTTATTTGCTTTGGCAATCATGCACTCATCGTACATGTCGTAACGTGTCAAACTATGGAGTTATCGGGTTAATTGGACTCGTGCCGTATACACACATGCAGCCCCATAGGCTGCAGTCCGAAGCTTGCTAACCAGTCCACAAAGCGTGGCAAAATGGGGGAAAATCCCAGCTGTTGGGCGTGAGTCTGTCCAAAACAGACCCACAACCCAACCTGCCACATCGGTGCCATGGGGCACCACGCGCACACAGCAGACCCGAGATGGGCGGCACTACTGAACCGAAAAGGGAAGACAGCAGGCTATGCTGTCACCCTATCGCAAGAGCCGAACACCCTGGACCGAGTGGGTCCGGTCCAGGGAAAGTCCACGTGCATAGGTCATCAGCAAGCGAAAGACAGCCCAGGTCTGGACTGTTTAGTCCAGACCCACGCCGGGCTGACTCAAACAATGGCGAAGTCTGGACTGGGCATCCAGACCGAATGTGGCTCAGCCACCAAAACCAGTCCAAGTCTGGACCGACTGGTCCAGACCAAGCAGGGCGTGCTCAGGCTTGAGCACGGTCTGGACTGAGCGTCCAGACCCAGGCTGGGCTCAGCCAGCATCGAAGGGAGGGTGCAGGCCCACCTGCCTGCACCCAGCTGCAGCCTAACCGCTACATGGCTGCAGCAGGTCCGAAAACCCAAACAGAAAATGTGAAGGGCATGACGCCCAACCGAACTGGCTCGGGACAGGCCTTTGACAGGTCTGGACCATATTCGGTCTAGACCATGTCAGGCCCGAGGTGGGAAAAATGAACTCGCAGCCACCCGAAATGGGCGCATTGTCGTGGGTTTGCGCAATGCTGAAAGGCACGAGGGGAAGGGAGGCACCCCAGGCTGACCCGATTGCGGTCGGCTTGGGTCACACTTGCTGGACACGTCCAGCCAACAGAAATAAAACCAATGGCCCATGGCGTCCATGGCCAAACGAAACAGAAAACAAACTGAGATAAAAAGAAGAAAAGCAATGGTGCGATCCACCATGGCTTGGTCTGTTTAGCTAAAGCCAGCAGCACCCAAAAAGGGGCTAACCCGAATAGGTGGGTTTGCTAGGCTTGTGCCAAACCATGGCCTCCTTGCCAACCGAATCATGCCTTGGCAAAACCTTGGTTGTCACAAAACAAGCCATAATGAACAAGATGCTACGAACAAAGAAAAATGCAAGTAATGTGAAATGGCTTCCAACCATTCTGCGGCTACATTGCATAACGAGGAAAAACAAATTCATGGTGGCATGCTCAGCCAAAAGCCATGTTCATAATGCATGCAAGCATGCTCAATAAACCACAACCATGATGCATGCAAGCATACTCGTTAAAATCCACCAATATGAAAAGAACTTACTACTACATTACACTACGAAGGAAAAACAAACTCATGAAGGCATGCTCAACCGAAAACCACGTTCATGGCTATGTGTAGAGGCTTCTCACCTTCGAGGCTTTCAAAAAGAAAGGATTAAGAGGATCTCTACGGTGGAGAGGCTCCAAACTAAGTGGTGCTTAGCACCCACACAACTCTCATACACGGTTTGGAGAAGAAGGAAATGAGAGAGGGAAGAGCAAGAGAGGAGAGAGGGAAAAATCACCCCTTTTTGGGGCTTTCTCTCTCTTCCTTCACCTTAAATACTTAGGGTTTCTAAAATGGACGGATAGGATTTGTTCAAAGAGGATGGAGGGCTGGGGTGAAACACGCCCCTCCATGGCCAATAGAATTCTATTATTTGAAATGATTAAAGCTCTCTTTCAAAAATACCATTAAAAAGGTTTTGAACGGACCTTTAAAACTTGAGATATTTACAAGGGATGTCCATGGGCTGCCGCCCTAACCAGCCAACTGATTTTTGCTATTTGAAATGGTTCAAAATATTTACCAAAAGGCCATGGGGCGCAGCCCCATGCCTTCCTTCTTAGAAAATCACCCCTCATGATGAGCTCTAAGCCTCATCATGAGGCCTTGAAACAAGAGTATGACCAATCGTGGCCCTCTTTTTTCCAAGCCAAGCACTCTTTTGCAAGAATGTCACCCAGGTGGTCAACCCTTGACCAGCTGGTCCACCATGATCAAAAACGTCCACTAGAGGGGGCGCCAGATGGGTTTGGGCCACCTCTAGTCGATCCGGATCCAAATCAATAATGCACCATTTAAAACAATGCTTATTTAATGCTTTTAAATATAAAATTAATTTCAATAAATCATTTATTTATTTTCAAAACCTTAATTGACATGGAATGTTCAATGCTTCTTTGAGAAATTTTCTTTTGTTTGCAAGAAATACGCTCGTTATGACTCGCGTACTATCGTTGAGCAATTCTCATAATTCACATGCACTAACGGAGTTTTTTCATCGTATAGATCCCAAATTTGGAGACAAACTATACAAATATGTCATAAACTTACCCTTAAATTTTCAGAGGTTAATTCGTCTAGAATTGGGCTCTTCTTACTTACACAGTGTACTTACGCGATTTTCGGGTCGCACACATAAAGCTGAAATACAAAGCATAATCGAATTATAGCTAATTACGCGATTCAACCTCATAATTATACGAGAGCATACGCTTCAATATTATGCAAACAGTGAATTCCTCAGAAAATTGTGCAGGTCTTACAACTGACACTTCGATATTTGGGATATAGATAGTGCACAAAGAAAGATCATCGGTTGAAGTATGAACCTCCAAGGGATAATTCAAGGATTCAACACGAACGGACAAAGTTTTAGCAAATCTATCAAAGATAAAAGAATGTGAAGTGTTGCAATCAAAGTAAATGACGTTTGTCCAACGACTAATACGGTACCTTGAACCAATTTGCCTTTGGTTACTTGCTCGCTGCATAAGCACGTTTTGCCATTGTCTTCTCATCATCCGCCTCTAGATCTGCATGCACAAGTTGTTTTGATCCAATCCGACTTTATAGATGGAATCAGCATGCAGATCACATCTTTAAGTTTAATTTCATGAAAAATAACCAAAAAGTTTGTACCTCATGTTGCCATTACCAAATGTCACCCCTTCACAAAAATATAATAAATAAAAAAACATGTTAATAACATTATAATGTAAGGATAAAAAGCATGACAATTTGATTGGCAGTATTTTAAGATAGAAACACCAATAAAAGTTATGTGCTCGTGGGCTCTAACTCAAAATTTCCAATGCTAGGACCCTTGTGGTAGCAGAAAATGTAGACACTCAAGTAAAAACAGCCAAAAAATGACCAAAAATTTCTATGCATTAAAAGTAGGGCTTCTCCTTACCCACTGCTTTTTTTTTTATGCGGAGAAATTGCCCGGATCAAAGACCTAACCATGCTGGCCCTGCCTGCGTAATTACAATCATTGTCCTGGCGGCGTAACATTTCGTGGGCTTACCCCCTTACCCCCATTGCTGAATAGAATTGTTCACTTGGATTTCAAACACTAGCCATATCAATGCAGACCATAGTGACAAACGTTTTTATCGGCAATTTCTCGTTTTTCAAAAAACTCATGAGAAATTGAAAAAAAATCATAAATCTCATATTTTTTTCAGCAAAAATCTTGGCAATAAAAAAAAATATTTTTTATAAGAAATATTAATATAAATTATTTAAAAATAAAAATACATGATTTTTTTGTGATAAATAGCCGTTTAAAATGTAAATATTGCATTTAAATCACGGTATTTATGTTTTTTCATAAATATCGTGATATTTTGAAAATCTCACAAGAAATTGCTGTTTTAAACTTTCAGGCAATTTCTCGCGATATTATCGCAAGATGTTCATAAATCTCACGATATTTGTCACTATGATGCAGACTCACCTTAGAATTAATAGACCCAGTCACACATTGCACGGCGAGGTCGCACAGTAAAAAAAACATGGGATGGCTATTGGTCCAAAAGTCGGTCCAGTCGTGTCTCAGATTGGATCAAAGTGAGCATCACCCAGGTCCCACAATCTAGAATATGTGGGACTGTTCATGAGTCAAGATCTATCCAGATTTTATCCCAACCTTTTGCTCTCGATCCATTTGATCTAGACCAACATAAAGACACACACACAGTGATTTTGGATGATTTGTAAAAAAATGTTTCAAGTTTCAGTATGCATGTTGGGGCAAATCCTACTTGGTTATGAATACTTAATTTCATATTGTGAGTCCATAATCCACAAGGTAGAACAAGATTGAAAGATGTGAAAGTAGGATCCAGACTTCGAGGTAAGTTTTCTCTAACCCAAAAAAAATGATGCAAGAGCAAAGCCGAGTCACCCAAGATCCATTGGATTCATTTATTTTATTTCAATTTTTTTGTTATTTGGATCTTCATAATAGATATTCAGAACATTATATATATTTGAAGGTAGTTTGTTTTGATCAGAATAGAGAAATCTTCTATAAAATGACAAGAGATCTAGTTGTCAATTCAGAATTCTTGAAATCAGATCGTTTTCAATTAATTCAATTTCTTGTTATTTCCTGCATTTTCTTTGCTTTTCTAGATAACGGTAGAAATTTACCTTTTTGTTAGATAGTCATAGCAGTAGCTGGATTGAGATATCTAAATGATTTTCAAAACCTAGCTATCTCAACTGGTCCCACCTTCGAAATCTAACCGGACCCGGTACGATTTAGACTTTAGGCCTGCCAACTTGGACCTATATCAAAATTTGATCACGACCCGGAACTTTTTGAATACCGCACATTTTTTTTATCATGAATTTGAATTGTTGTTGTTTTTGTATATTGATAACTTTTTGTAATATAATTAGCCCCAATGACTCCCTACAGTTGGCTAGGTAAGTCGTCTTAAATTTTTCAAGTTGAAGAATGTCATGAGTTCAATACCCCAAGTGTGCATCCATTGATACAAAGCTGAAGCCGAGAGTACCGCCAGATGGTTGTAATGAACTTCAACGAAAAAAAAAGAGCATTCAAATACATGATAAACTAAAATTTTATGTACTTGATCCAAATCCAGGTCCGAAACTAAAAAATATCTAATAAGCTAAAATTGAATCTGGATCCAAAGTATATGTAGTAATACTGGGTCCAGTAAAAATATATAAAAACATGCTTCTTACATGTAAAAAAAATGCATTCGGATTGGATTTTAGTCTGAATTTGAATCTGATCTAACCTGAAACACTGATCGAATCCAAAAACTATTTGATTAAGCGAATTCGAGTGCACTTTCGAGTCTGACTCGACACATACAAATCTGGACAATAGTATGCCGGATTCATATTGAATATCCAATCATATCCGATCTGTTTGCACCGCTAAACCAGGGCATGCATATCCTACAAAAAGAAATAAAGGAAAACAAGGGGACGCAAGAGCTGCCAAATGTGGTTCGGATCTAAATTTGTATCCAAGTGGGCTTTTTATCATTAAGGTGGTCCAACTATGGATCTTACATGTTCTGCTCCTTATCCAACGGTAAAACAGCCTATAAATTTTTAGTTCCCACAAAAAGGAACTACTCAGATCTGAGAAGAGGCTGACCCATAGGGAAGCAAAATGGGTCAGATTTTTTATGAGAAATGGACCCAATTTATTGGATATGGTAGGGGCTTTGGATTTGGTTGGATCTCCAACATGAATCCAACAGATTAATCTGAGATATGGATCTTAAACTAAGATACAAATGTGCATTTGCCCCAGATTCAATCTTAAATTATTGGATTTTTGAATTTGGATTCAGATCAATATTTTCCTTGTCATTCCTGATCTGTTCGACCTTTCCAACCTTTCTGCTTTTTTCCTATCAGTATTATCATATCAAAATTGGGCCTGGATTCAACTATATTACATAGGATATAGTTGGATCCGTGCTTGCTGCTAAAAAATCTGATTCTGATTGCATCTCCCATGATCCAGTCTATGTCAGACCTGTTTTCAGTGTTGCACTCCAGATACATTCAGCTCATATCCAAACCACGTTAAATCCAGAACATGTACGGCAATATCTCGTGGGATCCAAATATCGGTCCAGTTAAAATGGATACAGTAGTCAGTAGCGCCAGTTCATGCATCTTTGGATCCATACCGACCCCATTCGCATCTTTACTGATCCGATCCGAGTGGGTAAATTACATGTTTTTTTTGTAGAGAGTGGGTAAACTATTACGTGTTAATCTTATCTCGATCTCATTTATTATTTAATTTCACGATTAATGGCTGATGACGTCAATGGGTAAAATCTTACCCTTCACCCTTTGGCGATGGGATCGTGGGGCACACGCCCGATTAGATCGCCGAGGAATTCGGCCTCTGTAAATGGCCGCGAACGTCATAACGGCTTCACCGGACAAAGATGGTGGATCCCGTCCTTGGGGTGGGCCCTGGTAAGGTGTGGGTCCAGTAGGCACGGGTATGAGTATGACCTGGCAGTTTTCTGTGGGCCTTACTCCACCACATCCCGCCCCGAATGAAAGAAATGGATCCAAACTTTTTTTTGGGAGATTTATAACCCAAAGAAACCGCACCTGGCACGAAGACCTGCTCACACTGGTTCAGCCTGTCATACCTATGGTGGTCGTGTCGACAGCGTAAAACTCCGAGGCTAGGACCCATGCCCCAGAAACTATGCTAAGTGTTGGTTTGCGCAGAGGGGCGACTCCCATGAGAATCAAACCTTGACTGCCCATTTAGCAGCTAAGCCAAAGCCCCACCCCACTACTCCAACCACCCCTTGGGGCAATGAATCCAGATTGAATCTAAACTTGGACAAGAAAATACAAACTCTTACATCTAAAACCCCAAGTAAGTAACTAAAATCCTCATTTTTTGAGCTATAATCAGGTGAGCACGCCTGGAAGTCAGGGCAGGTAAACGAGCCGAACAAGTAAAAGTTGAGGTGTTCTTGGCATGTTCTTGTAGCAAGCCAAGCCCAATTTGAGCTCATCTTGAGTCTTAGTTAAGCTAGCTGAGTTCGAGCTAGCGCATTTGTAAAAGTGATACATTGTTTCAAAGTTTGGAAGCAGTAAGTTCTGAGCTCTAGATCTGTTGAGGCAAGCTCAAATTGGCTTTATTCACTTACACACAAAGCATTGTTTTAAAGCTAAAAGCAATAGGATATTGGCTTTAAACTTGGTGCTTGTGATCCAAATACTTACTCCATTTATCTTATATTATATATATATAATGAAAGCCACTGAAATATGAGAACTCGAAATATGGGTATTTTTTACCACCGAGCTGTTGTTTTGGTAGGAGTCTGCATACCCTCAGCTTGCTTTTCAAAAAAAAAATAATAATCGCATTTTCAACATTTTTTTTTAAAGCTTGGCATGATGAATTTGCTAAGATATATATATATATTAATACTTAAATATTTATAAAGATTATGTGCTATTGCTTTTAAAGCTTAAAAAAATCTCATGTATGCATCAAAATCGAATGATTCAAGAGCCAATTCTTATAAAACCAAAGCATGTAGATCACGCCTGTACCATTAAATTCAAGAGAAAAGAATAAAAAATCATGAAAATCACAGTTCACACATTAGTTCCCATATTTTTAGTTCTTATATTCTAATATTCTAATATTCTAATGACTCTATAACGAAATATATATTTAAAATATATTTATTACTAAACATTTTGACACCTATCCTAATTTAGGAAGTTAAAAAACCTCAATCACCAACCGCACATTAACTGGCCTCCGATTGAAACCTTCTTTAGGTGCACGATTTCACTCCTCTCCCGAACCATACTCAAAGATGATGTCAGCCAACGGTGGTGAAAAAAAAAAGAAGAGCACATGGTTTATCCGGATGCGACCCAAACCATAGCCTATAGGGTCTGGGTATGGTGATAAATAAGAAGACCCTAAGGTCTGATTAATACATGGACCGAGGTATAGTTTGTGAATTTTTTTACCAGACCCAGGCCCAAACCAAATTTTGATTAAGACCCCCAATTTTTCAATGTAAAAATGATAAAAAAAAATTATTGTTTTACCGGGTATAACCTAGGTCTAGTTCATGCAGTTCTTATCGGGTCCGGGTATAGTTTCTCTTATGATGGGTCTGATTAGACTCTGATCCGGATTCGATATCATACCCAAAAATCAAAACCAGGTCTGGTTCCACCTGGGTCCAAATCAAAGACGACCCGTTGACACCTCTACTCATAATCGCCCCGAATAGGGATGGACGGTTACCGGGTAATTTACCTTGCCCGGTAAAAAGTTAAAAACCTTCTTTCCGGAGCTAAAAGGGCAAAAGGAGAAGGAATTAGGAAATTTGTTGACGCGTTCTAAGGCAATTAAAAAGATTCCCAGAGATCGACGTTTTTTTTTTTTTAACCGTTGGTAAAGTAATTGGGTAATTAAGTGCATTAAGAATTAATCGCCGTGTTTTTGGCGAGGAATTGGCGCTTTTCCATGGTCCTGTTCGCCTTGGGGGTTGGAGGATCACGTCGTCCGTGTGATTACGTGGCGGAATACTAATTTAAAAAAAAATATTAAATAAAAAACGAGGGATTTTGTTGCCTTTTTGTCTCGGGCAACCGCGTCTGAAGTTACACGGTGAAACCCTTATCGAGAAATTGCCCTTGTGATGAGCAGAAAATTACGAAATTGTCATCGTTTCGATTTTTCTTAGCTTTTGGAGTTTGTCTACCAGAGCTTTTCCCTGATTCAAACCCATGGAAAATAACTAATTGGAGGATTCGGAGCTCGGGTTGGGTCAAGAAAATAAAATCTTAAGCCCGGATCTACATAATTTGAATGGTTTATCTTTACATAAAGGACATTGAGGCCAAGCAGAGTTGAGTAAGATGTCTGATAAAAAATCATAACCCAAACTTGAACTGAATATTATTTCGGGGGTGGGGGGGGGGGGGCGTGTTCGGGTCAAGCTGAATAACGTTTAGGTCAGTATTTGTTTATGCCCATATCCCAGTATTTAGGGTTGGGTCGAGCCGAGTATCTAATACAAACTGTATCCATTGACAGCCCTACTTACTAGCATGTGCATAATGCTTGACATATTCAATCATCACCCGAGCTCAAATCCCATTTTGGGCATGCATTCAGGCTCGGGTTGCCCATGTACTCCATGTGTTGAAGCTCAGTCTCTCAGCAAGAGACTGAATCATACTTTACCTTTAAGTTGTTAGCTTGTGTTATAGCGAACTAGCAGTGAGATCATAAACTTTTAAAAGAAGGTTTATATTTAAGTTTGCAGCAAGAGTATATTTGAATGATAAAGGCAAAACTTAGATTTTTAAGAATGTTAGTCTCACATGCAATTAATAAAAAAGAAACCCATTATAGTTGGATACCCGGGATCAAACTCCGCTAGTGTACGGCATCGCCATAGCTTTCAAAGGTGTAAGACACTTTTACCTTTAAGTTGTTAGCTTGTGTTCTAGCGGACTACCAGCGAGATCATAAACTTTTAAAAGAAGGTTTATATTTAAGTTTGCAGCAAGGGTATATTTGAATGATAAAAGGCAAAACTTAGATTTTTAAGAATGTTAGTCGCAGGGTGGTCATGGGGCCCCGCCCCAGGCTTTCGAATACATTCCATATGAATTATTTTGTATAGTTAAATAGCAATGATGTGCATCTTTTGTGCAAAAATGGTAAAGAATAAATGCCGTAGCAATGTCTTTGCTCAAGATGGCCAATCTAAAATAATAAGATCACATGGTCACCCTCCCAATAATTAGGCTCACAATGGGCTGGACAAGGTAGAGGGCCTATAGACCTGCTCAGGCGTGGACCCCATTACTTATAGGCTATGCCCACATCTAGATCCAAAATCCGGATACAAAGTAGAATCCGAACTCAAGTATATCGAATTAAACCATAAACTGCTAGTACATCCAGTTCTACCATTTCATGCAAGCAGATGAATAGGAGCTCAATTTGCAATTGAACCTGCCCAAATATGTAGCTCAGTCAGGCTTAGCTTTGGGTGTGGTTCGGGTTATGTTGGGTCAAGAAAATGAAAGCCCACACAAGACCCATGTCAGTTGAAAAGCATTTTAAATATAATTTTTTTTGTTTGGAAGTAAATAAATAATTATCGGGTCAGGTCAGGTTGGTTATCCAACAAAAATCATAGCTCAAACCTGACTTACATATATCATTAGGGTCGGTCCCGAGACGGTCCAAGTTCATACTCAGGTTCTGTTCATACGACGTTACAATGCCAGGTTGGTTCCATTTAGTGTCCAGATCCAACCACCTATTTTTCTCGCTCAGTTACAGATCTAAACTGGTCAAGTCAGGCTCAGCTCAGGCTTAGGTGTATAATGTATTACTGAATCCACCTAATCGGATTCAGACTATAATCCCGTTGGATTCAGATTCAGATTCGAATTCCGATTCTGATTGAAAGCTGCAACCTAATCGGATTCAGATTCGGTTGGATATCAGACCCAAACCCGACAAAACACCGGACATGATCCCAATAATCGACCACCACACTTACCACTGAAAGTGGCATCATCCGTAATTATCTTCCAGACTGGTGGCATATGATAATCGATAAGCGTCGCTTCAAGAAAAAAAAAAAAAGGAAAAAACGGAAAATCACCGAGAGGAAATAAAAAGACCCGAATATATAAAAGGAAAAAAGAAAATGGCGTGATGACTATGAGAGGAAGCAGCCTTCCGGGCAGAGGGATCGGCAGCTGTCGCTGCATGAACACCATGATTGTGGAGCAAAAGACACGCCGTGGGGCCCAGACGAGTGATCGGGCCCTCCCCGGCGAAATATAAAAAATCGTCCTTCTGTCTCTCTCTCTCTACTCTCTCTCTCTCTCACTGAGAAGGCTCACGCTGAAGAGGGGTAGGAATTGATCTTAATTACCGTTTTGCCATCATCTTCTTGGCGACGGAGCCTTGGCTATAGGTAGTGGTGGTGGTGGTGGTGGTGGTGGTGGTGGTGGTGATGATGGGGAGGACGGGCGGGGATGGGGAGATCTGAGGCGATGAACGGCGGCGCTTCCGGGAAGGCGCCGGAGTTGAAGCGAGAGTTGCAGAGGCTTGTGAGGGCGATACCCGAGGACGACGACGGAGGGGATGATGGCGACGGATGCAGGGTGGCGGAGGTGTTCGACCGGATCGCCAGGACGCTGACCGCCCTGAGGGACCTGAAGCTCAAGAGGACGCTGTCGCAGAAGCTCGACGCGGTCGCCGTTCCCGAGCACTTCCTCTGCCCGATATCGTCGGAGCTCATGAAGGACCCCGTCATCTTGGCCACCGGACAGGTGAAAACTGAAAACACGCCTCTGCGTCTTCCGATCGTCTCGCTCTCGTTTTTGCGCTTCGGTTATTGTGGAGTGTCGGTTTTGAGGGAGAATTTCGCTCGAAAACGGTGGCTTTATCAACGTTTTTGTGTTTTGAGGGAGAATTTCGGTGGAAAACGAGGGTTTTATCGACTATTTCGTGTTTTGAGGTCGAATTTCGCTCGAAAACGGGGTTTTATCGACTATTCGTGTTTTGAGGCGGATTTCGCTCGAAAACGGGGGTTTTATCGACTGTTTTGTGTTTTGAGGACGAATTTAGGTTGAAAACGGGGGTTTTATCAACGATTTCGTTGAAGTGTGAAAACGGAGTTTTGAAGAGTATATATATGCAGAAAAAATACGATTTTGAATTCGTTTCTGTGGAGAAAAGGGACCGGTCGTTCATTATTTTGTTTTTTTCTGTTTGGATTTCTCCGTCTCAAAAGACTACATCTGTCAGATACTTTTTCCGCAAGAATTTTGAAATCTGGATTTTTTTTCGGATTTTTTCATTGAAAAAAAGAAAGGGTTTTGTTTCCGATTTTTAACTATCAACGCTTCATAGTTCATACTCTGTAGAAGAAGGACGAAGCTTGGACAAATTTTACGTATTTTATTTAATGGTGTCATTACAACAATCTCCTTTGCATTTAATTTTACATCTTGGCTTATGCAACTCCACGTATTAACAGATTCTCGTTATCTTGGAGAGTTTGACCTGAAAAGAGAGTTAAAACCCTTCTTCGATTTTTTTTTCGATTTTTTCATTGAAAAAAAGAAAGGGTTTTGATTCCGATTTTTAACTATCAACGCTTCATAGTTCATAGTCTGTAGAAGGACGAAGCTTGGACAATTTTTACGTATTTTATTTAATGGTGTCATTACAACAATCTCCTTTATATTTAATTTTACATCTTGGCTTCTGCAACTCCGCGTATTAACAGATTCTCGTTATCTTGGAGAGTTTGACCTGAAAAGAGAGTTAAAACCCTTCTTCCTCGTCTCCCCTGTATTCAATGTGTTTCTCTTTTGGTTTTCTCCGTTGTTGGGTGACCGTCCGCTTTTCTTTTGTTAATGTTTTTTTTTTTTTTGAAAGGCAAGCTGGGGTTAGTTAGACCCCTACCAGTATCAATATGAAGGAGTGAGAGATTTACAAGTTATGTATCCTCCCCGCTAGGGGACCAATCTGGAGGGTGATCTTTCCATGCTTTTTCGATCCCCCTTCGCCAATTTGGCCAAAAACAGGAATTCTGTTGACAAAATAGTATGTACCTCTTGAGGAATGTCCTGACCTTGGTAGCGCCCCTCCAAGAACCTTTGAAGGTTTGATACAAGATCTGGTCTGCCCGAGTCTATTATGACTTTGATTCCTGGGCTGATTAACCTCAGAATTTTTGCCCATCCACCACTCCTTCGCCTCCATCGATTCGAAGGTAGTGAAATAGCCTGCAAAAACAAAATTATCAGAGCGCAATCGGATTGGATATATAATTCTTCACCCTGAGTAGTAGATTCCAACAATGCTGACCATCATCCACCCCGGCTCAGGCGGTAGCCAAGAATCCATCTTCCTCCATCGCGTTGCTGTCGGGTCCTGCTTGTTCCTTAGAAGTAGCATGACATGGATGGTTACAAATAGTAATATTTGAGAGTACCTGATTTCCGGGTCTTTTAGTCTTAATTGGGGTGTCGATCTCCGTATCTTAATAACTGTTAATTTTGCATAGTGACGATTTGTTAATGGTCATAAATCTTTGGGTGGTACTTTCCTGTTTCATCTGTCTCTTCAATGAAAATTTGCTCTAAACTACCCCTTATTCCTCTAAACAGTGTTTGTCAAGATTCCTTTTATTTTGTTTTCTTTTTATTGGCTTGGTTGTTTTTCTTTTTCCCTTTATATTAATCAGATTATTCACTCGAATTTATGAGGCTCGAAATGTTGTTCTAATGCAATATTTGGTTCTCTACACGAGGCATGATATATATGTCATCTGCAATTAGGCTGTTTTTTACATATTACTTCATGAGGTTCTGTTTTTTGTTCTCTTGCAGACATATGACCGAGCTTATATACAAGCCTGGTTAAATGCAGGGCACAGGACATGCCCTCGGACACAGCAGGTTCTATCACATTTGATCCTCACTCCAAATTACTTGGTCAGGAACATGATACAACAGTGGTGTGAAAGCCAAGCAATAGAACTACCAGCTCCTCATAATGGGACAGGGGAAGTCTACCAAGAAGGAATTACACAGGGAGAACGCATCCACCTTGACTCGTTGCTTGAGAAGATAGCTTTCCCTTCCGTAGAGGAACAAAAACAAGCAGCAAAGGAGCTCCGATTGCTCACCAAGCGCATGCCCTCGTTCCGTGCGCTTCTGGGCGAGACTCCGGACGCTATCCCCTTGTTGCTCTCCCTGTTATCTCGTGCGGACTCCGACCATCATCCTGAAGTCCAAGAGGATGTGGTGACTACAATTTTGAATCTCTCTATCCATGATGAGAACAAGAAGCTTGTTGTGGAGACGCCAGAAGCCATCCCCCTCCTCATAAAAGGCCTGAATAAAGGGAGCATGGAGACTAGAAGCAATTCTGCTGCCGCCCTTTTCACGTTGTCGACGCTGGATGCCAATAAGGTCAAGATTGGGGAGGCTGGCGCAATTGGTCCTCTGGTAGAACTCCTTGAACAAGGAAGCTCCATGGCAAAGAAGGATGCAGCAGCAGCTATTTTCAACCTGTGCATAATGCATGATAACAAAACGAGAGCGGTCGACGAAGGGGCCGTCCGCGTTCTTCTCAAAACAATCATGGATGAGTCCGCCGCCCTCGTGGACGAATCCTTGGCGATCCTCGCGATACTTTCAAGTAGCCAGCAGGCTCTCGATGATATTGGCAGGAACGGAGGGATCCAGATCCTGTTGGATATCATAAGGGAGAGCACCTCCGGGCGTAACAGGGAGAATGCAGTAGCAGTCCTTTACTCGGTTTGCTGGAACGACAGGACCAAGCTGAAAGAGGTGAGGGAGGAGGAGAATGAAAACGGCACCATCTCGCTTCTCTCGCAGAACGGCACATCGAGGGCGAGGAGAAAAGCTGCGAGCATACTGGAGAGGCTGAGGAGGTTCACCAACACAGCATGAATTCCTCTGAATAAGCTGCGGGGGTTTTGTAAATAGTTGTTTTTGGCATGTAAATTGCACAGCCCATAAATAATCATCCTCCCTTTTGCTTGAATATGATGCATTTCAGGTCCAAAGTTAGTTGGTTTTCACTTTTTTTTCTCTGCCCTAGTGTGTTCCAAGGCACCATAGAAGCAGTTTTTGGTAACCTACCTCGTAATGCCTTTTTCTTTTTCATCTCATTTGAGATTTGCAAGATATATTATATGGTTGAATGATTTGCTGAATACATCAAAGATGATGATGATGGGATGGGTGGGTTTACATGTACTAAGTGCTAAAGTGGTCCACACTATTTTTATTCATCATGTCTACTGTCATGGGCCTATTTTCTTTAATGGACCAACTCAGCGCGACGGTTCTTCCCACCGCCGCAAGCCTACTTGTCAGCTCGCTTGCCGATCACAAAAGCTTGTAGGGTGAACAAAAAAAAGTTCAACGCATTTACTTCATTCACAATTTTGACTGCAGGTGATTACAGTTCAAGTATACGGGTTGCCCCTTTTACCTGAACCGAGCAGCTTACATCAGACTCAACAAAAGCAAAACATCCATCAACATGGTGCAAGTCTTATTTCTTCCATTCAATCCATCCAAGGCTAAAACCACACAGATATTTATAGTTTATACAATAAGAAGTTGGTCCCAAAACTTCACACCATAACTACTGCCCATCGTCCAGGTTACAGGCTGTTTTTTTTTTTTTGTCTTTTCGACAGAGAAAGCTGGGGTTAGGCAGACCCCTACCAGTTAAATAACCATACCATTTGGGGTTGAACTTGCAACGTCCCAACACAAGGTGAACACCAACTGCTCCTGCCTGAGGCTGCTGTTTGTTCAACACAACCAACTGTGAGTATTTATAAGACCCATTGTATATATAAAGCTACACCGCAAGAACCCCACAGTTGCGTTGCGCAAGGATAAATGTCTCTCAAGCCTCCACCTACCACATGAAACCCCTGAAGGATGCGAACAACAGCATTAACTCTCCATTACTCCTCTCTTCAACATCCTCACTTACCCTGCAAGTGGTTGACGGTCGGAGGAAAGAGGAGACCACCCCCATCAGGACCTGCAGAAGCATGACAGACCACCAAAAACAGCGTATTGTAATTCCAGAGACTCGCTACGAACAGCGATGGACGGTGATAGCGGGCTTCCCAGGTGGCCTACAAGATGGGAGGATGCAGTACCACTACATGTTCGAAACTCTGAAAGCTCTATGGCACCAAGGACAAGTCTAACGTTCTCCACCCTCAAGGATGGACTTTTCCTAATATCGACGTGGCTAGTAGGGTTGGCAATGGACCGGGGCGGGGGACAAGGTCTCCGACTCTCCATCCCCCCGTCTCAAAATTCGAACCTCCATCCCCATCTTCATCCCTGCATGGGGATGAATTTTAACCTCCACCCCCGCCTGGGGCGGGGGACAAGGTCTCCATCCCCCTGTCTCAAAATTCGAACCTTCATCCCCGTCTTCATCCCTTCATGGGGATGAATTTTAACCTCCACCCCCGCCTCCATCCCCGTTTCATGTCTTCCATCTCCGGTCCAAACAGGGGTGAAGCAAGGCGGGGCCCATTTTCCCTCGGTCTATTGTCATCCTTTAGAAGAATTGAGGATGGGGCGGGGCGGGAGAAAGCGTAAGTCCATCCCCGACTTCATCCCCATGCGGAGATGGATTTTAACCTTCATCCCCGGTACAAATGGTGCAAGGCGGGGCAGGGCCCTGCTTTCCCCCCGTCCACTGCCATCCCTAGTGGTTGGGAAGACTCCAGTCACAGACACCTGCTTCCCCCATCCGGCTTGAAGTATCCCTATAGGATCCATCTATCTGAACTGTGGTTCGTAGGGGTGGGCAATGGGCCGAGCTGTCTGATGGGCGAAGCCGACCTAGCCCACCATGAGCAGGGTTTGGGCGAAGGTTTTAGACTCAAGCTGTTATATGCCTTAGCCAGTTCAGCCTGGGAGCTACCGGCTTCGTCTGACTCCGTCAGATGGGCTTTAGATTTTTTAATCATATAAATTTTTTAAAAATTAAGTATTGCATAGTAACTCGAATGCATGAAAAGTTGAGAACTTGTTAATTATTACTTTTTATAAATGGATTTGGGTACGTTAGCCAGTTGAGTCAATAGACCGGGTCATGGGCTGCCTTCAAACCCGAGCCCGGCATGAACCATGCCAAAACCCAGCCCATGTCCTCTCCGGGCCCAGCCGCTCTTAAAGCCCATGGTAGACACGACACCCCCAGTCGATGCCAGCATTAGACCTGTATAAGAAAGGACACTTCAACAACAGCATGCCCCAGGATGAGACAACTGGCCCCTGACCTATCTCCATCAGCTACCCTACCCAAGACACAAGGCCAGAGGTACAAATTTCTAAAAAAAGTGGAACCAGGGTTGGGAATTGGTTGCAAGAGAACCAGATTTGCCTCCCACTTTCCCCTCTCACTTAGGGGAACCAGCCCAACAGAAAAGGACCCGGTTTGTTCCATCTGGACTGGATCATCCTAAAGAAGATCCAAATATCCGTATCTGATCCAAGAACAACACCATGGTCTCCCCAAATGACTGTCGGGCAAAGAAAACAAGGGCATTGTGAGGGGCCTTCCCAGCCCTTTCAAGCGCAAAGGGGCCTCCCACTAGACAAGGCACCAAACAGTTAGGGTCGGTGGTGGACTGCGCCCACAGTCAAATTTTAGGGTGTTGGGGGGCGTGAGCCCACAGTCAAATTTTGTATAGTTTTGACTCATTTTGTATACAAAAATCTAGATTTACTTCTACATCAAAAGTGAAACAACTAACCAAATTGGCTTGAGGGGGGCTTCACAAGTCCTCGAAGGACCACCCCTCAAACTAGTCCCTGTTAAGGGATCACATATAGCTTCATGTAATGTTTGTTTTATGGTTAATGGATCATGGTAGGGTCTGCCTTACCCCAGCTTGCCTTTCAAAAAAAAAATGCCCAACATTTGATTAATTTTAGTCGTTCCTGCAAAAACACAAGGCATTTCCTTTGTGTTAGTATAAGACCATAATTTTGGACAAAACCTTTGGAGCAAGTTGGTACTTCACACTTAGGTGATGTTCCCCTCATCCTACTTATCAAAATAAAATAAAAAAGGCATGGTACTTCATACTGATCTCTATCTCTTTTTTTTTTTGTGGGGGGGGGGGGGGAGATGCAATATATCCTTCAACTGAAAAGCTATTCCCCAAAGTGGTGGGATTTAAGAGTGCTGAAGTAACAAATGCAATTAGAAGTCCCTTAGTGACTGTGGGTGTTGAGAAGCCCTTTATGCCTTTCGATACTAGAATGTGATTCAGGTTGCTCCATGTGGTCTTCCTCAAAGATGATGAGTATGGGCCATTCATTTGGTTCCCATGCATAACTATCTCTACATTTATTGCCATTTCATCTTTGAGATGGAGGATGCTGGTGAGCCAAAAGTATGCTCACTTCTTGAACTCCTGCAGCTCACCTAGGGAAGCCATCGTGTGTTAAGTGCAACATGATGATGCATGAAATGTATATTATTTTTATTATAAATTTATGTATTTATATGTGTTTATATATAATAAATAATCATGTTTGTATTGCATTAGATATAAAGAAGTTACGGTTCGAATTTCACTCAAAACTGGTTTAAAATGAGAAAGATAGAGTCATTTCAAGAAATTCGATCGGTTTTCAAGGTAGTTTGAATCCAGATTCGATCTAAAGCTTTCATCTTGGACCTTGGACCAAACCCAAAGTCAATCTAATTCTAGATCCAAACATCCAAGGTGAGAAATTTTAGAAAAAAACCCTCTAAAAGTGACACCTAGAGGTAATTTGTGAATTTTTAGAATTTAGGTAGTGTTTTTAAATATTTTTTAACTTAGGTATGTTTTAGATTTTTTATTAAATATGCATTATAAAAACTAATTTTAACCATTAGAATAAATCGTTCAGGCCTAGGGATTCACGCCCCTTCTTCTCCTTCTCCTTCTCCTCCTCCTTCTTCTCCAAAACCGTTTTCTTCCTCTCCATTGATCTCTTCTTTTTCTTCTTCATGTTTCTTCTTCTTCTTCTCTTTTTTTTATTTCTTTTCATGTTTTTTTTGTGGTTTGTGTGCTTTGCTGTGTTTTTATTACAGGTTATGTGGTCGGAGCTTCTTATTTGGATTTGGCGTAAGAACACCATCTACCTTCATAGCCGGTGGTCGAGAATCTTCTTCCTTTGCAATCGTCGGCTCTCTATGCTTCTGCATCGATCTCCCTCCTCGTTGATTCGGGTCTAGCCTCAGATCCAGCAAAGAGAACTTGTGCAGCAGCAGATCTAAGAGACGTTTGCATGATTTTCAAAGCCTTGGACCACTCTCTTCTTTCCCAAACTTGTCAGACAGCTCTCGAGGTGTGTCTTCTCACCCACTGCTTGTAGTTAAGATCGAGTATAATTAGAGTTGTGCATCTTGATTTATTTTGCATATTTATTTATTTTGTTGCATCGTAGTTTAGATATTTAGGATTAGATCTTATTTCCTCATGTTTTTATCTGATTTAGTTTTTTTTAGAAAAAAAATTTGTTTCTTTCTTTCATAATAGAGTAATTAAATTTTTGCATAATTAGAATTTTGCATAATTAGATTTCTATTATGTTTTCAAAAATCGTTTTACCTTTTTTTTTGTAGTAATTAATTTTTTTTTATTTTTTTCTATCAATTTAATTTGTCATATTAGTAGGAAAAATAAATTTTGAGTAATTTCTTTGGCCGAAATATTGGTGGTAGATTAAAGAACCGAATCTGTCTAGAACTTGTCAGGCGACAGGCCTGAAACAGAATAGCAACCTTTTTTGCTTGTCCACGCCAATCTCGAAGTCATTTTGGGCTGAATTTTTGTGAGTAGTTTAGTGTATGTGTCTAGAGTCTACAGTCCAAATTTAGGATTATTTGGATCAGTCGTTGAAGAGATGTCAACATTTTATCAGGGTTTCTATTGTGATTTTACAAAACCAGTTTCCGCATAATAAAGATCCAACCCAACTCTGATCCCCGATTTTTCCAGGCTAGAATACATTGAATTTTTTGGTTTGTTTCTGTGTTTTCCTAGGATTCAAAGGAGTCGTGTATGCATTTTTTCCTAATTTATTAGGTTCATTTTAGGGTATGTTTCTTCTTTTATTTTTCCTTTAGAAAATTGAGTTTTATATGTTAAAAATAAAGTCTCTTCAAATTTGTGTTTTTAGTCTTTTTTTATAATTAAAATTATTTCTCGTCTTAGCTTAATTTTATTAAGGTTATTAAGTGATTTCCTTTCTGTAGTAGCTTAGATTAGTTGCTAAATTTCTTGGTTATGCAATTAGTTTTAAGAAGTTGCTAAATTAGAATTCTTGTGTGTTCAATTGGTAAGTAGTATTTGCTTAGGTAGTTTCCATGTTTCTTGAATATTTAATTTCTAATTTAGATAATTAAGTGTCTAGAAAGTTTGTGATGTAAGTTTATAATATGATTAGTTTCTAATGTGTGTTATGATCTGGTTTAGATATTTACTTTCTTGTTTGTTTTTGTTAATTACTTTAATTGAATAGTTTAAGTTAATTAGCCTAGTTGTGGGTTTCTTAGATATTAATTAGTTAGATAGATTAATTTAGATGGCTCAATTTTAATTTATTATTTTTATTTAATTGATTTGTATTATCATTATTTATCTGTTTCAATTGCTGAATTAATTAGTCTTCATTTGCTTTAAGTAGTTTAATTGGTACTTTTTAGTTATTAGTTATTCGATTATTGTTAATATTGTAGTTAGTATAGATAATTTAGTTTTACATGTTTTCATTAGTATAATTATTTTTCTTTATTTATTTCATATTTTAGAATAAAATAGTAGTAGTTAAGCTTCTGTTTTAGCATTAATTTACTTTGATTTAGTTGCGTTTAATTAGATTTTCAATTGTGTTAATTATAGTTAAAGTGTAGTTAATAATAGTATAGTTGTAGAAAATCATTAGAATTCTGTTAGACTTTGGGTCAGCATTTTTTGTGGTTTTATGTGGAGTTTGGACTCAAAGTAAGTTTCGTTAAGATGTTAACTTAAATTCTGGAAAGTTTCATCTCATTTATAGTTGATTTGATTGTGTCTCCATCTTGTTTTCAAAAAATGGTTTTTTTGTCAAACTGCAATCTTTATTTCATAATGGTAGGGGTAATTTTGTCCTTTTTATTGGTTTTTGACTTAGTTTTTTATAGAGTTTAGTCCAGAGGTAAGTTGGATATGTAAGTTTAATGTTTAAGCTAGGCCTCAACTGAAATTGACATTGATTCAATCTGTTTTGACCTTGCCCATAGTATGTCCAACTCGAATAATCCTTGTTTTAGCTATTTTTCGGTAATTTGCATAGTTCAGCATAGTTTAGTAATTTTTTTTCATTTTCATTTATGCTTTGAAGTTGGTGCATTTTTTTTTTGGTTTAATTAAGTGTTTTATCAGAAAGGTTTAGTTGATTAAGTTATTAAGTGTTTATTGATTAAGTTATCAAAGGGGATATCAATTGAAGTTTCTTGATCGTGCATGAAAGTGGTCCTGAGTTTATATTAGGATTTACTTTTGCTTTTGTATTTTTTTATTTGCATTATAATTCATAAACAGTGTATTTTTTTTTTGAAATATTAATAAAGTGAGTTTGTAAGTGAAATTAAGTGCCTTAATTTGGTTCCCTAAAGAGACGATCCGACTTGCCACTCTACAACGAGTGCAACCTCTTCTTAACTGAACCATGTGGGGGGTTATGCCCACCTGGTATGTGTTGGAGTCTTGTACAAATTGTCATTGAAACTTCTTATTTAAGTGATATTTTTTATTGTTATACCTCTCTAGTCTATATACTTAATATTATGATTTATTAGTTTATAGGTGTAAAGTGATATTGTATCTAATTATGTAAAGAATATATAAATTATTATATAATCAAGTGATTTTCTTTGTTAAATTGTAAAAATAAATTTTAAATTTAACTTTTCTTATTACTAAAAACTTGATTGGTCAAAACAAATTGGTTAGATATGTGTTTTTCTCATATACAAAATTTAATCTTTTTATAAAAAAATAAACCACTATATAATCTAACACTTTTCTCCCTTAAAATCACTACAAGAAATTGTGTTTTTAAATTTTTTCATTGTACATAAAAATTCTATTATTTATTAAAAGGGTTGCACCTTTTTTTCTTAAATTCTTAGTATCCTCCATATTTACTAATTTAAACATCTGTTATGAAGGTAAAACCACACTTCAAATGGAACTATTGTCTTGTTGGAGCATAAAATTGAAAAAACAGACTTTAAAAGACTCATAAAATCATCTAATGTGCTAATAATGCTTTCTTTTCCTAAAATCACATAAACGAAACAACATTTTCAATACATTCCAATTCATACGATGCAAATAGACACCATCAAACTAGATGAACAAACTCACACAAAACAAACTCCTTTCCTGCACTAGACATCAATAAAGTTCACTCCAAATTTGAGGCCTCTCCAAAATAGAAAACTCTAGGCGGTGGCCTCAAATCTCAGAGGCCAGCCGGCCCTACCTCGAGCAGTGAATTTGCACTTAAACTATAAACAACTGTCACCATTATATACATAGTCACCAGCACCATCATATGTAGAACCGTTGCCTCTATCACGTGCATAATCACCACCACCATGTGTTCGATGTAAAAAGAGGAGGTGAGAGAATTCAAATATGAAAACATGGGGTGTTTGGAAAAGGTTGGATTTGATGACGTGGAATAGTCTCATAATGATGGTGTTTGAGTTCGTTGTAGGCTTTATAACCTACATGTAAACTCTTACACTTGTTCCTAAGAACAAGAGGTTGGGATGACTACCACACACACACACGTGCACGCCCGCCCGTCGTGCTGTGCCGAGCCGAGCCGGGTTTGGATTCGGGTTCGGGTAATTGGCCCTTTAGGGTCATATCAAATCAAGACCAAAGTACCTTTTTGCCCAAAATTTTTGTGTGTATTTGGATGTTTTAAAGAGTCTTGTCTCTTCAGATTCCGTAACGGATCTCGACTCTTCGAAGTCCGTTAACGGGCCTCGATGCCTCGAATTCCATAACGGGCTCCTACCACATTTTGTAACCGTTCGTGGGTTATAAAAGCGTGGTTAGGGTTGGGGTTACTCGGATGCTTTACGCATAATTCTGAGGAAAAAAAAAGGCTCTGCGTTTTCTCTTTCCCTATTGCTCTCTCTCTCTTCTGAGTTATCCCGAAAAGGGATTTTTCTGCATCTTTGGTTCATAGAGGTTGTCTTCGAAGGACGAACCGTCAGAGTGCACTGGTTCTGATCGTCGAGGCTATTGTATCCTGGGGGAAGGACGTCGGACCCTGTTTGCACTATATGTGGGGGCGAATCTTCTCTAAGGGGAGTACTTTTGTACGCCTTAGCCTTTTACACAGTATTAACATGCTTTCATTGTTTTTATTGTGTTCTATGCATCTGGTTGTTCATGTGCTGTTGTATGGATTTTGGTGTTATGTAAAAACTGATATGCTCGCTTCCTGTTATTGTTTCGATCGTCTGTTAATCATGATGTTCATATTGTTATATTTCCTAATTTATATCATGTTTTATATCATGATGATGATTGTGAAACTGCGTGATCTAAATAACGATTCAACAGTCTTAGAGAAGTTTCTAAGCATGTCGACTTCTTCTGCATTTGTACCAAAAGTGGATATGTTCGGTATGGCAGAAAAGTTTGCCGGTCAGAATTCCAAGCGTTGGCAGCAACGCATGAAAATCTGGTTCACTACAATAGGGTTGTTGTCTGTTCTAAAAATCGACTGTCATTCAGTTTTTTATATTGACCTTGACCTTGCTGCGGTCACTACGGCTGTAGAGTGGAAAGAAAAGGACAGTATATGTCGTGAATGCATATTGTTGGCTCTGTCCAACACGTTGTTTGATGTATACTGCTCTTCGTCTACCACTGCTAAGGGCCTATGGGATCAACTTGACAAAAAGTACAATACCGAAGACCAAGGTCTTGAAAAGTACTATGTTGCCAAGTTTCTGAAATATCAGATGGTAGAGGGCAAGTCGGTCACTGAGCAGGCACACGAGTTTCTGTTGTTGCTCCATAGTTTGGCTAAGGCTGAAATGAAACTTCCTGAGAAGTTTCAAGTTATGACCATCGTGGAGAAATTTCCTAAGTCTTGGGTAGACTTTGGTATGTCTCTCAAGCACCGTAGGGGGAAGATCTCCCTAGATGATCTTATGGTAGCCATTGTCATTGAAGAAGAGCATAGAAGCCAGAAACAGGTCATGATGCCAACTGAACAGCCTAAGGTGAACATGATGACTGTATCTTTTAAGGGCAAAGGACAAAAACTGAAATTTGTAATAAAAAACAGTTTAAACCTAAAACCAAAATCTAGAAAAAGGCAAAGAACAAATCGTGCTGGAACTGTGGGCAGATTGGGAACTAGGCTAAGGAATGTCCTTCCAAGAAGGCCAAAGCTCATGGGACCACAGATGGAACGCCTCAAGTCAACATGGTGACTAAGGTCGTTGGGACCAGTACTGGGTATGTTTCTATTAACACACAAATCTATCACGTTTATGAGTCAACTGAGTGGTTGGTTGACACTGAGGCTAATGTGCACATTTGTGCTGATAAGTCTGTCTTTGTCTCATACCAGGCTGTTGCAGGCAGATTCGTGACTATAGGCAATTCAACGGCTGCAAAAGTGTTAGGGATTGGACGCGTGGATCTGAAGTTTCCTTCAAGACAAGTTATATCTTTACACAGAGTGCACCATGTGCATGTAGTTAGAAGAAACATTTTAAGTGGTTCATATCTTGTTAGAGAGGGTTATGAATCTAACTTTAAATGTAATAAAGTTGTTATTTTACATTCTCGAACTTTTATTGGTAAGGGGTATTTAGATGATGGTTTGTTTAAACTTCGTGTTGAACATGTTTGCAGTGATAAATTAGAAAATGATGTTTCTTTTGATTCATTGTCTAATGTTGCATATAACATAGAATCATCTGATTTGTGGCATAATAGATTAGGTCATGTGAATTTCAATTCTGTGAAACGCATGATGAACTTGAAAATGATTCCTGAGCATTCCATTGATAAAAGTAAAAAATGTGAAATTTGTGTGCAAGCAAAACAATGTAGGAAACCATTTCATATGATTGTTTGATATTCTAAAATATTAGATCTAGTGCACACAGATATCTGTGAGTTTAATGGAGTGTTAACTAGAAATCATAAAAAATATTTTATCACTTTTATAGATGATGGGACTAAATACTGTTATGTGTATCTACTAAAATCAAAAGATGAAGCTTTTAATAAATTTCTTATTTTTAAAAATGAAGTAGAAACACAATCTGGTAGAAAACTAAAAAGACTGAGGTCTGATAGAGGGAGAGAAAATACCTCTAATAAACTCAATGAATATTGCAAATTTGTTGGCATAGTTCATGAGTTTACTGCTCCATATTATGTTCAATCTAATGGGATTGCAGAAAGAAAAAATGGAACCTTAGCTGACATGATAAATGCGCTACTTGTGAGTTCTGGATTACCTATTTATATATGGGGGGATGCCTTGAATACGACTTGTCATATTTTGAATAGAGTTCCTCAGAAGCATAAGGACAGTAGCCCTTGTAAACTTTGGAGAAATAGGAAATCGAGCTTGAAATACCTTAAAGTATGGGGGTGCCTTGCAAAGGTACTTGTCTCAGAGCACAACAGGAAGAAGCTGGATCATAAAACAGTAGATGTTGTCTTTTTGGGTTATATAGAGAACACCTGTGCCTACAAGTTCTTAGTAATTAAGTCTAAGATATCGAGTATAGATGTAAACTCTATTGTTGAGTTTCGAGAAGCTACATTCTTTGATGATGTATTTCTCATGAAAGTTGGTGTACCTCAGAATCTTTCTTCTTTAGTTATACCTTCAACTTCTGGTTCCATTCTCGAACATGTGGAAAGGATGACAGATGTAGGGGTAGAACCATCTTGTTCTCATCGTAGACCCATTGAGTCTGAGAAAGTGGTTGAACCTAGAAGGAGTAAGAGACCACGGATTACCAAGGATTTGGAAAGTGATTTTATCACTTATTCATTGTCTCTAATGGCACTTGGGAATTAGTTGACCTCCCTCGTGATAGTTTCACTATTGGATGCAAATGAATCTTTAAGAAGAAGTTGAAACCAAATGAATCCATTGACAAGTACAAGGCAAGACTGGTTGTCAAGGGGTTCAAACAAAAAAAGAGAATAGATTACTTTGAAACCTATTCTTCGGTTACTCGGATGACCACAATTAGGGTGCTTATTGCACTGGCTTCTATTTATGATCTTTTGGTCTATCAAATGGATGTGAAGATCGCTTTCTTGCATGGCCATCTTGAAGAAGAGATTTATATGGATCAACCTGATGGTTATGTGGCTCCTTGTAATGAAAAAAAAGTTTGTAGACTTGTTAAGTCATTATATGGACTAAAACAAGCCCCTAAATAATGGCATGAGAAGTTTGATAATATTATTTTATCATTTGGCTTTGTTGTCAATGAATCTGATAAATGTGTTTATTGCAAAGTTAAAAGTGATGGTTGTATTATTTTATGCCTGTATGTAGATGATATTCTTTTGTTTGGTTCCAATATGGAAATTATGAATGAGACAAAGTCATTTCTTAGTAGTAAGTTTGATATGAAGGATATGGGTGTTGCAAGTGTGATCTTAGGCTTAAAGCTGACTCGTTCAGCTGAGGGGATAGTCATTTCTCAATCTCACTTTGTTGAAAAAGTACTTGAGAAATTTGACTATAACCAAGGGAGATCTGTAGCAACTCCATATGACCCTTTTATTCCTCTTCATAAGAATATGATTGGTGTTCTTGTGTCTCAATTAAGGTATTCCCAGATTATTGAAAGTTTGATGTATCTAGCAAATTGCACGAGACCAAATATTTCGTTCTCCGTGACAAAATTAAGTAGATACACAAGTTGTCCAAATCGCACTCATTGAAAGGCATTGGACTGGGTACTTAGATACCTGAAAGGAACTATTTTCTTGAGTTTGCATTACAAGAGATTCCCTGCAGTTCTTGAGGAATATAGTGATGTGAGCTGGATAGCCATGAACTCTAGAAGTTATAGCGTGACAGGGTATGTATTTACCTTGGGTGGCGGCGCAGTCGCCTGGAGATCAGTAAAGCAGACCATCTTGTCTTGGTCTACTTTTGAGGTTGAACTCTGCGCTTTAGATATCACAGGATTGGAAGCTGAATGGTTAAAGGGACTTCTTGAGAAACTTTTTTTAATGAGCAAACCAATTCCTGCAATA
Source organism: Nuphar pumila (assembly GCF_984573655.1). Classification (NCBI taxonomy): domain Eukaryota; kingdom Viridiplantae; phylum Streptophyta; class Magnoliopsida; order Nymphaeales; family Nymphaeaceae; genus Nuphar; species Nuphar pumila. The sequence goes on from NC_143265.1 coordinate 9,079,114, forward strand.
TATGTACATTGTGACAATATGACCACAATTGCAAAGATTAAAAAACACAAAATATAATCAAAAGCAAAGAAGACACATCCAAGTCAGAATAAAATATGTAAGGGAACTGGTGTCTCAGTTAGTGGTTGTTGTGGACTATGTTGGATCCATAGAGAACACAGCTGATCCATTAACAAAAGAACCAGATAAGTCATTAGTCCTGAAATCCAGAGAGGAGATGGGACTGAAACCCATCAGTAGTTCATCTACAGTAGAAACCCAACCTATCTGAGTGGAGATCGCACAAAGTAGGTTCAATGTGGTAATAACAAACTGTAGGGTGAATTGGATAGCACCTTATCTATAAGATACTATGTATCTATGTTTGTTTCCCTGATTACTCTGGAAAGGTGTTGTAGCTGCAAGTTAAGGAAGAGTTAAAACTCTTAATGAGTTCAAAGTCTTCTAGGCGAGATGTTAGTTGTGCATCTCTACAGAAGCCCACCTATGTGAGTGTGACTGTGTGGCCGCAGTTTAAGAAATTGGGTTATTCCTGAAGTCACTCATGAAACAGGATTTGGGCGCATCGTCTTTATCACGCCGCCCCTAAATATTACAACCAGAACTTTTATCATGTTGTTGCTAATTGACACTCCTACACCAAAGGTTCAAGTTCAAGACTTCAGTTCACTTCGTTCCTGTGAGGGTAAAGTTAGTCAACTAAGGTAGTGATTCAAATCGGAAGGTACCATTGCTGAAAGCATGATATGTCTTGTTGCAGATTATCCCATTTTGCATCTTGGTTTCCTCTCATTTTCATTCTTTGAATTTGTGGAGGAATGTTGGATGTAAAAAGAGGAGGTGAGAGAATTCAAATATGAAAACATGGGTTGTTTGAAAAAGGTTGGACTTGATGACATAGAATAGTCCCATATTGACGGTGTTTGAGTTCGTTGTAGGCTTTATAACCTACATGTAAACTCTTGCACTTGTTCCTAAGAACAAAAGGTTAGGATGACTACCACACACACGAGCGCGCGCGCCCACCCGCCGTGCCGAGCCGGGTTCGGGTAATTGGCCCTTTAGGGCCATATCAAATCAAGACCAAAGTACCGTTTTGACCAAAGTTTCTGTGTGTATTTGGATGCTTTTATGGGTTATGAGAAATGACAACGGGTCACGACTCTTCGTAGTTCGTGTCCATTAAAAAGTCTTGTCTCTTCAGATTTCGTAACGGATCTCGACTCTTCGAAGTTCGTTAACGGGTCTTGATGTCTCAGATTCTATGGTTAGGGCTGGGGTTTCTCGGATGCTTTACGAATAATTCTGAGGGGAAAAAAAGGCTCTTCGTTTTCTCTTTCCCTGTTGCTTTTTCTCTCTTCTGAGTTATCCTGAAAAGGGATTTTTCTGCAACTTCGGTTCGTAGAGGTTGTCTTCGAAGGACGAACCGTCGGAGTGCACCGGTTCTGATCGTCAAGGCTATTGTATCCTGGGGGAAGGACGCCGGACCCTGTTTGCACTATATGTGGGGGCGAATCTTCTCTAAGGAGAGTACTTTCATACGCCTTAGCCTTTTACACAGTATTAACATGCTTTCGTTGTTTTTATTGTGTTCTATGTATCTGGTTGTTCATGTGATGTTGTCTGGATTTTGGTGTTATGTAAAAACCGATATGCTCGCTCCCTGTTATTGTTTCGATCGTTTGTTAATCATGATGTCCATATTGTTATATTTCCTTATTTATATCATGTTTTATATCGTGATCTGAATAATGATCCAACACCATGTTCTCTATTTTCCACCCCTACCTCCTCATCTAGCCCCGACCATACTCACTGTTACCTTTCTCCCGTCATCATGAAATCTATTGGACAAGAGAGAACTATCAAACCAAATATTATTGGCAGCTATCATAATAAATTTTGAGCTCCAACCCACCAAGTCATCCTTAAAGAAAAGGTAGAAGCTTTTTAACATAATAGAAGATTGGAGGATGAAAATATCCATCCCACCATCATATATTATGATCATGAACTTGAACCTTCTGCAAGCTAAACTCTTCATCATCCATGTCCCTCTTCTCCTGCATCTTTCACACTAAGGAGGAAAGTGAAACCCTCAAAGAAAGATGAAGCATGTGAAGGGCTTTGCATAAAGAGAAGATGAAGAAAAAGAAAAAAAAGAGGAAAAAAGGTGGGAGAGTTTGTTTAGAGAGAGAGGTGCGAAGTCCGAAATTGAGTTTTTTTTTCTGGGTTTTCAGCGTTTGTTTTGGAAAAATGTAGACTTTTGAGCCAGACCTTACCTACTAAGTAAAGCTCCAAACCTAACAAGTAAAGGTCAAACTGACTATATATATCAAAGTAAATATAAATTGGACTCCAAACCTACTAAGCTAAGTTCAAACTGACTTGTTTACAAAATAAATGCATTGTTTCAAAGCAATAAGCAATATGATCGACTCTAAACTTATTGCTTACAAGCCAAAAACTTCAACCATATCTGTTATTTATGATGTAAAATATATGTAAAACATATTTATTATTAGTTAACAAGCCTATACGAACTGAGTTCGTTTGACATACTGAGCCTCATCAATGAGTTTGAACGAGTTCTTCACAAACCAAGCCATGAACTGCTCATCTCGTTTCCCAGACTGTCTAAGGAAAAAGAGTACTGAGAAAAGGAAAAAACATAGTGCTTAAGGAAACCGCTACCGCAAGATGATCGTAGAGGCACCCACATAGGATCCCAGGGAACCTTTCCATAATCAAAATACAACCAACTCTGTCATGTTGTACCTTCTATCTGTATCCAGTTTCCATCTCTGCCCATATGCCAACTCATGAATAATTATGGTTTTTATTACTCCCTTCGCGCTACCCACCCAAACAAACCAAGAAAAACTGATTATTTGAGGCAGGGCCAGCACAAGAAGACCATAGACCACATTATTGAGTGCTGACAGGTGAGTTGGCACATGTGATTTTAGTGTGCCTGTAACAAAGGGTTTATAACCATGTTCAAGACTTTGAAGAAGACAAGTCTTTAGCCCTGTCTGTGACGGTAACATAATCATTCAGCGAATCCATATATTTCTTACGTGCAATCATTTGTTGCACAAGCTGAAACTCACTCACTTGTGCAAAAGCTTCAATTACTTCTCTTCTCTTGTCGTCTCTAATCCAACAATCAATTCAGGCACACCTTCTGACAGTATGCTTGTGATCCACCCCCTGTAGTTGATTTGAGTGATGTCAGCTATGTACGTTAGGTTTTGGATCTCCTTTCTTTTCTTTTCCGAACGATAAACTGGTCAGGTATATGAGTGTCTCTCCATTGGAAAATCCCTTCATATCTTTACTTTACATTTATGGTGACTGGGTAATTTGTCATGAAGATTGTGCACAATGCCGTGCTATTAGAGAGAACAGGTGGAAATCTGTTCTTGGGTTTAATAGATCTAATACCACAAGGGCATGTTTGATACACCGTTCCCACTGAAAACAACCAAATTCGACAAATGTTGGACACCGCGGATGGCATTTCGTGCGTCCATCGTGTCCATAAATGTTTGTAATTTTCGATCCACCTCCCCCCTGTTACAAAAAAAACAAGAACAGAGGAGACGGAAAAAATGCATCGACGGGCGCATCGTGCTGGTCTCTCTCTTTGTGCAAGGGCTCGCTGGAGCGGCAGATGGCGGCACCACTACCTTCGGCGTCAAGAGGAGGCGTCTCTTCGGCAGCAGGGGCAGTCGACCCTCTCTCTCGTGCCTGACCCTCTCTCTTAAAAGTTAAAATTGTCTCTCTCTCCTATGCAGCAGCCCGAGGTGGCGGAGCGCTCTCTCTCGACAAAGGGACGCCAACGGCCGACAGAGGCGAGGCTGCTTGGCCCCCTTCCTCTTCTTCTTTTCTTCTTCTTATTATTCCTCTTATTCTTCTTCTCTTGTTCGTTCTTTTTCTTTTTTTTATTTTTGCTTAATTAGGGCTTTTTTCTAATTTCTTTGATGATCTTCTTCTTCATTATTCTTCTTTCTTTTTATATTTTCTCCTTGATTAGCGCTTTCAAGAATTTCCATTGAAGCCTGTTTGGAAGAAGAATTTCATAAGACTGGTTCTTGTGGCAGGAATTTTGTGGATATTATTCATGCTCATTGTGTTATTATTTCAAGTCTGGTCATGCCAATCGTCTGTGGCTTCATTTTCAGGTGGCCTTTTGGAATTATCCCATCTAAATTGTTTTTTAATCATTTCTTGGTCATGATTTTTTATGAGGCATTTAGAATCAGAGTTTATCAGCAACCACAGAAGTGGCAGTTTGTCTTCTGTTGGTTGTTTGATAACATGATTTCTGATAGAGGCATATGCCAAATACTCTGTGTTAGTTTTTGATGACTTGCATTGATAAATGTATTATTTTTGTGATTTTTATGAACTTATACAGGGATTTGTGATTTTTATAAACTTATTTTTGTGTTAGTTTTATTTATGCTTTCTGTATCATAAAATATTCATCAATTGAAGGTGAAAGTTTACTCTTTTGCGTCTAAACTTGTGCCCATTCCTGTCAAAACATTACTAGATCATGAATCTGCTCTGAGCCTGTAATTTTTTGCAATTTCTGTTGCAATTTGTAACACAGCATCTGAGTACATCATCATCAAACAATGGACATTTGGAACATGGCATCTGAGTACAGTCCAAACAAACGTTGGACATAGAACAGTTGTTACGGAATGAACATAACCAATGTTCAGTTCTGTCTCTTTTGTTCATTTTGTCCAACTCTGGACAAGCCATCAAACATACCCTAAGGGAGGGTATGTTTCATGGAAAATAGGGTCTCTTTACTATATAGGGTAAAACAAAAATAGTTATGAAAATATATGATGGCACCCATATTGTCATGAGCTTAAAAGAGAAGGCTCTCTTAATGTCACCTTCATCAATTACAAACATCAAAAGCAGACCTTTTAAGTACATAAGCAAACTCTCAACACACGCATAAGAGAAAAAGCAAAAGTAAGTGCATGCACAAACACTTAGAGAACAAAAAGGCAATAATGCTTAAACTTTCTTTATAGCAAGCAAAAACAAAGTACAAAGAGAAAGTGAGAAATAGATAAATACATAGGAGAGGGTCATGTTACCGAAGTACACGGGGGGCTTAGGCCAAAAGTCGTTTCTATGGCACTAGAGAGTGCCAAAGGAGTACACATCATATACAAAAAGTGAAAAACATGATGATTCGAAACATGTTCTCCTGCTTAAGTTGGCACCATTCCCGACGCCAATCGTTCATGGTAGTCCTCCACAAGTTGGCAATGTTGAAACATGTGAGTAGCTTTTTCTTAGGTGGCTTTACTTTTTGTTTGACTTTTGCACTACACCAGGTACTTCTTGACTTCGTCGATGTAGTTGTTGAAGTGGTTGAGGATGACTTTTTGTTCTCTGCATAGGGTGTAGACTGTTGGTGATGTGTGTTGTGGGATGGGAGCACATTAAGACATGCTTCATTGAGAATCTTCTTCGTCTTCATAGAATGGCTTCACATTATACACATAGAAGACTGGATGCACTTGAAAATTTGATAGTAAGCCTAGTCTATACACCAAGTTCTCAACGCGCTTGGTGATGGTGAATGGGTCATCATACTTGCATATAAGGCCTTAGTGGTGGCCTCGAAAGATGGTTGTGCGGTCGGGAAAGAGCTTCGCCAATACCTTATCTCTAACACAAAATTTTGTTGGTTGACGCTTTTCATCTACATATTTCTTCATATGCTTGGTCGCCTTGGCCAATTCTGTTTTATCCTATTAGCTTATGACAAACTAGTGTGAATAAGGCATTTTGCCATGTCCTCATGCGGCAATGGAATGTGAAGTATGCAGTTATTGTCAACATCAAGTAAATCAACCCAATCTCTTTTATTGGCACTAACAAAATACCGAAGATACCCCTACAACATGTTATTGATCCTATTTGTTTGCCCATAGATCTAGAGATGAAAACTTGTGCTGAAGTGCAAGTATGTCCTCATCAAGTAAAATACTTCTAGCCAAAAAATTTGTGTGTAGCAGGCATCGGTCGCTGACGATGTTCTCGGGTATTCTCCAATACTTAATCACATTCATCATGAACAACTTTGTAGTATCGACAGCTGAGCAAGTGGCAGAGCAAGCACAAAGATAGTTTACTTCTAAAGCCTATCCACAACCATATAAATTGAACTGCAATATTGAGATTTTGGTAGGCTGACGATGAAGTCTATGGAGATGCACTCCCACGGATGACTCAACACTAGTAGTGGCTCCAATAATCTTACAAGTTTCTAGTTGACGGGTTTGTCTTGCTGACAGATCAAGCTAGTTTGCACATAGGCATCAACCTCATCACGCATGTATGACCAATAGAATGCACATTCCAACAATGCCAAAGTCCTTTGTTGTCCTAGGTGACCCGCCTAAATGGTATCATAGCACTCGTGCATTAAGTGCCTTCAAAGAGTATCCTATCTTGGAATATACAGATGATCTCCCATGAAGCAGAGCAAATTATCCACCAACTGAAATCTATATATGTATTTTCTTCCTTTACCAGCGTAATCAGTTGTTGGGTTGTCAAATCATTCTCCAATGCTTTCCAAACTTGCTTGAGAAGATCACTCATTGGTTGGCTAAAATTGTTGTCACAAGCGAGCAATAGTGCAAGTTTCTCTTTCTGACTCAAGGTATCAGCAACAACATTGGTCATGCCTGACTTGTATTCAAGGACTATATCAAAATATACCAGAAAATCTTGTCAATGGGTGTGTCTTGGACTCAGCTTTTTCTGAGTTTGAAAGTAGCTCATTGCAACATTGTCAGTGTGCACAATGAATTATGACCCCGGAAGATATTGCCTGCAAGTGTGGAGACAACGCACGACTGCTAACATTTCACGCTCATGCATAGTGTATTGTCGCTCTGTGTTATTTAGCTTGCGGTTCTCAAATGCAATAGGGTGTCATTCCTAAAGCAACACCCCTCCAATCACAAAATCAAATACATCAATCTATACTTCAAATGATTGTTGACAATTTGATAACTTTAGCACAAGTTCTTCTGTACGAGCACGCTTTAGCTTCTCAAAAGCTTCTTGGCATGCATCAGACCATATCCATAGCATGTCTTTCTTTATTTTTTGGCCAAAGAAGTCGCATAACTCTCTCTTAAGATCCTCTCATGAGTCTACCATGACAAGCTCTCATCAAACATTACCTAAATGGCAACTCCACCAAAGGGTTGCTTCATCCGTAAAGTACATCATTGTGATATGCAATCTATCTGTGTCTTTCTCAACTCTAGCAGCACTGAGGTATTGTTTGATCAAGTAAATAAAGTTTCTGAGATCTCTCAAGTTTCGAGTGTCTCTATACTTTGCGGGATCAGGTAGTTTGATACATGACCTATTCACATTCACCATTGTTCCACTAGCTAAGACAATCCTTAATTGTCGCCCCAACTGATCATTTTTTTGTCGAACAACATCCTTTGCAGCCATGATATTGAACCGTTCTAGCAAATCATCAAGCTTGGTAGTAAGAACATCCACTGAATCCTAAAATCTAGTGTCAAGACTTTCCACAGAGTCCTCCACTTCCTCTATTGTTGTTTAGATCTCGTGATCAAGCGTCACAAAAACAACATTAGTCACATTGACCAACCTTTTCATATTGGTTACAGTCCCTGTCAGCTCGATGATATGGTCATCGAACATGAACCCTTCTTTAAGACGAACTTGACTACCTAAATGAGTCATGGTTTGTTTCTTCGGTGGCATTGTCACTAAAACGACGACAAGGCTGTGGTACCACCATAGAAGTGAAGGCTCATGTGACAGTGCCTCGATTAATCACAAACATTGAAAGCAAGCCTTTCAAGTGCACAAGCGAGCTCTCAATACATGAGCAGGAGCAAAAGCAAAAGTACGCACATGCACAAACATGTAAAGAGCAAAGAGACAAGGATGCATAAACTTTTTTTATAGCAAGTGAAAGCAAAGTACATAGAGAAAGTGATGTAGAGCATTCAGACTATCACGAGGAGCAAAGACCATATCTACATTTCAAGACCCATGATCGCATGTCAAAAAACTTGTTTCGGGTTCATTTGGGGTCAAGGGATATTTTGGTCATTTATCATTTAATTTTTTGAGAATTTTGCTTCAATCATCTCAAAAAAATTATTTTATTTTTGTGATTCCATTTTTTTTATACATATTCATGTATTTTTTTCTAGGTGCTAGATTTTATGGATCTGGATAGTTCTGGTGTCCAGTGGGATTATTTTAGAGCACTAGAAGGTGTATGGGTTATCGAGGTAGATTTTTAATTTTTAACAATTTATATTTTGCCCTAAAAAATATTATTGTTCGATATCTATTTGGTTGAATTGGGTCTTGTGCAAGATCCAATCTGTCTCAAATGAGTCCATATTGGTGCCCCTATGACTGAACCAATATGAACCTCATTAAACCTTGTTGACCAAAGTCAAGAGAGGTGATAGCTTGGCACCTCATTGATGCAAATGGAGGTGGCTCCTATTGAGCCTAGCGGAGGTGAACTTAAATGCTTTCATGCTCCAAGTCACCTCTAAGGTAACTCATAAGAGGACTCATCCCTCTTTGTCCATTCAAAAGCAAATATTTTCAAAAGAAGGCTTCTCTTGGGTTATAAAGGAGGTGGCCTCCAACATTACCAATGTGATGCCATACTACCTTCTTTATCCTTTAAAAGAGCTCAGAAAAATGGTCTCGCCCATTCTCTCTTGTTTAACAATTTTTTGTAACAAAAAAAAAAAAGAAAACCTTCCTCTTTCTTGAATGATTTCTTCTGAGGAACTTGGAGTCTACTCTCTGCATGAAGGTTATTGTTGTATCCTTTGTGAAGGACTAGTTGTTGTGAAGATCCACCTTGGTCGTGTGACCTCCTTCGAAGCTGAAGAAGAAAGCTATAAAAAAAATGTGATTTGTGAGTTGCTGAAAAGAAGCATTAGCTAACTTGTGGTTGTGCTTCTGTGTTGCGGGAAATCTTGTGTTGTTGTTAAAGAACTGACCCTACTCTCTTGAAGAATTGTTTGAAGACTTCACCATTGATTTGTTGTATTGTACCATGTGTTGTACAAGTCCTTTCCAAGTTGTTGTCCTCTTGTTTTTACCTCTCACTTGGGCGAGTTTCTCTTGGCTGTGCGTGTAATTGTTGCAGTGAACCGCAACTTGTTTAAGGATCTTGACAAACTCTTTTTGAATCTGGTTTGAGAATAGTTTTCAGTAGATCTAGTATCTAGACTGATAATGAAATAGCATTTCCTGAACTTGCATCCCTATAAAAATCCCATGCTAGTTAGTTTTTAGAACTTGAATTGTGTTTTGATTTTTATTAGACTAACATGAGTTAGGGATAAGGTGGAAGGGTTGTTGACATTGAAGAATTTACAATTAGAAGTGTTTGTATGTGTAGGTTGAACAATAAACTCCAAAGATTAAAATTGGATAAAACTAAATTATTGTTAAATCATGTAAACACAATTCGGTTATGTGATTGTCTGTGTTAGATATAGTCACACCATTTGAAACATAACTCTTATTCTACTTCATAAAAATTAGCATATAATAGCTTGTTCGAAAGATTATATATGTGGCTACAACTCATATGTTTAGCATATTTTTTAATTTATTCGTTTTTACTTTCACAATAGGCCTGGAATCAAGAAAACAGTCATTCGAGTGACTGTTAAGACGGTAACAGTCTGACTCATTATTTGAATCGTATCTGAATCATCCAAACTCTCATTCAAGTGATTTTTATTTTTTTGATTCGGTAATTAAATTTTCTATAATTTTCATGTTAAGAAAACTTGTTGAATCAATTTTTTGTAAAGTCAAAAGTGTTTTGGAATGGATAGAATAGTCCCATGGGTGACTGTTGAGGACTGTATTAGTTCGCCATCTTGCTTGTGTCATATCGAAGTCATACAATGTCCGATTTGAGTGATTTTAGATTTCTTAATTTTAAAATAAATTTCCTACAACTTTCGTGTTTGGGTCATTGACTGAATCCATTAAAAACATTCTCATTATAACATATTCATACTGGATAGTTCCAGCAGACCCACCTGTGAATACCGATCCATTGGTCTGGTGTTTGGTCTGTATCTTGACCAACAGCGATCGGATTTGTGAATTTTTGTATTCGTTGAAAAGGAAAATCTGCTTTGGTGTTGTCCTTCAATGTGGAGTGCAAGAAGGTCCACATGCCTACACATTAAAAACTGACAGTTTTCAAGTTACCCAATTTAGCTTTCGCGCATCAGGATCTATTTGGATCCTGGATCGACCCCTTGTTGTATCCACATTAGGAAGAGAGAGATAGATAGAGAGGGGCAAAGGGTCCCATTACCAAAGTACATAGGAGTGATTAGGCCAAAAGTCATTTATGTGGCACTAGATAGTGTCAAACAGATATACACATCATATGCAATGTGACAAGTCTGGAATACCTGACAAAGTCGAAAAAAAAGAGTTTTCCTGTCCAAATAGGTTCGTGTCTCCTTCTATGGAGAAGCACTTCCCCTCCAAAGTGCCTATTTCAAAGGAAAGAAGTTTCCTTTGGATTGGACCAATGTTATCAAGCCGCTGCAAGGCCGGTATTGCTAATTTTCAGTGCCGTTCATAGTCTAGATGAATTGCATTGGGGGTATGTCACCCTTTTTTTTTATTGGGTTTCTAGGTGCCTTTCATTTTGGTGATGAACAAACGTGGAAGGTGATCCTCTTTCAGTGATAAGCTAGCCTAGGATCATATAGACCAATCATAGACTATATAATTTGGTATCAACTGATGAGCAACTTGACCTAGCTTGAATTCCTTAAAGTCAATCTAACTTCCATCTCAACTCTAGTGGCAGGCGTTGGCAGTTCAGCTGGAGGGTCTGGATCCTGTCTGACTTGGAGGCGCATCTGGTCCGAAAGGAACGATCGTATCTTCAGGGTCGTCAAGATGGACCCTGCTGCACACCTGGATGCCATACGTTGTGCTGTTGCAGACAGGGCCTGCGGGAAATGGCGAACGAGCTCACTCGACTGGATTGGACAGAATGATGCTCTAAGTCCTACTGTTGGGACGCTTTTGGTAGCCTCTGTACGTTTGACAGGGTGCTTATGTTTCCTACCTACTCTGTGTTTCTGTTTTTTCTGATCTGTATGAGTGTAAGTGATATCTCATCACTCTCTACTGCACCTTTCCGCTGTGACTAATGGAATTCATCTCTCTCAAAAAAAAAAAACTAAGTTACAAGAAGGAAATCAGAGAAACTCTAGCAAATGTGGTCATATTTACTCATGGAATCATGAGAATTTTTTAAATCAATGAACTTGGTGATAGAGTTGGTCACGTAGAAACATCTTAATGCACAAGTTCAAACAATTTGCAGCTTATCTCATATCACCATTTGTATTCAGCATTTGTTGCACGATTCACTTGGTTATGTTTCATAGGATGCTGGAGTTTGGTGCCGGATGTGGTGCCCTTCTCGTCCGGCGTTTGCGTGGATGTGTAGGCCCTACACCTAACGCCCCCTAAATTTATGAAGATTACTAGACAAATTCAACCCTCTTAACCTGATTCGAGTCACACTACCTAGTTGTACCTGAACTCAACTGAAACCAAATGACTTATAAACTTAAACCAGTTTCCGTTATAGACCCAACTCGACTCACAACAAAACCGAATCTGAACCAACCAATTAGGGGTCTAACTTGATATATATCAGAACTATGACTCATATGGCTCTCAAATAAATAGTATACCAGATCAAACCTAAAGTTCTGTATCAATTCGGGTTCAGAATTACTGTTTGGTTTCTCTTTAAATTGGATCTAATGAAACCCCATCCCAGCCCAGGTTGAGCTACATCAAGATTTTCTATCAGATCTAGATTAAACCCAATCCGTTTGTAGTGTTTACATGTAAAATGCTTGTTTCCTCCCATTTTGCAGTGGATCGATTATCATGATACGATACTTAGATCCAGATTCAGCACTACTTTATCAGATCTCTGATACGATTAGGGGTTTGTTTCAACATTTAGTTATATTCATAATTGGATCTAATGGAACCCAACGGCAGCCCAACCCAGACAAGGTTAAGATTTTTAGCCAGCTTTAAACTTAGATTTAGATTAAATCCAATCCATTTGGATATTTTATGTGTAAAATGCCTGTTTCTGACAGTTTGGTACTCAATCCTGTTTCACCATATAATATACAAATCTAGATTCAACTATACCTAATCGAACCTCATTCTGATCTGGATTCGGATTTGGACCTATTGGCCTAACATTCAGACCTAGATTCGGATCACCCATGATCGGGTCCTTTTGCACCGAGTAAAAAACGAGAGATAATTTAGGAAAAGATATCTAATTTTTCATCTATTTAAAAAGTGGACTAACATTTCAGTTATTACATTTAACCACCTGGTTATGTTTCAAAGTCGTGCTTAGTCATAAATTCAGTCAGTTTACCTTCGTTCAGTAAAAAAGAGGGTGACATAACTGCCCTTATTGGTGTTTTATTTAACAAACGACCAAAAGATTATACAAGATGGGCTGTTTAATAAAAAAAGGACAAAAATGTCAGTTTGTGCCAAGGGAGGTTATTGGAATGCATTCAGATAAAATAGCCTGCTAAATGTAATAACTTACCAACTGGGCTCTGCTTGTGTTGGGACGTTGCAAGTTCAAATCCCAATGGTATATGGTTGTATATAGGGGGCGTCAATGGGTAAGGTTTGTCCCGATCCGACCCGCACCAAACCTATAAGGTAAGGGTATGGTGATAAATAAGAATATCCCATTAATAGCCAGGTCTGAACCCGGAGGTCTGATTAATACATGGATCCAGGTATAGTTTGTGAAAATTTATACCAGACCCAGGCCGGACCCGAGTTCCTATTAGGACCCGCAAATTTTCAGTGTAAAATAAAATTTAACATTCAATACATTATTGTTTTACGGGTTTTTTTACAAAAACGTACCCAATTTTTTTTATTTAGATCATATCCAGAGAAATTGATGATTCAAATTTATACTTGTTTTTATATTTATTTATTAAAACATATACCCATGGACTGATAGCACCTCTCTGCTACGGTTGACAATAATCAATAAATTTCAAATTGTATGAGATTTACCTTCATTAAATTGTGAGATTACAAGAGATGTATGAAACTCATCAAATTGACGGGACACCATGATTTAGAAACCCACAGGAAACGTCCCAGGTGTAACTTCATTGGGTATACCCGATTCAACCCGAACCAATATTGGTGGACTTGTGGGTTTGTCTCGAATATAAAGAGTCCAAAATATAAGAGTCAGGATCGGGTGCAATATGATCGCACAAATATTTGCATTAAGCAACTGGATGCCCTCAACTGACAGGCCTTGTCCCCACGATAGAGGGTCATCAGGTGCTTAATGTACAAATATTTGTGCAGTCATATTGCACCTGGCCTTTTCATAAAATATAGATACATAGTGAAAACAGGTCGGGTCTGTGTTATTATAAAAGAAGATCCAAACCTGAATGGATCCGACTTGATTATATAACCAAATTCAAATGGTTTTTCATATTTTAAAATGGACCCAATTATGTACCTGAACTGACCTGTACCTAAACCTGCTTCATATCCAATCCATCTGAAAGTTTTTAATTGATAAATATTATTTGTTCAATTAAACGTTTAAAGATGTTGATAAACTTAGAATTAATATGCATTACATTTTAGTAATCTAAACTTTAATTAATTTTTATATATCCTTCTTATTGCCCTTTTGTCATGAAATTGTTAGATTGAAGTAAAACTTAAAATAATACTCAGGAACTCATTGAATTTGATATATTTTGAATATGATATATCATTGTTTTTTTATTTCAACTCAAAATGTTTGGTTAGCGAGAATATATTATTTTTATATTCATATTTTGACATTATTTAAAATAATTATTAAACTTCTATTTTGTTAGCATATAATCTTCTTAATAAATAGTTGATTCCATTAATTTACATATTTTTATTGGCGGGTAGTTTGGTCTGGAGTACTATTCATATCAAGATCGCAGCTGAAACCTGAACCTGTTAAGACCCGAACCTGATAACATATATGGGTCTACTTTTTTTTCAGTCATACCCAGCCCGAACTTGTTAACCTATATGGGTCTACTATTTTCAGTCATACCCAGACCCAAACCTGGCCTGAAATTAAAAATCTGACCCGATGTATACCAGAACCCGAACATTAATTAGATTGGGTCAGATTTGAGTCTTACATTTAGACCCAATTCAGAATCAGTTCTGATAAGACCCAACCCGGTTACATACACATGGTTGAAACTAATTGTACCTTTAGATGGTATGTTGTGACAGATATTTGCTGTAAAGTCACCATGGGAGATGGTTGATGAACATGGCTGCCACGAAATTGAGAACCACGTAGTGGGATATCACGAGAGATGTTAAGGGATTGGATTTAGACAATACTGAGCCTGTCCTAATTGGGTTTGGAGTGGGATGGGATTAGCTAAAATTTAATCCAGATCCAACTAACTTAAAATCCGACATTTATGTGTATTCATATTCATATTCATATTCATATTCATATTCATATTCATATTCATATTTAGTCGGATTCAGATGCAAAACTCAATACTGAATATGGAGATGATTGCTAATCAAATTTTGGCTACCGAATGCAACTAATCAGATTCAGATTCGATTAGGATGTGGGATAATATCCAATCCATTAGCATCCCCATTTATTATCTACGTGTTTCCCTTGTGGTCTAACGTCTCACCGTAGAGAAGGCAATTTTTTTTTTTGCATCTTCATCTTCAGTGGGATCTTCCAACCTTTCTGTCCCAAGAACCATCTATTTCAATATGAACATGCTTCATGACCAAAGAGGGATCCTTCTTTATCGGTAGGAGCAGCTAGGGCATGTCACCTTGTGTTGAGACGCTGCAGGTTCAAATCCCAATAGTATAGTTGTATAACTGATAGGAGTCTGCCTAACCTCAGCTTGCCTTTAAAAAAATCAGCATGCTTTTGTTGGTGCAATGAAAAAAGCCCGAACACTACAAGAAAAATGCGTATTGGTGACGGATGTTATTTGTCGCTAAATACGTTAGTGACGGATAGCGTTCGTCGCATAACCCTAGTCGTTAAACTGCGGGAGAATTTATCTGTCGTCAATCCATCGTTAATTAGTGATGGATCATGTCCATTGCTAATTAGAGACTGATTTGGTTATGCGACAGAATTTAATCCGTTGCTACCATTTAACGAGAGACACGTATCTGTCGCTAATGTTCGTCGCCCATTTGGCGACGACCATTCACGACAATTTCAATTCTGTTGCAAACCGATGACTGCTTTCAAATGGCGACGGATATTATCCGTCGCTAATTTTTAATAAAAAATTAACATTTTTTTTTTAAATATTTTGAAACTCGAGAAAAATTCTCGTTATACAATTCATATAACCTGCTTATAAAAAAATACACATAAAAATACATATACAGGTGAAACAAATTTAACACAAGTTCTAAGTTAAGCAAACTTTAACAACCAAATACAGTCATTGCCAAGTTATAATTAGTTACAAGTTTGTCAAACAAATTAAACAAACAAATCTAATCCTCACCAAGATTTTGGGCATCATCCTCTTCATTTTCTCGATATGTTCCTCCCTCCATGCCTCTATCAGCTCCTCTACGATGATCATCTCCAGCATCATATAAAAGAAAACCAAAATGTTAGTATTTATAAACAAAATATAATGAAATAAATTATATGCAATGCACCTAATCTAATGCAACAAAGTAAATGGCTGAATGACACATAGACTAGCAATAAACTGAAGGACATTAACAGAATTCAAATATGTGTTCTAAGGCTGGAAAAAAATTATAGTGATTCAATCATGCATATATGTGTTCTAAGGTTGTCAAAGAATGTCATAGTGATTCACGCATGCATATATGGTTTATAATGTTGTCAAATAAATATGTTATGTATCACAATCATGCATATATGTGTTACAAGACTGTCAAAAAACTTCCATAGTGATGAAATCATGCTTATTTGTGTTCTAATGCTGCCAAAAAACTTTCATAGTGATTCAATCATGCTCATATGTGTTCTAAATCAGTAAAAAAACTTGCATATTGATTTAATCATGGATAAATGTGTTATAAGGAAAAAATTATAGTAATTCAATCATGCATATGTGTGTTTTAAGGCAGTAAAACAATTTCATAGTGATGAAAGCATACTTGTATGTGTTATAAGGTTGTAAAAAAACTTTCATAGTGATTCAATCATGCATATATGTGTTCTAAGGTATTCAAAAAACTTGCATATTGATTCAATCATGCATATATGTGTTCTAAGGTTGTCAAACAACTTTCATATTGATTCAATCATGCATATATGTGTTATAAGGTGGTCAAAAAATGTCATAGTGATTCAATCATGCTCATATGTGTTCTAAGGCAGTAAAAAAACTTTATATGTGATTCAATCAGGCATATCATGTTCTAAAGCAGTCAAAAAATTATATAGTAATTCAATCATGCTCATATGTTTTCTAAGACAGTCAAAAAACTTTATATGTGATTCAATCATGTGTATCATGCTCTAAGGCAGTCAAAAAAATTATAGTGATTTGATCATGCATATATGTGTTATAAGGCATTAAAAAAAATCATAGTGAGGCAATCATGCATATATGTATTCAATCATGCATATACTAGCTTGAAATCTAACGACATGAAATAAATGACATGAATCTTTATGCCTAACATGCACCGGAGCTCATGTTGAATGTAGAGAAAGTTTCCCTGTCTTGAAAAAGTTGCATAACTCATTACGGACAATGTTGGGAATGACTTCATTTAAAAAGTACTGTATTTTATCCTCAAGACGCTGACAGACACCATCTCAAGACATTGTAGGGTCAATCGGACATTGGGAGTTGATATTGACGAGAGAACTCTGAGAGCCACAGCTGCAGGAGGCAACGACTGTTGTGGTGTTCATGTTACTCCCAAACTCGAACACACGACCCTTTTTGGGTTCACCAGTAGTAGTCACCCATTATGCAGGATCAAAAGGTGGATGCTGAGTGGAGTCATCGTCATATCATTGTACCATTTGTTGCTCGTATGACTCCTATAAATTAATAATTATAGTATGAATTAATAATTAATAATTATAATGTTTATGATAACATAATTCATAGTAACTTATACATTATAATGTTTATTAATACAATAAATACATACCGATGTCGCTCTCACCTTCTCTAATACAAATTTTTTTTTGCTCTTACGTTTATGTGTTTCAACGAACAAATCCTTATACGGCACAATGTCTCCTTTTTCTGCTTCCTGCAATGTTAAATTATAAAAAAAAATGATTAATAAGTATGCAGAAATACTTACAAATTTGATAATATATATATATATATATATATATATATATATATATATATATATTGATGAGTTACCATTTTCTTCCGGTGGCTCCCAAAAGTCCTAGATTCATTTGTGTGTAAATGGGCATCGGGCATCTTCGCTCGGTTTTGTGCAGCATTTGTTGAGCGGTTTCGAAATTCATTGCTCCCCCACTTGTCGCGCATGCCCTCTCAATAATCTCTCCTGATAGTAAAAGGCTCATGGCCCTTCCACTGCAGTGGATCATCTATCCCACAAGTTGTTTTTTTGTTGCAGTCTTTATATTGTGCAACATATCGGCAAATCAATTGACAACCACCTTCTGTCACACTACCCTCACGTATTTCTCCTCGTTTGCAATCGTGAAGTGATGAAAAGCCTACAAATACTTTCAGAAAGTTAGCACACATAAATATAAAACACTTCTTGTTATGATAAACGATTTCATATCATGAATGAAGACATTAATCTGTTCAACACCTCTCTCAGGTACTCTTTCTATTGCGCTATCGGTCTTGAAAGATGATGCAATAATGACTTCATAATTTTTCGTATTACTTCTTGCTGCTCAAACCTCGCACTGCACATGAATTGATACACATTAACAATCGATTGTCGATATACACTTTTTATAAGTTAAGTATTGGACAAGTGACAATGAAATACTTACGGTCGACTATCGATATACACTATTTGAATTACTCATCGTGTGTTATACTGAGAAGACACTGCATCCGGTGTAGGTGGGTCATGTGTAGGCGAAACAGCACCTACAGAACAATAAGTTAGAAATTTACACAATGCACATTTAAACTAATCAAGTATACAATTATTTAAATGATATACCTATCGAAGTAGCCCGTGAAGATAAAGGCTCAGACTGGCTACCACTAGGTGCTCGACGACTGTGACCTCCATGAACCATATTCTAACAAATAAAAAATGCCATGCAATACATTTGAACATTGCAATACCTTCAAATCATTGCAATACATTTCAATACATTCAAATCATTCACATCAGATATGACATCGTTTGTTAATCTTGGATAACTTATCCTTAACTTTCAATATAATTGGATCGGTTACACAACTCTATATCTGCATGGATACATATTCTAATTGAAAAAAACTTTATGCAAGACATTCACATCAAATAGCGGTATGTATTATAAGATGTATTTCACTAGCTCGATAATACTTCCTCATCACTTGTTTGACTTTCATATTCTTCTCCTTCCTCCTTCTCTTCGTCATCTTCTTCTTCTTTATTGAGCCTACATCCACTTGGTATATCATTTGGATCACATTCTTCCATGCATGTGCCATCGGACAATTAAGATATGACATGCATACCATGTGCGACATCGTGACCATAAAAGAAGTCATACATATAATCTGATTTATAGTAATCACCCTCTTCAGCAATCTTGTCTTCATGTAACTGATCATACTCGGGGTATAGTTTAGACTTCACCTTACAAACTGCCCACTATTCATTTCTATCTGACTTCCTTATACTCGGATATAAAGTATTGTAAACTTGTTGAGCTTGCGAGGCTAATATGAATGGTTCATATGTTCCAAATCGTGATTTATGATTCACCTCCATAATGCTTGAGGCTTTGTTAACTCTTGTTGTTGTGAGATCAAACCAATGACACTTGAATAAAGTTACACTATTATTTGTGCCTAAATAAGTCAACTCCATTATTTCTTCTATAACACCGTAGTAGTCATGTTCATTTTCAATGTAGCTGCTACCCTTGACGCACATGCCACTATTCATTGTTGACTTGTTGACACCGTAATCTTTTATATGGAATCAATAACCATTTATGTTGTAGTTGTTATAACATTGTATAACTTTGGTCAGAGCATTTTGTAAATTACACATTTCTTAATCTTTAACATCACCAAGGCGGACCTACAAGCATAAACATTGACTGTGATCACGACCAATTAAGTATCTTATTGTTCTTTACACAAAAAGAATGTATATTATCATCCTTACCAACTCTTTCAACCATGTCACAAACCTATTTTCGCGTTCTTTTTGTACTTCTGCATCAGTGAGATGTGGAAGTTTTTTTCGCAACTCCAGATCAAATCGTTTACACTTAACAAATACTTATATTACCGAACCATGTACGCATGTATAGAACTTAGTGTTACATATTAAGTATACTTACTCGATGTATGGGTCAATTGTTGAGCAATTAAAAATTATATAGATTTGTATTGCATCTTGCTCTCGATCTTCCAAGAGTCTTGACCGACAACTGCCAAATACATGCCCAAATGGTTGAAATATCGACAATTTATTAGTTACAGTAGATTGTTCTTCATCATCATTACGAAGTGGGCATGTGTAACATGTTGGAATGTGAGGTTCAAAGTACATATATGAGAAATTTGAAATTTCTTCTAAAGTGTATGCCTCACAAATAGAGCTTTCTACTCTTGCTTTATTCCGAACCTTTCTTTTGAGGTCAAACATGCATCTGTCAACAATATACATCTCAGATTAAAATAAATTTCTCAATAGGATTGAAAATAAAAATATAATATATATGTATATACCTTTCAAATGGGTACATCCACCGATATTGCACAGGACCACCAATCCTTAGTTCATATGGCAAATGTATGATCACATGTTCCATAACATCAAAAAATGTTGGTGGAAAAAGCTTCTTTAGCTGACATAGTAGTGACAACAGAATCTTCAAAATTCTTTACCTCAGATACTACGACTTCTGATGCGCACAATGTTCTAAAAAATCTATTCAACTCAAACAATACCCCCCATATAGGTTTGTTTAACATATCATGGAATGCTAGGGGTATTAACCATTGCATAATGACAAGACAATCATGGCTTTTCAACCCATATAACTATCCCTCGTCTATCTTCACAGCCCGAACAATGTTAGAGATGTATCAATCTGAAAATCTCAACTGTCTCAACCATTGACATACCTGCTTTACTTGATCTGGCCCAAGCACGTACCTTGCTTTTGGTTTCATTACTTTTCCATTATACTCTTTCAGTTCCAATTCTGGTCTTTTACATATTACTTTTAAATTCATATGGGCCTTCAGATTATCTTTCATTTTCTCTTTCACATTTATTACCATATTGAACACATTATCAAACACATTTTTCTCCACATTCATGACATCTAAATTATGTCATATCAATAAGGTCGAAAAATACGATAGTTCCCAAAATATAGATTTCTTTGTCCAATTGTGATCCTTCTCAAATCCAAGAAAGGGCATCGGCCTACGGGCATCTGTCAGTCCACATGAAAAGTATCACAATCTTCTTAAAATCTATATGCCAGACAACCTTGTGGGTGGACCTTCCATTTCAGTTATACATGCTCGAAACACATTCCTTTGTCGTCAAAACGGATGGTTGCTGGGTAAAAATTGAATGTGATAATCAAACCAGCACGGTTTTCTTTCATGCGTCAATATAAAAGATTTTGTATCCTCCATGCAGTACGGACATGCAAACCTACCATGTGTACTCCAACTAGATAACATACCATATGCAGGAAAGTCACTGATTGTCCATAGAACAACAACCTTCATATTGAAGTTTTATTTTTTGTGGGCATCGTACGTGAGAACACTGTCATCCTACAATATTTTCAGTTCATCAATCAATGACCTTAAATATACATCAAGATTTTGGCTCGAAAAAGTTGGATCAGAGATCAATAGACACAAGAAAAGATTTTGACACTTCATACACAAACTTGAAGGAAGGTTGTATGGGGTGACAAATACCGACCAACATAAGTATGGGGTTGATCTACCCTCAAATGGATTAAATCCATATGTACATAAACCTAGTCTAACATTTCTCACTTTCATTATGAAGTTCTGATGAGTATGGTCAAAGTGCCTCAAAGCTTCCGCATCAACAGGATGTGTGATCTTGTCTTCATCATGATGAACTTTATTTGCATGCCAAATCATTTGTTTAGCTGTCCTCGAAGACATATACAGTCGTTACAATTTAGGTGTGAGAGGGAAGTAGCGGAGTGACATGTATGACACTTCTTTTGACCTTGTGCTATCATTTCTCCTTGTCTTTAGCTTGAACCGAGGATGTCCACATGATGGACATGATCTGCTATTTTCTTGATCTTTGAAATACAACATGCAGTGATTTGGACAAGCATCTATCTTTTGATACCCCATACCTAGAGCATTGACCATAACCTTCGCACAATAGACTCAAATTATACTCTGACTTCAAATTCAATAGTTGAAAGACTGCAGACAAGATAATGTGACTCTCATAACCATTCTACAGTGGCTCATCAGCATCTCTAAGTAAGTCATAAAATCTACTAGCTGCATCATTTGTTGCTTTTTCTCTACCCCAGTTGGTGCATCATTATGTCTTATAGCATAACCCATTTCTGGTCCTGCGACATCAAATATCAAATCCACATATGGATTATCGTACACCACATCTACCCGTGCGTCAAAATTATTTCAAAATTCTTCACCATGAAGCGTCTAATTCTGATAACCACTAACAAAACCCTTATTGTATAGGTGATGTCTAACGCCATGAGGTTCAACAAATCAATTATTCTTACACATCGTGCAGGGGTATCTGATCCGACCAGTGGGATCCACTGTACTGACACTTGTCGTTGCGAATTCAATAAAACTGTCAACACCATCCATATATTCATGCGACACCTCATTATCAATTATCCTACGGTACATCCATTCACGGTTTGCAGCTATTTTGTCCTATAATGTTACAGATATTATCATCACCAGTTAAAAGAGAATCTTAATAATGCTATGATGAAACAAATATCTAATTTATCTATTAATTCTTGTTTGGTGATTGTTTGTGAGTAATTTTTTGTTTAAATTAATGCGTAGATTTTTGTGTGTAACACCATCACATCATATGTATACACAATCACGAGGATATTTAGAAATATAAAATCATATTACATAAAATGATACATTTATTTGAACAAAAAAATCATAATACAATTTCACATGGAAGGCATAATCAAATAGAAAATAACTTCATACAAGCATAGATACACACACATCAAACATTACAATACATTCAAATCATTTATATCAAAACAATATCAAACATGTACCTACAACAAACACACTCTAATATCCCGCTAACTACTACCATGCCTAGCATGAAATTCGCACTCCAAAAATAAGAACACTTCTATACTCATACATTAAAATCATGCTCAGCATGATCTACAAACTCCATCAAAGAAGTCCTAGATATCCACAAGTGTGTGTTTACAGAAAAGTGTTGCATCCAATAAATTAAATAACATGTTATGCACTTGCATCACTTACTCACCACGGGTATTTACCCGACTTGAATTGCTTTTGCCTTTGCATTTTTTTTCTTATTTCTTTTTGCATTGCATTTTTAGCCACATGCGATGCTTAGCACTAAGCATCATGCAATTAGCTCAACAACATACCTGCGAAGCACATATATACAAAACAATACAAGGAGGAGGCTTGACCCCTTTCTAGCTAAAAAACAAAAAGGGAGGGGGCTCGGCCCCTCCCTCTCATTCCGTAAGACAGGGAGATAGGGAGGGGGCTCGACCCCTCCATGGCAGAAAAAGAAAAAGGAGAGGAAGTCGAGCCCCTCCCGGGCATCCTATAGGACAGGGAGGAGGCTCGGCCCCTCCCTGGCGAAAAAAAAGCAAGAAAAAAAGGGAAGGGGATCGAGCCCCTTTCGCGACTCCCGTAAGACAGGGAGGGGGATCAGTCCCTCCCTAGCAAAAAAAAAAGGGAGGGGGGCGAGCCCCTTATGCGACTCTCATAAGACAGAGAGGGGGCTCGGCCCCTCTCTGGCAAAAAAAGCATAGGAAGGGGGCTGAGCCCCTACCTCGCATCCCGTAAGACAGGGAGACAGGGAGGCTCGACCCCTCCCTGGCAAAATAGGTAATGGCCATCCTGAGCGTCGGTGAAGGGGGAGGTTGGCAGAGAGAAACAGAGGAGTCAGGGGTTACCTGAGAGAAGGGCGTCAGTGAAGGGGGAGGTCGACAGAAAGCGGGGGGGAGGTCGGCGAAGGGCGAGCGTCGGGCGACGAGGGAGCGACGAGCAACAGAGACGAAACCTAAAAGAGAAAGAAAGGGGTTCAAATTAAGGATTTATGAAGAAATTAGCGACGGATTCATGACGAACAAATTTTGTTGCTAGGTCATCGCTACTTGAAGATGGGGCAACGACGGAAAAGTTCTGCCATTGATCCGTCGCTAAGTTGCCATGAATATTGAGACGAAATAAATTCCATCGCTAATCTGTCGCTAATTCGCGACAGAATGTTTTTCGTTGCGAATTTCGCAAATAAGCAAAATGTTAGCGATGAATATCTTTGTCTCGCTAATCCGTCGCTAATTTACGATGGAGTTTTTCTGTCATAAATTTTTGTCGCTAATTAGTGTTTTTCTTGTAGTGGAAGGCACAAAATGTGGGTTACTTGGTATCGTGGATGGCATGAAAAAAGAAGCATAATCATCCTTTTTCTTTTGAGGTCATTTTTTATGTGGTTGCGCTGCATGCTTAGCAAGCAACACCATTACTGCTGACCATTTATCTCAATAAATTTTTGAGATGGATGTTTTGAGGTAGAAACCACACCCATCTCAAAACATGCCAAGATGGATGGCTATCACGCAGGTTGCTGCATGCATATAATGTAAATACTTTTTTGTTTAATTTGTGTGGTTCTTGAATGAGAGAGAGAGAGAGAGAGTTGTTTTCAAATAAGAAAAGTGCTCATGCAATGATCGTAGGACCCACAATTTTTTTTTAATTATTAATGAAAATTCTTGACGAGTGAGAAAAGTTTGGTTTTTGGTTTGTTTGACCTATGTGAGTGATTAGGTATTTCATTTCAATTGATTTGGCTTATGTTCAGTACAATTAAAATTTATGGGTCAACTAACAAATAAATTATAAATAATTAATTTAATTATCTAATAAATCGAATTGTTGATTGTATGATCGCATTAAACAGGTTAAGATGGCTAAGCATTTTGTTAGAACATAGTTAGATATGCAATTTAATCAAATAATATATATATATATATACATGAAAAATTTATGTATCAATTATTTTAAACTTTATTGGGTTGGCTTGAACCCAATTAGATTATATCCAATTGGGCATCCAATGTAAAGTGGTGTAGGAGTTTCAATATATATATATATATATATATATATATATATATATATATATATATATATATATATATATATTGTACCACACATTTGCACTTAGATGCATGTGATTAATGACACAAATATGTTGCATTTCATGCATCATCATGTATACATCTTGATACATATTAATTATAGTATATACACATAGAAATTTTCAAAAAAATACGTATATGCATATCTGCAATACATACATGGATTCGAGGATGCGGGTTCCAAATGTGGAACCACCCAAGGGTCCTAGACATCCTACCTACAAGGGGCAGGTTAGTTTTACTTTAAAAAATAATAATAATAATATGTTTCGTTTGGTTGCTGGCCCGGATTAGACTATACCTGAACTGAGTTTGGTTCAGGTTAGATCTGAACCAGGCTGGTACAAATCAGACCTTCAGGTCAGGTCTAAACCGCTGGCCATTTCAAGACTAGACTTGAACTCGACTTTGGTTCAGATTGATCAGCTTTGAACCAGGCGTGGTTCAGACCAGATCTAGACTCAGGTGAATCTATATTTGATATGAACGAGCAAGTCAGTTTGTACATGCTGTTAACAAAAAAAGGAACGTTAGAAAAGAAAAAGAATGTGTATACATACACCCACAGCTTAAAGTTATGTATATATGTAAAAACTTTAGAAAAATTTATATCCATGTATGCAGTTTGGAACACACACATATAAAATGTATTCCTTAGGTCGCTCTTTCATTAGGTCTCATTAGGCCCATTTAAAAATCATAGTTTTAAGTAATTTTTCTCATGTCTAACATCATAGATGTGATTTATAGGTTTTTTTTAGTGGGAACCAACTTTTGGATCGTCAAAATCTAACCTGTATACAGGTTTTTCAGTGATCCAAAATCAATGGCTATGATGGTACCCATTTTTTTAGGCTGGTAACAATTTACTTTGATAAAGAAACACGATCCAATATTTGATTTTCACTAAATCGAGCATGTTGAACACAAATAAAGGGTTCAGATCTATCATAAATACTTAAAACTTATGAGGCAGAACAAAAGATGGGGCCTAATATGTTAAGTTTATATATATATATATATATATATATATATATATATATATATATATATATATATATATAATAAATGCATGTAATGAGCTAATGTATGCATGATTAAATAAACAATGGCTAATGTATGATGCAAATGTATGACTAAAAGTATTATATGATGTAAATGCATCTAATAAACTAATGTATGAAGTACATGCATGACTAAATAAATAATAGGTAAGTTGCAAATGCATGTCTAATATAATGTGAATGCATGAAATGAGCTAATGTATGATGCAAATGCATGACTAGGTATGTCATATGATTTAAATGCATGCAATGAACTAATGAATAGTGCAAATGCATGACTAAGTACTCAAGACAACGTAAATGTACGTGCCGATATGATGTATGATGTAATTGCATGCAATGAAATATTTTCTGACCTAAATGCATTTTGGCAATGATATTGAATGTGAAGCATATTATTTTTTAGGTTCTATATATGCTTGAACCATGCTTGCACTATGATTTTCTTATATTTGAGTGTATGGTTCAAAGAACCTTCACACTGTCAATAAACACACTTATAAGGATGTTTATATGATTACATGTGATATTGTTATGCATGTGAGTCATGTCATCCATCTTATAGCTCAAGTATGAGCTGGAGCTGGTTGAGAACTCATGAGGTGCGCAAGAGCGTACTACACTATATGTATATATTCATACCTTAAATGATTGTACTTGCCTTCATCGGTGAATTGCTCATATAGGCTAAAGGTGCCAGAGCAATGTAAATGAGTTGTGTACATAATAACATCATATTACAACAATTGACCTAAGAGGGTACTTGGGCTACTGAATCTTGTTTGCCTCATCGATCGAGGTATATGAAATGTTAAATGCATTAATTAAGAAAAATCATGTAACCCATTTACACTTTGATCTACCTTAGAGAAGATAGATAATACAATCTCGAGTGATACAAACACATGTAGATTCATCTACATGGCGTACTCAACATTTTTATTGGAGTAATGGCGTTTCTTTGATTTTCGGTTACTTAAAATTAGGGAGGCCAAGGTTATCCATGTGTCTTAGGTAATACACCCTTACTACTACAAATAGTCCTAGATTGCAATTATTACTAAACGTCTAGTCTTTGCGGGATTCTCTTGGCCATGGGTCACCCACTTTAGATATCTGGTTTGTTAGGTACTTCAAAAAAAGAATTCATATAACATAATAAACACCTGTCATGACCTCATCAAATACAATGATTATACCCAAGTACTTAAAGATTCTAAGAAAGAATAACAAAATATGCATTGACTTATGAAATATTACTTATGCTTTATTGTTGAGATACATAATTGTTATCTGCACTAATGATGTGATGCATGTTGCTATTTACATTAGTGTTGAGTTTCATCCTTGCTATTTATTTTTGCTATATCATGATATGATAAATTATTGAACTGTGATAAACATTATAGCATATGCAATATTTCTATTATTGATTTAAGCTTACTTGCTCGAAAGAGTTTGCCCCCATTTTATGGAGATACAGGTAATGAATGAATGGTTGTGCGATGTAATGGCGAGGCCAGAGACTATATATATATATATATATATATATATATATATATATATATATATATATATATATATATATATATATATCGATACTCAAATTTTTGTATCTCAATTAAATTGAAATATTTTGTGATTCTGTTGTACGAACATGGTCCAATGGTTTTAGATAATTTAATCTTTGATAAAATAATATTATATATTTACTTTTATTCTTATAGAGTTAGATTTATGATGTTATTGTTATTAGTTTTTTCAACCTGCCCAAGGTTGTCTCATTTGAAAACCACTCTATTTTCACATCGTATCGATCCTCTCATTCGAGTTGTTTTGAATTTAAAAAAAAAATATTGTAAATTTTTGCTTATATAAAATTGAAGATTATGGTGTGTAATAATGAGAATGTGGGATAGGTTGTGAGTTTCATTGTTGTAGATGAGAGGACCAAGGTAAGTTGAAGGTTCATTATGGTAAACAACACAAGTTTTTTTTTTTTCAACAAAGAAAATTGAGGTTAGGCAGACCCTACCAGTTATACAACTATACCATTAGGATTCAAACTTGCAACATCTCAACAAAAGGTGACGTGCACTAATTGCTCCTGCCGACACGCAGAGCCTCATTGGTAAACGGCCAAAGAAGTTAGTTACATCGAATTTTAAAAGTTGGAAACTGAAAAAGGGGAAAAAATAATGGCAAAAGGGGACGAGAGGAGCGATTGAAGAGCCTTGTGACGATGTCTCAAAACTAAACAGACTCGAGGATGCATCATTGCCGGTTTGACTTTCGAGTTTTATTTTATATCTTTGGAAAATAGGACACAAGGACACAACTATTTTCAATGATTAGTTAATAAAAACTATTCTTGATATTTTAATATTAACAAATACATTATTATTAAGTAAAACATTAAAAGTATTAAAATAATAGGCAAAACATTAAAAGTATTTAAATAATATTACATAATAGTCGTACGTGTCAGTGTTCACGTATCACCAATAACACAATGTCAAAATGAGGTGTCCTTATAGGGAAAAGTTTTTTTTAAAGGCAAGTTTGGGGGGTTAGGCAGACCCCTACCAGTTATACAACTATACCATTGGGATTGAACTTGCAACGTTGAAGTGCACTATCTGCTCTTACCGGACAAGCGGAGCCTCCATTGGCTCGGGGGTAGGTTATATGTTCCCCCCCTAACATGTACTGTAGCTACGGTGCATGTTCAAAGTCTTGATTGAGCGTGGCGTGGTGCTCAGTCGAGTGTACGGAACCCATACACCGCCATACACTACACTCCCTGTGGAACTGAACACACAACACCCACTCCATTGGTCCTATGGAAAAGAGTTGTTAAGGGTAGTACCTGACGTTTTCTCTTAATTATGAGTGCAAAATAAAGATTTGGTGTAAAAATATGAATGATCATTTAAGATTTTGAATGATCATTTAAGATTTTGGTAGTCACCCATTGGACTCCCACCGAGTGTGCGGGTGCCTTTTAACTGGTGGGTTCTGGAAGGGCTTGAGTTTAGGGGACCGTATTCGGGGTTTACCTCGTAGGGGTGGGCCCATTAAGTGACCTGTTTATCGGTGAGGTTTTGTTTGTGGTCATAAAAAAAATAAAAAAATAAAATAAAAAACCAGTATAGATTTGAAATTATCAATTTTTCTAGGTATGAATTTGAATTATTAAAAAACCCTTTTCTTTTTCAAGCGTGATTCGGTTCAGTTCTTCCCTCCACGAGCACCCGGACGAGGGACGACCCCCTCGTTTCGGAAATGCAGTGGCAGAAAAGGCGCGAATCCGCGATTCACGGGGAAGCCGGGAAACCCGAAGCTCCCTGAACCCAAAAGACGCGATCGGGGGCTCGATCAGGGTTTTCCCATCCGGAGGAGGAGAAGGGGGGAATCGATGGCGCTTCCCCGTTTCCTCTGCGTTTCCTTTCTTCTTCTTGTTCATTCTTTCCTCGCGCTTTCCGGCTCCACCGACGCCGCCCCCAAGCCTCCCGTCTGCCGCAACGACTTCCAAATGGTACGATGATTTTAGGGCTGGAGGAAGTTATTTAGCATCACATGAAACCATCTCTTTCATTAAATCTCATTCCATCCATGGATGGTCTCTCTCTGAAAATCCTTGTGGTTTAAGGGCTTGACTTTACGCACTTCAATTGCAAATCGGTTCCACTCATCCCCTGTGTTATCCCTATCATACCCCTCCTTGGGATTTCAAGCTTTTTTTTTATAGATGGATTCACCATAGTCGATTTAATAAGAATCGACCCTTGGAATCGTATTTTTTCAACGAAAAAATGTCATTCTTTAAATAGCAAAATGTCCTGTTTTGTCAACTGTTGATTTTTGAAAAACCAAAAAATCCTACATACAAGTCAGATTTCAGCTATTTAACTGTCGATATTCACTAACTGAATGATACAGATCACATATGTGGAGTCCGATTTGATAAAAAAAACTTGCATCATGAAATCTCAAGGAGGGGTATGAAGATGGGGGATGACATAGGGGACGAGTGGAACTGAACTCCTTCAATTATGCTGAGGCCTTCTGATGTATTGATTAGACACCTATCATTTGGTATCAGAGCAACCTCTATGTCTTTGGTTCTAATCTTAAAAAAGACAACTTAAAGAAAAGGGCTATCTAGATCAGACTGAGATCGGCCAAAAGATGGAACCGACTGTCGGGAGTTTAAGGCTAGAGTGAGAGCTGTCTGTCGAAAACGTCAGCTATAGAGCGTGGTGGTTTGTTTGGATTCAAGTGGTTCAAGGGCTTGGCTTTATGTATCTTAATCACCGTGTATTGGTTAGACACCTAATAGTCTCATGCCAAAAATTATATCTATCTTTTGAACATTTAGTTCTAATCGCCAGAAATTCTTCTATTCACATATATGCCTTCCTCTGAGATTCTTGCATGTTCTTTTCTTGAATAGATAAGAAGATTCCCATGAGAAACAATTGATCTTTTATGTCTCTGTTCCAGAATATATTTATAGAACATATATTTTTCTGTAATTATCTTTGTTGCTCCATATCTTGTTAATGTTCTTTTGTTAAGGATTTATGTTTTCTAATTGTTACTAGTGTCATGCTTTGAATAATCTGCTAACTGATACAAGAACTGCAAAGTAGGGCTTGGAAACAGGACGACTGTGTAGCTTGGTTCGAAATTGGGCCCGGCAAGCTGAAGCTCAGCTCATCTTGGCTTACATAGACTCATTATATATGAGAGAGAGAGAGAGAGGGATAGAGTATCTGCCAACAGGGTTGGCAGCCAACCCTGGCCAATGACCCAGGGTCGTCCATCCGTGATGATGGACGGCGCGGATGCACCCTGTGCGTGCAGAAAGGCCCTTTAGCGGCGGTCACGACTGCTGCTGAAGACCAAAATACATATTGACGTGTGAGCATCGTCCATAGTGCATGCACATTGGCACCTATTCTCTCTCTCTCTCTCTATATATATATATATATTAGGAAAAGTGACTCCACTTTTCTGGCTTACCACCAGTGAATGGGTGTTTTCAGTTCGTTTTTCGCAAATCTGACCTTGCAAATGTGTTCGGTATGGTTGATTTGTTAGGAAACAACACTTGGATCATGTTTTTTCAATAAAAAACTTGACTTTTAAAGCCTTGAATATTTATGAAAAACTTATTACTGTCGATTTTTAAACCATATAAAAGCCTATCTGCGCATTGGAATCAGACGATCCAAGAGTTGATTCCTATAAAATTAAGCTTGTAGCGCACATTTGTACAGTCAGATTTAGAAAAAACATGGAAAACCCCTTCAAAAGACCAATAGGTTGAAAAAGTGGTAGGTAGCTACCACCTACTCTTTCTCTCTCTCTCTCTATATATATATGTTTTATACATGTATTGTATATATTCTATAATATTTATTATCAAAATTTGAAAAACACTTAAACAACAAATTTTTTTGGAAAAATAAGGCAGCTCACGATCGGCTTGTAACAAGCTGAGACTTGGCTCAGTTCATGAGCCCCAGCAGGGATTTAATGAACCAAGCTCGAACAATCCGAGTTTGGATCCTTTGACTTGTTTACCAGCTCTAACTGCAGGAATTAAAATCTGTCGTGACTGGAGGATGTATTATTCCTTTCAGGTTAAGGTAAAGAACTGGGTGAATAGTGAGGAAGACAAAGAAATTGTTGGACTTAGCGCTAGTTTTGGTTCTACCTTGCCAAGTCTTGAGGAAGCGGCTTCAAAAATGAATGCTGTTTTGGCAAAGCCACTAAATTGCTGCAGCAATTCCTCCTCAAAGGTCAGTGTCTCTTTTATTTCAGTGGGTCTTTCCTTCCCTTCTTATACATGTCATTGCTATAGTACTTGTTCGCTATTTTTTACATATTTTCTGCAAGGCATGTAACTCTATTTTAAAGACAGTGCTTTTTGATTGGTTATGGTTCACATATGGTGGTGGCCTATTTAATTGGCCATTCGAAATCAGACTCTAGCTTCTAGCTTCTTTGTTTCTTGGAAATTACTGTGTATGGGATTTGCATGGACAGATAATGTATGACATTTGATGACGTGCTTTTAGACTGTAGTATTACTAAAAATTAAGCAGTGGATCAACTAAAAGAGAAGTATCTCATTCAAAGCAAGGACTTATTCTCAATGCTTTCAAATTCAAATGTATGGCATGAAGGTATTATTTTAAACATATATAGAAATATTATAGTAGGTTTCTTTGGCCCTTTGTCATTATTTGAAGCCTACACCAGCTGTCTCAGTACTGAATAGTATAACACGTTGTGTTAGTTTAAATTTCATATGGAAGCCTTAATCATTGTATACAATGGAGTCAGATTTGAGTGAACATTTGAGTTTCACTCAATCACAATCAGGTGCAGGTTCAATCAAGGAATGAAGGGGCTTGACCTCAACTTGAACCCGAGCCTGGACTCTATTAAGAAGTATGTTGGTTGAGTTGGATATGCATCATTACCCTAATCTGAGCCAAACAATCCTGTTGATGGCCTTGGGGGATTTAAGGTGGGACGGAGTAGGAGTCCTTGCTTGTTAATTGTGATGAATGGAACTATCCTTAACCCTGTCGACAGGCTTTCTCTTGCAAGGGCTTGGAGTAGATTCTGACCTTCACAAGGTTGTTGAACCCAAAACCATGCATGTGTGCACATACAAAGACACACATACTCTCTCTCTCTCTCTCATGTCACGTGTCACGTCTCCAACCAATTATTAGTGGCATGACTTTGATATTTAAAGAAATGTAGGCGTGGTGCAATGTATCGCCATTAATTCTAGTGAAATTAACAGTGCACTTTTTTGACACGTGTTCATTTAGATAATATAATTATAACACTAAATCTAGGGTTAAATGAGAGCAGGATTCATGGAGTCGCACTTCGTAATGAAGATTGTTTGGGGTTTAAGTATACTGCTGTATCTAATTTAGTGCATGTTTTATTATCTATGCGTGTGTGTATGTAGACATGTGCATGGAATTGTAGTTATGATTTTCTATCTACTCATTTTTTAAATACATGTTTACATGGTGTATGTTAATAGTGCTAACATCACAATCTACAACTTCTATCAGATGCTTACCTGTATGCTTCACATGGTGCTTTGGAGGCTCCTAATTGTCTACTTCCACCAAAAACTCATAAAAGCCTTTCTGTAAATCTTGCATCTATTTCCTACTGAGGGCCTATGATTTTATTCCACTCCATGCGAAGATTCCTGCTTGGGATAACATGCTTTAGACTGATCAGATTTGTAAATAATCTCTTGGTCTCTAAAATGTGATGGTTGCTGGTCTTATTGATGTTTTTTTCCCTTTGTAGGAAATTTGCCTAAGTTTCTGTTCATGGTTCGTTTAGTTTGCCTGTGGTATCTTTTTCTTAAATTGCAATATCTTGGAACATCACGCCTGTGGACTTATGAATTTTTTTTACTTTAGGCAATAACATGTTACTTGCATCATGTTGTATCCTATGCAGCTGTCTGGTTTGATTGCCCTGGCCAGACGTGGAGATTGTGCCTTCACAACTAAGGCCAAAGTTGCACAGGCTGAAGGTGCTGCAGGATTGCTTGTGATGAATGATATAGAAGGTAGATTTCTTGTCATTTCAAATTTGGCTTTTACTAAATTTGGTTCTCTATCATTGCATGATATCTCTAGTTGTATGGTGGTTAGCTTTTCTGATTCAAAATTTACTCTTACTAATACTAGTCTTTGACATTTGAACTTTTTATTTTTAAATTCTTGTTTCTCCTATGCTGCAGTTCTTGAACAAATGGTGTGCACTGAAAATGATACTTCCCTTGACATTACCATCCCTATTGTAATGATTCCTAAATCAGCTGGGGATGCGATCCAACATTCTTTGGTTGTTGGGCAGAAGGGTGAGTATTTGTTTTTATGTTTTCATTGAAATCGAAGCATGCAAAATTGCACATTTATTTTTCAATTCCTCAAGCTATTGAAGCGTTGCCCTACATTGGAATGTATTTGAACTTACATGCTCCTTTGTGTGTTTCAGGTAATCACCCTATTAATTTTTCTCATGAAAGCAATTCATATTTGTAGTGTGTTTTTATTTGGACTGCTACCAAACATCACTTTATTTCTGTTCCTAAAGTTTTTGGTTTCTAGAGTTGAAATTCTTTCTAAATCCATTCTCTATTTCTTTCTTTCTCCTTAATCCACACAAATGGCTCTCCTACTTGGTTTGTTGGTGTAAACCATGGTTACTAGAAGCTTTACCTATCTTAGGAAGCTCACTTCCTAGAAAGCCACTTCTGAAGCTGTCAGCTAAGCATTTCCAAAACTCAGTTTTGCTTCTATGGGAAGCATACTTCTGAGCATAATCATAGATTTCAGTTATGTTTTGAAAATATCGCTTATATCTATCTTTTTAATGGGTAAACAATATTAAAGGTAAAATATTGCAAGATTCTCAAATTCATAGTTATTGCGATATTGTCACGATATTACTTGTCACTTTTACTTTTATATTTCTCTTCTACATTTTAAATATGTTTTTTCTTCTTTCTTCTATTTTCTATATTTCATTTTTTTCTTCTATTTACATTTCTACAATAACTTTATTATCTTAACATATTTTTTCTTACTTATTTTTGTTATTTCTTATATTTTTTAGTGCTGAGATTTTCTAGAGATTTATCAATGCAACTTCTATTATTTCGAGATTTGACTTGTTGATATATAGCCAAGATCTATATTTGTGACTATGCTTCCAAGTACGTCAGATTTTCAATGTAGGAATTGAATTTTCACTAAAGAACAGACTACATAATTAATGAATTGTGATTCCTATAATAATATTTGATCTATTTTAATTAAAGAATAAATCTTAAGCAGTATATATTTTCTATAATTTCTTGAAATGTTATGAAATTCTAATAAAATTTTTTCATTCACTTATTAAGTGTTTGCTATTAACTCGTTTGCCACTTCAACCCTACTTATAGTCTCTCATTTTTTGCTTCTGCTTCCCACATTGCTTCTTGATTACACTTTCCTTTCTGGCAACCTTGGTGGAAACATGATTCTGACTGTTGCCTATGAATTTGACGTAAATTGTTAAATACCTATCCTGAAAAGAACTGACTGTTGGCCTTTAAAACTTTAAGCTGAATGCATCTGAAGTCAAATCTTTAAACTTGTGAGTGAACTTAATAGAATTATAAGGTATCAGTCCGATTGATCAAAAGCTGTTTTGGGAAGTGTTTTTTGTAGGATCTAAAGACACGGAGGGTCTTTGGTCGTGGTCATGACGCAATGTGTTGCCATTGCATTGGATTCATCAAGAATATGAAGGTCTTTATTCTCATACCTTGACCAAAGACCCTTTGTGTCATTAGATCTTGGAAAACAGAATAGTTACAAAAGAAACTCACAAAGCAATGAAGGGTCTTTGTTAGGGAGTTAACCTGAAAGCAAGTTCATAGAAAATGTAGGTATATGTAAGATTGAGGCCAAGCTGAACAAGGGAGTTGGGACAACTATCTTGCTAAGCATGGGGATGGTAGAACCATTGACCAATTTGATAGGATTACTAGTAGGGAAAGAAACATATTTTGCTAAGACATTTTTCCTTCCCGTTGCATGATCCATGACCCTTGAATTAATAATCCATTACTTATAAAGTGAATGAGAGGAGACATCGTTACTACTAATGTGATATGTGAATGGACCCTGGCCCCTCAAGAGGATGTAGACATCAATCTCCTACTCTCACTCTTAAACTCTTGTTTTCAAGTTCTAGGACCTCAATTTTGCTTTCGAGTATTTGACACCTTTTTCTTGAAGAATTCCCAAATTAAAAAGGTGGATGGCTTCACTTGTTTGAAACTTGGATCTTTCTCTAAGATCCCAACATTGTTCTTTCACATGTTGGGACCTACCACAATAAGTGCACTCTAATTTCTCTTTCTCCATACACCTCTGACATTTCCCCTTCTAGGGACCTCTCGTTCTTTTCTACTGTTTTCCCTCTTTGAGTAGACCTTCTTTGCAACCTCCTTGACTTCATGTTGTTTGAAAGTACATGGAGATCTCCGCTATACTTGGCACCATAGGTTGAAGTTGTTAAATTATGTACATAATCATATAATGTAATATATATATTTTATATATATATGGTAATACATATACATATATTAATATATATGTATATGTATCTACTTATTATATATATAAAATATATATTTCTATTTGTTTAGCCGTAGGGGTAGTTTAGTCTTTTTCCCTGTTTTACGCACATTCACTTTATGGATGTGATTGTAAATTTGTTTTTATTTTCTTTCTTTTTGTTTTTTTATTTTATTTCTTTTATGTAAAGTACCAAAAGGTACCTTGGGGGCCCACTAACATAGACGTTGGCCCCTCTCCAACGGTCACATTTGTGACCGTTGGAGGGGCTCCAACGTCTATGAGTGGAGCCCCTCCAAGGCCCTTCTTGTGTTCTCATAAATAGGGGTTCTCCCCTTTGTATTTCTTCATGCCTTTGAGTCAAAGCCCAAGTGCTCAATAAATTGATTCCATTATTTTTATGCCTTTGCGCATTTGTGGGTTATTTGTGAGTTGTGCTTTTGTGCACAAGTGTTCTAAAGTGTTCTTATTGTGCATTCGTGGTGGGTTTATTATCAAGAATATTAAGGTCTTGATCTTAGTATCTTATTGGAGATACTTTTACATGGTATCAGAGCAAGGTTGAAGGAGGAGGATCGTGCGTCCCGCCACTTGTGAAGTACCTCAAAAATCGTGCCCTCAAGTAAGTGAAGTTTTGGAGTAAATCATCTACTTCGGGCAATATTTTAGAAGCAACTTTTGTCAAGAAAAGTTTGAAAAATTTTTAAGGTACGCTTTATTTTCTATCGTCTTACCTCTCTAATGGGTGAAAAAGACTCTCACTTCTCCCTTGGGTTTAAACTTAGTGGTTCGAACTACCATGTTTGGGCCGGCAATATGGAAGCCCATATCAAGGGGAAAGGCCTTTGGGGATACGTTCAAGGTTCCATATCGGAACCCGAACCCAAACTTTCTATCATAGAGAAATGGGATATTAAGATTCTTGAAGGTGAAGATAGACAAAAGGCCCAAGAAGAATATTCAAAAAAGCATGATGAGTGGGAAATGAAGAACTTCAAAATTTTATCTTGGATTTTCTCATCCGTTGAAACCAAGATCAATGCCAACATCATTAAGTTTAAAAGGG
Organism: Nuphar pumila; assembly: GCF_984573655.1. Classification (NCBI taxonomy): domain Eukaryota; kingdom Viridiplantae; phylum Streptophyta; class Magnoliopsida; order Nymphaeales; family Nymphaeaceae; genus Nuphar; species Nuphar pumila. Next base: position 9,116,266 of record NC_143265.1, read on the forward strand.
CCTCCAAAGCTTGGTTGTACCTTGAAAAAATGTATACTTTAAGGGACTTATCTCACAAATATTATCTCCAAAAGAAAGCTTTGACCCTTCAACAAAATGATTTGTCTATTCGGGAATATTTTGTCGAACTATCATCTATTTGGGACGAGCTTGCTATGCTCGAACCAAAATGGAGTGGAGAAGCTATTGAATTAAGACACAAGCAACTAGAGGAAGATTGATTCTTCAACTTCCTAAATGGTCTTAGACCCGAATTTGAGCAAATTCGGTCCTCTCTCCTATCCGCTTTCACATCTCCCTCTATTGAAGATGTCATCACCAAGCTAAGTGGTGAGGAAACACGTATGGGGATTAGTAGAAATAACCCAAGTATCCTTGCTACACCTTCTCAAAGTGATTATGAAGTGGTTAATGCCGTGTCAAGACCCGGAAATAATTTGAAAACCTACAAACCACCCCATTTCAAAAATCAAGGGCAAGGAGGAAATGATCGATATGGCAAGAGAGACTATAGAAAATTAACTTGCCATTTTTGTAAAGAACCGGGGCATATCAAACCCCTTTGTCACAAATGGAAGAAATTTCTTGCCGCGGCTTTAGCATCCCAATCAGAGGAACGACCTTCGTCTTCAACTGAGTCTCTTTCGCTTCAACAAATTATGGATGCTCTTCAACCTATTCTCAAAGGAGGCATTTCTGGAGCCGCTATGTCATCCTCATCCTCATCCTCCCTCGGTAAGACATCTTGGCTCCTTGATTCCGGTGCTTCATTTCATATGACTCCAAGTCCTTGTTTTCTTTCTGATTATTCTAAAAATTTTCTTCCATCTTTTGTCTCAACGGCGGATGAAACACTTCTTGAAATTAAAGGAATGGGCAATTTTGAAAAACAAGACTTCTTTATCCCAAAAATTCGTCTTATACCAAAACTAAACTTAAACTTACTTTCCGTTTCTCAACTCTCGGACCATGGTTGCGATATAAAGTTTTCTTTTGATAAATGTTAAATACAGGATCGCCAGTCCGGGAAGTTGATTGGGGAAGGCTCTAGGAGAGGAGACCTCTACTATGTTGATTTTCTTAAAATTCCCAAGAATCAATTTTGTAATGTTGCTCAAAACAAAGATATTCATGTATGGCATAAGAGATTGGGTCATCCCAACATTGTTAAAATATCTTATTTGCCTTTTATTAAGCATCTTTGTAATGAAAATTTTGTTTGTAATGAATGTATTCTTGGAAAAATGAGAAGTCTTCCTTTTTCTCAAAGATCCATGTTTACAACAAGACCTTTTGAAATTGTTCACTCCGATGTATGGGGTCCGGCTCCGGTGATATCTAAGGGAGGTTTCTCATACTATGTTATCTTTGTGGACGATTTCACTAGGTTTAGTTGGATATATTTTCTTAAACATAAACATGAAGTTTTCTCAACTTTTAAAACATTTCATATGATGGTTTTAAATCAATTCAATGGAAATTTAAAAATTCTTAGAACCGATTCGGGTGGAGAATATCTTTCCAATGAATTTAAAAGTTATCTTAAAAATTATGGAATTCTCCATCAAAAGTCTTGTCCTAAAACCCCCCAACAAAATGGGTTGGCGGAACGAAAACATAGGCACATTATTGAAACAACACGAACTTTGCTCATTTCACAAAATATTCTGAAAAAACTTTTGCTGAGGCAGCCCTTACATCTGTCTATCTCATAAATAGACTTCCATCTAAAAACTTGAACAAGATTTCCCCATTTGAAAAATTATACGAAAAAGAACCTGATTACAGCAGGTTAAGGGTGTTTGGATGCAAATGTTTTGTCCTTACTGATAAAAATGACAAACTCTCTCCTAAGGCCATTCCGTGTGCCTTTCTTGGTTATTCTGAAACTCAAAAAGGCTTTCGCTGTTATGATATTAAAAGTGATAAACTTTATGTTTCCAGAAATGTAAGCTTCTTGGAAATATTAGTGGTTTCGAAAAACTCGAAACTAATAACGAGAATATTGACTATTCATTTCTGTTTGATTTATTGACTGATGATGATGATACTAGTGATGATGAATCAAATCAAAATAACTTAAGTAATAATGAAACCCATTCTGAGTCCTCAACACTTCATCAACATATCAGTGAAGAACCACATAGAGATCCCATAACCTACTCTCATAGAGATATGAATACTTTCAGAAGTGCCCTCGAAAGATATGATAATGAGTCTACACCTTCGAGTGAAGAAAACCTTCGTAGGACCGAAAGACTAAGAAGACCTCCTTCTAGGTTCATCTCATATGAGTCCTTTTCGCCTAAATATAGAGCCTGTCTAAGCGCCATTCACTCTTACATAGAACCTAGGAACTTCGAGGAAGCACAAAATTGTTCGGAATGGATAGTCGCTATGAATAATGAACTTGAAGCTCTAAAGAAAGCAAAGACATGGGAGTTTCAAGACCTCCCTAAAGACAAGAAAGCAATAGGGTGTAGATGGGTGTTTAAAGTCAAGACTAAGAGTGATGGGTCCTTTGAGAGATATAAGGCCCGCTTAGTTGCTAAAGGATATGGTAAAAAATATGGGATTGATTATGAGGAGACCTTTGCCCCGGTAGCTCGGATGGTCACCGTCCGATGTCTTATAACCATTGCCTCAATCAATAAATGGAACATCTATCAGATGGATGTTAAGAATGCTTTTTTAAACAGAGATCTAAACGAAGAAGTATATATGGATGCTCCTCCTGGAATGGAATCTCCTAAAGGAAAAGTGCTTCGCCTTCGGAAAACACTTTATGGTTTAAAACAAGCTCCCAAGGCTTGGTATGATAGGTTTAACTCCGTAATGTTAGATAATGGTTTTTCATCCTGCTTTACTGATACTGCTTTGTTTGTTAGAAAATCTAATGCAGGGATTGTTATTCTGCTACTATATGTAGATGACATGCTTATAACTGAGAGTGATTCTAACGGGATTAAAAGCATAAAATCCATTTTAAAGGATAAGTTTGAAATGTCTGACTTGGGTTTCTTAACTTATTTTTTGGGTATTGAGGTTGTATACTCTCATAGAGGATATTTTTTGTCTCAAACTAAGCTGACATCTGAGATTATTGACAGGTCAGGTATTACGGACGATAAAATTTGTTAAACTCCTGCTATAGTAGGAGCTAAAATGAAGATTGATGATGGTGTTCCTCTCACCGATCCTACTCCCTACAGGCAGCTAGTAGGATCGTTGATGTACCTAAGTATCACCAGACCAGATATCTCACATGCGGTGCATACGGCAAGTCAGTTTCAGCATGCACCAACTTCTGTTCACATGGGTGCTATCTTACGTGTCGTGAGATACCTAAAGCACACTATTAATAAGGGAGTTTTTCTGTCTTCCTCTTCTGAGTTAAAATTAATTGCTTATACTGACTTTGATTGGGGAGGTGACCCAAATAACCGTCACTCCACCACTGGTTTTTGTGTATTCTTAGGAGACTCATTGATCTCATGGAGATGCAAGAAGCAGCAAAAGATGTCTCTCTCATCAACTGAAGCTGAATATCGTGCCATGACGACTACTACCATGAAAATTGTTTGGATTCATCAGTTGCTGGAAGACATGGGAATCACAATTGAAGGGCCCACCAAGCTATGCTGTGACAACAAAAGTGCGATTTATATTGCTAAAAATCACACATTTCATGAGCGAACCAAACATATCGAGATGGATTTTCACTATGTTCGGGAGGCGTACCTCCAAGAAATCATTGCCCTTCCATATGTCACGTCCGAGTATCAGTTGACGGATTTCTTCACTAAAGCCTTGTGTGCTCCGCGTTTCAACTTCCTTCTTAGCAAACTCTCAGTCATCCTGCCTTAAGTTTGAGGGGGGGGGTGTTAAATTATGTACATAATCATATAATGTAATATATATATTTTATATATATATGGTAATACATATACATATATTAATATATATGTATATGTATCTACTTATTATATATATAAAATATATATTTCTATTTGTTTAGCCGTAGGGGTAGTTTAGTCTTTTTCCCTGTTTTACGCACATTCACTTTATGGATGTGATTGTAAATTTGTTTTTATTTTCTTTCTTTTTGTTTTTTTATTTTCTTTTATTTCTTTTATGTAAAGTACCAAAAGGTACCTTCGGGGGCCCACTAACATAGACGTTGGCCCCTCTCCAACGGTCACATTTGTGACCGTTGGAGGGGCTCCAACGTCTATGAGTGGAGCCCCTCCAAGGCCCCTCTTGTGTTCTTATAAATAGGGGTTCTCCCCTTTGTATTTCTTCATGGCTTTGAGTCAAAGCCCAAGTGCTCAATAAATTGATTCCATTATTTTTATGCCTTTGCGCATTTGTGGGTTATTTGTGAGTTGTGCTTTTGTGCACAAGTGTTCTAAAGTGTTCTTATTGTGCATTCGTGGCGGGTTTATTATTAAGAATATTAAGGTCTTGATCTTAGTATCTTATTGGAGATACTTTTACAAACCATAATATCACGAGTGCATTTTATTTCCCCCACATTTTAGTCATGCTCTTTCTCATCAGGTTTCCTCAATTCTCCAGTGAGGTATCCTTGCTTGCCTCTTGTTGAAACTGTAGAAACCTGACTCGATCCTAGAGAGAGAAGAGAGAGAGAGAGAGAGAGAGAGAGAGAGAGAGAGAGAGAGAGAGACGGCTGCACAGAAAACCTCAATAACATATCGATATTAGGGCCTCTCTCTATGTTAAAATAGAGAGAGGCTTAAAGACATAATTACAATAAAGCCCCATTCTAAAACCTAAATTACAAATAGCATCTTAATGTAAAATAACTTTACTTAAAACCACCTATTCTCAACACTCCCCCTCAAGCTGGAGCATAGATATCAATCATGCTCAGCTTGTCACAACATTTTGAAAAATTTGGTATGGCAAGAGGTTTTGTGAATATATCTGCAACTTGGTCTTCCGACTTTAGATATTTGGTAGTGATATGACCCGCTTGAACCATATCCCTTACATAGTGGCAATCAACCTCAATCTGCTTTGTTCTCTCATGAAATATAGGATTGTTCGCTATATATGTTGCAGCTTTGTTATCGCATATCATGGTCATGGGAGAGGAAACCTTAACCTGGAGATCAAGAAGAACAGTACGAACCCACATCAATTCAGCAGCTGTTTGGGCCATAGCCCGATATTCTGATTCTGCACTCGACCTAGAAACCACATTTTGCTTCTTACTTCTCCAAGAGATCAAGTTGTCTCCCAGGAACACACAAAATCCTGTGGTAGATTTTCTATCTACTACAGATCCTGCATAGTCAGCATCAGAATAGGCCACTCAGAGTTCCACCTTTCTTGAACAATAACCCCTTTCCAGGAGAAGATTTTAGATATCTGAGAATCATAATAGCTGCATTCCAGTGTACCTCAGTTGGTTTGTCCATAAACTGACTGACTTTACTTAATGCTAAAGCAATATCAGGCCTGGTCACAGTTACATACAGTAGTTTCCCAACTAGGGAGCGATAACTTTTGCTATCAACCAGTTTTGACCCTTCTTCAAACAACTGAACTTTATGGTCCATGGGAATATTTGCTGGTTTAGCTCCCAACATTCCTGTTTCCTTTAATAAGTCAAGAACATACTTCCGTTGAGACAAAACCATCCCTTCACTGGTCCTGGCAACTTCTATACCCAGAAAATACCTGAGTGAACCAAGGTCTTTTGTAACAAAGTGTTTTTGAAGATGAGCCTTTGTGGCTTCAATAGCTTTCACATCATCACCTGTAAGAATGATGTCATCCACATATACCACCATAACGACTATGCCAGAGCTAGTTTTCTTTATGAATAGTGTATGATCTGCTGCTGAACTATTAAAGCCAAAACCTGACATCACTTCAAACAACTTCTGAAACCATGCACGAGGACTTTGTTTCAAGCCATAAATTGCCTTTTTCAATCTACACACCTTCAGGCACTCCCCCTCAACCTCGAATCCTGGAGGTTGTTGCATGTAAATAGTCTCAGATAGGTCCCTATATAGAAATGCATTTTTCACATCTAATTGGTACAGGTTCCAACCATGTTGCACAACTACTGAGAGAACAAGACGAATGGTACCCATCCGTGCAACAGGAGAAAAAGTTTCAAAGAAATCAATACCATATGTCTGAGTATAGCCCTTGGCTACTAATCTGGCCTTGTACCGTTCAATTGAACCATCAGATTTGTACTTTATCGTATATACCCATTTACATCCAACAATGTCAGCATCTGCTGAGGAATCAACTAGATCCCAAGTATGCTGAGATATTAAGGCATCCATTTCTTCTTGCATAGCCATCTTCCAGCGAGTATCACGCTCTGCCTGCTGATAGTTCAGAGGAATAACTTCAGCAGATAAAGCTGAAATAAAAGATTTCAACTGATTTCCAATTCTGGCTTCTGAGACAAAATGAGACATGGGATATAAAGTACATTGTCGTGTCCCCTTTCGTAGAGCAATCGGTTTGTTATCATCATCATGAAGATCAATATTGTCAGTAGAACTTACCTCAGGGGAAGAGGAAGATGGAGGCATTTGCGGAAGTGGATCTCTACGCACATATACCAATGGAGGATTATGAAATCTGGAAGAGGATGAAGTGTGGTTCGGGAATGAGGGCACGGATTCCAAGGGAAAAGGAGGTATAGGTAATGGACATGACTCAGCTGGATCAACCTGCAGCGGGGAACCGGTATTAGAGTAATATGGAGTGGATTCCAAGAAAGATACATCCGCACTGACATACTCTCGGCGAGAAGTAGGATCATAACATCGATATCCCTTTTGATTTTTGGGGTAACCAATAAATATGCATTTTGTAGCTTGAGCAGCTAATTTATCACGGTCAGGGCCAAGTTTGTGTACAAAACAAACACATCCAAACACTTTGGGCGAGAGGGAGAAGAGATGGGTATTTGGTTTTAGGATATGAATTGGAATTTGAACACCCACAGAAGAGGAAGGCATGCGGTTGATCAGATAGCAAGCAGTTGTAATTGCATCTCCCCAGTATAACGCAGGAACATTTGATTGGATCATAATGGTCCTGGCAACATCAAGTAGGTGACGATGTTTTCGCTCAGCCACCCCATTTTGTTGAGATGAATAGGCACAGGAAGTTTGTGGTTGGATGCCATTATCTTGGTAAAACTGTAACAGACTTTTTGATTTAAACTCGAGAGCATTATCAGTGCGAACAATCTTGACACTAGATTCAAACTGAGTTTTTATTTCAAGAATTAAAGATTTGATAATATTTGGAACATCAGATCGTTCCTTTATTAAAAACACTCATGATAACTTAGAGAAATCATCAACAATAACTAAATAGTATCGACACTGAGTCCTAGTAGGAATCTTACTAGGACCCCATACATCTGCATGAAGAAGTTCAAAGACTTTATTACTAGACTGACTCTGACTCGAAGGAAACGAACTTCGATGATGCTTGCCCAGCTGACATGCTTTACACTGAAATGATGTGGTGGAGGGAATCTGAGGAAAGACCGAACGAAGCTTTGACAATGAAGGATGACCAAGACGACGATGCCACTGAACAAGACTAAATGAATGTTCCACTGCAGCATGAACAGTACCCATTGGATGATGTAAGTAGTAGATTCCTTTTTCTTCATAGCCTCTACCAATCTTCTTCCCTGTCAGCAAATCCTGAAAATGACAACCCATTGGATCAAATATTACTCTACAGTTTTGTTCTTTTACAAAACAACTCACAGAAAGTAAACTTTGAGGAAATTTTGGAGCATGAAGAGCATTTTTCAACTGTAATGAGGGGGATATAGAAATATTTCCCTGACCCACAACCGGGGAGGTACTCCCATCGGCTAATGAGACTCCAAGCTGAGCCTTAATATCCTTTAGATCTGAAAAAACAAGTGAATTTCCACACAAATGTCTGGATGCACCGGAATCAATAATCCACTTACTGTCAGTCGGATGAAGAAGATCTCCGGTTGAATAGACAACACCAGCAACAGGAGAGGGAGAACTCAAAGGACGAAGAGCTATCAACTCATCATATTCAGCACGACTGAGGGTTATACTACTGTCACTTGCAGAGATATTTTCTTGTGCCTTTGTTGCCTCGAGAGAAGTAGTATTAGCTCTAGGAACATATGACTTTGATGAAGAAGAGGTTGGTCGGCCATGCTTATCCCAGCAACGATCTTCTAAATGTCCAGATTTTCCACAGAATGTACATTGAAGCTTTCCTCTGCCTCCCACACCTCGTCCGCGACCTCGTCCTCTGATGTTCTGAAGCTTTCCACGTCCATAACCAGATGAGACAACTAAGGCAGATGACTGAGTCACAGGCTGAGACTGTGGAAGAGATATCGCAAGTCTGCTTAGACGGTTATATGCCTCAACAAGAGTAGGTACATCCGAACCAGTCAACATTTGTACTTTTGCGACAGAAAATTCTGAAGATAAACCTGTAAGAAACCTAGCAACCATAGTTTGTTCTTGATGATCTTTTTGTTTCGAACAACAGAGAGGTCTGTGAGCATTAAGTCTTTCAAACACAGCTTTTACGGAGGCATAATACTGGGCCAAGGTTTGATCTCCCTGCTGTAAATTGTATATTTCCTGTTCGACTTGTAGGATACGACTCACATTAGTCTCTTGTGAGTATGTATCTCGAAGATTGTCCCACATCTGTTTGGCTGTATTATAATAAATTAAACCATCTGCAATATGGGGTTCGACACTATTCATAATCCATGACATAACTATGTCATTATCTTCATCCCAGGTAACATATTTTCCCACCTTTTCAGTGGGTTCATCTTCCAACAAGATATGTTTTCTACGATGTCCAGATACCGACATCATAAATGTTCTGGACCACCTGGCATAGTTAGTTTCATTTAGCCTTACAGACGAATCGTACGAAAATGGATTGGCAAATGCCTTATATTCTCCAATATGTTCCAATTTTGAATCATATTTCGAAGTTTCAGCCATACTTCTGGTTAAAGAAAAACTGGACAATGTTCAAGCTAAACAGGGGAAACAACCGTGTGTTACACTCACACGCCAACTGAAATTCCAAGAAAAACAGGACAATCCCCAAACTAAACAGGATAAACAACCGTGTGTTACACTCACACGCCAACTGAAATTCCAATCAGCAGTTGCTCACTCACGAACAACAAAAAAAAACCCACGACAGTAGTGAGCAGCAGCCCACAAACAGAAAAATGATTCAGCACTTCAGTGACTCACTACTAACATGACTTCTGCATATGCAGCAGTAATTTGTTTCTTCATAACAGGGGCAGCTCCCCAGACATATACAGTTCGGCACTAAGTCATTCATATTTTTTTTTTCGAGCAACACCACCACGTGTTGGATTGCTACCCAAAAATAAGCAGGAAGCCACGACCTTTTTCAGTGGAAATTGTACCAACAACAGTCAATTTCCCATAGCAGCTATATCAAAATAACCAAAAACAGGGCCCCAACCATATGTAGACTTACCAACAGCAATCACATTCTCAACAGATAGTCACTAGACTGACGGCAGGAACGACCACCGAAGCAGTAGGTAGTCACAAACAATAAAATAGGAGGCGATGAACCCACAACAAGCATCCACGAACCCACAACACGACCAGATCTGTCATCAGATCAAAAAAAAATTACATCGCTGACCTGATCGCTCTATTGATTTCTTTTACTCATTGGATCGGAGTTTGATCACGATCACGATGGCCTCCACAATCGTGGGAGCCTTGATCAGACTCGATCACACTCCCACGTAACAGTAGATGAGGCTCCCACGATCACGCTCCCACGCCGAGTTTTGATCACACTCGATCACGCTCCCACGATCGGCGATGGCTTTGATACCATGTAGAAACCTGACTCGATCCTAGAGAGAGAGAGAGAGAGAGAGAGAGAGAGAGAGAGAGAGAGAGAGAGAGAGAGAGAGACGGCTGCACAGAAAACCTCAATAACATATCGATATTAGGGCCTCTCTCTATGTTAAAATAGAGAGAGGCTTAAAGACATAATTACAATAAAGCCCCATTCTAAAACCTAAATTACAAATAGCATCTTAATGTAAAATAACTTTACTTAAAACCACCTATTCTCAACAGAAACAACCAATTCTATAAAATGAGCCCACTTCAGATAATTAGTTTTGTCAAACTTCACCCTTATTATTTGGAGTTCCTAAAAGATTTTAGGATCTAATGTATTCCCCACATGGGCACCTTTTTCATCACAGTTTATTGGATAACTTTCCATTTCTTTAATGAAGGAGAGAAATTGGTCTCCTTGCATGCCAAACTTGTGAAACATCATTGTACAGTTTCACCTTTACCCTTCACACAATTTAGACACACTAAGGTTGTTGATCCCACATACTTCTGTTTGTGGTCCAACCCAACAACTGAATGACACTCAATCTTCACTATTTTGAAAGAAATCATAATTTTAGGGTTCAAAGACATTCTAACCCCCAATACCAAACAAGTCTAATTCATAGACCAGAACTAAGAGGCTTCACATCCTCAAATCTTTTAAAAATTTGAAAAAGGCACGACGATAGGAAAATAACAACATTCGTATATCTCTCATATCTTGTCCAAATCGTGTGATTTAGAAACAAAAATCATCCTCGAACTGACGTAAAAGGAACCAAAAGAAAAGAGGGGCTCTACCCTCCCAGTTGTGTAGTATACGACTGATGTCACTTGCTATAGACAGAAGCAACTCTCAAATTTTAGACCCTCAAACCGACTCTACTACCACCTTAAAACCTAAGGTTCTACATTGTTTATAACTTTATAGTTTAGAAGAGTAAGAAAAGTAAAAAGAAAAATGAAAAGAAGAAGCCAAAGATGAAGTTCGAGAAGAAAGCGGAGAGTAGTAGACTAAGAATGACAAAAATACCCCTCCCCAAGAAAAGACATAACATGTATACCTAGTATATATCCTCCAACGGGAAGGACATGCACATTGTAGTCCCTAAGTGTGCTAGCCAATGCTGCACCAAAGGCTGTCAATGGGTCTGGTACCCGACCCATTAGGGTGTACCTGCACCTACCAAAATAACAAATCATAGGGTTCGGGTTTTGCCGGGTCACGAAAACCAAATCCCAAATCTGGATCCGAGTCTACTTTTATTTAAAATATGTATAAAATGCATGGCTCGGGTCAGAGCAAAAAATAAGAACCCAAACTCGGCCCACGTATTGCTCAGGACCCAAATATTATTTGGGCTGCACTTTTTATGCTCGTACTAGGAAATTCAGGATGGGTATGATGGGAGATGTAACACATGTATCATTGTTGGTGTACTGCTTTTCTTTGTCTTGTACATTTTATTAGTTATAAGGGTATTCTTATACTTCTCTATTTTTTGTTGTATTGTAAAGGCAGCACTATATATTGTTGCAACTTTTTCTTATTTAGTTCCATGAAGTTTTCTTATGCTTCCTCTCATCTTCCTCTTTGAGCTTTTTCTTGTTCTTTCTTTAATATGGTATCAGAGCCATATTTGGGCTAAGAGATTCCAAGGTTTTGTCATCTGGTTGGGAAGGAAGGAGACTCCATTCTTGACCTTACCTTGAAGTTTGTGCCAAGCTGTTGATGCCAGCATCATCATTACGGCTGAGTGAGGTTGCTTTGAGTGAGGTAAGAGTGATAGTTCTTGAGTTTAGGCGTACACCAAACCAAGAATTGCGTCGATAGGAGTTATATTGGAATTTCTATGTTTTTTTGAATATTTTATAATAGCGGTGAACAATTAACAGATCTGGGGATTTTGATGATTTAGTCCAAATCGCGGGGTTTCTGGTTGGAGAGATAGTTGTGTTTGGGTCGTTTTTGACATAGAAATCCATCAAGAGTGATTTTATCATCATTGGAGATGATTTGGCTGAGTTTTGAAGCATTCTTTAAGGATCTATTTCAGGCGGTAATCTTGTTTTTGAGAATATTGGCTGTTTTGATGTGGTTTAACAGCTTCGATATTCATCATTAGGAGGGTTTTTGAGTGTCGACTGTTAGTTTGGGGTTGCTGTCACCGAAAAAAAACTATTATGAGGATTTTTCGATATGTTTTTTTGCATCTTATTGATTTTGGTTCTTCCAGTGACATGTGGCTATTTGGCGTTGGTTTATATCAATATTCTTGGCACTTTAATTGGATTAAGTGTTCTGTAAACTGCATATTGTGGTCTTGTTCGGTGCTTGTTGCTCTTGTGCAGCTACTATTTTGTAGTTTGGGGGTTGCTGTGAGATCGAGAAGGATACTATTCAGATTATCCCTGTGAAGCTAGATGGGACAAATTATGCTTATTGGGCTGAATTTGTAAGAACTATGGTCAACGGATTTGGGTATGCAGGGTATCTGAATGGTAATAAACCCAAGTCAAAAAAGGTTGATGTGAATTATGATAGTGACATCGTAAAATGGGAGAAGGACAATGACAAAGCAAAATCATGACTCTTGGGCTTTGTAGAGCAAAACGTTATAGTCAATATTACAAAATATGAGGCAGCTAATGATGCATGGGGATTGAAACAAATTTATACGCAATCCATTTGGGTTCGGGGGTATCAATTGAAACAAGAACTTAAGACATTGGGGCAAGGAAATGATTCCATTTAGACATTCTTTGTGAGATTTCGGTAGTTATTCAATGATTTAGCCCCAATGATGCCCAACACTAAGTGCACCAAGCGTAATGAATGCATATAGTGTAAGAATCATGATAGTGAGGCGATAGATCAACAACTCGTTGATTTTTTTATGGCACTTTGTCTTGAGTTCGATAGTGTTCACAACAGTATCTTTCACTGCCCTTTCCTCTCTACTTTAGTTCCAACATTTGCAGAGTTGTTAGCTGAGGAGACTAAAATTAAGTCTCTCAGCATTCAGTCTTCTGATGAGACAATAGTTGTTGCTTCAGCTCGACAGTGAGGAGGTAGAGGAAGTGGTAGATTTGGAGGTGGCAAAGGAGATATGAGTTTTATTAGTGCCACTATTATAGAGGATATAGGCATACCGAAGAACTCATGTCCAATGTTGAAGAAAATAAGGGTGGACGTATCACCACCAAATATGACTACAAATAGTCTTAAAAAGATTACACAAAAAGAACCACAAAGGTTCAACTCCAATACACGAAAAAGGGTATGCAATAAGGAAGAAAAATTATATTAAATGGTTGGAAAAAACCCAGACTTCAATAATACATTGTAAGGGGAACTTGCCCCATATTTATACATGAAATAAGAGCTAAGGGGAGGGAGTCGTTGGGCTCCCAACTACTCTAAATAGAGCTGTTGGGAGTCCAACTTCTCTCTACCTTTTTGACTTTAGTCAAAAGTTGACTTAGTCAAAAAGGTTTACAAGTGTCAAAAATAAAAAATAAAAAGTAGAAAAGTTACCGTTACTAAACTATACTAACTAAAATAAAAGAAAGACTAATTCCTAGTTAGTCTAGGAGATTACCTAGGAGATTACATATTATTTAACACTTTCCCTCAAACTTGCGGTTGGATAACCGAAAGTTTGTCCAAGAGAAAGTGAAATCGAGGAGCCGCGAGAGGTTTGGTAAAGAAGTCTGCCAATTGATATTCTGAAGGAACATATGGAAGATCAATGGTGCAGTGTAAAAATTTCTCTCGTAAATAGTGACAATCCATCTCTATGTACTTGGTTCGTTCGTGGAATGTCCGATTGCTGACAATGTAGATAAAACTTGTTATCGCAGCATAGTCGTGATGCTCCTGTACTCTGAACACCCATATCATGAAGTAAGCGCCTTAGCCAGACTACTTCCATAGTGGTTGTGGCCATGACTTTGTATTCAACTTCAGTGGATGAAAGAAAGACTTTTTGTTGCTTCTTGCACCTCCAAGAGATCAATGATTCACCTTAAAATACATAGAAACCAATTGTTGACTGTCGAGTATTAGAATCACCTCTCTAGTCTGCATCAGTTTAAGCAATTAAATCTAAGGAGAAAAAAACAGACAAAAAAAGTCCTCTAAAAATGGAGGTTTTAATATATCTAATAATACGTAAAACAACTCTCATATGAACAATGGTAGGCGCATGCTGAAATTGACTTGCTTTGTGAACGACATGTGCAATGTCAGGTCTTGTAATAGAGATATAGGATAATGCCCCAACAAGTTGTCTGTAAGATGTTGGGTTCTCAAGTGGTTCTCCATCATCAGTCTTCATTTTGATATTACAACTTCAGGAGTGTCGACTTGTTTTTTTATCTGAGATTCCTGACTTGTCAACAATATCAAGAGCAAATTTAGATTGGGTTACCAAATAGCCTCTAGAAGAATAAGCAACTTCTCTATCAAGAAAGAATTTTAAAAAACCCAAATCACTCATTTCAAAGTTTGTTTTGAGAATTTTTTTAATGTTGTCAACTCCCTGTTTATCACTTTCATTGATGATCATGTCGTCACATAGAGGAGAAGAATAATGATACCTGCATTAGAGTTCTTAACAAACAAAACTGTGTCAGTAAGATAACATTGAAAACCAAAATTAAGCATAACTTGACTAAATTTATCATACCAAGCCTTTGGGGCTTGCTTAAGGCTATACAAAGCCTGATGTAAACGAAGAGTTTTTTCTTTAGGAATACTAATGCCAGGTGGTGGTTCCATATACACTTTTTCGGCTAGACTTTCATTGAGAAATGCATTCTTGACATCCATTTGATATATATGCCATTTCTTTACAGAGGCAAAAACTATTAAGGTCCTAACCTATGTCACACGGACTCGGCTAGGGAGGCACCACACCCGAGTTGACATGCCCCGACACGGGTGCGGATACGGACACGGCCCAGACTCGGTCAACGCCGAGTCAGACTCGGTCAACGCCGAGTCAGACTCGGTCAACGAGTTGAGGCCGAGTCCGTCTTTGTTTTGGACTTGGTCAACGTTGACTGAGTCCAAAAATGTTCATTTTTAGGGCAAAAAACAAAAAATGATCTTTTTATATATATTAAAAAAAAACATATATATATATATATATATATATATATATATATATATATATATATATATATATATATATATATATATATATATATATATATATATATATATATATATATATATATAGCATGAGTCTCAAACATAAGCCCCAAAAAAAGCCCACGCCTGGGGAGCCCCAGACCCTCTTTTCTGCAAGGGCAAAAGTACAATTTGCAAAGTTTGTAAAAACACTCATGCTGGTGCCAAACTTTAGAGGACAATATCCACATATATGCACACACTGGATATATATATATATATATAGCCGAGTCCCCGTGTCCAAAATTTTTAAAATTGCGCCACACCCGTGTCGCATCCGCACCCATCTGGCATAGGTTCTAACTGTAGTGATTCTAGCGACTGGTGCAAAAGTTTCTTCATAGTCTATTCTATACTATTGGGAATAGCCTTTGTCAACTAATCATACTTCAAACCTCTCAGAGTGCCGTCACTCTTGGTTTTAACTTTGTACACCCATCAACAACTTATAGGTTTTTTGCCTGGCGGAATATCTTGAATAGTCCAAGTATTCGCCTTTTCTAAGGCATTTAATTCTGCTGTCATTGCTTTGACCCATTCTGACCGCTCTTTTGTTATAGCATAATTAGAAAGCTCTATGTATGAGTATATTAAGGCAATGTAAGCTTGATATTTTGGTGAAAAAGACTCATAGGACACAAAATTTTTAGGGACTCTTGATACCTTAGATGATCATCTTGTTGGTATTTGATCATGTTCTTTAGAATATTTTTCTAGAGCACAAGGTTGTTGTTCTAAGTTGCC
This sequence comes from Nuphar pumila, assembly GCF_984573655.1. Classification (NCBI taxonomy): domain Eukaryota; kingdom Viridiplantae; phylum Streptophyta; class Magnoliopsida; order Nymphaeales; family Nymphaeaceae; genus Nuphar; species Nuphar pumila. The sequence goes on from NC_143265.1 coordinate 9,132,148, forward strand.
CCGTATGGAGTATTGAATATGGTGTTGACTATCATGAAATGATTCGGTACTTATTATGTCATTTTGATCTTGGTTTTTATCAATATTGCCTTCATCAATTTTTGAAATTAAGTCCAATAAAAAAGAGTACTCGTCTATTTCTTTAGAATTCTTATCTTCAAAAAAACTTTTTTTTCTAAGAAAGTTACATTTCTTGACACATATAACTTTTTAGTTTTAAGATCAGAACATCTATAACCTTTTTGATGGTTTGCATTAGAGTTACCAGTCGAGGAAGCGGGAGTGGGAAGCGATACGGGAAGCGGGAGCGAGAAGTGAGGCACTTTAAAAAATTTAGTAAGCGGGGAAGCGTGGGACCACTTAGAAGAAAATTATGAATACAACCAACATGATCTAAATTCCCTAGGCTACATTATTCCCTAGTTAGACATTTCTTCTGGTTAATTGATTAAAACAAGATTGCAAGTGACACTGCAGACCCAACAAGATAATGAAGAGTGGAAAAAACACTGCACCTAAGCAAGCCCAATCTTAGCTCAACCGAGTACACACAATAGTGTGGGGTCACCCAATTAACTAGTAAACCCCCAAATCCCCAATGCACTTCATATCTATTAACCATACTCACAAAAATATCTCGGGATTTTTTAAGCCACGCTATTTTAGCGCAAGATCTCCATAAACAAATACAACCCCCCTCCCCCTCCCCCCCCCCCCCCCCCACACACACACACAAAAAAAAAAAAACAAGACATTTTGAACATATCATGGTTTTTGTTGCAATATCATTAACATGATATCTACATTTTTATATTTTAATGTTTTTATTATGTTTTCTCATACATTTTCAAGTTTTAAATGTACATAGATCCCCCCCCCCCAAAAAAAAAAGCAAAAACAAAACAAAACAAAACAAAACAAAACAAAACAAAACAAAACAAAACAAATTTCTTCAATTTATTGCAATATTTTTGTTCACCGTCAAGAAAATACCAATAACGTGATTTGTGACTTTGCTATTAACCAGGTGTCGCAGCGAGCAAAGTGACTCCCTGTGAACGATCGACGCAGAAATCCTGCTTCGCTGATAAGAATCGATCGATGTCACCAAGACATCTTAAAAATTCACATATCTAACGCATAGTGACAACATCGCCAACGTGCCGGCTGAAACCCAATCAAACCCATCAGTTTCTTTCCATTCATTTCCAACCAAACACGCATCGAGTTCGATCGAGACTCGGTAGCAAATCAAACAGCAACAACGGAGGGACGAGAAATGTCAGAGGAGAGAGAATCGAGAAAAGAGAGCGTACCTGAACAGAGACATCGTCGGTGGCGGAGGTCGCCGGTCGTCGAACGTGAATAGCGGAGGAGGTCGCCGATCGTCGAACGTCAATGGAAGAGGAGGTCGTCGATCGTCGGATGTCAATGGAGGAGGAGGTCGCCGGTGGCCGAAAACGAGAGAGAGAGAGAGAGTCGGATGAAAAAAACAAAAACCCTAAGTTTCTTTTTTTATCTTTATGATTTTTTTGAAAATGTCCATTTTCCCTTATTCAAAAATAATTTTCTTTAATTTTTTTGTTTTTCACGTGTTAATTTTTTTAAAAAAGGGCAAACTTGACATTTTAAAAAATGCGTCCCCCTTTAAAGGAGTACGCATACCCCTTTAACGGGGGACGCACTTCCCTTTAAAGGGGGACGCGTACCCCTTTAAAGGGGGACACACTTCCTATATTTTTCATGTGCTTCCCCATGCGTTTCGGAAGCGTCGCGTTTCACGCTTCCGAAGCGCGTCTCGGGGAAGCGTGCTTCCCCTAGTACATGCGCGTTTTCGGTAACTCTGGTTTGCATAGCCTAAAAAAGAACATGGAATAGCATGAGGGGAGAGTTTGTCATTTTTGTTAGAAAAGACAAAATATTTGCATCCAAAGACGCTTAACCTAGAATAATTTAGAATTTGTTTAAAAAGTTTTTCAACAAGAGATATATTATTTAATGAAGATGATGGCATTTTGTTAATGAGATGAAAAAGGGAGTGAAAACATACAAGGGAGTGAAAAAGGGTAATACGGTTCAACACACAGCGAAAGGAAAATACAAATATTTGACCAGATCTGGATCTAGAATCATCACGTTCCAATAGTAGGTTGGCGAAGAGCCATGTCTTGCAATTTGGGTTTAGAGATAGAGTGATGCAATGCATTTGGATCAATCCAGACGCATGCAAGGAGCAGGAGGATGATCCGAACAATCTACCATGAAAGATTCGCTCCGAGAAAGCATACCCACATATAACCAAATCGAAAACGACCCATTCGGGCTTGTCGTTTCACATTTGTTGTAATTCTAAGATTTTTTTTGTCGCTAATATCTCGGAAACCTCGTTAGCTTGCGTCGTTCTAAGTTTGATAATTTTTGGAACTACAAAAATAAAATCTTTTATTTTTTAATAGGTATTGGTTCTACGGATTCGGATAGTTCTAGTACTCTTTAGGATCCATTTTGGGTACTAGAGGGTGTAGGGATAAATTTGGTAGATTTTAAATTTTTTTTAGCAATGGATTTTGACCTTGATCCATTTTAATTGTGGGTTTAGAGTATCCAATCTATCTCATAAGTGAATTTTTCTCATTGGCCTAAACGGAGGTGACCTCTTGGAGTATCCAATCCAAGAGTGGCCACTTTACTAGCTTTTTCATTGGCTCAAATGGAGGTGACCTCTTAGAGTGTCCAATCCAAGAGTGACCACCTCACTAGCTTTCCAATGGCTAAAAGGGACCATTGGCCTAGAAAGGAGGAGAATAAGACAAAAAAGTTGACTTGCTTCTCATTGGCTTTCAAGGAAAGTGGCCTCTCATGAGAGCCAATGAGAGAAAGGAGGGTCTTCTTCTACCTTTATAAGCCATTCCAAAATACCTTTAGGGAGTTTTTGTATACTTTTTTGAGAAAGTTTTGTGAAGTGAAAAATGAGAACACCTTGAGAGTGAGGTTTGAACTTGTGGGAGTGAGTTTGAAGGTTGTGAGGAAGTCTGAGTGAAGAAAGTGACAGACGACCTTCATCTTCAACATCTCTGCATTTGACGTCAAATCAACTGCTGTGATGGACGTTTTGGAGCTGCTGGAACTCCAACTCGAACCAGCTACTGTACATCAACAAGTGGAGCTGCCGTGCATCCACTTTGGTTGCTGATTGCATCGTTCTTGGCATCAACTGGCGAGCTGAACCATTTGGGTGCGTGTTGAGCTATTTGGGCATGAGCTGTATCAATCTTTAGACTGAGTTCTAGAATCTGCTGAGTATTTTCTAGAAACTGATTTATGTCTCATAAAATTCTGGTTTAAACGTTCCCTAAGAATTCTGATTTTTTTTGGGCGTTTTAAAAATCCGATATAGTGGTGGTTAAAAAAAATCTGTTTACGTGTTGTTGAAGTTAAATTGATTTTCTGTGGGCTTAAATTAGTAATATTTGGTTTGTGATATATATATATATATAAATTATACATATACACGCTGTGTATGTAAACTGAATGTTAGCTTGATTAAAATATATTGTTTGCAAGAACCAATAGTGAACTGAATCCCATTCTTGGCGTGCTGTTTGAAATCTGGTCAAAACTGAATTTAGTTGACAAATTGAGTTTAATTTAAATCAGTATTCTTTTGTGCGTGAAAGGGTTCATTCTTAAACTGATTTGAGTTTGTTGGTTTGCACGTTTGAAGGTAGAATTTGTCATTGATTGTGAGTAAATCAGCATTGGAAAGTTTGCTGTTAAACGGTGTGGGAAAGTCTTTTAACATCATTTGTGTGCTCGATTTACAAGAGCGAAATCTGCCCATTGTTAGCAGTTTAGTGTATTTAATTGCTAAAAATTTCCTGATGTCCATTCATGTTAGTTATATGCGTTGTTTACATGGCTGACCCTGTTTATATCAGAAATCGTTGGATCTGATATGCTTTGTGCATAAATCTCGGATTTAATAATGTCTGATTGTCATTTTAGCACTGAATGCAAAATTGTTAATTGAATGCAAAATTATATATATATATATATATATTCTTTGCTGTTTTGGGACTGAATATAGTTAATTTTCTGAGGGTTACAAAATCTGATTTTTACTTGCATATTTAAATCTGACAACTGTTTCAAAGTCATATCTGGTTTGAGACCTAGTTGCTTCTGCATCCGTATCGTGCGCTCTTAGTGCGTTCGTGAACCAAACCCCATAGTCGGTTACATCATCATAGAGAGACTGTAGTCCCTTTGATCTTATACACTCAGATGTGTGGATCCCTCACTAGTTTTGTCAAAGGGTAGTTTTGCATACTTTGTCACCTTTATTGATTGTACAAGATATACTTGGATATATTTCATGAACTCTTTGAGATTTTCAAGAAATTTTATTTTATGGTTGGAAACTCATTTGCTACCAAGATTAAGACTCCTCGTACTGGTTCTTGAGGTGAATATATTAGTCACATGTTTGAGAGTTTCTTGCGGGAAAAAGAAATATATCATAAACAGTCATGCTCTTATACTCCTGAGCTGAATGGAGCACTGAAAGAAAGAATATGCATATATTGAAAACTACTAGAGCTTTGCTATTTGTTACATTTTTATTTTCTTTTATTAAAAAAGTTGGTCTAGTCTGTCGTTTCTTTAACAAGGCGTAGCCTCTATAGCAAGATTTGGTAGCAGTTATATATTGGATTTTATTTTATATCCATCTTGTTCCTTTTGTAGGAGGATCTAAAATTCCGAGTCCTATGTATTTTAAGCCTACCTTTCTTTCCAACTAGAGGTGAGTACATGGTTGGGTAGTTTGTTCGGTTATCAAGCAACTAGCCGAAAATCTGCTTAAGGTTGAATCACTTTTAAGGCATGAATTTGTTAAGTTGTACATTATATATATATATATATATTTGTTTCATATTGTACATATATACATATATATTCATATATATATGTATATATATTTTATTTATAATGATATATAGGTAATACCCTCTAGGAGTATTTTCGTTATTTCATAACATTGTAATAGGTTGTGCCTATTAGGAATACTTTAGTTCTTTTACTTTATTTTGTTCTTTTTGTCTTTTTCTATTTTTATAGGAACTATTTGGTCAAAGACCAAATAGAGTTGTTGGGTCCTTTTTGGACTAGTCAACATAGAGTTGACTAGTCAATATAGCTTTTGGAACAATCCAACAACTATATTTATAGCTGTTGGAAAAGTCCAACAACTCTATTTGAAACTATCTCGTGTATAAATAAGGGTGAACGGTGAACCCCCTTCTTGTTCTCCAATGTTCTTCTAAAGCATTCTACCTCACTTTGTGAGTATATTATGAATAAAATGTTATTTATTTTATTCTTACTTTTGTGCTTTAATGCATGGTATTGCCCTTAGTGGCTATTTGTATTGCTTATGTTGACACCTTGTATTATCCTATGGTGAACTTGTGCATGTGCACGTTGTGTTTGTGTTATTGTAAGCCCTTTGTGGTTCTTGCTTTTGTTTTTTTTATATTTTGTGACATAGTATCAGAGCGAGAGATTCTTGATCTTGGTGTCTTATTCGAGTTTGTGTTTCGATTTTTTTTTGATTGATATATGGCTTGGACTCAAGGCTCTCGTATTTTGGTATGTATCTCTTGTTTAATTTTAAAAAAAGTATTTATAATATATATTTCCTTTCTTTTCTTTTCTTTTCAAAATTTGTTTAAAATATTGCAGTTATTTCTTGGGTATGTAAAACATGTTTTTGAATCAATTGGAATTAGAGTTTTGTGAAATGTCTTTTAATGAAATATGTTTTAATGGCTCTTGTGTTTGTTTCTTTTGACATTATCCCGTAAGTAGTCTACTCTTGAGCTCCTTATGGTAAGTTGCCCATGTTATTATTATTTTAATATAAAAAATATATAATTTTATGATCTCATGTACATATTATATATATTGGGTTTCTTGGACACCATTATGATTATCGATGACTTTGTTCACGTGTCAAGCATGTTCTTTGAATTCTATTTGGTGCTTTCATTGAGATGTGCTCATTCAGAAATTTTAAATTCTTATATGTTTTATATCTTGAGTCATCATGATTTTAAGTTCCTTAGTCATGCTATGGATGTTTTGTATGCTCTCATGAGATTGCTCTATCGGCATATCATCTTCATATTTATGTGTTGTGGACATATGCCTATGCATGTTTTATGTGCCATTAATTGTGCCACTTCAAAATTGTTTTTTGATATTTTGGGTTAAAAAATTAGGCATTTTGGGTATTGTTTTATGGTCTCAAATTAAATTGATATTAGAATTTTATCTTAAAAATCTCTTGCATAAGCATGATAAGTCAAAATATATTTTGGGTATGCTAGTATATTATGTGAAATCATGGTGTTCTTATGCATATCTTATGTGTTCCTTCATAGGTTTTTATGGCTTTAAAGTTATTAGATTATTGCATATACATGAATTTTGATCTTTTTGTAAGTATCCATGATAAGTTGTATTTGTGCATACTTTTGGTTTTTTAAAAATCTCTATATATATGTTTTTGGCCGTATTTAATGTTGTATGCCATTATCGTCTCGTAGTAGACTTGCTTATATTGACCATGCATATAATTGCAGCATTTGATATCTTGTTGTTCTTATGATTACATTATACCCATTCTAAAGTTTTTATCTATTTTTATTAAATTTGATTTGAAACTTTATTTTTTCAAATTGGTTCTTATATATGAACTCACTTATTTGGAAACTGATTTTCGTGAGTGTGTATTTGCCTCCTTATGGCATTTGTTTTGTCCATCATAGATTTTTATATGATGCTTCATTTATTTTTGACCTTGTTGTTGTATAAACAGTGTTGTTTGTTGGGGTGAGTTGTGTGCACCTTGATTTTTTGTCACTTTAGATTGCCGGCTTATAGTTTGGCTATAAGTGACATTTGTTTGATCTCTGGTTCTGTGGGTGTGTTGTATCACTCATTTGTTTATTTGGCCATTGTTATTATGGATGTGTATAATTATGTTTATCCATGATGACTATCTATTTTGAAACCATTTTGTTTCAAAAGATTGTTAAAATTTATAATCTTATTCTTCTTGATCACATTAGTTTGTTTTCATTACATGCTCTCTTATTTTGCATTACTTACGTCTAAGTGTCATTATATGTAGACAAGAGATGTTTATGTATGCCTTATATGTGTTTTTAGCCCATTGTTGGCATTGTGATTATACTTTTGAGCTAATTGTTGATACACTTTGTAACGCCCCAAAATTTCGAAATTGTAAACTTTTAGAATGACTTGACCGAGACTAAAAAATTCTTTGTTTTCAGAGTTTTTGTTTTTAGTGAAATCAGCGGAAACAATTTTTGAGAAAAAAGACAAGTTGACAACCTTAGGTGCATTAGCGTAAAACCTCCATTTCACAAAAAGATTTTTTATCTTTGTAACAACATTTAGAAACCATATGCATTAAAAGATAATATCAAATTTATACAAAATAGGATTTCTCAAGGAAACCCTTATACAAAATTCAAAACCTGAAAGATGTATCCAGGACGCGAAATGCCATCAGAAATAGTGGGATCTTAAATCCATCTTGCAATTGCGCCATCGCTTGTCTCATAAACCTAATTATCACCTGTACCCATAAGATGGGTCAATTTTATGAAAAACTGGTAGGTGCGCAAGAAAGACAATATAGAACAACTCTAACTTATGCATTTAATCCATACATGATACGCAATTCAATCAATGATGTGAGAAAGATAATTTTGTTTCGATATTAGCTGTCCTAAGGGTACACACATACGCAAAACGTAGAAACAACTGAGACTGATTCGAAGGTTTATTATGTCATGTATTTTCGATATTTCGAGTAGCTAGTTAAGACCGCTCCTAAGGGGACGATCAGTGATCTAGAGAGGATTCTCCAAAGGCATACGTGGCAACAGATGCATCCAACTTCTGCAAAAGTCTATGAGATCTACCACCTAGGATAATCTCTAGTAGTCCTGTCCCCTAACTCCGATGACTGGGACACCGAGTAATTTGCTCGAGGGGTGATTGTTAACAACATGTCCTTCAGAGTTTTTATACCAATCCATCCTCTCCCTTACGGAAACAAGAGGCGAATGGGTGCATCAAGTTTTATTTAACTGACGACCCATTCTACATGCTCTGGTCTTTCAAACCAGCTCGAGCATCTTGCCTATGAAGGCGATCATCACCATTATATGATTTCAACAATGTGCCATTTGTATGCTTCGAGGTTACCACAAACTTCTCATCCAATCATCGTAGTACTAACATGCCATGCCTGTCTAAAAGTACAACTAAAATGAGAGGGGTATTGGTTTCTCAATAGAAACCTCAACTTAATGTTTCGTAAAAGAAGCCTTGCAATAATTTAGTTTAGTTTTACATGATTTGGTCTTTCCAAATATTTTTATAACATTGTGTAATTTATACGATAAGAGATTGCCACGAATCTCTCATCCAGTTATCGTAGTATCAACATGTTGCCCATGTCTCGCGATACTACTTACGATAAAAGGGGTATGGGTTTTTCAGCCGAAACCCCGTCAAACTATATGCTCATGCCCCCAACCGGGGTTATCTGAGTCATATAGAAATCTCAAACTGAAGTTTGTAAAACATTTCTCCCAAATGCGTCGGCTTGGGGAAGCTTAGTTGCAATTTTGCAATCTATAAGCATGCAGACTTTGCTTTGCAAAGCTACACATTTGAAAGACTGGATTCTCGCAAGGAATCTCTTTTCTTTAAAACTCTAGCATCCATGCACAAACTCATGTCTTTTGAAAAAGAGCGAGTAGGGAACACGTGGGATAGGATACGCTCTTGTGTGTCTTACGAGGTTGCATTTATGTAAGAATAATATATATTATAATGCAAGCCTGTGCACATTACAATGCGGTGACAAAGTATAAGCAAGACTCGATGTGTGAAACCACATATTGAGCTAAATAAGTGCGTAAGCAGTGCACTAGGTACGAAACCGTACCTCGACTAAATAAATGCGTAAGCAGTAGCTTGTGCATTAAAATGTGACGACAAAGTAAATAACATCAAGGAAAGAGGACAAGGATCACAAAATTGTGTCCTTGAATTAAATGCGTAAGCAGTAGCCTGTGCAGTAAAGCGCGGCGGCAAAGTAAATGACATAAAGGAAAGATGACAAGAATCTCAAAATTACGTTCTTGAATTAAATGCATAAGTAGTAGCCTGTGCTCTAAAGTCCGACGACAAAGTAAATGACATTAAGAAAAGATGATAAGGATCACAAAACTACGTCCTTGAATTAAATGCATAAGCAGTAGCCTGTGCACTAAAGCGTGATGACAAAGTAAATGACATAAAAGAAAGGACAAGGATCGCAAAATTGCGTCTTTAAGTTAAAAACATATATATATATATATTTATTGCAGTTTAAATGTTATATGCTTAATTTAGTTCTTTCATTGTCCTTTGCGCAACTTTCCCCTACCTCGGAGATTGTCTGAGTTGCTAACGTCTTCGGGTGTAGGTGATCAAAGGCCCTTGCCTCGGGGCACATGCAGAATCCGTTGTACTGATGGGGTGCACTGAAAGGCTCGAAGTACTGCGTAAATGACACAAATAAGCTTCTTTATCATAAACACTTACGAGGGGCCGAACCTGAAAAGAAGGGGGGGCAGGCTCGCGCCCCTGCCCGACATACTGACAGAGAGAGGGAGGGGGTCAGGGACTGCGCCCCTGCCCGTCGACTTTATAGAGAAAGAGGAAGGGGCAAGGGGCACGCCCCCGCCTGTTGGCTAGTCATAAGGAGAGGGTGGGGGTAGGGGCGCAACCCCTGCTCGCTGGTCTGACAGAAATGAGGGAGGGGTAGGGGCTACGCCCTTGCCCTCAGGTCGAAAAGGGAGGAGGCAGGGGGTGGGCTCAGCCCGAAAACAAAGGGGGTGGGGTGGGCTCGGCTACCAGCCCACCCGAGAGAAGAGAGAGGGGGGGGGGGCTACGCCCCTCCCTTGACAAAAGAGCGCAGAGGGAGGGGGCTGCACCCGTCCCCCGTGCTTAGAGAGCCGGGAGCAGGGAGGGGAACATCGCCCCTCCCCCGACTCACAGTGTAGGGGGAGGAGGCTGCACCCCCTTCCTCGACCTTAGAGAAAACAGGGAGTGGGGAGGGGAAACAACGCCCCTCCCCTGCAACCAGAGCGCAGGGGAGGTGGCTGCGCCCCTCCCTGCGCAAGGAAGCAGAGGGAGAACAAGGAGCGGGGATGGGGACGTCGCCCCTCCCCATCAAGTCGAGCAGAGAGAGAGAGAGAGAGAGAGAGAGAGAGAACAAGGAGGGAGAGAGATGGGGAGAAGCGAAGAAAGAGGGGGGCTCACCTGAGAGGAGGCCGACTGGGGTGTCGTCGGTGTCGGGTGGTCAGAAAAAGGGAGAGAGAAGGGGGCAGCGGGAGACTGTTGGGGAGAGAGAAGAGAGCGGGGGAGGTGAGGGGTTCCCTTTTTGCGTAAAAGGAAAACCCTCTGCGTGCTTATTTATAAGCACAGGGTGGGGGGGGGGGAGACTCGGGTCTGGATCCGGATCCAACCCAGGTTGATTTTTTTTTTGAAAAATCGGGTTTTACACACTTGATTTTTGAATGTCATTATATGTAGGCAATAGATGTTTATTCACATCTTCGTGTGTGATTTTCGCCCATCGTTGACATTGTGATTATGCTCTTGTTCTAGTCGTTGATACACTTGTTTTGAGTGTTATTATACGTAGATAAAAGATATTTATACACACCTTCGTGTGTGTCTTTGGCCTTTTAGTGACATTATGTCTATCCTTTTGTTCTAGTCGCTGATACACTTGATTTTTGCGGTTTGGAGGTCTAGTGAAGTGATTGCTTGTGGTGGTCGAACTATTGTTGATATTTGCAAAATATCATTTCTTGGTATTTGTGGGATTTTAAAATCTCTTCATATCTTTCGCAAAATGGTGTTGATTTGCATATATCATTCCTTTTGTCATGCGAGATTTTTTAAAATCTTTCTATAAAATTTTTACTATTTGTTTTTGCTTATAGATAAAATTTCATGCATTTCATTGAATATATATATATATATAGGTTTTAAAATTGCTATTTGGTCCTCTGTACTTAAACTCATTATAGGATATATGAGTGAATTTTAATGGCTTGTGGTTGATGGGATTGCTCTCATTCATTATTATGTGTATTAAATATATATATATATATATATATATATATATATATATATATATATATATATATATATATATATATATATATATGTGTGTGTGTGTGTGTGTGTGTGTGTGTTTCTAATTGATTATCTTGTCCACATTGTTGTATGCATAAATTTAATTAACTCATTTTTTCTTGAGGGTTCTTTTTTGAGGTGTTATACTTTATATGTATGTTGTTTTTAGTATAAATTGATGATTTGTTCTATTTGCAGTGTTTTTATAAAAATTTGGGATATTATTAATACATGATTGTTTTATCTCTTCTTGATAATTTAAATATTTTTTAAATGATTAAATTCTCATGTGATCAATATTTATGTTTTCTTGAAAAATATGTTGATTATGGGCTTATGCTTATCTAAAATTATTTTTATAAATTTTATATTTGAGGTATGCTCTTCTTATGTTGCTTGAATTGTTACTAATGTTTCTAAAATCTTAAAATTATCACTTTGTTTTACTTGAGTGTTATTCTTGTTCAAAATATACATACTATTTTTTTTTTTAAACTATACAACTATTTGGTTAGGATATCTTTTTTCTGTATAGTTGAAAATTGTTTTTTGTTCTCTCTGTAGGTTCTTAAAGATGCGATGGATTGAAAAATAAATATCTTTGATACATCATATCATGAAAATGGAGATAGCCAATGAAGGTGTATGTGAATGATAACCGATAAAGAAATTCAAAGACTTATATTTGCAAAATTCTTTGTTGCGTAAATGGAGACTCTCAATGAAGACACTTGAAGACTTGGATCCTCCCCATTGATTTTTTTTTTTTGTATTTTCAAACTTTCAATATATCACACCGTAAGTTTGGGGGGAGTGTTAAGTTGTATCTTTATATATATATATCTGTTTCATATTGTACATATATACATATATATTCATATATATATGTATATATATTTTATTTATAATGATGTAATAGGTAATACCTTATAGGGGTATTTTTGTCATTTTCCAGCATTGTAATAGGTTGTGCCCATTAGGGGTACTTTAGTTCTTTTACTTTATTTTGTTCTTTTTGTCTTTTACTGTTTTTATAGGGACTATTTGATCAAAGACCGAATAGAGCTATTGAATTCTTTTTGGACTAGTCAATAGAGCTGTTAGAACAATCCAACAACTCTATTTGAAACTACTTTTATGTATAAGTATTCTACCTCACTTTGTTAGTATATTATGAATAAAATGTTATTTTATTTTTGCTTTTGTGCTTTAATGCATGGTATTGCCCTTAGTGTCTGTTTGTATTATCCCATGGTGGACTTGTGCATGTGCATGTTGTGTTTGTGTTATTGTAAGCCCTTTGTGGTTCTTGCTTTTTGTTTTTTCGCTTATTCCGTGATAGAATCTTCTTTGACAGTTTGTCAACTTGGGTTCAAGCTATTCTCAATGGACCAAACCTTTATCAAGTGCACCAAATAATTGTAAGGTCGGTCTTTTTGGATACATAATTCAAGCTTATTCTTGGGTTTTGGCCCAACCTTGGCTTGCCTTTCTTGCCTAGCAGGTTTCCCCTGTGAATAATGTGTCCATATTTGTGAGTAGACTATAAAACAGCCATGCATGAACCTAGCCGAGCAACTTATTGTAATGTGTTTTGTTGATTTCGAGTCTCCCAATTCCATGATTGGTTGGACCTTATTGGGTTTACAGTAGCTGGGCCAGCCTGACGCCCACCCTCTTCATAATTCTTTATCCTATATGTTTTCTAATTGCTTATGCTGACATCTCACTTTCAGCGGATCTCTTTTGAGTTTTCCTTTCTTCAAGCCACTTTCAACTTGATTGCATATAAATTTGTTCTTGTATTGGAAACTTACAGAAACATGCTTTTGTTTGTTGTTCTGTTACACCTATCTTAAGTATTTGGCATGTTTGTATTTCCTGCAATTTGACGTGGATCTTATGATTGTTACTGCAGTGGAAATTTTACTGTATTCTCCAATTCGGCCAGTGGTCGACTTCTCAGTGGTTTTCTTATGGCTGATGGCTGTTGGGACCGTCATTTGTGCTTCTGTGTGGTCTGAATTCATTGCATGTGATCAATCTAATGAAAGTTATAATCGATTTACAAGGAAGGTATGCTTTGAATTAACATTTCTCTTTCGGTTCTATAAAAATATATTAATTTTTGTTGTATACTCTTTCCATGTTTCTTTTATGCTTCAACATATAGTTGGATCAAATCTAAGCAAGGGAATCTTTTATTTTTTTTGCGTAAAGAATAGCCTTCCATTAGAAAAGGCAATGAGAGTCACCAAAGGACAAATGAAGAAAGTAGAACAAAAAGAATAAAAAGAAACGGGTCCATCCAAGATCCTGATCTAGGTGAACTGATCTTGCAAAAGGGGAAGACCTGGGTTTGATTCCTTTCATGATAATTCTTAAATCTTCCTTCACACCATAAAAAACTCTTTGGTTTCTCTCTCACCAAATTGACCACCAAACTAAGAAGACCCTCCATCTTCAATCTGTTTCCACTTTTTTCCCATGGTTCTCTCCAAGGAGCCAAAATGATATGTTTAATGCCTTTAATCTGCCATCCATAGAAGGGCCATTTGGGTCAAGCCTTGTGGAAGAGATGGATATGCAAGTCACATTTCTAAAAGAGATGCCAAGTGGTTCTGTAAGGAAACGACTTTGAATACATTAGGTTCAATAATGAACCAATACGCATGCACATGAAGTGCGGATATACCCACTAAAAGGGAAAACACAAGCACATAATGTGTTAACACATAAACCCACGAAAGGGGCAAAAATGCCTATAAGGCATAAGTTAATATTATTGAAGAGAAGAAGGGTGTAACACCCATTACCATGGAGCAAAAGCTCCTCCAAGAAGTGAAAAATACAAGGGGGGAAGGCCCCTATTTATAAGCCTTTGAGGAGCCACATAGGGGGCTCCCAAAGGAGTTGTTGGGAGCCCCCAACAGTCACATTTGTGACCGTTGGGGGCTCCCCAACGACTCTTTGGGGAGTCCTCCAATGTGGCGCAAACCACAAAAATAAATTTAGAAATAAAAAAATAAAAATAAAAATAAAAATAAAAATAAAAGAGAAAATACAATCATATTACAAAATGGAATATGCTTAAAAATAGGTAAAATGACTAAACTACCCCTACGACTAATATAGAAAAATATATTATATATTATATATATATATATATTTAGGAAGATACATATACATATATACCATATATGTATATGTATCATCTTTTATATATATAAAATATATTTAATTACAATAATTGATGAGTACATTTTAACACCCCCCCTCAAACTTTGTGTGGGGGAAACAAAAAGATTGAAAAAATGTCGCAAGACTTCAAAAGGCTTCGGCAAGGATGTCATTGAAATTTGCAAATGCCTTCCTCCAATTGTCTTTTAATGGTGAACACATTTCCCGATCTATCCAAGGTTTTTCTTTTTATCCCATCTCCAAGATCCTCTGGAATAACAACAAAAAAACAAGTAAAAAATATCTTTGCACTTTACTTAAATGAAACATTCCTAACAAGATGATTTAATTAAAACCATATCGGATGACTCACCCACAAAACAATGGTGCAAAAATATAACTTATGCATAGTAATTTAAAGCATATGATAGGATAATTACTTTAGCATGAAAAAATTTAGAAAACCAATATTTCAAAATCATATATCATGTCAAAGAGAGAGTGAAAACGAATTATAAGAATGCATAATGCTTTCACAAGATCTAAAAATGGATAAAACACAACCCCACAATAGGGAATAAAGCAATGGTCCGCCATGGGACCCCATAAGAAGCTTATAATGAAGTGCAAAACAAGAGAGATGAAATCTCCAAGAGTAAGCACGGAAGCACACACATACACAAGAGGCCACTAATGGGCCAAATAAACCACAAAAGTGGTCAAACCAGAGTTATCAACTTTACGTGTCGTGGAGCATATGACATCATCTAAACCTTTGGATTAGATTCAATCCAATAGTGCATATTTAATTTTCAGTGGTACTTTATAAACGATAATTATGAAGCAACTCTTAAATTATTAAATTAATAGACAATAATTTATGAGGGGTTGTATTTTAAAATTAAACCATTGGGTTAAATCTAGTCGAATGGATATAAATTATACTCAAACTAAATCATACTTGCTCATTGTAAAGTTGATTGGACTTAGCTTAATTTTGAAGCTCTCAAATGGAATTGCTTGACTCCCCCAAGTTATTGAATTTGTGATTGATTTTTGTGTGTGCCTTGGTTGCCCAAAGCTTCTAAAGACTTTGAAAATTCACTATGAAAGCACAAAACCATGCCACATCTTTCACGTTTCTGAAACATTATGGGGAAGCTTGCTTCCTCCAGCATGACTCAAAAAAGTGTACTTCAGAAGAAACTTTTTTCTTTTTAACTTTTCTAATTGTAAAACCTATATATGATGGGTACTTTGGGCAAAAGACTTAAACATCCATTTGAGTAAAAATACTGGTATTATCTTTTTTTCTATTGTTACTTCCTACTCACTTCCATTATGGCTTCTTACTCGCTCCTTATTCTCCCTAAATTTTCCATGCATTAAGGCATATTTTAAGCACTCAATTCAAGTTTTGTGCATTGCTACTCACTCCAGCTTTTTGCTCTAGCAATTAGTATTTTTTACGCCAAAAGTTCCCATTTTGAGCTATCGAGGTAATCTAGGTATACGAGACAGTAAGAATTGATCAGTTTATCCCATCTCATTTGTGTGTTTGTGATACCAAGTGAATGCCATTCAATGCTATGTTCTCTGTTTATCCTATGAAGTGTGCAAGTTTTGTGTCATTTGCTCTTTGTTTGTACAAGTCTTTTATTTTCTTTAATCTCATATGCTAAGTATGCTTGGACTTTTTTTTTCCAGGAAAGCAATAATTCCTTAGCAAATGACTCTGAGGAGGTTCTTGATATCAATGTAAAGGGAGCTGTCATTTTCATAATAATGGCATCTGTTTTTTTGATGGCATTATTCTTTTTTATGTCTTCCTGGTTTATTTGGCTGCTTATTGTTTTGTTCTGCATAGGCGGGACTCAGGTATGTGCCTTTTCCTTTTGAATCTTGAATGCATGCATATTTGCACAAGTAATGGAACATGAGCCTTATGAATCTTGAATGCATGTATATTTGCAAAAGTAATGGAACATGAGTTGAGTGTAGTGATTCATCCTTGTAGTGGAGCATGTTTTTATCACCTGTAAATCCATTTGTTCTTGATGTTTTTTTCTCCCCCCTTTTGTGTTAGACCTATTGTTTTTTATGTTGTATCTTCTGACATTAAATTTTCCACTCATGATTGGTTTTATGTTTAAATACTGTTGGGCTATTTTACATTTCAACCATAACATTTATATCAGATAATAATTTCTAATAATTTTAGGTATATGCTGATTCAACAGAGGTTTTGCACAAGAAAAGAAGAGAATAGAGAAATAGGGCTGGCCTTTAGAATCACGTTTCTCAATGTGGAAATCTATGATGTTCTTTCTATTATATATTAACCAATGGTGATAAATTGCAACAACCCCATGCATAATACATGATCTGCATAACTAACAGAGGCAATAAAAGAACACAAAATTTTAATAAAAATACAGCAATACATGTGAAAATGTAATAGTAGTGGACCCGTGTTTGAATCATATTAGATATGAATTAATCTAGAGTCTAGACCCAAGTGACGTCCCAATCACATCTCAATAGCCTTCCTCAAGTTGTACGTGGTCTTTACCATGAATAACTTGTTCTTCAGATACCAAAATCTCTGCACTATTAGGCCCTTTGTAAATAAATATTCTATCTGCCACAAATCTTGCTTCCAGTTCTCCATCTTCAATTTTCTACCTGATGAAATATTGGTCGATCTCTATATGCTTCATCCTACCATGCTGAATGAGATTTACTGATATTCTGATTGTGCTTTGATTATCACAAAACAATATCGACCTTGTCACTTTTTCTCCTAACTCAGTCAAAAGAAACCTGATCCAAGTTAATTCTAAAATGTATTACTTTTCTTTATTATTATTTGTATTCTTTTTCAAATTTTAATGTTGTTGCTGACTAGGGTATAAATATAAAAATCACTTTAACACGAGACATTGTTACTAATATGTTGCTTATAATTAGGAAAGTCCTCTTCATGAATTACTGCCTTCATATCTATGTCACAGGGACTCGGCATAGGGGCTGCCACACCCACGTCGATGCGACACAACGCTACTGCCGCACTCGATGCTGTCAATGTGACCCTGGTTGCGATTCACCCGCACCCAGGGTTATTTTTGTCCAAAATAGTTACACTAAAGAAATTAAATTATTTAAAGTTTTTTCATACAAAGCTTTGAAAGTTTGAAAAGTTGTGCATTAAATGCTTTGAGCCACATACATTCTTTTACTGTTTTTAAAAGGTTTTGTCATAAAAAGTTGAGCCATTACATTCTTTTATACTTTTTATAGAGTCCTGTCATAAATGCATTAATAAAAAAAGTGAAAACTGCATTGGAATGAATTTCTATATTAAATGGAGAGAACCGAGTAGGTCAGATTCTATATTAAATGAACTTTTGTATTAAATGGGGAGAACCGAGCAGGTCAAACTTTGTATTAAATGCATTAATAAAAAAAGTGAAAAGTGCATTGGAATGGACTTTTGTATTAAATGTATATAAATCCAAATCTGATTAAGCAATACTCAATTAAAAATTTGATTAAGCAATACTTCTAAATTTTTTATTGTTTTTGGTGAAAAACATATTTTTTTATTCAGAGCTTTTTTTTATGGATAAGTTTTATATATACATATATATATATATATATATATATATATATATATATATATATATATATATATATATATATATATATACCCTCCCGTACCCCCGCACCCAAGTTTTTTTAAAATGCCGCATCGCCGCACCCACACCCACACCTATGTGACATAGCTTTATATAAATGTGCATGTAGGGACAAAAAGCTGCAATCTTATCCAAATAGAAGAGAGTATAAATAATAAGAACACTCCTTGTTGATGCAATTTTTCTTAAAAGTATTTTTAAATGATATTTTTCAATGAAAATCATCTTTGTAAACCATACACCAAATTATAAATACCGGCTCACACTGGTGGTGAAGTTCGGGTCGAATATAAGGAAATGGGTCAAAACATTGTACTCCAAACAAAACACATCTTTATTGACTTGAAAATAAATAATTGCGCAATTCAGCTATTACAAATGTTCGAGCAAAAAAAAAATGAATACAACCCAAAATAAATAATTGGCCTAATGCACTACTAAAAAAATAACAAGTCTTCATCTGCTCGCGAACTAACTCCTGTTGTCCTCGTGTGTAGGGATGTGCCTCCATATGTCAACCTCAGCCCACCCTCCACCTAAACTCAATTAAGCTCACGACATCACCTATAAAACACGAAACAAACACAAAAATAAATAAGAAAAACTAGACTATCTAATCTAGCTACAGTTAGTCCCAATAAAGCAAATAATTGAAATAAACCTAATTATGACAAGTGGCCGCAACTAAATCTAAGGAAAGAAACAACTTTAACTAGGAAAAGACTAAAACATGATTTTGCCAAAAACCAATTTTGAACATGTAGAACATGGTTTTATGAAAATTGCTCAAAACCAGGTTTTTATCATCAAACTTGGTTGGATCTTTTGCAAAACCGTTAACCTAGCATGCTGACCACTAACTAACCTGCTAACCTAATATAAAAATTAGTAAAGCTACTGATCGACCACTAAACCTAACCAAAAATTAACACAAAACCAGGTCTGGCCGATTGTTTGTGGCTGACTAGGCCTGGCCGGCAGGTTGGGTTCGGCCGACTGGCTGCCCTAGCTGCCGGTTTTCAAAAACAAGTTTTAACAAAAATAAAAACTAATTGTAATGCTAAAATAAATGCAAAAACAGATGCAAACCCGTGACCCTCAACTAAATGTATGCAATGCAATATGCAACAAAGAAGAAAAACAGAATCCCTAATCTATATGCACCTAAACTAAAGAAGAGGTAGGAAAGAGCGTACCTTTCGGCACCTCCCAGGAGCTTGGGGAAAAAGAGAGCGGTCTATACCTGTTCACGTATGTGGCTGCCTTCCTTTTGAGTCGAAATCCACAAGGTTCACCATTCCCTCGATCGCGCATCGCCTTCTTTGCCGATCAACGGATATGGGAGAAGTGTGCGAGAGAAAAGAAGATACCGGTTAGGAAGAAAGAAGGGTTCAACCAGCATCATGACAGCATTTAGGCTGGAGAGGAGGCTCTGATGGCGCAACAATCAAGGTAGGGCATGGCGGCACCTTGGGTAAGAAAGGGAAAAGAGGAAGGAGGGGGCAGCAATTCCAAGGAGTTAAAGACGCTCTCTCACACGTCCCAATGAAGCTTAAATAGGCTATTCTAGGGTTAGATGGATAGTTTTGTAAAATTATTAAAGAAAGGCTTGTTTTTTCAAAATTTACAAAACACTTCAACTCAATAACTATTTTTTAAAACAATGTTAGAACTTACACTAATTCTAAAGAGTGGTTGACGCCTCACTTGGGGTGTTTAGGTATTCTAGGCCCTCTTAAAATGGATCAAATCTCAAAATTTGGATTTTGACTGGTACTTACCTCAGGATTTGATCCAAGTACCTTCAAACTGCTCTGGAAAGCTCATCTTAACTCCGTTTTTCACAAAATTCGAACCAGAGCTTTCCTACTAGAAAACACACTTAAAAAAACTAAACATGAGCATTTAAACATTAAATATGCACAAGATCATGCATAAGAATGTATAAAAATATGAGTAAAATATGCATGATCACTTGTGTTGGCAGAAACAAAAAGAAAAGAATTATTAACATAAAAAAAGAATGACAAAAAAAAAACTAGAACCAACGAGAGAGAGACCTGAGTATCGCCCCCCCTCATATTTAGGGTCAAATGGGGGACTTTGACCCCCAATTGACTGAGATGCATGCCACAGACCGAGGCACGCCTCATAGCCCCAGAGGCGCATGCCTCGGGAGCTTTACACTTTTTAAGTGCGCCAAGCATGCTTGTTGCACCTTGAGGCTTGCTTTCGCTAACATTGTTATATATATATGTATACATATATAAATATGTATATATATTGTGTATAAAATATCTTGTAATTTTTCATTTGTTTAATTTTCTGTTTAGTTTTTTATTTTTTGGTCAACACATAGTTGACTAGCCGTTGGAGCTTGTCCAATGACTAGATTTCTAGCTGTTGGACTAGATCCAACGGCTAAGAGGTCTCCCTCTTGGCTTGTATAAATATGGGTGAAACCCCTTTTTGGATGTATGCTTTTTGGCATACTTGTGTGGATCAATAAAATAATAGTTTTCATATTTGAGCCTTGCTTGTGTGTGCTCTTTGTGGTTTTTTTGAGTGTGCCCATAGTGGCCTCTTTTGCGTTTGGTTTTTAGTGGATATTTTGTTCGTGCTTGAAGGCTCTTGTTTCTTCACAAGGATAAGGCCACCGTCTTGGGTTCTATCTACATCAACACCTAAGAAATACTTTAACTTTTTGAGATCCTTCATCTGAAATTTCATACAAAGAGCTTGACTTCTTTAATATGCTCTTCAGAATTCCCTGTCACTAACGTAAATGAGAAAGAGAGTAATTCTTCCTTTCTTCTTATAAATAAAAGAGAATGGTCAAGTGGAGACTTCTGAAAGTCATGTGTTTGAATCTCCAATGAAAAACTCTCAAACTAAGACCTAGAGGCTTGTTTCAAACCACATATCACTCTCTTCAATTTACTTCAGATTCAACACCATATACCATGGGCTGCTACATATATATACTTCTTTTTTAATGTTACCATGCATGAATGCATTCTTTACATCTAACTGATTTAGAAGCCAACTGTAATCATCTGCAAGGGACAAAATCAATCTAATAGTCCATACTCTTGAGTATAACCTTTTACCACAAGCCTAACTTTGTATCTTTCTATTGAGCCATCGGGTTTATACTTTATCATGGACCCGAGTCAGACTCACATTGGTTTTGAATAGAGTTGTCAGTCGAGGAAGTGAGAGCCGGAAACAATTCGGGAAGCGAGACACTTTCAAAATTTTAGGAAGCAGGAAGCGTAGGACGACTTAGAAGCGAACTAAGAATCGTCTCTGAAGCGACCTAGGAAGTGAGGGGTAAGCGAAAAAATAAAAATACAAAAAAAATGAAAAAAGGGAAAGTCTGCTTTGTTAAAATGTATTCTTCAATCATTGTAATTATATATATATATATATATATATATATATATATATATATATATATATATATATATAAAGGATGATGCATATACATATATGGTATATATGTATATGTATCTTCCTAATTATATATATATATAAGATATATATTTCTCTATTATTAACCATAGGGGTAGTTTAGTCATTTCACTTATTTTTACGCACATTCCATTTGGAATATGATTGTAATTTTCTTTTTATTTTTTATTTTTCCTTTTTCCTTTTTGTGGTTTGCGCCACCTAGGGAGGCTCCCCAAAAGAGTCGTTGGAGGAGCCCCCAACGGTCACAAATGAGACCGTTGGGGGCTCCCAACGACTCCTTTGGGAGCTCTCTATGTGGCTCCTCTCTTGTATTATAAATAGGGGTCTCCCTCTTGTAATTCGATATTCTTGAAGGAGCTTTAGCTCCATTGTAAAAGGTTTTTTATCCTATTTTTCATAATAAATAGATATTCTTTTAGCCTTTTGGCTTAACCCCTTTGTGGGTTTAGCACTTTATGTGCTTTTGGTTGCCTCTTAGTGGGTTTGTGTATTTGCACCTTTAGTGTACATTTATGGGTTCATTATCGTACCCGTTGTTTTCTAACATGGTATCAAAGCAAGGTTACGATCGGGTTGTCTTTTGGTGCATCAGAAAGCATGTCACTCAAGAAATGGTGAAGTATTAATTGTTCTTCTCTTTTTTTGAAGTTATTTGGTACGTATTCCTTTTCTTAAAGTATTATGCATTATGAAACTATTGTTCTTGTATATATTTTGTATATTTAGTGTTTATGATAGTTGAATCCTTTCTTTTCACATTTCACATTTCACGTGTTCGCATTTTTTAAAATATCTCCTTTTAAATTTGGTAAACTTGTTTGTTTTTCAAATATATGATTGCTAAAAAATGGGTCGTATATTATATTTTTAAATATGATGTCAATCCTACTTGAACTCGTATGGCTTTAGGTGTTTTCTATTATGTTGACTTCAAGTATTAAAAGCTTGAAGTTCATATTTTTCATGTCTTTGTGCATATGTATCCGTGCCTTTCTGCACTTGTGAGAGTTCTCCTTGTGCCCTTTTGCACACTTCTTAGCATTGTATTTATACACGAATGTTTTTTAGAGATTTTTATATAAATAAGCATACAGGGTTGTGATAAAAATCTTTTGTATGTGTAATAAGTTCTTAAAGAAAGTTTGGATGAGATTGAAATTTTTTTGTATATGAAGGATTGTGATAATTCACATACTTCTCTACGCATTCATCGATTACCCATCACATATAATAGTAATTTATGTTTTTCAAAATTGTCTTCAATTATGTGAGATTTATGATTTTTTACATAATTGTTTCATGATTGACCTATAAGTTAACTTCTAAAATTATATATGTTTTCTTGCTAAATTAATGATCTTTGCTTAAAAAGCTCTTGACTCTCATATGAAGCCTAATTTGTTTTGAGGTCCTTTCTTGTTTATGGATTTTAGTGCATTTTTTGTGAAAAATTGATATAATTCTTGTATGAGAATTTTTCATATCTAAATCTTTGTTGTTCACTTTTTTATAAATCCTAAGTAGTTCTTGTTAATGATAACTATTTGTGAGAACTCCTAAAGGTCTTTCAATGTTTTTGGTTTATTTATACAACAACAAACAACAACAACTACGCCTTCATCCTAAAACAATTGGGGTCAGCGATATGAACCAAAAAAGAAATTCATTTTGGGTCTTCCACATGAATCCTTTTCCTCCAATCATTTCTATCCAATGCCATGTCCTCGGTGAGGTTCAAAGCATTCATATCCTTTCCTATCATCTCCATCCAAGTCTTCCTAGGCCTACCCCGACCTCTTTTAACTAATATATTTTCCCATTTCTCCAACCTTCTAACTGGAGCATCATTAGGCCTTCGCCGAATATGTCCAAACCACCGTAAACGATTCTCTCGCATCTTATTTCAATGGGTGCAACACCTACCTTCTTACGTATCTCCTCGTTCCGAATCTTATCTTTTATTGTATTTCCACACATCCATCTAAGCATCCGCATCTCAGCTACACTCATTTTTTGAATATGATGTCTCTTGGCAGCCCAACATTCCGTACCATATAGTAAAGCGGGTCTAATAGTCGTCCTATAAAACTTTCCCTTCAACCGCAATGGCATTCTACGATCGCACAGCACTCCAGTAGCACTTTTCCATTTCATCCACCCAACCTTTATCCTATGATTTACATCTCCATCAATTTCTCCATACTTTTGAATGATGGATCCCAAATATTTGAAATAATCATTCACCGGTATATCTTGCTCACCAAGCTTCACTACACTCCCATCACTACTTCGTTGCTTACTAAACCGACATTCCATATATTCAGTCTTACTCTTACTCAACTTAAAACCTCTAGCTTCCAATGTCTGTCTCCATAATTCTAACTTAGCATTAACCTCAGCTCTAGACTCATCAATCAAAACAATATCATCAGCAAACAACATACACCACGGTACATTTTCTTGAATTGATCTCGTAAGCTCATCCATCACTATCGCAAATAGGAAAGGGCTTAAAGCAGATCCTTGATGTAACCCAACCGTTATCGGAAAATTGGTTGTCACTCATCCACAAGTACGGACATTGGTTACTACTCCTTCATACATATCTTTAATTATACTAATGTACTTGAGAGAAACACCTTTCTTCATCATTGTCCACCAGAGAACGTCCCTAGGTACTCTATTGTATGCCTTCTCTAAATCAATAAAAACCATATGCAAATCTTTGTTCCTCTCTCTATATCTTTCAATAAGTTGTCTAAGGAGATGTATAGCTTCCATAGTTGATCTTCCAGGCATAAAACCAAATTGATTCTCCGATATCATGACAACCTTCCTCAACCTAGACTCAATCACCCTCTCCCAAAGTTTCATAGTATGACTCATGAGTTTTATACCACGATAGTTTGTGCAATCTTGTATATCACCCTTATTCTTATATAAAGGCACCAAAGTACTCTTCCTCCACTCATTAGGCATCTTATTTGTTCGCCAAATCAAGTTAAAAAGATTTGTCAACCATTCTAAACCTTTCTCTCCCAAGCATTTCCAAGCCTCGATAGGTATACCATCTAAGCCAACTGCCCTTCTTGATTTCATTTTCTTCAAAGCCTCTGCAATTTCTTTCTTTTGAATCTTGCGCATGAAGTCACGATTTATCTCATGAAAAGGAATGGAGAAGTCTCCAAGATCTTGAGCATGACTATCATTAAATAGCTTATCAAAATAATCTTTCCATCTCTCCTTAATCTCCTTATCTTTGACTAAAACCCTTTGCGTTTCATCTTTGATACATCTAACCATACCCAAATCCTTCGATTTTCTATCTCTCATCTTTGCAAGCCTATAAATATCCTTCTCGCCTTCTTTGGTATCCAACTTGTCATAAACCTCCTTATATACCTTAGCCCTCGCGTTTCGAACAATTTTTTTAGCTTCCTTCTTTGCTAACATATACTTCTCCAAATTCTCTTTATCACGACTCTTAGATTTCTATAACACTCTCTTTTAAACTTAATAGCTAATTTGACATCCTCGTTCCACCATGATGTATCCTTCCCTAGTGGTGCACCGCCTTTAGACTCACCCAATACCTCCTTAGCCACTTTTCTCATGCCACCCGCTATCTTATTCCACATTGATTCTGAATCCTCCTCGAGACACCAATCAACTTCCTTAACTACCTGCTCTACAAACATTCCTTGTTTAGCTCCTTTCAGTGCCCACCACTTAATTCTAGGATCTATCCTATGTCTATCCCTTTTGCGGCATTGTCTAATTCTAAGATCTAAAATTAAAACTCTATGTTGTGTAGCTACACTTTCTCCCGGTATAACCTTACAATCGATGCAACAACTCCTATCTCTCTTTCTAAGTAGGAAAAAATCTACCTGACTCGTATTAACCCCACTTTTAAATGTTACTAGGTGAGACTCCCTCTTCCTAAACCAAGTGTTTGCTAAGATCATATCATAGGACAAACAAAAATCTAAAATCCTTTCTCCACTTTCATTTCTTTCTCCTATACCATAGCCTCCATGGATACTCTCAAATCCATCCCTACTAATGCCTACATGTCCATTAAGGTCACCGCCGATGAAAAGCTTTTCTCCATAAGATATCCCTTGTACTACTCCATCTAAATCTTCCCAAAATTGATGCTTAATGGAATCATCTAAACCTACTTGAGGTGCATAAACACTAATAATATTAATAATATCCGTACCTAATACTAATTTAATAAGTAAAATTCTATCACCCTTCCTACGGACCTCAACTACATTATCTATAAACTGACGACTCATAATAATCCCTACTCCATTCCTATTCCTATTTATTCCTGTATACCAAATCTTATATCCCAAGGTTCTATCACTTTTGTTTTCTCACCTACCCATTTGGTCGCTTGAAGACATAAAATATCAATCTTTCTCCTACACATAACATCTACTAACTCTACCAACTTACCAGTTAAAGACCCTATGTTCCAAGTGGCTAACCTAATTTTATGGTCTTGGACTAACTTCTTTACCCCCACCCGTCCAACAAAGTGAGGGAACCCTTGCCTATTTGACACCACACCCGGGCGCCGGTGTGACGCGTCGCTTCTGGGCGACGACCTAGCAACCCTTGCCCATTTATCACTGCCTCCGGGCCTAGAGAGTACAACGCGTTGCTCAGTTGGGAACGCCCCAACGAAATTCTCATATTGGTTCATTTTCATAGGGTATGACAAAGTTTTTATGCTGGCTGTCACAGGCCTACCGCAACCCTCCTCCTTTATCCGGGCTTGGGACCGGCAGTGTATAACTAAACAGTTATACACAGGCGGAGTTTTTGGTTTATTTAAAGAATTTTGAATTTTTTTTTGTGATAAATATGTTGTATGAACCATTGTGTTCATTAAGAAAGATCTTTTAAAAGAACTTCCCACACTATATAGAATCTTAATATGCATAGTGTGTCTATTGCATCTTTTTGTATAAAAGATTTCATTAGTTTTGATTTTCTTCTAATGATGCAACTTTATAATTCACATAAGGTTTCAAAACCTCTTGATTGTATCTCTTCTTTTAAAGGATGTCTACGTTGGCCATAATATAGTCTCATTTGTCTTAAATTGCATTTGTTAAGCATATAGTTGCATAATTAAAGCTTGAGAGTCTCAATCATTGCTTTTTTATGAAGTGCATGCCTTAAGTGCATGCTTGCTCACGTTTGTGTATTTTACGTATTTTGTGCACATTTGTTTCTCAAGTATTTGCGCTTGTATGCATTCCTTCTTTTCTATGAAATAGATGCCTTAGTGCATGTTTGCTATGTTTATGCCTTTGTGCGTATTTGTTCAAGTGTTGTGTGAGTGCCTTTGTGCACATCTTTTGTAAAGCTTTTGTGCTTGCATGTGTATTGTCTCTTCGTAGACATTTTTACATTGTGAAGCTTTTGTGCACATTTTTTTTTGTGAAGTGTAATGGACTTGGATATTGACTCTTTTGTTTAATCATTATAAGACATTGTAATATGTTTCCACATATCTCATTAAGGAATATTAAAACTTGTATGGGATTTAATCCCAATTTTATAAATTTTCAAGTACTTTTGAATATTCTTTCTTTGGGTATTGTGTTAAAGCTCTCTTTGTGAACTGTTATGGTTCTTGTGATTTCTTTATTAAGAACTTGGTTTTCTTCTCTTGATTATCCCAAGAATTTCTTTATGTCATTATGTTTTTGAAAGAGTATTTTTGCCTTTTATGACACTTATTTTGTCCATCACAAGTTGTTATATGATGCATCAATCCTTTTTGGCCTTGTTATTATTATATTAGAGATGTTTATCGATGTGAGTTATGAGCACCTCGTGTTATGTCATTTTAGATTGTCAACTTGTAGTTTGACTCTAAAATGACTTATTTTGAGATATCTAATTATGAGTGTGTCACTCATTTGTTTTTTTTGGCCGTTGTTTTTATGAATGTTTTTAATTATGTATGCCTGTGATAGATGTCTAAAGTTTGAAACCTTAGTGTTTCAAGGTATATTGAGAAATTGATGTTCTTTAATTGTATTTTCATTACAAGCTTTATTGCCTCAAGTGTCTTCTTCTTTTATGCCCCTTATCTAAGTGTCATTATATGTAGACAAGACATATTGTTCACACCTTTGTGTGTGTTTTTAGCCCTTTGTTGACTTTGTTCTCTTGGTCTAGTAGCTCAACACACTTGTCTTAAGTGTCATTGTATGTAGACAAGGCACGTTGATTCACACCATTGCGTATGATTTTAGTCCATGTTGGTATTTGTGTCCTTGTTCTAGTCGCTAAGCGATGTGCCCATGGTTGACTTCTTTCACTCATTTCAAGTGTCATTTTATGTAGACAAGAGATGTATTGTCACACCTTCGTGTGTGTTTTAGCCCATGGTTGGCTTGATACTCTTGTTTTAGTAGGTAAACATGCTTGTTTTTTAGTGTTATTTTATGTAGACAAGAGATGTTTTTAGTCCATGTTAGCATTTATTCTCTTGTTCTAGTCGCTGATACACTCATTTTAAGTATTATTACATGTAGACAAGAGGTGTTTTACATACACCTTTGTGTGTGTCTTTGGCTTTTAATGACATTATGATTATGTTCTTGTTCTAGTAGCTTATACACTTGATTTATGGGTTTTGGAGGACTAATGAGGTGGTTGCTTGTAGTGGATAAGCTATTGTTGATATTTACAAAATTGCATATTTATGGGAATTTGAAATTTGGTTTTGATATGAGTTTTTCTAACTCATTCTTTTTATAGCATAATTGCTACGTGCACATGTTGTTCAAATCAAAGAATATATTTTGATTGTTTTGTCTCATAAGTAGACTTAAAACTTTTGAACTCTTGTGTTTTATACACTCTCTTTTATCACATGCTCTTGAGCATTTCCTTTGTGAAATCGCCTTCAAGAAAATTGCTCAAATCAATAACACTTGTTTTCCTATCTTGTAAGCTCAAGTAATATTACTTGATTAAAGTATGATTTAAGCATGCTCATTAATGATTATTTTAAGTGTTGATTCAATATGCATATGCTCATAATGTCTTTTTAAGCTCTCACTTGATTAAAATTCATATATTTTCTTATGAGTTGGCTCTTTGAAGGCTCTTTATGTTGACCCTTCATGAATTATTTCAATATTCTTTATTATGGCTTCTTGGTTGTTCGTCATTGAATTGTATGAATGCATTAAACATTCTTATTATACATTTTCGCATACACTTTAAAATTTTCTCATTACTTTTTAAGTATATGATTTTGAAAGTTGGTCTTCTAAAATCATGTTGCATGCATAAATAATTATCTTGTCCTGACGAATCCTGTGTTTTAAATAAAATAGTTATGCTTTCATTATGCATAGAATATCTTTTTGCACCATTGTTTCTTGGATGATTCATCTTGTTTGGAATATTCCACTTGATTAAAGTGCAAAGATATCTTTTACTTGGACCTTTTCTTGGTTTGTTCCACATGATTGTTAAGATGAGATGAAAAGAAGTACCTTGGATAAATAATGAAAGGTTCTCACCATTAAAGACAATTGGAGGAAGACATTTGCAAATTTCAATGACATCCTTACTGAAGACTCTTGGAGCCTTGAGTTTCTTCCTCTTATATTCTTCAATCTTTTCGTTCCCCCACGCAAAGTTTGAGGGGAGGTGTTAAAATGTATTCTTCAATCATTGTAATTATATATATATTTTATATATATAAAGGATGATACATATACATATATGGTGTATATGTATATGTATCTTCCTAATTATATATATAAAATATATATTTCTCTATTATTAGCTGTAGGGGTAGTTTAGTCATTTCACTTATTTTTATGCATATTTTATTTGGAATATGATTGTAATTTTTTTTTATTTTTTATTTTTCCTTTTTTATTTTTGTGGTTTGCGCCACCTAGGGAGGCTCCCCAAAAGCTTTAGCTCCATTGTAAAAGGGTTTTTACCATGGTTGCCAGTTGAGGAAGCGGGAGCGGGAAGCGATACGGGAAGCGGGAGCGGGAAGCGAGGCACTTTCAAAATTTTAGGAAGCGGGGAAGCGTGGGACCACTTAGGACCGATTCGGGAAGCGCCTCGGAAGCGACCTAGGAAGCGTCTCGGAAGCGACCTAGGAAGCGTCTCGGAAGCGAGGGGGAAGCGAAAAAATAAAAATAAAAAATTAAAAAACACAAAAAATTG
The DNA here is from genome assembly GCF_984573655.1 of Nuphar pumila. Classification (NCBI taxonomy): domain Eukaryota; kingdom Viridiplantae; phylum Streptophyta; class Magnoliopsida; order Nymphaeales; family Nymphaeaceae; genus Nuphar; species Nuphar pumila. Next base: position 9,162,027 of record NC_143265.1, read on the forward strand.
AAAAAACAGGAGAAGCGAGGGGGAAGCGAGGGGGAAACGTTGGGGAAGCGAGGGGGAAGCGTGGGGGAAGCGTGATGGGAAGCGTGCTTCCCATTAAAGGGAAGCGCGTCCCCCATTAAAGGGAAGCGCGCTTCCCAAAAAAGGGGGACGCTTCCCCCCACGCTTCGGAAGCGCGACGTTTCGCGCTTCCGAAGCGCGCTTCCCCTTTTAGCTAGGCGCTTCCGGTAACCCTGGTTTTTATCTTATTTTTCATAATAAAGAGATATTCTTTTAGCCTTTTGGCTTAACCCCTTTGTGGGTTTATGGGTTTAACACTTTATGTGCTTTTGGTTGCCCCTTAGTAGGTTTGTGTATTGCACCTTTAGTGTGCATTTATGGGTTCATTATCGAACCCGTTGTTTTCTAACATGTTTCTCCTAAATGGGAAGCACACTTCCTAATTTTTTTTTGTGCTTCCCAGTGTGTTTCGAAAGCTCAAACGTTTTGCGCTTCCGAAATGTGCTTCGCGGGAGCGCGCTTCCCCACTCCCTATGGTGCTTTCGGTAACTCTGGTTTTGAATCAATCCTGACCCAAGTGACGTCCCAATCACATCTCAATAATTTATTCAGTAAATGGTCACAATGTATTCATTTTACTGAGATCCTCATGCGACTCTGTTGTGACCTAATCTATGTTAACATGTGGGACGGTATTTCGTAATCAAGACGACCATCATTAATGGCATAAACTATACCTTTCTTGAGGGGAAATTCAAGTACCTTAACCCCATCTTAAGAAGGAAAAAAAAAGGTTTATTGGCCACTGAACTGAGTAATGGCAAGATGCATTTATGCTCGGTGGTAGAATCAACTGCAGGTTCACCAAGAACGGTTGTGCACTTAAGCCAGAAAATTATAAAATAAAAGGCTGCTAAAAAATGGACATGTATAGAAGTGAATCAATAACTGGTTGGAAGACATGAAGTATGAAGGGATAGAGCAGAGGTACCCATATCAGCTCTAGCTTTAGCCTTCAGCGTTTATAGAGATTGCCTATGATCAAAGTTTCTAGTGATAGAAGCCCTGTCCTTTGTGCCTCGATAAATCTCTGATAACATCCTCTCTTATTTTATTAGTTGTAAGAGGTATTATATTCTGAGAAGAAAAAGTTGATATTAGAAAAGATTTGTGTAGTGTCAGATGCATTGCTAATTGGTGATGATTGCATATGGTTCCTCATTTTACACTTCTTTCAACATAGATTCCTACTGGCACTTGCAATGTCTAAGATTTGTTTCTTTTTCCTTTTTAGGGAATGCATACATGCCTTGTCGCAATAATTTCAAGGTACATCATGAGTCTGTGATCTATTTTATACAGTCAGTGCTTTTTCCTGACATTGTTGCTTTTCAATTACTTTCATCAGGATATTTGGAGGGTGTTGCCGGAAGACAGTTACTCTTCCTCTATTTGGTGAAGTTCTGGTTTTATCTATTGTTGTTTTACCATTTTGTGCAGCATTTGCTATATCCTGGGCGGCAAACCAACATGCATCTTATGCCTGGATTGGACAAGACGTTCTAGTAAGCTTTCCTTTATTTTAATTTTTTTCCTGGTCTAGTTGAACTTCACTGTTTTATCAAACACAAGGCTGTAAATGCTGCACTAATCCCAAAATCAGCAAAGAGTGAATTCAACCAAATCAGATAAAGTTGGGAACAAAATTTGAAAAATTAGTCTTGTTTTTTAATTCTAAAAGAAAATGGTTCTCTAATATGAAAGAAATGAAGTCTTCTACTTTTTTTTCTTTTTTTGATGATAAAACAGTCCTAGAGATCTGAATCGTTGTGCTTTGATTTTGGGTCTAGCCTGGTAGGTGTTTGAGTTTGCAATTACTCACCAAATACACGCATCATACTTGGCCTATCCAATTCTTTTCTATGTTATATAAGATCTATATTGTTGTCATGTAAGTTAATTATGCCTAGATGGTTACAAATCTCATCCACATTTTTCTAATATTGGTAAAATTACTTGATGGCAGGGTATTTCTGTGATGATAAGTGTTCTACAAGTGGCCCGTTTGCCAAACATTAAGGTAAAATTGTTTTCTATGATATATACATTTTTTATTTTATTTTTCTGTTTGTTATCGTTTTGGTTTCACATGTATTAGATATTTTTTCCAGGTCGCTTCAGTACTTTTATGCTGTGCTTTCACCTATGATATTTTCTGGGTCTTCATATCACCACTTCTGTTCCATCAAAGTGTAATGATTGCGGTAAGTCTTACCTCTTTTTTCATTGCTCTTTCACTCACTTCCTCTTTGTCCTGTTGCCCAAATGTCTTCATGGACATGAATGATAGTCAAGGGTTTGAGTGGCTGTACTTCTTTATTTTCATCTAAACAATTATGCTTTTAGACCAGTACGCATAAGATGTAAAGAAGGTATTGATTTTTTTAAAAATCTGGTGTATAGTCAGTTTGGATCAAGTTGTTCGGACAGCGTGAAAATTTTATCTGATAATAAAAATTTGGGATTATATTTCCCTCTGAAAACAAAAACACTTGGTGATAAGAGGATTTGAGATATTATGAAAATGCATATTTAGAAGCAACTATGGATCAGACAACTGACTGATCCAATTTGATCTTGAACTTCATCTTCTCATTCTTTTTCTCCAGGTTGTCCTTTCGTTTGACAGAAGCATGTCAAAAATATTGTCGGTGTCTATTTTAGTGCCAAAAATTCATTATGACCAATGTTGTAAGTATTATACTGTATCGTGCGATACATATTGTAACTATGGCCTAACTCGATACGATACACACTGGCCTAACTCGATACGATACACACTCGTGTCGCAATACGAGTGTGTATCGTATCAGTATCGGCTGTATCGTTTGATACATGTCTGGCGCACTTTAAAAGGACCAAAACTCGAGTTTTTTAGTTTTGGGTTTTAAAGACCTCTCTAGGGACAATTCTCTCATTTGTGTAGAGGCCTTTAAAGGAGAACCCACACACCCTAAGAGGTGTGAGAGCGATGTGGGTGCCGATTCGTGCACAAGGGAGGTAGATGATGAAGAGCCCATGTATATTGTAGACGATGTGGATATCAAAGGAGGATGAAAAGAAGAAGATAATGATGATTATGATAGTGATGTTTGAGGTTATATTTTCAAAAAACTTGGTTATTTAACACTTAAGTGTTCATAAACTTGGTTATTTTGTTTTTGTTTTTGTTTATATAATATGAAAATATGAGTCTTGTGGCATGTTCTTAATTGCAAGACATTTAATATTTTGCATTGTTCTTGTGAGATATGCATGCAATATTATCTATATTAGTTGACGTTTGATGATGTCTTATTCGTATGTAGCTCATAGAGACATAAATGCTTCATATGTAATTTTATGGTTGTATTTTGTGAAATTCATCATTGTTCCATGTGTTATGATTTTTTTTAGAATTTTTGTTATTTTTTCTGTTTTTTCTTTATTTTTTTGAATTTTTATTAAAAAAATATGTTTTTTTTATGATACGCTACACCACGATACACTACTTACAACCTTAATGTGTGGTGGCTTATATTGTGCAGGAAGTGGTTTCATTTCCCTGCCCTGCTTTTTCTGTTAACTTGATGTCTTTGGATCATTGCACTAATTGTTGTTTCATTCTTTCATTTATAAAGGAAGCTCCTTTCCGTGATGGCCTTCTCTTCATTATATATTTGTTTCCAATTCTGAAGGAATCTCACTTTCCACAATTATCCTTCAAATGTTTTTTGAAACAGTAAGCAATGATATTTAATTTCACTACCTGTTAAAGTTTTTCAACTTTTTGTATAGATGCCTTGTCTGCAATTGCAATTGGAAACTTCATCCTTTTAACACAGACATGCACACATGCTAGAATTAGGGTTGCAAACGGGTCGGATTCAGGAAGCCAAATTTGCAAAATTTGGCTGTCCCGGATCCGAACCAATCCTACTTCCCAGTGTATTTTTGGATCCAAGATCCTATCCATTTGCAAGTTTGCAACCTTAGTTAGAATACATCAAGCATAGTGAATGCCAGCTAACTTTAGCGACTCTTTTTTCCCCTAACAAAATTTAAAATATGGCCCTTACGCTAACTGTTGCCACCACGGGCACTCTTATAAAAGGTAAAAGCACATTATCAGTTGTGCTTCAAGTGCTTTTTTAATGTGTATTATTTATAAATTTATTAAGGCTCTGTTTTGGAACTGGTAGCTGGGATGGGAATTCATACATTTGGAAAAAATATGGTCAAACTACCTTGGTGGTGGCTGTTTGGGAGAATGACGTTGAGGAGGTAGCTTATGCATTTGGGAAAGGCTGTGAGACTGTCTTCCCCTTGTATTTGCACTAAAAATTGGATTTGGTAATTACCACCTCCTAGAGGTGGTAGCTGCCAAATCCAGGAATTGGCAGCTGCCACTTTTCCAAATGCATGAACCCCTCCTACTACCAGTTCCCATATAGAGCCTAACAATGCTCTAGTAGTGACAATTAATTTTGGGAGTGATCATGCTACTTTATGTCCTGTTTGAGAAAAAGAAATGTGGGATACTTGTTAATGTCCTATATACATGGAGTTAACATCTATAAGCTAAGGATCCCAGACTTCAGTTTTTATAATGTGTGCTTTTGGAATCTTGCCAGTTTCTTTTTTTCTTTTGAGTAAAAAAAATGGACATGCCTTTGACTTTCAAGTTTATGCAAAGCAACATTTTGCCCTGTAAAATATCTTGTTTTGTTGAGATTAACTATGATCTGCTCAGAGCAATAGATATTTCTTATGGGTTTCCAAATCATAAGTATACGAGGAATGGTTGATTTTGGTTAAGTCAGCTGAATAAATAAATTGTTATGATTTGATTAAAAACTAAGATTTATAGATAACTGGTCAAGGGTTTGTCTGCTTCATATCAAAATGGAACATGCATTATTTTCACATTTACCTCTTATCATGAATATCAGTACAAACAATTCAATCTACTGGTCATGCTTTCAGGATCTCAACTTTGCTTGTTGACAAGTTTTACAGCAGTGTAATGCATATTCTATCTTGTTTCATTGTATAAGTTTTCTTCAATACTACTAAATAATAGTGGTAAAACACATGATTTGGGAATTGAGAACCATTTCTCTCAAAAAAGAAAAAGGGAAAGACCTTGAAGCAACCAGATCGTATTCAATGGCTAATCTTCCTGATGGTTTAATTTCCAGCATCAGGTTGCTAGACCATGGAGAGTTCTGATTGTGATTCAGTTGGCTTGGTCTTCTTCCTTGTCATCATCAAGTCTAATTTGGTAGATGAACTCTGTAGTTGAGGGCTTAGTACTTGGGGTGATAAATTGTCTGAGATACATGATGCTTAAGGTTTCCTATATGTTTCTTGTAATATATAAAAATATGTTTCTTAATGCATTCAATTTTTTTTCTTTTGTTTATCTTTTTTAATTTTTTATATTATCTTGTTTATATGTTTTAATAAATATGATATATGTAGGTCAATTTCAACATGGTAGTATGATTAAATCATATGCCAAATGTTATGTGTCTTTGACTTTCAATGCTAAATACTACAATCCAAAAAGTTTTATGTTAAGATATATGTGGCATTTCCCTATGTTGTATTTGTCTTGTATATACCAAAAGTACACTTAGTGTATTTTAGGCATTTTCTTTCTTTCTTTTGATGTGTATTCTTGTACATTTAATTTGAGTTGTATTCATGGTATACTTTAGGTATGTTTTTCATGTATTTTAAGATAGTATACTCTAGGTATACCTATTAGTTTAGTAAGTATACTTATGGTATACTTTAGGTTAGATAAGTTTTTAGTCATTATTAAAATGACTAAATATTTTATATTTTGTTTTTTAGTCATTTTTTGAATAACCAAAGTAACAGTTAGCCGTTAGGATTTGCTTTAATGGGTAGTTTGAATAGTCAAACTAGCTATTAGGATTTGTTCTAACTGCTAGTTTGACTAGTCAAACTAACCGTCATGTCTTCCTCTATATATTGCTCATCATTTTGTTGTATATGTGAGAGAGGATGGATGTATATAGTGTGTGTGTGTGTGTGTTATAGTGAGGTTGACTTGTATATTTGTGTGAATATTTGTCATTAATAAAATATTTTATTTTTATGTCTTGTTTTTGCTCATGGCTATGTAGGGTTTATTGTATCTAGCCAAATGCATTATGAGAATGCATTTAGATTTCATGTATGTTTAATAAAATTGTTATTCTTTTTTATTTCTTGTGTCTCGGATTCCATGACATTTTTATAGTTGCTAAATATTCTTCCTTGTCATTGCATAGGTTGCACGAGGTGATAAGAACAGTGGTGAAAGTATTCCTATGCTATTGAGAATTCCTCGATTTTTTGATCCATGGGGTGGTGATAATATGATTGGCTTCGGAGACATCCTCCTACCTGGTCTTCTTGTTTCATTTGCTTTCAGGTACAACTTCATTTTACTGTGCATTAGGATGACAGAAGTTTACAGTTTCCTTAAGTAATCCTTGTGTTGTCTGGTACATTGGTTTTTTTTTGAAGTGTGCTGTTTAGACTTGCAAAAGATAGTAATCCCAATGCAGAGCTAAGTTTGTTAGGGCTAGTTCTCCGTTTGTCATGCAGCTTGTGTTGCTGCTTCATCTGTTTTATGATGAAAAATGTTTTGTTAAATATGAAGTTGATGCGTGGAGTTAGACAACATATTAGATGAGAATTGATGTCTGTAATACCCTATGCATACCATTAACATGGGACTTAACTAATAAAATATATTAAAATACTATGAAACACATACTTGGAAAAGCAGGTCCACACTCGAACTCAAGGCAACACCATTTATTCAAAATCTGAACATACAAATTAGAGGCAACATACATATTTATAGGTGATCATAATTTAATTTAATCTTGCATGCTCATGGAAGTGTGTGTTCTTATTCTTCTGTGCAAAAATTCTTACAATAAATCTTATATTTCTTGCTACCTATTATCAGCTGTAACCTTTCTTGGGTCTCGAAAATTGAAAACATTCTTTTGAAATGCCAAGTCATAACAAAAGTTCATAACCTGTGGTCACAACTCAGCACTGGCTCATGCTACTAGCACAACCCAACCTATAATCTGTTTGAATCATGACTTATATTTTAGAACTATACTCATAATTGGTCTGTCATATCTGAATCTCTTTCTTGAATATTAAGGGACTAACATTGTGTATCTCAAACCCTAATTCAGAAACATGATAATCCATTTTGCATGTGGAATTTGCATGCTGCAATCTTGTAACTGTTGATACATAAGCCAACTTTGATAGATAAGTGTTACATCTAGCAAGATGTGTATGGTGTTTGAACAAAAAATATTGAGTTGAACTTCTAAAAAATGTCCCATGTTATGGGCATAACCTTATTGGTTGTCGTTGAAATATAAGGGTTTATCGAAAGAGAAGAGCTATGGTTATAAAAGCACTGGTATCTGAAAAAGCAAACGATGTCGTTCTAAACTGTGTGAATGAGAGAGTGCCCTCTTATATTTGGGTCGACTTCTCTAAAGGGTTACAAAAGAAAAGTAACATAAAGAACTATTTTACAAGTTTACCCCTTACCTATAAGACTATGTAGAAAAGAACAAAACGAAAACAAAAGCTAAATTACATATATGTTTTGACACTCCCCTTCAAACTTGGAGTGATGTAAATGTGAAGATGCCTTGGGAATAGGTTTCTTGTACAAGCAATAAACAGGAGAGAGAGAGAGGAAAGAGAGAAGATGAAATCCCAATTGACGTCTTACCCATTGTGGGTGATGTTTCTGTATTTATATTATGGTGTGTGAGAAAATACAAGAATACCCTTAACTGGATTGGGTATTTACAATATGTTGCATTTGAAGGGATCCAGATCCAAATCCAGATCCAAAATCATATTCTTAATATGCCCCCTCAAACTGGATATGTTGAAAAACCATAAACAATTTGGATTTTAAATGCCAATATCGATTCACTGGAAGTGCCTTGATAAACAAGTCTGCCACTTGATCTTCTCTCCAAATAAATATAGGATGGATCTCCTTGGATTCAACTTTTTCTTTGATAAAGTGTTGATCTATCTCCACATGTTTTATTTTCCCATGCTGAACTAGATTAGTGGAGATGGAAATGGCACTGCGGTTGTCACAATATACTAAGGAGCTGAAAATGTGTTGGTATAAACTGCATTGTATGTATTTAATCTAGATAATTTCAGCGGTGAAAGCTGCCATAGCCCGATATTCAGCCTTGGTGCTAGATCAAGCAACGATTTTCTGTTTCATGCTTGCCCAAGAGACGAGATGAGAACCTAAAAAAACACCATAACCCGTAACAAATCTTCGTGTCATTGAATTATGAGCTCAATCAACATCCAAATACTCAATTACTTTGACAGAATAATGAGTATTCACATAAACTGGTTTCATATAAACAAGTCCATTAGAAAGATTACCTTTGATATACCGGAGAATTCGTTTCACTGCTTCCATGTGTTTCGTTTGAGGCCAATACATATACTGAGATACCCGAGTTACAATAAAAATTAAATCTGGTCTAGTGAATAACATCCCCTTACGTTGCAAAATATCATGAGCATACTTATGCTAAGAAAGAATAAGACGATCTAGCTGATGGTCCACTTGTACTCCAAGAAAGAATTGAAAAGATCCAAAGTCTTTCACGTGGAACTTCCCATGCAATAATGACTTTAATTGATTAATTATTTCATCACTATTTTCTGTAACAATGATGTCATCAACATAGACTAGGAGAATAGTGACGTCAGACTGTACCTTCTGCATGAATAAAGAATAGTCACAATGACTTCTCTCAAAACCAAGAGTTCTTACAACAATACTAAAAGTGTCAAACCATGCTCGATAAGACTGTTTAAGGCCATAAATAGCCTTTTTCAATCTTAGCACAAAGGTGTTTTGATCTCATTCTAAATATTCAGGCAAATGCTCCATATAAACTTCTTCACACAAGTCCCCGTACAAGAATACATTTTTGACATTTAGCTGAAATAGACTCCATCCATGCAACACAGCTAATAATAGAACAATCCAGATTGTTCCCATTTTGACCACAAGATTGAAGGTTTCATCAAAGTCCAAGATGCGTAACTCTTAGCTACAAGCTTGACTTTAAATCGTTCAATGTTGCCATCAAATTTTTGTTTGATCTTATATACCTAACGACATCCAACAACATTCTTGTTTGTTGGTCTGGAAACGACCTCCCATGTATATCATTCATGGAGTGCAATGATTTCATCATTCATTGCTTCTATCCAACAAGAATCTTTACTTGCCTCAGCAAAAGATCTAGGTTCTTGAACATGTTCAAGAGCTGCAACATATGTTTAAAAATCTATAGAGAAGAACTCCTAACTTATTCATCTAGATGGTGGATTTCTTGTTCAAGTAGTCATACGAATAGGAGCATCGGCTGAAGTTCCCGTGGCTGAACTATCGTGAATTTGAGATTGAACTGCAGCCAAAACACTAGCATTTAAAGGTGCCTCTGCTAGATGATTAAAATATGTTTCTGTGGGCTGTTGCAGCTGATCTAACATAGGAGTAATGTCAGCTACACTTTGCTGCACAAGTACCACATCTTGTGGCTGCAATGTGTTGGCATTGTTGGCTGCTGTTTTAAGATATACAGTTGGCTGTTGTACCTATTTTCTTTTAGTGTAAACCTGACCAAATGACGGAAACTGGTCTGCCATTAGTTTGTGAGAAGTAGGTACAACAACTGTGTTGGACGAAGGTGGCACAATAACATCACAATTTCCTGAACTTGATACTACATGAGGGGAAGGCCAAAACAACCACAAAAGATTGGGATTAGATAATTTCTACTGGCTGCCATATATATCTTCATGGAAAACATCATGCAGTGAGATGACAACTTTATTAAAAGCATGATCAAAACAACGATAACCCATAAATTCATCATCATAGCCAATGAACTGACAAACCGTTGCCTTGGGAAACAATTTGTTTCTCATGGAACTATCAATGTGAACAAAACATTGACAACCGTAAGCAGAGTAGATAAAGGCATTCTGTTTATTAATTTAAGTATTGTATGAAAGGCTTTTGTCCACAAACCATCTTTTAAATTCGCATCATAATCATGGTTAAAGTTGTTTCAAGCGACTATAATCATCTATAAAGGTCAAATAATATTTAGATTTTGAGAGAGACACAATAGAGGAAGGACCCCGCACATCAGAATAAATGAGTTTAAAAGAAAATTAAGTCCTTTTGTTAGATCTTGAAAAATGAAGTTCATGACTCTTACAAATATGATAACTGACACAAGAAGAAACATTTTTTTAACATCAATGAGACATTTATTACACAGACTATCAAGAAAACTGGAATTGTAATGCCTTAATCTACAATGCTAAATATTGACAGTATGACTAGCAATGAATTTTGAAGAGGTGGACAAAGCAGAACTAGCTAAAATCATGCAAATGATTTTGAGGCTTCATCAAGTAGATACAGATTCCCGCATTTTCTTCTCTCAACAAGCATCTGATTCATGTGAATGCTCTTCACAGAAACAAAAGACAGAGAAAAGCATACAAGAATTAGTATCAGGACATAACTGAAAAACAAAAATTAGATTTTTTTGAAGATTAAGAACCAGAAAAACGTTCGATAAAGGAAGATGACCCCTACTAGTAGGGATAGTGGCACTGCCCACATGAGTGATGCACTGATGTTTTTCATCTACAGTAATCACACGTCCATTCCCATGATAAAGTTCAAAATGAAAGAGTTTACCTGAATATTCAATGACATGATTTGCTACTCCGGAATCAATGAACCAGCTTGGGTGAGACCCTAATGAATGAGATACCCCAGTATGCGCTGCTCAAAGGTTGCCTGTAAGATTATGAGGTTGCTGAATATTCATTTGCCCAAAATCAACATTGACCGCTTCCATGTCATAAGAAGGCATAACCGATGGAACTTCTGCAATGGAAGGACTCTGTATAAAATTAGTTGGAATACGCGATTGTGAGCCAACCATGAGTTGCCTGGTTGCGGCCAATGAAGGAAAATAAGATAAAATAGACACCGTAGGTGGTCTATATGTGGGAACATACCTCTAATAATAGTTAGAGGCAATGTGACATTTCTTTCCACACATTTGGCATGCAACATTCAAATTATTTTGGGAAGGTGTAGGTAAAATGCTTGTACCTTAACCACTACCAAAATTACGTCTACACCCCCGATTTCTTCCTCTAGATATAGAGAAGCCGATATATCCTCAGGCAACAACCATCACCTCATGATTTACCTCATCCTTTTGAGGCGTAGAAGATAAATCGAACATGGCCTCATGCTCCAACAACATTGTATACAGTCAATCAAAGGTTGGACGTAGAACTATGCTAGTATACACCGTGATGAACATGTATTCTGCTCCAAGTCCTTGAACATTTTTCGTACATATGTCTTCATCTGACAAAGGAGAGTCAATGGCAGCCAACTGATCTACAATCATCTTGATTTTGTTGAGGTAATCCTCAACAGAGAAGTCACCTCTATTTATGTAAATTCTGCCTTCAGTTGATATACCTTTGGAGTAAAAATCTCTTCATACCAACGATGCAAAACATCCCACAACTCCTTTGTAGGAATGCCAGAGGGAATGTGAGGTATTACCTCACGAGAAAGAGTAGTTGTAATGAATGCAACAATTGTTTGGTCACTATTCTTCTAATCATTGAAATCTGAATTTTGGATTTGAGATTTCACCATCTTCTCTGAACTTCCTTTCTGCATTGAAGATGTTTGAAAAACAAATTCCAAAGGTATAGGGATCGGCCCATCAAGGTGTCCCATTAAGTCATGACAGAATAAGAAAGGAATGATTTGCTTCTTCCAGGTAATAGAGTTGGAAGAATCGAGTTTTTTGGTAACAAGATTGCTGAGGAGTGAGGAAGGAAACATTAAGGACTGCCATTAAGGTGAAATTAAAGGAAGTGGTGAAAAGATAAAGTGAAAGGGTATGAGCCTGTATATTGGAAATCTGAAAATAAATTAGAAGGTTTGAGATAGACCATAACAACCTTTTTTTTTTTTTATCTGAATCAGATCAAAGTCACTTAGTAATGTCTGTCAACACTGTAACGTCTCCTCCCTTTCTTTTTTGTGTTGGAATCTCCAAGAGATAAGGTACCTTTTTTTTTGTTTTGGAATGAATAAAAGAGGAAAGAAAATATGCAGATCTGAAACTGAAGAAAAATACTCAGATTTATAGATGTTTAGAACAGAAAAAAATGTTTGAGAATATGTAGGCCAGATCTCAATGTTGAGGAGAAGACAATCTATGAAATCAGATTTAAAATATCTGTTTTGATGCAGGTAAAAAAAATGTGATTTGAGAAAAGCAAATTAGATCTGTCATGATTATAATCAGATCTGAAGAGGGAGACAACAGATCTGATATGGTTATAATCAGATATGTAGAGGGAGATGACAGATCTGGTGGATATAGACCATATCAGATCAAGAAGAGTCTGATCTGATTGAATATCAGGTCTGCTCGTTTTCTTTTTTTATAGGAATTAGAGATGACGTTAAGAAAGGAAGATTTTTTTTTTGGGTTTGAAAGAAAAGAGGCAGATCTGATTCAGAGATCAGATATGAGATGAAAAGAGGCAGATTTGATTCAGGGATTAGATCTGAGATGAAAGGAATAGTGCCGTCAAGATTTAATGAACTTGCGTCTTTGCAGGCTCTGATACCATGTGAAGATGCCTCGAGAATAGGTTTTTTGCACAAGCAACATACACGAGAGAAAGTGAGAAAAGAGAGAAGATGAAATCCCAATTGAAGTCTTACCCATTGTAGGTGACATTTTTGTATTTATATTATGATGTGTGAGAAAAATACAATACCCTTAACTAGATTGGGTATTTACAATATGTTACATTTGAAGAGATCTGGATTTGATCCAGATTCACAATCATATTCTTAACAATAAATGTAACGACCCCAACTCATCCCCATGAAAAGTGATTTTTTTTTGTTTTTAAAATAATTTTGGAAACCAAAACCCAAGGATCCAAGGCGTCACATACTTACAACTTCTAAACCACAAGTGATCTTTATATTGAACCCACCGAGTAGTCAACTTTATTAATCAATAAATAGATGCCATAGAATAAAATTAAAATAAAAAATATATTGCAGAGCCATACTGTCAAGAAATATCAAAACTAGTCATTTGAAAAACATTTGAAATACTGGGTAAGTTACGAATTCCTCTAAAAATCTAAATAGAAAAGAAAATAACATAAACCAAATTCATGCAAAATATTCAGAAGAATATAAGAATAAAAATCTCATAATTAAGTTACCATTCAAGCATCTAAAAACAAGTATCATGTAATAACAATTTTTCACAGGAGACAGAACAAGTAAGAATGCATAAACTAATATGAACAATTTATTAAGTTATTATTAGAGTTCTCTTTTGCATGTATGCCCTTATTAAATACACACATTTTTAGTTTCACTTTTCATTAAACCCGCATATATTTAAAACAGGCACAACAATTCTCGAAGTCTAAGATAGGTTTCGAGTTGTAGCTTAACATATAATTTGTATTTTATTACTGGGTCCCACACTTGTTTCTTAAACGATATCAAGAATCAATACCATCAATCGAAACATTAGAAATCAATATCTAATGTCGGGACCCCAGGGAAATAAACATCCGTTGATGCCACTTTTTTGGTATGCCAATAAAATAGTTGTGTCTACAACACCACACTCAGGCAAAGTGGCCGAAAACTCACTAAAACTGTGGTCGAGTTTAGGGGTACAAACACACACAGAGTTTTAGTATCCTCACGGTTTCTCTAAAACCGACATCTAGGATTCCAACATTATGGAAGGCAAATCAAGAAAGAAAATTAATTACACTGTTTATCTCTTTTATCTTTTTAACAAAAAATAAAGTTCTTTGCACAAGAATCGTATTGCAAATCAACATGCAAAACCGAATATGGGACCTAACCCGATACAATTTAACAGTGCAATTAAATTAAAAAGCCAATAATTTCAAAATGAAGTTTTCAATGCATAACATAAATCTTGGAGCAAGACATGCTCCTGGCCCACACGACCTAAAGTAGTTCACATCTAACCACCAATGCATCTTAAGCAAAATCTTCAGTGAACATGCATACACACACATAATTATTAAACATGTACACAACAAGAATGTACATATAAAACAAATTGCATATGCATACGAACAAATGCTTGCAACATGCATTTTTCATGATACATCATATGTATAAACTCTCAAATATGCACATGATCATATTCATGCATGTAATAAATTTTATGAGTTTCCATGCGTAAGATATAAGCACGATAATCCAATGCATATCATAATCAATAAATACTTTTGCTAGTCACATGCAATAAGTTTGGGCATACAACATTGCTCGGGATACATAAGATAACTACCTGCCACAATGCACGGGACAACATTAGTATGTTGTTGGCAGCATGTTTCTCATGCAGCCAAAAGCAGTGGACAACAGACAATGTTGCACATAAACTCTCCGACAACCCACCGAAAACAATTAAACCACGTGGATAATAATGCTGGGCAGACCTTACACGAGTCAGCTTAATGGTCAAGCATCTAAAAAGTTGATTTGAGTATTCCGTTTTGGAGGACCGATCCCCAAGCAGTCGGCCATCACACCACACTCTGTGCATTGATAGATCAGCTCAGATCTGCAGGTGCACATAGCTGACACTGCCCATATATACAATCAGCTGTCGGTCTGTCCATGATAGCAAAAAGGGCAGGACTGACCCGATTATCAATATGCAATCCGAAAATTCCAAAAGAAAATACAAAACAGGATTTGCGACAGCTCAAGAGTCATAAAAAAAAACCAATTTAATCAACTTAACTGCATTAAATACAAAATTGATATGAAACAATTTACAACAGCCAATAAAATTTTGACATAACATGTATGACAGGTGACAGCAATCAATTGAAGAAAACAGTAGGCTGAAAATACACGGCTGATGCATAATCATAATCAAATGTTTTAAAAACATAGCATGTTGGAAATATGCAGTTGATGCAGTCATAATCAAATGCAGAAAAAAAAACACAGCATGTTGGAAACATGCTGATGATTTACGGTCATAATCTAATGCAGAAAAAACACAGCATGTTGGAAATATGCAGTTGATGCACAGTCATAATCAAATGCAAAAAAAAAAAACACAGCATGTTGGAAACATGCTGCTGATGCACAGTCATAATCAAATGCAGAAAAAAAAACACAGCATGTTGGAAATGTGCTGCTGATGCACAATCATAATCAAATGCAAAAAAAAAAAACACGTTGGAAATATGCAGCTGATGCAGTCATAATCAAATGCAGAAAAAAACACAGCATGTTGGAAACATGCTGATGCATAGTCATAATCAAATGCGAAAAAAAAACAGCATGCTGGAAATACCTGTGACAGGTCTGGAGTCTGGACCAAACTTTGCATGGTCAGCCCCACGTGCGTGCACACACACACACACACACACACACACACACACACACACACACACATATATATATATATATATATCTGGTTTGGGGTCAGATCTAATCCCAAACCAGATCCATAATGCAGCCAGCAATGACTATACACATGTATTACCAAAACAGAAAATAAAAATCAATATTGAATGAGTGTGTGATGTATATTCGCATGCTAAGTAGAAAAGGCCGTTAACATGCATTAGTTCCACAACAAGAAAGATCGACCACTATCAAGATCACACGTATTTTCAGCAATAGATGCTTTAAGGAAATTGACACAATCAAAAGGAAATAGAAAAATTGTCTCTTTATATAAGAATACATACACATCTTTTTTGAAAAAAGATTTCCCTTCTTTCCATGAAATATATATATATATATATGCATAAATTGAGTTATACGTATTTCTTCTCCGTTTTAACCTAGAGAGGAACCCGTACCTTTGATCGAAAACGAAAAAGACTGGAAAAGTGTTCGTCGGACAATCAAAATGGAAATGGATCCTCCTTTACTCTTTCTTCTTCTTTCCTTTTCCTCCTTTTTTTTCTCTTTCTTTCTTTTCCCTTCCTTCTCTCTCTCTAGAAAACAAAATCTAGAGAGGGGGGCTAGTTAGACCCTTTTGAAATGAAGTATGCGAAAGAATCAAGAATGCAAATGCATTCACAATGTCCAACAATGGACTTGACACAAAGGCACACAAAGAGGAGATCCACTTAGGGATAATACGAAAAGGCCTTACAAGAAGGCTACACATAAAAAAGAATAGACTCTTTTTATTAAAAGAGGAGCTCAAAAGGTCTTACCAAGCACAAGGGGGAGTGCCCCTATTTATACACTCAGGGGACCACAAGGGGGCTCCCAATAGAGTCATTGGGAGCCCCCAATGACTCTATGGTGGGGCCTCCTATGTGGCTTAAAAAAAAGAAAATAAAAGAAAGGGAAAAAAGCAAATACAGAAAAAAGAAAAGAAAAGAAAAGAAGAAAATAAATACCCCTATCGGGTATTATGTGAAAAGACCATAATACCCCTATCAGGTAGTATGGTGTATTTGAAGGAATACACACACGCATATATTATATATATATATATATATATATATATATATATATATATATATATATATATATATATATATATATATATGTTAACATCCCCCTCAAACTTTACGGGGAGATGACAGAAAGTTTGCCAAGGAGAAACATGAAGCGGGGAGCAGGAAGCGCTTTAGTAAAAAAAGTCTGCAAGCTGATATTCGGATGTGACATATAGCAGTGTAACTTTCCCACGAAGATATTCATCACAAACATAGTGACAGTCCATTTCTATATGTTTGGTCCGCTCATGGAAAGTGTGATTGCTGGCAATATAGATGACACTTTTGTTGTCACAGCAAAGCTTCGAGCCGCCGAAAATTTCAACTCCTATATCTTTAAAAAGACTTCGAAGCCACACAAGTTCTATTGTAGTAGTTGCCATAGCCCGGTACTCAGCCTCAGTAGAAGATAACAAAACTTTTTGCTGTTTCTTGCATCTTTAAGCAATTAGAAAATCTCTTAAAAAGACACATACCAGTAGTTGAGATTCTATCATTTGGGTTTCCTCCCTAGTCAGCATCAGTATAAGCAAGCAAATTTAATGAAGAGAGTGAGGATAAAAATAACCCTTTAGTTAGAGTGTTTTTGATGTAGCGAATGATCCGAAGAACGACACTCATATGCACAGTTGTAGAAGCATGCTGGAATTGGCTAGCAGAGTGAACAGCGTGAGCGATATCTGGTCTGGTGATAGTCAGAAAGGTGAGAGATCCAATGAGTTATCTGTAGGATCTTCCAGTAGAACCCTATCCTCCAACCGTAGTTTAGCATTGATAACCTCTGGAGTCTCCACCTTTTTATCATCTGAAATTTCAGATTTGGAGCATATATCTGCAACAATCTTCATCTGTGATAATATATACCCTCGGGGAGAGTATGCAACTTCAATGCCAAGAAAATATCTGAGAAAACCTAAATCAGATATATCAAAATTATCTTTTAACATATTTTTAACATTAATAATACCAATTTCATCATTGCATGTGATGATCATATCATCAACATAAAGAGAATTACAATACTATTACCTGCACTTTTAACAAAGAGAGCAGTGTCAGTATAACATGAACGAAATCCCAACTTAATCATGATAGCACTAAATCTATCATTAAGAGTTTGACCTTGTTCAAGAGTAATTCCCGACGGAGGGTTCATATATACTTCTTCATTTAGTTGACCATTAAGAAAGACATTTTTAACATCTAGTTGAAATATAGGCCATTTCTTAGATGATGCCACAACAATTAAGGTTTAAACACTAGCCATTCGAGCAACAGGAGCAAAGGTCTCCTCATAATCAATGTTGTATTCTTGTGAGTATCCCTTAGCTACTAATCTTGCTTTATATTGTTCTAAGGAACCATCACTTTTTGTCTTTACTTTGTAAACCCAACGACATCCAATAACTTTTTTATTTGGAGGAATTTTAACTAATTCCTAAGTTTTAGCCTTCTTTAAGGCATCTAGTTCTACCCTCGTTGCTTCAATCCAATGTGATATATTTTTTGCTTGATTATAATGAGAAGACTCATAATATTAATGTAAGGCTATTAGACAGACTCTATAATTAGGTGAAAGAGATTCATATGAGACAAACCTATTAGGTGAAATTGATTATCTAGAGGATCACCTAAGGGAAGTTTCTTCTAGAGGTTCGTTAAGTTGCGAGAATTTTTCTAAAGCACTAATCGGTTTCTCTTGCTCGCGAAGAGTGTAAACATGAAGATTGTCACCATGAGTTGGTGATACTTCAATATTATGTGTATCTTCACTATTATGTGTATTTTCTAATATTTTTTTATGACTTAAAAGAGCCATTATTTATATCTTCTAAAAGATCATTTAGAAACATATATTCAATTTCATTTTGTTTGTCTAATATTTCAAATCCATTCTCGTCTTCTAAAAATGTCACATCTTTTGAGACATATAACTTATTGTTTTTATAGTCAAAGCATCTATAGCCCTTTTGATTTTCACCGTATCCTAAAAATACACATTCAATTGCCTTTGGTGATAATTTATCTTTTTTATGTAAAAGAACAAAACATTTACATCAAAAAATACGAAGACGATTGAAATCAAGTGTCATTTTAAAAAGATTTTTATAAGGAGAGATGTTGTTCAATTTTGAGGACGATATTCGATTGATTAAGTAAGTGGAGGTTAACACGGCTTCGGCCCAAAAATTTTTAGGAATATTTTTAGAAATAAGTAGTGATCTAGTGGTTTCTAAAATATGCCTATGTTTTCTTTCCGCTAGACCGTTTTGTTGAGTTCTTGAGCATGATCTTTGATGACAAATGCCATGTTGTTTTAAATATATTTGAAATTCATTTGATAAGTATTCTCCAATGGAGTCGGATCTAAGAATTGATATGTGACTTTGAAATTGATTTTGAATTTTTGCACAAAATTCTTTAAAAAAGTTAAAGATTTTCGATTTAAGATTAAGAAAATAAATCCATACATATCTAGTATAATCATCAATAAACGTCACATAGTATGAATAACCACCTTTAGATAGAACCGGAGATGGTCCCCACACATCCGAATGCACCAATTCAAAAGGTCTTGTTGAAATAAATGTTCTCGTAAGAAATAAAATAGACTTCATTTTTTCAAAAATGCTATCTTTGCAATTGATATCTTTTTCTTTACAAAATTTGTTTCTAAAAGGAAAAAGATACATTTTAGAGTAACTTGGATG
The DNA here is from genome assembly GCF_984573655.1 of Nuphar pumila. NCBI lineage: Eukaryota > Viridiplantae > Streptophyta > Magnoliopsida > Nymphaeales > Nymphaeaceae > Nuphar > Nuphar pumila. Next base: position 9,181,508 of record NC_143265.1, read on the forward strand.
TCCAAGTCTTTTGTGCCAGGTTTCAATACTTTTATTTTAGACATAAGTACAAAAAGAGTTTGTAGGGAGCGTTAAGTGATCCATATAGTAAAGATCTCCCTTTCTATGACATTGCCCAATCCGCTTCCCGGACTGGAGATCCTGCACAAAACACCCTTGAGATGAGAAAGATTTCACATTCATGGTCGACAATTGTTAGAAAGTGACTTTAAATATTTTAGGTTCGATAATGAACCCATACACATGCACATTAAGTGCGAATATACCATTTAAGGGAACAACATAAGCACATCAAGTGCTAATACATAAACCTATAAAAGGGAAAAATATGACTTAAAGTCATAAGTTGAATATTCCTAAAGAAATAGGAAGAAGAGGGTAAAAACCCTATACAATGGAGCATAAACTCCTCCTAAGAGTAAAGAAATACAAGGGGGAGACCTCTATTTATAACACAAGAGAGGAGCCACAAAGGGGGCTCCCAAAGGAGTCGTTGGGAGCCCCCAACGGTCACATTTGTGACCGTTGGGGGCTCCTCAACGACTCTTTGGGGAGACTCCCTAGGTGGCGCAAACCCAAAAAAAGGAGAAAAATAAAAAATAAATTTAAATTACAAACGTATTCCGAATGGAATATGCGTAAAACTGTGAAATGTCTAAACTACCCCTATGCCTATAAATAGAGAAATATATATTTTACATATATAATTAGGATAATACATATGCATATATACCATATATGAATATATATTATCCTTTATATATGTAAAATATATATAATATAACAAATGTTGAATGATACATTTTAACACCCCCCCTCAAGCTTTGCGTGGGGGAACGAAAAGATTGAAGACAGCAAGAGGAAGAATCTCAAGGCTTCAAGAGCCATCAGTACGAATGCCATTGCAAATGTCTTCCTCCAACGTCTTTAACGATGAGCACCTTCCATGATCTATCCAAGGTACTTTTTTTCCTCTTATCTTCAAGATCTTGAGGAACAACAACAAAGAACAAGTAAAAAATATCTTTGCACTTTACTCAAAATGGAATATTCCTAACAAGGTACAAAAATTATGCATAATAGGATAATTACTTTAGCATGAAAAGAAAATTTAGAAGACCAAAGTTTCAAAAATCAAATATCATGTTAAAGAGTGAGCGGAAGCAAATTATACGGAAATGAATTGCAAGAATGAATAATGCATCCATAAGGTCCAACATTGGACAAACATAACCCCATAATGAGAAAAAACACAATGGTCCCCTAAGGGACACCACAGTAAGCCTACGAAGAGGCATAAGTTACATATGCTTTATTGAATGAGATCCTAAAAGGCCATAAAGAGCATATGCATATATTATCATGAAATGAATTAATACTTAAATGAATCATTAATGAATCATACTTCAAACATGTAATGAAGTGCCAAACAAGAGAAACGAAGTCTCCAAGCATACTTTAGACAAAATAAACACAAGAGTTCACAAGGTTTTAAATCCATTTACGAGGCAAAACGAAGAGTGTTATTTGAATAGAGAATCTTACCCATTTAGGAAAATCTCACTCAATTGACAAAAAACACATTTTGCATACAAAAGTGGCCAAAGAACCATAAGCACTTAATATATAGATTAAATGCCAAAAAATCAACTTGATTTTAAAATATGATATCAAAAATATGATTCACTTGAATATCTTAAAACACAAGTCATAAATGAAATTTTGCAAATTTCAACAATAGTTCATCCATTACAAACCACTACCTCATTAGTTCTCCAAAACCCATAAATCAAGTGTATAAGCTACTAGATCAAGAATATAAATATAATGCCATTAAAGGCCAAAGACACACACAAAGGTGTGCAAAAGAACCTCTTGTCTACATATAATAATACTTGAAATGAGTGTATCTACGACAAGAACAAGAGAATACATGCCAACATGGACCAAAAACATCTCTTGTCTACGTAAAAATACACTTAAAACCAAGTATGTTCAGTTACTAGAACAAGAGTAACAAGCCAACCATGGGCTAAAACACAATACATCTCTTGTCTACATAAGATGACACTTGAAATGAGTGAAATAAGCCAACCATGGGCATACATCTCAGCGACTAGAACAAGGACACAAACGCCAACATGGACTAAAATCACACACCATGGTGTGAATCAACGTGCCTTGTCTATATAAAATAACACTCAAGACAAGTGTGTTCAGCTACTAGACCAAGAGAGCAAAAGCCAACAAAGGGCTACCAACACACGAAGGTGTAATAAAATTCTTGTCTACATATGATGACACTTAGATAAGGGGCATAAGAGGAGAAGACTTTTAAGACAATAAAACTTGTAATGACAAACATATAAATAAAACCTTGTAACAATATTCTTCAAAAAAGAATACTCATAATAATATCATTTTGAAATAAAATGTGTAAATATACACACACCAAGAACACTTGTGCACAAAAACACAAAACATAAATGTGCAAATGCACTCATATGATTCATAAACAATAAAAGGTTGGGCAATAACCCCAAAACCTTGATTTTAATATACCTTAAAACATTTAAGGTTTTAAACATCATATATTCATCACATTTATATATAAATAAGAGCATCCATAAGATCAATGGCCAACATTAAACAAGTGACACACTCATATACCAAATCATTCTAGAGTCCCAAGGTGCCCATAACTCACCTCAACCACCATCTATAATATGTTAAGTGGACAAACTAAAATGACATAATAATGAGTGACACACTCATAATTAGAGATTATATACCAAATCATTCTAGAGTCCTAAGGTGCCCATAACTCACCTCAATCACCATCTATAATATGGCAAGTGGACAATCTAGAATGATATAACACGAGGTGCCCATAACTCACCTCAACAAACATCTCTAATAAAACAATAATAAGGCCAAACAAATGATGCATTAAATAACATGTGATGGGCAAATACAAATGCCCTAAAAAGGCAATAAACCCTTTAGGAATCATTTTTTAAAGAAAAGAGGACCGATTAAAAATTGAATCAAAGGTCCAATATAATCAATCACAATAATATGCTTTATAACAACAATTTTGCATAAATCCGAATTATGCTTAATCTTCAAAAGAAGTCATTTATACAAAAAGACTTATTATGTAACTAACACAATTTATGAAATATTAAGCAATATCATGATCATTATCAAAAGACTTAATAAACACAACATGAAATACTTAAGCTATGTCATGTGTGAGAAAGGAATTGGAATCATCCAAGAAACAAATCAAGCCTTTATAATTTGCAATTATATGTATACCAAGATGTAAAATGACAATAATCTTAAATGTGTAAATTTAGGACAACATGTACCAAGATATTGCGGAAGCATTCATAATGATAAAAGAAACAATCTTACAAGTTCATAAAAAGTAAACACAAGTCCTAAAGGAGGCAATAAAAACATCTCTTTATTGAAAAGAGAGTATCATGTGAAAATGTCTACGAAGAGACAATACACATACGAGCATAAATACTTTATAGAAGAAGTGCACGAAAGCACTCACACAATACTTTAACAAAATACAAAAAAAAAAACGTATAAATAATAAACATGCGATAATGCATGTATTTCATAAAATGGAAGCAAATGCTCGAGTCTCTCAAGCTTTAATTATGTAATTATATGCTTGATAAATGCAATTTAAGACAAAGAAGACCATATTATGGCCAATGTAGGCATCCTTAGAGATACAATCAAGAGGTTTTGAAACTTTATATGAAAAATACAAACAAACATGTTTATAAAGTTGTATCATTCGAAGAAAACTCAAAAATTAATGAAGTCTTTTATACCAAAGGATGCAATAGATACACTATGCATTCTATATAGTGTGAGAAGATTTTAAAAGAACTTTCCTAATGAACGCAATGGTTCATACCATGGTTGCCAGTTGAGGAAGCGGGAGCGGGAAGCGGGAAGCGAGGCACTTTCAAAATTTTAGGAAGCAGGGAAGCGTGGGACCACTTAGGACCGATTCGGGAAGCGTCTCGGAAGCGACCTAGGAAGCGTCTCGGAAGCGAGGGGGATGCGAAAAAAATAAAAATACAAAAAAATTGAAAAAAAAAACAGGGGAAGCGAGGGGGAAGCGTGGGGGAAGCGTGATGGGAAGCGCGCTTCCCATTAAAGGGAAGCGCGTCCTCCCATTAAAGGGAAACACGTCCCCCATTAAAGGGAAGCGCGCTTCCCAAACAAGGGGGACGCTTCCCCCCACGCTTCGGAAGCGCGACGTTTCGCGCTTCCGAAGCGCGCTTCGGGGAAGCGCGCTTCCCCTTTTAGCTAGGCGCTTCCGGTAACCCTGGTTCATACAACATATTTATCACAAATAATTTTTCAAAATCCTTTAACTAAACCAAAACCATTGAAACATCATTGACAAGAACTACTTAGGATTCATAACAAAGATTTAGATGTGAAAGATTCTTATACAAGAATTATATCAAGATTTTTCAAAAAAATGCACTAAAATCCATAAACAAGAGAAAAACTCAAAACCAATTAGACTTTATATGAGAGAAAAGATTTTTTAAACAAAGATCATTAATCAAGAGATCATATATAATCTTTAAAAGTTAATTTATGAAATACTTATGTAATCATCATAAATCCCACATAATTGAAGACAATTTTAAGAAAGAACATAAATTACTATTTATATGTGATGAGTAATCGATAAACATATAAACAAGAATTTATATATTTGAATAGCAAAACAAGTTTACTAAATTTAAAAGGAGATATTTTTAAAAAAATTTGAACATGCGAAATATGAAAAGAGGTGATTCAACTATTATAAACACTTCATATGCAAAAAATAATTTCATAATGCATAATATGTTAAGAAAAGCGATACATACCGAAAACTTAAGAAAAAAGAGAAGGACAATGAATACTTCACCATTTCTTGATCAACACGCTTTCTGTTGCATCAAAGGACAACCCCATCGTGACCACGCTCTGATACCATGTTAGAAAGTGACTTTGAATATTTTAGGTTCGATAATGAACCCATACACATGCACATTAAGTACGAATATACCCACTTAAGGGAACAACACAAGCACATCAAGTGCTAATACATAAACCCATAAAAGGAAAAAATATGACTTAAAGTCATAAGTTGAATATTATTGAAGAAATAGGAAGAAGAGGGTAAAAACCCTATACAATGGAGCATAAGCTCCTCCTAGGAGTAAAGAAATACAAGGGGGAGACCCCTATTTATAACACAAGAGAGGAGCCACAAAGGGGGCTCCCAAAGGAGTCGTTGGGAGCCCCCAACGACTCTTTGGGGAGCCTCCCTAGGTGGCGCAAACCCAAAAAAAGGAGAAAAATAAAAAAATAAAAAATAAAATTAAATTACAAACATATTCCGAATGGAATATGCGTAAAATTGTGAAATGTCTAAACTACCCCTATGCCTATAAATAGAGAAATATATATTTTACATATATAATTAGGATAATACATATGCATATATACCATATATGAATATGTATTATCCTTTATATATGTAAAATATATATATATAATATAACAAATGTTGAATGATACATTTTAACAACAATTTGGGAATCAGAGAAAAGGTTGAGGTTTAGTTTATGAACTATTTTTACTTTTGGAATAAAGAAATTTTGGAAATTTTTAGGATCTAGAGTTCCAATGCCATTTATTTTGAGAAAAGTTCCATCGGCCGTAGAGACACAAGATATTTTTGAATTGGTGCATACATTGGTTAAAGCACTTTCATGGGGAGTCATGTGAAAAGAAGCTCCGAAATCTAAAATCCAAGAATACGTATCGAAAGGTGACGAAGAGGCAATGACGGCACCAGAGGTGGAGGAAGTAGCCTTTAAGATTTGTTGGAGAGCCATGGATATTTGTCCAAGTGTGTCCTTGAGATCTTCGTTTTTGCCTTCATCTTCTTTAGTGGAGGATTTCTCAACGGAAGTCACCTTAAGCTTGAAAGTCCCATTCAATTTTGGGCATGCGGGTTTGATATGTCCCGGCTCGTAACAATGATGATATATAATCATCTTCCTTCGACCATTCCTTTGTTTTCCAAAATGGGGAGGTTTGTATGTCTTAACATGATTGTCGGGTTTAGATACGACAAGAACTTCATCTACACTTTTACTCATGCCATGCCGAGTCTCTTTTTGAGTAATTTCGGCAATGACATCCTCTAATGGGGGAAGAGTGGATCTATAGAGTAAGGATCTTGTTCAAATTCGGGACGAAGCCCAAATAAAAATTGAAACAATCTATCTTGTTTCATTTGTTTTTGTCTAAGCTTCACATCCTCCATAGCCACCCATTTAGGCTCTAAAATAGCCAATTCATCCCACAAAGGGTTTAGAGCACTATAGTAATCTTGGATGCTCATATTTCCTTGTTTTGTAGTTCTAACTTTCTCTTGCAAAAAATAGGCTCTTGCAAGATCTTTTTGGGTATATATACCCTTCATAAAAAACCAAACTTCATTGGCTCGAAATTTGTTTGCAATATTTGCACATACCTTGAGTTCAACGTTGTTCATAAACGATGCTAGGATTTTTGCATAGTTGCTTTCCTAATCCTCCATTTGTCGTTGGTGGTCTTCAATTGCTTTAAGGGTAACATCTCCCTCAAGAGCTTTTTCTTGACCTCCTTCAATCTTTGTGAGCTTAAGTTGGGGTTCCGGAACGATCCCCATTACATAACCCCAAAGTTTCTTTCCTTTGAGATTATTTTCCATTGCGGATGCCCACATCATGTAATTTTTTTCATTGAGCTTGAATGATAGGTCGATCTTGGTCTCCATTGCTTTAACAAGAAGATATATAAAAGAAGTGGGGAGAGAGACAAGATTTCACCTTGGAAGAATCGGATGGCTCTGATACTATGAAATAAAGTATGCGAAAGAATCAAGAATGCAAATGCATTCACAATGTCCAACAATGGACTTGGCACAAAGGCACACAAAGAGGAGATCCATTAAGGGATAATACAAAAAGGCTTTACAAGAAGGCTACACATAAAAAAAATAGACTCTTTTTATTAAAAGAGGAGCTCAAAAGGTCTTACCAAGCACAAGGGGGAGTGCCCCTATTTATACACTCAAGGGACCACAAGGGGGGCTCCCAATAGAGTCATTTGGAACCCCCAACGACTCTATGGTGGGGCCTCCTATGTGGCTTAAAAAAAGAAAATAAAAGAAAGGGGAAAAAAAGGAAATACAGAAAAAAGAAAAGAAGAAAATAAATACTCCTATCCGGTATTATGTGAAAAGACTATAATACCCTATCGGGTAGTATGGTGTATTTGAAAGAATACATATATATATATATGTATCGATACATATGTTAACACCTTTTATATATATATATATATATATATATATATATATATATATATATATATATATATATATATTTGTTCTAGAGAGAGGGTGACGTCCCTTCTAGAGTCCTTCTATAGAAGATAGAGTTCTACAAAATATAGAACTCTATCTCTTTCTAACCAAATCCTATTTATCTTCTTATTGTCACTTATTTTATTTTTTTCTAATAACTAATTTGAGATCTATCTAAAACTCTTATCTAGGTAGAGTTCTACCAAATGTGTAGCTCCATCATTTCCAAATAAATAATTTTTTGAAATTCATTTAATTAATATTTTTATTAATTATTTAATATTAAATTATTAAATAATTAATTTTTTAGAATATTTCAGAGGTTGTATTGCCCCTCTAGGAGTCCTCTCAACATGGAATTCTTACTTAATTTAACCTTAGATTGAATTTAAAGCTTTAAATTGGTTAGACTTGGATTTTGGATTTGGATATGGATCCATATCCATGATCCAAATCCATCTCTAAAATCCATATGGATCCCAAACCTAAACCAAATCCATATGAGTCTTGGACTGGGTTCAAATCCATATCAACTTGGATCAAACAGATTGGATCCGATCCAATCCAATCCAGAACTGGTCATGTCGAGGCAGGTCATTTTTTAAAAAATATGATTTTTGGGCTGACCGTAGCCCGAATTCAGAAAAATGAAATATAAATATTGTCAGAATTACAAGACGCATCTAATGATATACTACCTGATTTTTGCCACTGAATTTCGCTTGAATTTAACTTTAATTTTGCTTGATTTTAAAGGTCAAAAACAAAAAGTTTTACGAATCTTATTTGCCTCATTTTAGTCTTGTCAATGGGTCATGGGCCACGCCCAGACTCAACTGACTCACCTAAGAACAAAGATTTCAATCATCTTTACAAAATACTTAGCCAAATTTTCAGAATTTCAGAATTTAAAATTATAGAAAAACATGATATTACATCCCTACCCTCTTAAAAGAATTTTGTTCACGAAATTAGAACGTACTAAATAAATGTGGGTAATGGTCACGCATGTCGGTTTCGAGCTCTCAGGTGCATTCGTCCAGTCTATGATGCTGCCAATGCACCTTTACGAATTGGATCGTCCTACTATGCAGTGTCCTCTTCTGGTGATCCACAATCTCCATCGGCCTCTTATTTGTTGTCAAGTCAGGTTGTACGTCAACCGCCTCGTAGTGGATCACATGTGAGGGGTCAGGCATATACTTTCTCAACATTGAGACATGGAAGACATTGTAAATCTGGAAAAACTGAGGAGGAAGTGTTACACGGTATGCTGACTTGCCAACGCACTCGAGGATCTCGAAAGGTCCAACATACCGAGTGCTCAACTTTCTCTTTTTCCCGAATCAAAAAACACTCTTCGTAGGCGATATCCGAACAAACATATGATCGCCTACGACAAAATTGAGCTCCCTACGTTGTTGATCGGCGTAACGCTTTTGCCTGCTCTGCACTGCGACCAACCTCTGTCGGATCAACCACACCTGGTTCGAGTAGTGCTGGATGGCCTCTGGAGACTCCACTGCTCTCACTCCAACATCATCCCAGCACACCGAAGATCTGCATGGTCTGCCATTCAGAGTTTCGTATGGGGCCATATCAATACTGACATGGTAACTGTTGTTGTACGAGAACTCTACAAGCTTCACATGCCTATCCCACTCCCCTGCCCAGTCCAACGCACACACTCTAAGCATATCCTCAAGCGTCTGTATCGTGTGCTCTGTCTGTCTGTCAGTCTGTGAGTGAAATGCATGTTGAACTTCAACATGGTGTCAAGGGCCTTCTGCAACTGGCATCAGAAACAAGACGTGAAGCGAGGTTCTCGGTCTGACACGATCGAGTGTGACATCTCGTGAAGTTGGACAATTTCATCTACGTAAAGATCTGCTAGACTCTCCAAGCTCTGACTGATCCTGATCGATAGAAAATGGACAGTCTTCGTCAACCTGTCTACTATCACGCAGATGGCATCGTGCTGACGACAGGTCCTTGGCAACCCCACGATGAAGCTAATCGAAATGTCATTGTTAAAATATGTATATATATATATATATAAAATGTACTTTTTGTTTTATTGTATTTGGACCATTAAGGGGCCACACCCATCTAGTCGTTGGGCCCCAACGATCACATTTATGACCGTTGGGGCTCCCAACGACTAGAAGGGAGCCCCTTTGTGGTCACTCTTAACATGTTAGCTCCTCTATAAATAGAGGAGCTCTCTCACTTGTAAAATAAGGCTTTTTCAGCCCTCTTTGTCTCTCTCTTCAATAATATCATTTTTGCCTTTTAGACACTTTACCCCTTAGTGGGTTATTTGGGCATTCTACGTGCTTGTGTTATTGGCTCTTGGTTTAAATCTTTCTAAGAGATCCTTTTGGATTGTTGGTGCTTCTGTTATTTTCATTACATGGTATCAGAGCCATTGGATTTTCAATATTTTTGAAAGATCGTTGGGGTTTTTCATCTTCTATCCTTCCCGTCATCAATGGAACATGAATCAAGAGTTGAGCTTTCCTTCAAACTCAATGGCGCAAACTATCTCATGTAGGTTTCGGCAATGGAAAATCATCTAAGAGGTAAGAAGTTGTGGGGCTTTGTGATGGGCAGCACTCTTGAACCTACCTTAAAGCTCACAAAAATTGAAGGAGGTGTTGAGAAAGCCCTTGATGGTGATAACCGCATCAAAGCTATTAATGAGCATCAATCCAAGGTAGAAGATTGGGAAAGTAATCATGCCAAAAATTTGGCATGGTTTATGAACAATGTTGATATTAAGAATTGTGCCAACATTGCGAAGTTTAAGAGAGCCAATGAAGCATGGTTCTTCCTTAAGGGTATGTATATCCAAAAAGATCTAGCTAGACAAATTTTTTGTCAAGAAAAAATTAGATCTACTAGACAAGCGGACATGAGTGTTCGTGATTATTTTAGTGCTTTAACCCCTCTTTGAGATGAACTTGCTCTTCTTGAGCCCAAGTGGATAGCTCCAGAAGATATTGAGCTTAGAAGAGAACAAATTGAAAAAGTACATTTCTTTCAATTTCGTCGTGGACTTAAGCCCGAATTTGAACAAGTTAGGGCATCTCTTCTTCATATAAGTAAAGCCTTACCTATTGAAGATGCTCTTGCCGAAGTATGCAAAAAAGAAACTCGTCTTGGCATAAGTCTTAAAAATGATGAAATTTTGGCCGTCACTAGGCCGGGAACCAATGTAAAAGCTTATAGACCACCTCATTTTTCAAAAAACAATGGGTATAGAAAGGGAGTGATTTGTCACTATTGTAATGAACCGGGGCATATTAAGCTGGTTTGTCCTAAGTTTAAAGGAAAGGTGGCCGCAGTTGGAGATAACACTCCAAAGAAGGAAGAAAAAAATATTAATGGAGGAGATATCAAAGAAATTCTTCGCCAAATTTTTCAAGCCCTCCAATATCTTCTCAAGACTTCTTCAACATCGACTTTTGGAGCCGCCATAGCCTATTCATCATCACCTCCAGGTATGTAGATACTAGACTCCGATGCTTCTTTTTACATGACATCTCACAAAAATTCTCTTTCAAATGTTTTTTCCAATCCTATGTCTTCGTATGTTTCAACGGTCGATGAGACTTCTTTAAAAATTGAAAGTATTAAAACACTTGACTCGAAATCCTCTCAATTTTTTTTTGTTCTTAAAGTAAGAGTTGTTCCGCCTGTGTAGTTATACACTGCCGGTCCCAAGCCCGGATAAAGGAGGAGGGTTGCGGTAGGCCTGTGACAGCCAGCATAAAAACTTTGTCATATCCTATGAAAATGAACCAATATGAGAATTTCGTTGGGGCGTTCCCTACTGAGCGACGCGCTGTACTCTCTAGGCCCGGAGGCAGTGATAAATGTGCAAGGGTTGCTAGGTCGTCGCCCAGAAGCGACGCGTCACACCGGCGCCCGGGTGTGGTGTCAAATAGGCAAGGGTTCCCTCACTTTGTTGGACGGGTGGGGGTAAAGAAGTTAGTCCAAGACCATAAAATTAGGTTAGCCACTTGGAACATAGGGTCTTTAACTGGTAAGTTGGTAGAGTTAGTAGATGTTATGTGTAGGAGAAAGATTGATATTTTATGTCTTCAAGAGACCAAATGGGTAGGTGAGAAAGCTAAAGTGATAGAACCTTGGGGATATAAGATTTGGTATACAGGAATAAATAGGAATAGGAATGGAGTAGGGATTGCTATGAGTCGTCAGTTTATAGATAATGTAGTTGAGGTCCGTAGGAAGGGTGATAGAATTTTACTTATTAAATTAGTATTAGGTACGGATATTATTAATATTATTAGTGTTTATGCACCTCAAGTAGGTTTAGATGATTCCATTAAGCATCAATTTTGGGAAGATTTAGATGGAGTAGTACAAGAGACATCTTATGGAGAAAAGCTTTTCATCGGCGGTGACCTTAATGGACATGTAGGCATTAGTAGGGATGGATTTGAGAATATCCATGGAGGCTATGGTATAGGAGAAAGAAATGAAAGTGGAGAAAGGATTTTAGATTTTTGTTTGTCCTATGATATGATCTTAGCAAACACTTGGTTTAGGAAGAGGGAGTCTCACCTAGTAACATTTAAAAGTGGGGTTAATACGAGTCAGATAGATTTTTTCCTACTTAGAAAGAGAGATAGGGGTTGTTGCATCGATTGTAAGGTTATACCAGGAGAAAGTGTAGCTACACAACATAGAGTCTTAATTTTAGATCTTAGAATTAGACAATGCCGCAAAAGGGATAGACATAGGATAGATCCTAGAATTAAGTGGTGGGCACTGAAAGGAGCTAAACAAGGAATGTTTGTAGAGCAGGTAGTTAAGGAAGTTGATTGGTGTCTCGAGGAGGATTCAGAATCAATGTGGAATAAGATAGCGGGTGGTATGAGAAAAGTAGCTAAGGAGGTATTGGGTGAGTCTAAAGGCGGTGCATCACTAGGTAAGGATACATCATGGTGGAACGAGGATGTCAAATTAGCTATTAAGGTTAAAAGAGAGTATTATAGAAATCTAAGTAAGAGTCGTGATAATGAGAATTTGGAGAAGTATATGATAGCAAAGAAGGAAGCTAAAAAAGTTGTTCGAAACGCGAGGGCTAAGGTATATAAGGAGGTTTATGACAAGTTGGATACCAAAGAAGGCGAGAAGGATATTTATAGGCTTGCAAAGATGAGAGATAGGAAATCGAAGGATTTGGGTATGGTTAGATGTATCAAAGATGAAACGCAAAGGGTTTTAGTCAAAGATGAGGAGATTAAGGAGAGATGGAAAGATTATTTTGATAAGCTATTTAATGATAGTCATGCTCAAGATCTTGGAGACTTCTCCATTCCTTTTCATGAGATAAATCGTGACTTCATGCGCAAGATTCAAAAGAAAGAAATTGCAGAGGCTTTGAAGAAAATGAAATCAAGAAGGGCAGTTGGCCCAGATGGTATACCTATCGAGGCTTGGAAATGCTTGGGAGAGAAAGGTTTAGAATGGTTGACAAATCTTTTTAACTTGATTTGGCGAACAAATAAGATGCCTAATGAGTGGAGGAATAGTACTTTGGTGCCTTTATATAAGAATAAGGGTGATATACAAGATTGCACAAACTATCGTGGTATAAAACTCATGAGTCATACTATGAAACTTTGGGAGAAGGTGATTGAGTCTAGGTTGAGGAAGGTTGTCATGATATCAGAGAATCAATTTGGTTTTATGCCTGGAAGATCAACTATGGAAGCTATACATCTTCTTAAACAACTTATTGAAAGATATAGAGAGAGGAACAAAGATTTGCATATGGTTTTTATTGATTTAGAGAAGGCATACGATAGAGTACCTAGGGACGTTCTCTGGTGGACAATGATGAAGAAAGGTGTTTCTCTCAAGTACATTAGTATAATTAAAGATATGTATGAAGGAGTAGTAACCAATGTCCGCACTTGTGGAGGGGTGACAACCAATTTTCCGATAACGGTTGGGTGACATCAAGGATCTGCTTTAAGCCCTTTCCTATTTGCGATAGTGATGGATGAGCTTACGAGATCAATTCAAGAAAATGTACCGTGGTGTATGTTGTTTGCCGATGATATTGTTTTGATTGATGAGTCTAGAGCTGGGGTTAATGCTAAGTTAGAATTATGGAGACAGACATTGGAAGCTAGAGGTTTTAAGTTGAGTAAGAGTAAGACTGAATATATGGAATGTCGGTTTAGTAAGCAACGAAGTAGTGATGGGAGTGTAGTGAAGCTTGGTGAGCAAGATATACCGGTGAATGATTATTTCAAATATTTGGGATCCATCATTCAAAAGTATGGAGAAATTGATGGAGATGTAAATCATAGGATAAAGGTTGGGTGGATGAAATGGAAAAGTGCTACTGGAGTGCTGTGCGATCGTAGAATGCCATTGCGGTTGAAGGGAAAGTTTTATAGGACGACTATTAGACCCGCTTTACTATATGGTACGGAATGTTGGGCTGCCAAGAGACATCATATTCAAAAAATGAGTGTAGCTGAGATGCGGATGCTTAGATGGATGTGTGGAAATACAATAAAAGATAAGATTCAGAACGAAGAGATACGTAAGAAGGTAGGTGTTGCACCCATTGAAAATAAGATGCGAGAGAATCGTTTACGGTGGTTTGGACATATTCGGCGAAGGCCTAATGATGCTCCAGTTAGAAGGTTGGAGAAATGGGAAAATATATTAGTTAAAAGAGGTCGGGGTAGGCCTAGGAAGACTTGGATGGAGATGATAGGAAAGGATATGAATGCTTTGAACCTCACCGAGGACATGGCGTTGGATAGAAATGATTGGAGGAAAAGGATTCATGTGGAAGACCCAAAATGAATTTCTTTTTTGGTTCATATCGCTGACCCCAATTGTTTTGGGATGAAGGCGTAGTTGTTGTTGTTTGTTGTTGTAAAGTAAGAGTTGTTCCAAAAGTTAACTTAAACCTCTTTTCAGTCTCCCAAATTACCGATCATGGTTGCCAAGTCTCTTTCTCACCTAAAGGTTGCACCGTGCAGGATCTCCAGTCAGAGAAGCTGATTAGGTAAGGCCATAGGAGGGGCAATCTTTATTTTATGGATTTTTTTGATTCTTCCATCTAAGTCATTTTGTAATTTTGTAAATGTCAAAAGTATTGAGGTTTGACATAAGCGACTTGGTCATCCGAATTTTTTGAAGATATCTCTTTTTCCTTTTTTGGACAATACTTGTAAAGACAAACACATGACTTGTAAAGATTGCATTTTTGGGGAATTCAAAGATATTCCATTTTCTCAAAGAAATTATGTTCCCACACGGTCGTTTGAACTTGTTCATTCCGATGTATGGGGTCCCTCTCCTGTTGTATCTAAAGGAGGTTTCTCATATTACGTTGGCTTTATTGATGATTTTACTCGATTTACATGGATTTACTTCCTAAACTGAAAATATGAGGTTTTCTCATTTTCTATAGAATTTCGTACAATGGTTGAAAATCAATTTTTAAGAAACATGTCCATTATTAGATCCGACTCGGGGGAAGAATACATGTCCAATGAGTTTCAAAAAAATTTGAGAGAAAATGAAAATTTTCATCAACGTTCTTGTCCTGACACTTCGCAACAAAATGGTCTTGCAGAAAGAAAACATAGACACATAATAGAGACAACAATAACTCTATTAGTTTCCAAAAATATTTCAAAGTCTTTTTGGGCTGAAGTTGTTCTAACGTCAACATATTTAATTAATAGAACACCCTCGACCTCTTTGAAAAACTTTACAATATGTCTCTGGACTATAAAAGACTAAGAATTTTTGGATATAAGTGTTTTGTTTTAACCCACAAAAACGATAAACTTTCTCCAAGGGCAATTGAATGTGTTTTCTTTGGATATGGCGAAAAACAAAAAGGTTACCGTTTTGAGCTATTAAATAACAAGCTTTATATTTCAAAAGACGTCACTTTTCTAGAAGAAGAAAATGGTTTTTCGCATAACCTAAATGAAAATGTTGATTATTCTTTTTTGTTTGACTTGTTACCTTAAGAAAAATGCATGGACGATCATGTTGAAACTATTGAACCTCCTGAAGTTGCCATTGAGGATCATATTGAACCTCAAAATGATGAGCAACATGATCTACATGAAAACCTAAATGAAAATATAACAAGTCATACACAAGTTTATACTAGAAGAAATGAAAATAATCTTCCTTGTGCCCTTGAAAAATTCTCTTAATACAAATCGTTAGAAAAATCCTCTCAAAGGAGATCAAATCGTATTTCGAAAAAACCTAATAGATTTGTATCTTATGATTCTTTTTCTCCAAATTTTCGAGCTTGTTTGTTAGCCCTTCATTCTTTCCATGAACCATCCCATTATAATGATGCCAAACAATATGCCCATTGGAATGAAGCAATGAAACTTGAATTTAATGCACTTAATAAAGCACAAACTTGGAAAATCATCGATCCCCCTAATGGCAAGAAACCCATTGGATGTAGATGGGTTTTCAAAGTAAAAACTAAAAGTGATGGTTCTTTAGAAAGATTTAAGGCTCGATTAGTAGCCAAAGGATATGCCCAAGAATATAAGGTGGATTATGATGAGACTTTTGCACCTGTTGCTCGAATGACTAGTGTTCGAGCCCTTATTGCAATAGCCTCTATTAAAAAATGACCCATTTTCAACTCGATGTCAAGAATGCCTTTTTAAATGGATATCTGGGTGAAGAAGTTTATATGGAACCACCTCCTGGCATGAATTTAAATGGTAAAATTTTAAAATTAAAAAAGGCGTTATATGGTCTTAAGCAAACTCCCAAAGCTTGGTAAGAAAAGTTTAGTAATGTATTAATCGATTTGGGTTTTATTTTTAATTATACTGACACTGCTCTTTTTGTTAAGAAAACAGGTGACTCCATTGTTATTCTACTTCTGTATGTTGATGATATGATCATCATTGGAAGTGACAAAAATGGAGTAAATGATGTTAAGTCTATGCTAAAGAAAACCTTTGATATGTCTGACTTAGGGTTTTTGAGATATTTTTTAGGTATTGAAGTGACGTATTCTCCTCGAGGATATATTTTATCTCAAATGAAATTAGCAGCAGACATTTGTACCAAATCAGGAGTTTCAGATGAAAAGAAAGTAGAAACTTCTGAAGTTATAAATGCAAAGTTGAGACTTGAGGATGGTGTTCTTTTTGATGATCCTACCCCCTATCGGCAATTGATTGGATCTCTTACTTACTTATTCAGCACATGTCCGGATATTGCTCATGTGGTTCTTGCTGCAAGTCAATTTCAACATGCTCCTACTACAGTTCACATGGCGGCCGTAATGCGAATTGTGCGATATATCAAGAACTCCATCTCCAAAGGGCTTTTCTTATCATCTTCTTCATCTCATTTCTTCTTCCACCAAGATGCGTTGTGATAACAAGAGCGCGATCTACATCATAAGCAATCGTACTTTTAGCGAGCGTATCAAGCATCTTGAAATGGATTGCCAATATGTTCGAGACAAATTTCTCAGAGGAACCATCACACTACCATATGTTACTTCAGAATATCAGTTGGCTGACTTCTTCACCAAAGCACTTCAACTCCGCGTTTTATGTTTTTTCTTGGCAAACTTTCGGTCTTCTCCCTGTAAAGTTTGAGGAGACGTGTTAAAATATGTATATACTTATATATATATATATATATATATATATATATATATATATATATATATATATATATATATATATATATATATCTTTTTTATCCAAATACCCGATAGGGGTATTTTGGTAAATTATAATGTATTTTTTTTTAGGTTTTTCTTTTCCTTTCTTTTATCCTTTTATTTTTTCTTTTTTTCCTTTTTTGTTTTATTGTATTTGGACCATTAAGGGGCCGCACCCATCTTGCTGTTGGGGCCCCAACGACCACATTTATGATCGTTGGGTCTCCCAATGACTAGAAGGGAGCCCCTTTGTGGTTCCTCTTAACATGTTAGCTCCTCTATAAATAGACGAGCTCTCTCACTTGTAAAATAAGGCTTTTTCAGCCCTCTTTGTCTCTCTCTTCAATAATATCATTTTTGCCTTTTAGGCACTTTACCCCTTAGTGGGTTATTTGGGCATTCTACGTGCTTGTGTTTTGGCTCTTGGTTTGACTCTTTCTAAGAGATCTTTTTGGATTGTTGGTGCTTCCGTTATTTTCATTACAGTCATCCCACTTCCACTCTGGAATGTCAAGTGACTGAAGAAGTCCATCAAGCCTCTGATGTTCGATCTTCACCTGTTGGCAGGTAAGACACCGAGACACAAACTCTGTGATATCCCGCTTCATCCCGTTCCACCAATAAGCCTGGTGGAGATCCTTGAATATATTGGTAGAACTAGGGTGAACGAAATACCTCAACCTGTGGGCCTCACTCATCAACTCCTCCCGCACTGCCTTCGAAACCTACCATCTGTCTCCAAACATGATGATCACATCCTCCTTACGCCGAAACTGCGCATCAGGCTTCTAGGCACTCACGAACAACCTCTCGAATTCTGGATCGATTGAATGAAGCTTCTCAATATGGTCTGTGATCTCAGGCCATGCCTGCATCTTAGCACAAATGATGCGTTCGGAATCATCTGCAGACAGCTGTCATCGGACAAACTCCTCGATCAAGTCCCATCTTCGTCCGATTAAACTGGCTGTCGTGACTCAAGTTTTCATGTTGAGCGCGTCTGCCACTACATTCGCCTTATCAAGGTGGTAGGAGATGGAGAACTCATAGTCCTTAAGGAACTCCAACCACATGTGTTGTCTCAAATTTAGGTCACACTGCGTGAATATGTACTTGAGGCTCTTGTGATCAGAAAGGACCTCGATCTGTTCCCCATATAGGTAGTAATGTCAGATCTTCAGTATAAAGACAACTGCTGCTAACTCCAAGTTGTGCGTGGGGTAGTTCTTCTTGTACACCTTCAGCTATCGAGAAACGTACGCGATGACCTTATCGTGCTGCATCAAGACAAAACTCAGTCCGGTCCCTGATGCATCACTGTACACTATGAACCCGCCCATCCTAGAAGGCAAAGACAACATTGGGGCTGAGGTCAACCTCCTTTTCAGCTTCTGGAAGCTCTCTTTGCACCGAGATGATAAAAAAAACTTCACCCCCTTCTGCAAAAGCCAAGTCATCGGAGCAGGTATATGTGAAAAGTCCTTTATGAATCAGCGGTAGTAGCCCGCCAATTCCAAGAAACTCCTGATCTCAGAAACTGTTTTTGGCTACTCCTAAGTCATCATTGCCTCCACCTTAGCTGGATTAACCTCCACGCTCTTCTTTGAGATCACGTGACCGAGAAACATCACTTTGTCAAGTTAAAGGTCACACTTCGAGAACTTAGCATACAACTTATGTTCTTTCAGTGTCTGCAACACGATCCGCAGATGCTTTCGGTGCTCCTTCATGCTCTCAGAATAGATCAGAATGTCATCGATAAACACAATGACAAACGAATTCAACCACAAACTGAAGACCCGATTCATCATATTCATAAATGTTGCAGGGCATTGGTGAGTCTAAAAGACATTACCAAGAACTCATAGTGCCCATATTTGGACTTGAACGCATTCTTCAGAACATCCTCAATATTTTTTGTACTTTCCAAGAAGAGTCTTGTTCCATTTTGGTCTATATAATTGTTTGGCTCAATGAAGTGCTTTACATTCGAGAATTTGAAGCCTCATATTCTATGTCACATAGGTGCGGGTGCGGCAATGCGGCACTTTAAAAAAATTTGGGTGGGGGTGGGGGGTGCAGGAGGGTATATATATCTAGAGAGAGAGAGAGAGAGTTTGGGTCTAGATCAAGTGTAGATCTATATTAAGATCCACAATTGATCCAGACATATCATTTTTAATAAAACGGTGGGAGTACAAACCCCCCTTTTCTCTCTCTTAGTTTGGATTTAGATCAAATGTGGACCGGGTAAACACTTGATCCAGACCCATTTTTTTTAATAAAAAGGTGGGGGCACAAACCCCTCCCCCCACCTTCCCTCTATCGGGTGGGTTTTGACCGAAAGGGCATCCCCTCTCTCTCTTTCTCTCTGGCAGATTGGATGAGTGGGAAGAAGAAGAAGAAGAAGCGGAGGAGCAGCAGGTAGCAGCTGCTTACAACTTCTCTCTCTCTCTCTTTGGCAGATTGGAAGAAGAAGAGGAGGTGAAGGTCCAACCCTTCATCCTTTTCTTCCTTCTCCCTCTCTTTCTCTTTCGTCTTCTTCTTCCTTATTGAGTCATGATTTTTTTAATGGTCCAAAATGGACTCGTTCAAAGTTGACTGTGTCTATTATAGACAAATATAACCCTAGGTACGGGTTGACCGCACCCAGGGTTATATTGACCACACCGAGTGCCGCATCCGCACCCGCGTCATGATGATGTGGCTGCGGCACCCGGTTTACTGAGTCCTGTGACATAGATGATATTTGTCTTTACAGTAAATCTTGTGTAATCATCTGCTATATATGGACAAACTGACTGTCGTTTGTGCAGCAAACAAATGCCATATGTGATTAAGCTTCCTTATCCCTTTTCTTTCAATCACTTCCGGTTTTTTTAATGCTTTATATTATGATATTCTTTTTTCAATAGTTCCTGTCGGGTGCTAGAAACCATGACCTCTCAAGTTACTATTGTCTTAAGTGTGCAAACAGGCTACACACAGGCTGGATTTATTTTAATCTGGAACTTTTAACAAGTCAGATTCTGGATCCTGATCTGGATCTGATATAGTGGAGTTAAATCCGGTTCCCAGTTTTGTATGGTAAAACTAGAAATGGTAAAGAAATATTGAAAACAGGATTTTACATGTAAAAAGTCCACACAGATTGGATTTGATAGATGAAAATTATTGATCCAAATCTGAAAAGCCCAATCCAACTATATATTCAGTTATTATTTTAAGATCTATATATGAAAATAATGTCTCAGATTGGAGGTCAAACCAAATCCCCTCCACCTTCATCCCCACTACTTATGTCTTTACTGATCCAGCCATCATGCTCAAGATGGCTTGTTTGGCCTCACTTTCCTAGTCATTTGGATATATTTCCAATTATTTTGAGTCTTTCAAATTCCTATTATTATCTTTACGGAAATGCTTATGCTTTACAATAACATTGTAATTATTGTTCTTAACAGACAAACAGGAGGGTACCCTTAGGCAGGGGTGGGCATCGGGCCGGCCCGGGCCCATTTAGAGATCGGTCCGTTGGGCTTTAAGTGTGGCCCGGCCCATTTACTAACGGGCTCAGGTTTGAAGAGCATCCGATGACCCCCATTGGCCAATGGACCAATGTGAAACGGGCCTGGCCCAGCCCAGCCCAAACCCAACTAATTAGGTAAGTAGTAAATAATTAAGTTAATTAACAAATTTCCATGTACCCAACTAATTATCTTTCTAGTTTTCATAAAATTAATACAACTAATTAGGTAAATAATAATAGTTATCAAGTTACTATACAATTAATTATTTTTTAATTTTTATATTATTAAAAATTAATAAATAACTCAGGCCCATTGGGCCAGCCTGGTAGACCGCGGGCTGACCGGGCCCGCGTATATAACGGACCGGGTTTCGGGCCCAGGCCTAAAACCTTGACCCAAACCCGGCCCGTTGCCCACCCCTATCCTGAGGTTGGATTGAAGCTTTACTGATCCAACCATCACACTTAATCACTGCTTTATGTTGCTATTGAAGCCAAGCGTATCTTCATGTCCAGGCCAACCATTCCCTTCCCGAGCCACATGCTTTGCTTTTAACTTGTTTTGGCAAATTCTCAGCCACCATTTCTTGAGATCTAAAGAGAGTTATTTAAGTAGGGCACGTGCTGTGCCTTTTTTTGACCTACATTTGAAAATGACCTACAATACTGTGCTTAATATGAAAGCTGCAGTTGATGGAAGGAGTGTTCTACATTGTCCCCATATTCTTTGCCATCTCACTTGTAGGTTTTTCTACTCATTTCCTGACATGCTGATTTGTAAACCCTTTGATACGGTTCATAGAAATGGAAAACATGTATTTTGGAAAGACAGGCCACAGGACTGGGATGGCTCTGTTGATGATTGGGTCACCTTCTAAGTTGACCCTGTAAGGAGGTGGGGAAAAGGTCACTGAAACTTATTCCTTTAAAATTTTTGTACTAGGAAACTGGATATGTTGTTTTTTTCGTTAGTTTGTTCATTGTGTGATGTGTTAGGTTGTGTTCTGATAAATTTGTCTTGGAGATTCTTTTTTATTTACTTTCATCAACTGATCCTTCTTGTCATGAATTTCTAAATTAGTATTGCTTGGCACTTCTACATATATTTTTGACGAGATTTTTTCAATGCCTTTTGAAGTGACTTCTACATATACTTCGCCTGAATTTCTAAATGAATATTGTTTGGCAGTTCTATATATACCTCATTTGTTTTCATCTAAAAAATCTGCATTCGAGGCATTCTAATATTGATTTGGTCATGCAAGTTTTCGCCCTATATGTCTTTGACATACGTTTTTTTTGTTGTTGCAGATTTGATAAAATGAATAAGAAGGGAATAGTGAATGGTTATTTTATTTGGTTAACAATTGGCTATGGGACTGGTGAGTGTCCAGTATTTTTCTTCATCCCATTAGTTCTATCTATCTTGGGTGCTTTGTTTAAAATTTATCTAATAGATTTCTCTCTTGAGCTTAGGGAGGTGCATAAGTTCAAATGACATACACATTTATCAAAAATACAAGCACTCTTGCGTGTGCATGCATGCATGCACATTCTTCACACTTTATCCTAATATCTTTTTACTTGTATATTTATGTTGAAATAATCTTTTCTTTGTTGTTAGTTGTAGACCATCTCATGACAACTTTTTGGCTACACATTAGTTTATGACTTGAAAAAAAGTGCCTACTTCATGCTACTATATTGAAAAATATTGATGCAGGCCTGTTCCTCACATACCTTGCCTTGTATTTAATGGATGGTCACGGCCAACCTGCTCTTCTTTACCTTGTCCCATGCACATTAGGTATCAGTCTTCATCTCTTCTCAGTTTCTGATTAAGGAAAGATTCATCGGTAACTTTTTTTGTTGACTTTCTGTTCTATCTATTCATTTTGCCAATTTGGGTACGTTTCAGGTTTAATCGTCATATTGGGCTGGCGGAGGAAAGAGCTCAAATATTTGTGGAACCATGGGGAATCCCCATCAAGTGATACTGCATCAGAAGCTTGAATGCCCTCTGATCAAAAGCAAGATCTTGGAACCAATGATTCATGGCAACTCGAATAGCTCCATTATATACATCAACACCCAGAAGGCACAAATGGCACCCATATTTTGAAAATATCGCTAGTAAGGCAGTATTTGTGAGTGCTATTAAAAATGTGATACTGCATTAAAACTTCTTTTGCATAGTTCAACATTATTTATATGTTCATTGTATAGTTATATATGTTGTATAAATAATTGAAAATTTTTATACTGTTATTTTTTAAGATTTTTTGAGAAAATCAAAATTTTAAAATATTGAGATTTCTGTGAGTGAGATTTGTGACTATGGTGAAAGCTAATGCCTTTCAGCTTTCTTGCATTAGGTGCTTGTACTTCGGATGGTGAGTGCGGTGGTGCGTCTACCAGCCACGCAAGGCAATCGCATGCTCAATCCAGTTTGTTTCTATTTATGTAACACTGTAAAGTCTGTTGTATTATCTAACTGCATTTGAGTTCTGACGGGGAAGCCATTCTCAGGTTCTTTTTTCCGCACTTCTATCATATTGTATCACTCTAAGGGCATGTATGCTTTGGTCACAGCTGAGAGTAGAAACTGTGACATAAGGTCAATCTTGTGACCAACTTTCACAAGATTCAATGCAAATAGTCAACTGCTGGCAATAACAATCACAATTTATACTTTTCTAATGTTTTACTAACCTTGAGAAAGTGATATGATTGTGATTTGCAATTAGAGGATCTTGAGAAAATCTATGAATCACGGTGCATTTTATAAACAAAAAATGACCATACTGTACAACAAAAACAATTTGTTTCCCCAAAAAAATTATGTCCAAAACTGCAACTTTTCAACTGTAAAAGAACTTTTATCTTTTTGCACATGCAAATTTTCTCCATATATGCTAATTTTCCTCTCAAATATTCAAATATGTGAATTCCTTTTATTTGCAAATTTTCTCTCAAATATGCAAATTTCTTCACATGCCATTGAGATTTTTTTTTCAAAATGCAAGAATATGGGATTGGCATGCTGTATTTTGTGATTTATCCATCAAATACGTGTTTTTGAATTGACATTAAAGGTTTTTGCGGTGCTTTTGAAGTGTCCCTAAATGCCTTTCGCGCTTTTGAAGTGAGTTTTTTTATTGAACTTCTTTTATTAAAAATAGTATAAGGGGCTCAGGTAAGAGGGCGTTCATAAATGTGGGATCATGCCAGAGGACATTCACAAATAAGGGAGTAAATTCATGAATTTAGATATTTGAGAGGGAAGTTTGCACGTGTGAAGGGTGAAAATGTCTTTTTACACCAAAAAAATTATGGTTTTAAGCCCTTAGTGGATTTTTGAAAACTGTATGGTTGTCATGAAACACATCATTTTTTTGTTGTAAAGTATGGTCATTTTTTGCATTATAAAAAGAAAAAAATTCTTTGAATATTAGTAATTATTTTGCAGATTTGCTTTAAGCCTAACCACAGCTTTTCTGTTGAATAAAAAAAGGGGAAAAAAGTATTTTGCGAATTTGTGTTGGGGGAATCATGTCACAGTAATGCGCAGGGTCCATGTGATGAATCAGACACGACCTGGACATCTACCAACACTCTTAATGTATTTTAGTAGTCTTTTTGATAGTTTTTAACAATATTTTTTTCAAAAAACATATTAAAAATATAATTTTAGTTATTAAAATTTAAAAAATTCTGTCATCATATCCTATTTTCCAAAACAAAAGCTATGAAATAGTGTCATGCCTGTCGTGCTCGTGCTCGGATTTTGTTGATAGAGATGGGGGAACATATATGGTTTAGTGTGAGCCCTTGAATGGTGGTGCAAATGAGGCCCTACTTATGGACCGGATCTTTAGCTTTTAGTATTCATGTATAAAGAAGAATGAATCAAACAATGTTGACAAAATCAGTTTCTGAACCGAATCATTTTCAAAAGATTAAAAAAATCAGCCTGAATTTAATCAAATCAAATCGATGAATCTGCCTATTAAAAAAAAATCTAAAAATTCAAAAAATCATACCATTCTCCAAAAATAAAACCATTCAGGCAAATTTATCTAAAAAAGGAAAATAAAGAAATAATAAATGTTGGTTTAGTCGTCCAATCAAATTATACTTAAAAAACATAGTAACAAAAAAGAATATCATTATTATAATTTTTTTTGAAATAAAATAGATAATAATTATAAAAAATATTTAAACAGCAAAAAATATAAACGGTTCAAACCTATTTTCAATTAAAATTGTAAGTTGCCGGTTCGATTTGAATTGGTCGATTCAGAGTGATTTTTATAACATTTGTATCGAATATGGATCCTGTGGTCCAGCTGAACACAATCAATTTCCACTCCTAGCCCATTTCCATTTCTTCTAGTAATGATAGGGTGCTCTCGGCAATGTTGTCAGTATGGGTATCGGGCCTGAATCGTTGGGCCACCGATTCAGCTGTATACTGTTACTCAAGTGAATCAGCCAGAAAAAAAAATTGTGTCAATAATAACGTGACACATGTTAAAACTATTAAAATAATAATAATTTTTAGTAATTTTTTTGCATTCATTAAAAAATAGCTGATTAGGGGTGAAGCCTATCGATTATCCAAATAGGCACCTACTCTTTCATCCATGCCATTGAATTATTTTCCATCCAACGGTTTAAATGAGATTAAAATTTGTAGCCCTTTTCATGTTTAATGGCTTCCAAAAAGTAAATGAAAAGAGGGCTGGAGGCTTTAATTTTCCCTGATTTTTTTTTATTAATACCTTCTGAAAACTAAACAGAGGAGGAGGCGTGAGTGGTGGTGTCGGCAGATTCCAAAGTTATAAAAATTAAACAAGTGGTTGAGTTATTAATTCTCTCCCTCTCTAATAGTTATCAACTTGTCATCACGCATCAATGTTCTTTATTGAGAGCAATCAATGGTGTCAGTATCAGTATCGGCCTTTGAATTGTTTGGCCAACGATACCGATAAAAATAATAATAAAATATTATGTATCAAAAACGTGACACTTGTTAAACTATTAAAGTAATATTACAAAATTATTTTTTAATAATTTTTATATTTATTAAAAGTTATTATGCAATTTTCTGCCTATACCCATCGAACAACATTGATTGAGAGAGAAAGAGAGCATGCATCCATTTCATCGTTCCAACATGCATTCCTGCCATGCTTCCATCCATATCTATAAGCGGTTCATTCTTTCATGCCCATTCATCCATTTATGAAACTGAAAAATGATCGTATTACAACAACAACAACAACTACGCCTTCATCCCAAAACAATTGGGGTCAGCGATATGAACCAAAAAAGAAATTCATTTTGGGTCTTCCACATGAATCCTTTTCCTCCAATCATTTCTATCCAACGCCATGTCCTCGGTGAGGTTCAAAGCATTCATATCCTTTCCTATCATCTCCATCCAAGTCTTCCTAGGCCTACCCCGACCTCTTTTAACTAATATATTTTCCCATTTCTCCAACCTTCTAACTGGAGCATCATTAGGCCTTCGCCGAATATGTCCAAACCACCGTAAACGATTCTCTCGCATCTTATTTTCAATGGGTGCAACACCTACCTTCTTACGTATCTCTTCGTTCCGAATCTTATCTTTTATTGTATTTCCACACATCCATCTAAGCATCCGCATCTCAGCTACACTCATTTTTTGAATATGATGTCGCTTGGCAGCCCAACATTCCGTACCATATAGTAAAGCGGGTCTAATAGTCGTCCTATAAAACTTTCCCTTCAACCGCAATGGCATTCTACGATCGCACAGCACTCCAGTAGCACTTTTCCATTTCATCCACCCAACCTTTATCCTATGATTTACATCTCCATCAATTTCTCCATACTTTTGAATGATGGATCCCAAATATTTGAAATAATCATTCACCGGTATATCTTGCTCACCAAGCTTCACTACACTCCCATCACTACTTCGTTGCTTACTAAACCGACATTCCATATATTCAGTCTTACTCTTACTCAACTTAAAACCTCTAGCTTCCAATGTCTGTCTCCATAATTCTAACTTAGCATTAACCCCAGCTCTAGACTCATCAATCAAAACAATATCATCAGCAAACAACATACACCACGGTACATTTTCTTGAATTGATCTCGTAAGCTCATCCATCACTATCGCAAATAGGAAAGGGCTTAAAGCAGATCCTTGATGTAACCCAACCGTTATCGGAAAATTGGTTGTCACCCCTCCACAAGTGCGGACATTGGTTACTACTCCTTCATACATATCTTTAATTATACTAATGTACTTGAGAGAAACACCTTTCTTCATCATTGTCCACCAGAGAACGTCCCTAGGTACTCTATCGTATGCCTTCTCTAAATCAATAAAAACCATATGCAAATCTTTGTTCCTCTCTCTATATCTTTCAATAAGTTGTCTAAGAAGATGTATTGCTTCCATAGTTGATCTTCCAGGCATAAAACCAAATTGATTCTCCGATATCATGACAACCTTCCTCAACCTAGACTCAATCACCCTCTCCCAAAGTTCCATAGTATGACTCATGAGTTTTATACCACGATAGTTTGTGCAATCTTGTATATCACCCTTATTCTTATATAAAGGCACCAAAGTACTTTTCCTCCACTCATTAGGCATCTTATTTGTTCGCCAAATCAAGTTAAAAAGATTTGTCAACCATTCTAAACCTTTCTCTCCCAAGCATTTCCAAGCCTCGATAGGTATACCATCTGGGCCAACTGCCCTTCTTGATTTCATTTTCTTCAAAGCCTCTGCAATCTCTTTCTTTTGAATCTTGCGCATGAAGTCACGATTTATCTCATGAAAAGGAATGGAGAAGTCTCCAAGATCTTGAGCATGACTATCATTAAATAGCTTATCAAAATAATCTTTCCATCTCTCCTTAATCTCCTCATCTTAGACTAAAACCCTTTGCGTTTCATCTTTGATACATCTAACCATACCCAAATCCTTCGATTTCCTATCTCTCATCTTTGCAAGCCTATAAATATCCTTCTCGCCTTCTTTGGTATCCAACTTGTCATAAACCTCCTTATATACCTTAGCCCTCGCGTTTCGAACAACTTTTTTAGCTTCCTTCTTTGCTATCATATACTTCTTCAAATTCTCATTATCACGACTCTTACTTAGATTTCTATAACACTCTCTTTTAACCTTAATAGCTAATTTGACATCCTCGTTCCACCACGATGTATCCTTACCTAGTGGTGCACCGCCTTTAGACTCACCCAATACCTCCTTAGCTACTTTTTTCATACCACCCGCTATCTTATTCCACATTGATTCTGAATCCTCCTCGAGACACCAATCAACTTCCTTAACTACCTGCTCTAAGTAGGAAAAATGATCGTATTATATGACAAATATGATGCATTTTTTTAAATGCTTTACAATTTTTGATATTCTCATCAGGTTTAAAATTACAAATATCTAGTTTTAAAAAAACTTTTTACCCTTCACACATTATTAACATGTGTCACGTTCTTACCATTAAATTCTTAAATATTTCACAAAATCACAAAATATATATGTGTGAAACTTTACTTATCACTAAATTCAGAAATATTTTACTAAAATTTGAAAATATCTTGTATTTTTGCAAAAATATGTGTAAAACTCCACTTATCACTTACGTCTAAATTCACACATATCCTACCTTTTTACATATATTTTAAGAGAAAAATGTAAAAAAATTAAATATATATTTTTGGCACAATCTCTGTTCTTAATTATTTATCTCTCTTTTTCGACATCGATAACCTGCATTTTTAAAGTCGCTGACTTAGACATATGCTCATAACTTTCCTGTTTAGAATCAGAGTCAAAAACCCTTCTAAAGTTCTCGTTTTTTAGATTGAAAATCGAAATATAAGCATACTCTCCAGACTAAACAACTGAATAATCTATTTTTCAAATAACATTTCTTCCCAATTGTTCATCAAATTAATGCAATTTTGGTGGCATTGAAAAGCTAACATCATGATTTATTTTTATTATTTTTATTTTTCTGAAGTTTTAACGCATATAGCTAAAAAATTGCATATTAACCAATAGAAAATACATAACTACTTGTAGAGCATGTTTTCATTCTGGTTTTAGAATGCGAAAATGAAAACCCTGAAGGGTTTTATATTCTGACTATAAGCACAAAAGCTATAAATTCATATCTTAACTTTTCAATGATTATAAAAATATAAGTTTTCAACCTTGGATGAAAGAGATACAAATATAAAAAAAACATAGAAAAAATCACATATTTAATATAAAATCTACATATATTTAAAAAATTACACGTGTAAAGGTAAAAATGTCCATTTAAAATCAAATATTTACAGCAAAATGATAGAAATTATGAGATATTTTCAAGAAATGCATCATATTTGTTGTAAGATCATTTTCTAAAACATGGATAAAAAAGAACATCTTTTCTAAAAATTTAAGATGGATGAATGCCCTTCATCCATCTATTTTAGGCATTCATGTCATTCATCCACATGATTCGTATCTACAAGAGAGAAAGGAACGCATTTATTTCATCTTTGAAAACTGCTCCTACGTCTTTTACTTTTTTGAAAGTCGTTTATAAAAGAAAGCCCTCAAAATTTAGACCTTATATAAACCGTTGGATTAGAATTCTAACCCAACAGCATAGAAAAGAGACTAGGTGCTCCGGGAGCACCGTATGAATCTATAAATCTTTACTATTGTTTTTCCGTTTCTTTTTTTCTGGACCCATACTCTGCAGCAGCATTTATTCGAACAGATCTCTTGCACCCTGTCGTCAGGATGACGTTCAACTCACCGTGTATCATAAGATGAGCGGTCAAGATGAAAACTTATTTATGACTCAGGCTAACCCAACCTCTCTTCTTCAAAACTCTAGACCAGGAGTCATCACAACCTCTGCACAATACCGAAATTGCCCCCAACCTTTCTTCTTCCCTTATAAGGCACGGGGAAGAAGCCAGTTACAGATCTGAGATCTGAAGCAAAAGCACACACAGAGGGCAATGAATTCCTCGGGGGCCGATGATTTCGATGAGTACGATCCCACCCCTTACGGTGGTGGCTACGACTTAGCCCTCACCTTTGGCCGTCCACTTCCTCCCGACGAGGAGATCTGCTACCCGATCTCCTCCACCTCCTCCTCAAGCTATGATGTTTCTTCTTCCGCCTTCAAGTACGGATCTTCGTCGTCTCCCTCGCCCTATCAGTACGAGGGTTCCGATCAGGGAATCGACTACCAGAGGCCCCAATACCGCCCTCCTTCTGATTCCGCTCCCGATCCCTATTCCTATTCGGGAGGAGGCAGGAAGCCCGGATACGGCGACGAAGACGACGGATCGGGTTATTCGAGGCCGAAGCCGAAGCCCTACGGCTACGGCGACGAGGGATCTGGTTTTCCGAAGGCGAAGCCCGATTATGACTTCCAACCTGCTGAGGAGGGATTTGGTGATTACGATCGTCGTCGACCGAATCCCAAACCGGCGTATGAAGGCGAAGAGACGTACCAGGAGGGAGGTTTTGGGGACTATGGACGGCCGAAGCCAAAGCCGTCGCACGGTTTCCGGCCGGAATCTGGCTACGGAGGGAGATCGGAACAAGAGAGCTATGGATACACCGCGCCTCTGCCGCCGCAGGTGGAGGTTGGGTATGGGTTCGAGCAACCTGAACAAGGGTTTGGTTACGGGAGGCCGAAACCTGAGGCGAGCGAATATGGTTATGGAAGGCCACCGCCGAGACGCCATGAGGAAGAGGAAGAAGGGTATGGTCGTAAGCACGAAGTTGGGGAAGGGTTTGGGCATGGAAGAAGCGAGGAGAAGCCTTATTACGGCGACTACGGCGGGAGGCCTAGCCCTCAGCAAGAGGGAGAAGGGGAGTATCGTAAGCCTTCTTACTCTCGTGCTGAGCAAGAGAAAGAAGGATACGGCCGTCACAAATACGTGAGTTTATTACGATGCGATTCTATTTGTTTTTCTCATTCTCTGTTTGGACGCAGATTATTAATTGATTATGTGACTTTTGTTTCTATTTCGTTTGTTTTATACGGAAAATGTTGGTTAGTTGGTTCGTTTTTTTCCCTTTTTCACTTCATTTTTTTCCGAGTATATGGGAATGGGTTGATTGTTCAAACTTCAAAGTTTGCCATTTTGCTAGCTTTGGCTTTGATCTGGAAGCTGGTTCCTTCATTAAATGGTGGAATTAGTATGGGTCATTTCTAAGTTAATAGCAGCAGTAGTACATGATGTAAGAGCGTTTACATATGCATGTGATAATGGACATGTGATCCTTACTACTGATTATGTTTCATTTGATTTATTTACTGTAGATACAGTATGATTTGGTACTTGCTGTTTATTCATTTGATCTCATTGGATTCATTTTGTATGATTACAAGTATTATGGTGTGATTGTATCAGATGGAATTTCAAACCAAATCTTGGAGCAACTTATATGGCCCTTGTATATTCATGTGGTTTACTGTTCAAATTGCGATTCCTTTCGTTTGCCAACTAA
Source organism: Nuphar pumila (assembly GCF_984573655.1). Classification (NCBI taxonomy): domain Eukaryota; kingdom Viridiplantae; phylum Streptophyta; class Magnoliopsida; order Nymphaeales; family Nymphaeaceae; genus Nuphar; species Nuphar pumila. The sequence continues at coordinate 9,212,781 of NC_143265.1, forward strand.
GTTTGTCAATTCATTAGTCATAAGCTATTCTTTTTTCTAGTCTTATATATATAGGAAAATGGGTCCATGCTAAACCAATTTGGTGCTAAACCTCGTGTTAAATGGTTTTTTCGGGCTTCTCCAGTGTTTTTTATGTGGTTCCGGCCCCATAAAAGTGTTGGGCATGGTCTATTTACTAAGAATCCACACCTGGATCATGTGGTTTCAATGAAAAAAATGATGTTTGGAGCATAAAAAATTTACAAAGATTTTGGACCTTTGATTTTTTGAACTTTATAAAAACCCACCAATGTGTTGGAATCAAACGCTTCAAGAACTGATCCCTCTAAAATCAAGTACATAGATCACATCTGTACGGTCAGAATTTAAAAATAAAATGAAAAAAGCCCAAAAAACCCATTTAGCATGCGGTTTAGCACCAAATTGGTTTAGCACGGACCCATATATATATATATATATAATTGTTATGGCTGTCTAAAGCTGTGTCAGATACTGGGCTGCTTGAGGATATTGAAGATGACCTTCAGTGAGTTTTTACTGCTTATGCATGAACTCATGTAGCTTATTTTTGTTTCTTTGTAAGCATATCATGTGGATTCACTGACTTCAGACTAGGGGTGCAAACAGATCGGATACCGGCCAGATCATGGTTGGAATGAATCCAAATCTGAAATGCATGTAGTAGACAAGCTCTGAAAAGGGGGAGGCGAGGAAGTAGGAAATGCACAACAAGGGAGCAAGAAAACAATCTGGGTCCAGATCCTAATCAACAGATCTGAAATTATATATGATTATACTGGATCTTGTAAAAGAAGGCGTAAAACAAGCCTGGATCTAAAATGTGCTAACCGATTAAATTTGATCTGAATCTGAACATAGCTCCAACATGGAATATTGATCCAAAACCAATACTGAACTGAAACTATTCTGATTAATCAAATCCAAATCCTCTCAAGTGCACATTTGGATATTTTATTGAGGATCTGGATCTATATACAATGTGTTGGTTTTAGGTTGCATGTCCAACCAAAACCTGGTCCATTTGCCCCCCTACTTCAGACCTTATATGCATGTGGTGGTCAGTTGTGACCTTTTCTTCTAATAAATAATGTAGATTATGTAGTGCACCCACTTAAGCATTTATGAACCTAGAAAAGGTCAATGATTATTTGAATTTTGATTAGGTCCATATATATGTTGGGGTAAGTTGTACCTGTTTCAAATCCTATTGACTCCTTTGCATCTGAGTTATTGAAGAACTGGGTTTACCCATTTCTACTGGTTCATCTAGGGCTGAATGTAGACCATTCAACTGCTTAGTCATGTTGGAAAGTTACTGAGACCATGACCTACCTTGATTGAAAATCCATAATTTTTTTGGAGCTTTTTCCCTAGTATCAGTTCATCTACATGTGCTTTTCTGTCTCAGTCTAATGCTTTATTAAAGCTAGTTAACTTCTCTATTAACGTGCCTACAATGTTTCTACTTATTCTATCCGCGCGTTCTTTTCTGTATCATATGTATGATACAGAAAAGAACGTATGTATATGTGGGTGCAACACACTGCCGACTCCCAAATGGGTTCAATCTGTATCTAAGGTCAGGCATAATGGCACAATGCAGCTTGATCCAGTCGTTTACACAGTTATTTCAATTCTTCTTTTTGTAATGCTAATTCTCTCACATTCTGAATGCAATGCTTGGTCTGACTTCTCGAATCATTTCATTAGATTTTTGGGCTTTTTGGTTGATAACCCGTCTTACGTGCTCTTGTCTATATCTTGTTATTGTTGTTGTTGCTGTTGTTTGTGTGTGTTGACAGACATTATCAAACACAATCTTCCAAGTTTTTTGTGCTTGCTTTTTTGTTCTTTTAGGTCTTTTCAACTAAACATTTCATGGTCCTGATTGGGTTATTTTACAGCAACACGGTGGTGATGATGATGACGATGATGATGAAAAGAAGCGCCACCATCGCCACCACCACCGCAGGCATGATGACGATTGAGGCAACCATGTTTCAGTTACTATCAATATGCAGAATGATAGTTTCATGAAACCCTGTTGTTTTCATGGTGTCTTTCTGTGGACTTGTTTCTATCTTTATATGGTTGGCAAAACTACAGCGTGCTGTATGAGTGTTTGAATAAATTCCTAAACATTGCAGTATCGTGCATGGAAGTATAAAACTTTCTTTATTATAATCTCTTTACTATTTATGCTTTTTCTTTTCTTTTGCACTAGTTGTGATTTTGATAATGCTTTCCGTTACCTGTTTTGGATCTGAATTGTGAAGTTCTCTACAATTTGCTACTTGTTTTAAACACCCTCAACTTGGGAGGTTTGGACATGATTGTGACTTTTTTGTGCATGCGAAAGTATTGCCCGCTTGCATGTCATGTGCACAAGCCTCCCTGAGTTGCAGTACTTTGACATTGACAGCAGAGTTCTCCATTGCGCAGATTTCTCAATTGAAAATGTTTAAATCAATGTTGTTAAAATAAGTTTGCTCGTTGAATAGGTTTTTTATAAAAACTATAAAATCGGGTCTGAACTAACTGAATTGGGCTATTTCAAAGAGTATTTTTAATTTAAATTCTCTCTCTACCAGTCCGGTAACAACTATTTTTTTTTTAGAGGCACGCTGGGGTTATGCAGACCCCCACCAGTTACTATTCAACGTACCACTGGGGTTTGAACCCCCGACGTCCCACCACAAGGAGCCCTGTTGGTAACAACTAGCTTTTATTGTCCTGGTGAGTCCTGAACCCAGTTAGTAACGCACCCCAGGCAACATCGTCTGAGGCTGATTCTGCCTGATTTGAGGTGAGTCAGCTGATTCAATGCGACTGGGCTGATTCACATCGATACTATGTTTCCCTACTTCATAGTTAATATCAATTTTGAGTTCGTTGATACTCTTGAACTCACTATTTTGTCATCTGGAAATTGGTTTCAGATTGTGAGTCCTTGGAGGGAATATGTTTTATTGGAAAATTTACTTAAAAGCGCATGAGAATGGGGAAGAAAACTTCAAGAGTTGAAGTGGTTGCTTGGATGAAATCCATTTGATGGAAATTTAGCTGGAAACTTCGTGACATGGCCAAGTGAATTCAAAGAGTGGAAAAAGCTAGAAGGAGCTGGCTTTATCTAGAAATATATCTTGGTGGTGCGAACCGTGACCAACCTCTTGCTTGTGTTTGTTTTTATGACGAGGAACCCTTGCCGAGGGATACCCTGAGTGGGCCCCACGACCACCCTGCCTTGCGTGGCTTTCAATTAATTGTAGATGCTAGAAATCATGATAGAGTTCATGATCAATAGATAGGAACTTGAGTCCATGGGCTTGGTCATTTCACACTTGATGCAGAACTTTATCTTGAGAGAAAGTAGAAGATGGAGGTATTGCAAAGAGAAGCACCTTCTTTTTATTCTCCCTCTTGTTGAGCTGTGTGGAATTGCTTGGTTTGTATTCTGGGTTTAGAGACAGCCTGTGCACAAAGCATATCTAGTTGTTTGTTAGTAAACAAGGAGGTTAAAGTGTCTCTCTCTCTCTCTCTCTCTCTGGGTTTAGAGACAGCCTGTGCACAAAGCATATTTAGTTGCTTGTTAATAAACAAGGAGGTTAAAGCAGCTCTCTCTCTCTCTCTCTGTTGTACATCAAGCATATTTATGGATATAATGAATCAGATCTTTAGTTTGTAGTTGGATTCGTTTGTCATTGTGTTTATCAATAACATTCTGATCTATTCTGAGAGCGTGAAGGAGCACCGAGAGCATCTGTGGATTATGTTGCAGACACTAAGAGAATATAAGTTGTATGCTAAATTCTCAAAGTATGAGTTTTGGCTTGACAAAGTGATGTTTCTTGGCCACATGATCTTAGAGAAGGACGTGAATGTTAATCCAGCTAAGGTGAATGCAATGTTGTCATGGGAGCAACCAACGATAGTTACAGAGATCAGGAGTTCCTTGGGATTGGTGGGCTACTATCATCGATTCATACATGACTTCTCACGTATAACTGCTTTGATGACTCGGCTTTTGCAGAAGAGGGTAAAGTTTGTTTGGTTACCTCGGTGCGAGGAGAGCTTCCAGGACCTGAAGAGGAGGTTGACCTCAGCTCCAGTGTTGTCTTTGCCTTTTGGGATGGGCGGGTTCGTAGTGTATAATGATACTTTAGAAACTGGATTGAGTTGTGTCTTGATGCAACATTAAAAGGTCATCGCGTACGCTTCTTAGTAGCTGAAGGTGCATGAGAAGAACTACCCCACGCATGACTTGAAGTTAGCAGCAGTTGTCTTCACGTTCAAGATCTGACGTCACTATCTATATGAGAAACAGATCGAGGTCCTTTCTTATATCAAGAGCCTCAAATACATTTTCACACAGCGTGATTTAAATTTGAGGCAACATGAGTGGTTGGAGTTTTTGAAGGACTATGAGTTCTCCATCGCCTACCACCCTGGTAAAGGCAAATGTAGTGGTAGATACACTCAATAGAAAGACTTCAGTCGCGACAACCAGTTTGATCAGGCACAGTTGGGATTTGATCGAAGAGTTTGTTAGATGACAGTCATTTAGAGATAATTTCAGATGCATCCTTTGTGCTGGGATGCAGGACCGTCCTGAGATCATAGACCGTATTGAGGAGCTATAGTTTATCGATTCAGAGTTTGAGGGGTTGTGCGTGAGTGCCCAAAAGCCTGATGCACAGTTTTGCTGTGAAGAAGACATGACCATCATGTTCGGAGATAGATGGTGGGTTCGAAAAAAAATGTAAGATGAGCTGATGAGTGAGAGCCACAGGTCGAGGTATTTCATTCATCCTTGTTTTACCACGATGTTTAAGGATCTCCAACAAACTTATTGGTAGAACAGGATGAAGTGAGATGTCACAGAGTTCGTATCTCAATGTCTCACCTGCCAGCAAGTGAAGATCGAGCATCAGAGACCTGGTCGACTTCTTCAGCCACTAGACATTTTAGAGTGGAAGTGGGATGACATCTCGATGGATTTCATCATAGGGTTGCCGATGATCCATCGTCAGCATGATGCCATCTGGGTGATAGTGGACAGGTTAATGAAGATTGCCCATTTTCTGTCGATCAGGATCAATCAGAGCTTGGAGAGTCTAGTAGATCTTTATGTGGATGAGATTGTTCGACTTCATGGGGTGCCACACTCAATTGTGTCAGACTGAGACCCTCGTTTCTGGCACCAGTTGCAAAAGGCCCTTGGTACCACATTGAAATTCAACATAACATTTCACCCATAGGCTGATGGGCAAATAGAGTGCATGATACAGATGCTTAAGGATATGCTTAGAGCGTATGCGCTGGACTGAGGAATGGAGTGAGATAGACATATGAAGCTTGTAGAGTTCTCGTACAACAACAGTTACCATGCCAGTATAGGTATGGCACATACAAATCTTTGTATGGCAAACCATACAAATCTCTAGTTTGCTGGGATGAGGTTGGAGTGAGAGCAGTGGAGTCTCCACAGTCCATCCAACAAAAATCGGACTAGGTGCGGTTGATCCGACAAAGGTTGGTTGCAGCGCAGAGTAGGCAGAACATCTACACCGATCAGCGGCGCATAGAGCTCAATTTTGGCATGGGCGATCATGTGTTTGGTCGGATCTTGCCTACGATCAATGTGTTCCCATTTTTTTCTCTCTTTTTTATAGTTTTTTATCATCGAGCTCTGGTGGCTCTGTCGTAACTATCGATGAATGTCACTCATCTCTCCTCCTCCTCGTTTGCCTCGGCATCGCTGGGCCATTTAATCCGATGCTTTTTCTCCTAATGGAATGCCATCTCCAACTCCAGAGCTATTTTTTAGCTGCTTCCTTCAGCCCTAACACCGACATGACCATCCGAAGCTGACAACGATGCTTGATAGGGGGTCTCCTCCTACGGTAGGGGTTTTTGGTCCCTTCCTCTGTTCTTCCTCTTTGCAGCCGACTCACTCCAGCAACATTGTCGTATATAGTTGCATCCCTCGGGCTGCATCGTCGGACACAACTGGTGGTTCTTTGAGGCTGAGTTTTGAGGAGCCTTACCAAAAAGGGTTTTGAGGCATCAACCAACGATGAATTTTGCAAAAGGTATGAGCGACATTTTTTTCGTATCTGAGAAGCTGAATACATATGGTAATCGCTAAACCGAGTTTTGATACCAATGTTGGGATTCAGATCAGGGTGACTGAGGAGAAGAAAATGGAGTTTTGATTTATCGTTCAGGTTCCTTCTCTTGATCGATTCCTACATTGTGCATGAGCTGAGAATATATAATCGTCCCCTGAATTATGGCTATCCCAGTCTTGAATGGGGTTTTTTTCAATACCATAGTTAACTCGCACTTTACATGAGTTACCAACCCACCATTATGTTGGATTCTGTGTGAGACCCTACAACCTGGACCCATTATCTGGATCCAACAATAACCTCAAAAAATTGTACTTGCTCATCAATCAGATGAAGTTCATTAATGATGAAAAGGCTAACCTGTTGAACACGCATATGTTGCTTCCAGTAGCGCCAAAGAGTATCCCACTTCTCAGGAGTGTTGATAATGACTTGCCCTTTCTCAAGCAACTTATGTCTTGCCAGTCAATCTGCATTCCTAGATCCTTCCCAAACTTTTTTTCCAAGTCCCCATATCTTTCCTTGGCAAGAGCTTTGATAGGAGCAATATACACAGTACAACTCGCACAATGCTCTTTGGCCCTTTCTGATGATTCCCCAACAAATAAAACTCTGCACAAATAGTCTTCCCACTGCCAATTGGTGTTGTTATCAAAACATTGTCATTGTTGTTATATAAGATGGTAAATACTTGCGTCTTGATGGGATTAAAATGCTTAATTTTTTTATATAAGGCTTCATACGAGGGATTTCTCAGCGCAGTCACAAGCAAGGGTTACAAGTACAACAATTCAATTGGAGGAGGATATTTCTCTGGCAAAACTAAATGCCTAAAGGAAACAAGCAATACAAATTGAGAACCCAATCACTTATAATCTGGGAGTCCCTAGTAATGCAGACCATCTAGAAGAGTCTAGTGAGATGCTAATCTTTGAGTTAGAACTCTCTCAAAATGATCGATCATCTAGAAGAGTCTAGATCAATACTGCATGACTCCATCTGGATGATGATAAGTCTTTAATTAAGGAGTCTTACTGTAAAGAGGAGTCTTGTATAATTAGAGAGTCTAAAGAAGAGAGTCTAAATGAGGATTCCTCCAGGATAGGTCGTGTGATCCTGAAGACTCCTCTAATGCTGCTTTGTAATAATTATAAACAAGAGGTTTCTATAACTCTCATGTTGATTAAGTGAGTGAGAGTCATTTTTTCCATAGACGTAGGTACCTCCATTGCCGAACCACGTTAAATCTTGTGTTCATGTGTGTGAGATTGGTCATGATGGCCCAGACTGAAATACCAACCAAATACTGGATGTTTGATTTTAATATTGTAGTTTATCTCATAAATGGTATCCCTTCTAAGACTGTTTATGGTGTTTTACCTTTGAAGAAATTGTTCAATCATGATCCTGATTATAATTTTTTAAAAGTTTTTTAATGTGCTTGTTATCCTAATCTTAGGCTCTGCATTAAGCATAAGTTAGACTTTAAGTCTGAAAAATGTATGTTTATGGGTTATGCTCCTCAACATCATGGATATTATTGCCTTAGTTTAACCTTTAGAAAATGTATACTATCACGCTATGTTATATTTGATAAAAATGTGTATCCATTTTAGAGCCCTAAATCCAATGTCTCAAAAAAAGAGTTGTATCACTTGTACCCATCTACAAAATCCTATTGTTATTACCTCACCAAATCGCTCAGATAAAAATATTCCATTAGAGTCTCTTATATGTGAATCTCTATTTAGTCCAGATCAACAGGGTCTCATGCCCCTATCCTCTCCTTCCCCAAAATAGCAACCTCAATGACCTAGTCTTGAACCAGTCCTACAAAACCAAATAACTAAAACTCACTCATTGATCATTAGGTTTCAAGATGAGACGTTAAAACCTAAAGTTCTTTAAGCCTCTAAATACTTTATACCATTTGCTCTCACCCTTCTATAGGATCAAAAACTTATTTCCTTTAAACGAGCCTTTCAGGATACCAAATGGCATGATGTTATGCAAAAAAAAAAAATATGATGCTCTCATAAAAAACAATACGTGGACTCTGGTGTCAGTAGATAGAGCTAAGTGTATTTATAAAATTAAACATAAAGTTGTTGATACTTTAGAACAATATAAAGTTAGACTTGTTGCAAAAGGTTACGGTCAACAAGAAGGTCTAGACTACTTTGAAACCTTCAGCCCTATCATTAAGCTTGTTACCATTAGATTAATCTTCTCTCTTATAGTTAATCATGGTTGGTCTATTAAATAATTGGATGTTCAAAATATTTTTACATGGTTATCTTTCTGAAGATGTCTATATGCAACAACCACTTGAGTTTGAAAGTTTTCAATTTTTTGGATATTTTTTAAGCTCCAAAAGGCCTTGTACGGTCTTAAGCAGGCTCCCAGAGCCTAGTTTGCCAGGTCGAGTTTATGTCTTCAGGCAGTTAGATTTATTGGCACCAAGACAAATACATCCTTATTTTTTTGTATGACTGCTCATGGTATAGTCTATGTTCTAATATATGTGGATGATATTATCGTTACTGGTAGTTCTTCAACTACATTTCAGAGATTAATTTCTAAACTCAGTGATGAATTTGCTATCAAAGATCTAGGGGCTATACATTTCTTTTTGGGCATTGAAGCTATATTTGGAAAACATGGGCTTCTTTTATCTCAGAAAAATATATTCTCGATCTTCTTATCATGACATCTATGCAGAGAGCCAAACCTGTTTCCACTTTTATAGCTCTAGCGCTTGTCTTGTCTGCTAACATTGGTTTAAAATTCAATGATCATACCCTTTATAGAAGTATTGTAGAAGTGTTACAATATGCTACTCTTACTCACCCAGATATATTATTTGCAGTTAACAAAGTTTGTCAATTTATGCATGCTCCAATTGATATCAATTGAGCAAGAGTTAAACAGATCCTTCAATATTTAAAGGGGATCATTCATTACAGTTTTATCTTAAAACCTTCCTCTGATCCTATGCTCTCAGCTTACTCAAATGCAGATTGGGTTGGTTGTACAGATGATCGTCGACCTACTAGTGGTTATGTTATTTTCTTTAGATTCAGTTTAATTTCATAGAGCTCTAAGAAACAGGCTATTATATTCAGATCTAGCACTGAATCCGAATATATAGCTATTACTAACGCCAAAACTGAGTTAACGTGGATCAAATATCATATGCAAGAACTTTGAGTACCATACACGTATCCTCCCACACTTTGGTGTGACAATGTTGGGGCCACATATTTAGTAGATCATCTAGTGTTTTATAATCACAATAAACACATCTAAATTGACCTCTACGTTGTTCGAGAAAAGATTGCTAAAAGGACTCTTTGCATTAAGTATCAAATTGCAAACATTTTGACTAAGCCTCTTCCCTCTCCACATCATCAACGATTGTGTTTCAAGCTCAATGTGCTTCCTACCTCAATGAACTTGAGGAGGGTTGTTAAGATACATATTGGACTCATTCACATCAGTCCAAGTCATCTAGAAGGAGATGCTAATTTAGGAGTCCTTGCTAATGCAGAACTCTCTCAGAAGGGTCGATCATCTAGAAGAGATGCTAATCTAGGAGTCCCTGCTAATGCAAAACTCTCTAAGAATAATTGACCATCTAGGAGAGTCTAGATCAATACTATAAGACTCTATCAGGAGACCGAGGATGATGACAAGTCTATAATTAAGGAGTCTTACTATAAAGAGGAATCATGTATAATTAGAGAATCTAAAAAAGAGAGTAAAAGAGAGGACTCTTCCAAGATAGGTTGTGTGATCCTGAAGTCTCATCTAATGGTGCCCTATAATAATTATAAATAAGAGGTTTTTATGGCTCTCACGTTGATTCAGTGAGTGAGAACCATTTTCCCTCTGGACGTAGGAACCTCTATTGTCAAACCATGTTAAATCTTGTGTTCCTAAGAAGGTAATTTTGAGGTCAATTTGATGGCCAAATAATGGTGAACTTTCTTGGGCATTGAGAGAGACCACATTGAAAACCATACCAGTTGTGGCCGAGGAGGATCCTAACATCAAGCTTGAACTATGGTCAATCACAAAGTTGTGCACATGGATCAAAAGGTGTCTATTATGGGTTGCTCTTACACCATAAAAGAACACAATCACACACACAAGAACACAAGATTTAACATGGTTCGACAATGGAGGTGCATGCTTCCACATGGAAAACAACTCTCACTCACTCAACGTGTGAGCCATATAAATTACTTGTTTATAATTATTACAGGACAACATTAGAGGAGTCTAAAGGAGTAGACTCTCTAATTATACAAGACTCATTTTTAAAGTAAGACTCTTTAATTACAGACTTATCATCATCCTGGGTCTCTTGATGGAGTCCTGCAATATTGATCTGGACTCTTCTAGATGATCGATCCTTCTGAGACAGTTCTTGTAATGCCCCAAATTTTTTAACCCAAAAAATTTGTTAAAATTTTCAACCATTTTTTTAAAAAAATGACAATCCTTTTCAAACAAGGGGATCGTTAAACAATGAAAATCGTTTTGGTTTTGAATTAGACAACTCTGAACGAGTTACAAGAATTAGCAAACTACGCTGGACTAAATCCAATTCTTGTTTTGACTTGGATCCAGGTACACACATCAAATGAATCTGACTCCATATAACTTACTAACCAAAAGTAATATCATTCCAATCAGTAATCGTATTGTAGAAAATTTCAAACTTAACAGTATAGTGCTCAAAATGTAAGGAGTCAAAAAGTCTCAATCTAATCGAGATCAAAACCCTAGGATCGACAGAAGATGGATCATGGTTTGCTGACCTCGCCACTGCATCGTGCCATCACATAACACCTCATTCGTCATCTGAAATTTTATAATATCTGACTTGTGATAGCTTGTGATAGCCTGGTAGGTATATACAAACAAATAGTGATTGTACAAACTAGAACATACATCACATAGATGGTATTATAATTCAACAAATGACATATCCATGACATGAATTTAAACAAGATAAATATCAAACATGTACCTCAACATTCAAGAATAATTATCATTCATTGTGTTAGTGCAAGTCTTGTTTCTCTTAATTACAATCCCATCGGGTACACATAGGACCACACCGACTTAGAAGAGACTACAATAAACATTTATTATTATGTGTCTTAATTACTCAAAATATCTAACTGATCAGTAAATCCAACCAACGAGCAATCCATGACTGAGAGAATTTTTTATTGAGGTTATCAACAACATTAGGATGCATACTATAATACTGCAGCAGTCCAGAACCCCACCCGAGGATGAGGGACCAAGTGAGACGCCTTGCTCTAAAAGATATATAAACAACATGGTCCTTGGGGTTATACCACCTACCTTCTCCAATGCAGATATCTACGAATGGGTTATTAGTTTTCATCTCATATGCTTAACATCATTAGGTATTTTAGGGCTCAATAGTTCGAGTACTCATTTCAAGTAACTAATGTATTTTATCAGTGAGTTCATAACTCATTCTATATTCCTTGGTGCCTTTAAACCAGTCGAGTGCCTTATAATTTATGTGAGCAAGTATTTTCATAACATGGCCACTCTTTGCACTCCAAGGGTTTTCATTCTTTATGTGTACAAGCATACCCTTTCATTCCTTATAGTAACATTATCACATACCTCACATCTCATAAGCATTAAGGCACCTCACGGGTTCATCAACCCATATGACATATACATACCTCATGGCTTACATCATTACAAAAAAAATCATGTAATATCATGCCCAATGTCCTAGCTTAGGATAACATAACTCATTATGCATAGCAATCATACATATACATACTTCATGGCTTACATCATTACAGAAAAAATCATGTAATATCATGCCCAATGTCCTAGCTTAAGACAACATAACTCATTATGCATAGCAATCATACATGTACATACATCATGACTTACATCATTACAGAAAAACTCATGTAATATCATGGCCAATGTCATAGCTTAGGACAGTATAATTCATTATACATAGCAATCATTTCACATGTAAATTAACATTACTATAGGACAAAATCAATGTAACCATAGTTTCAGAATTAATATGATTATAGTTTTAGCAAAATTGAATGCATAAATTACTATGATTGTAGTGCAGATTCAATACCTATACATACCTCCTCGGATCATCCCAGGAGATCACCATCATGAATTGATAACTTAGTAGACGTGGCCATAGGTGTGGTGATCGGTTTGGCCCTAGTCATCTGAGTTTGTTCCAACGGATCTAACATGTATTTCTGCTGAGAGAGAAAAAACCCATTAAGGGTAACAATATATTCAATACCCAAGAAAAAATTCAAGTCACCAAGATCCTTAAGAACAAATTTAGCAACCAACCCACCATTAATGTGAGCCAAAAAAGTAGAGGAGCTACCAGTGATAGTAATGTCATTTACATAAATAATGAGGAAATCCTTGTAAAGAACAAACAAAGAAGTATCCACTTATGAGCCAACAAAACCCATGCTGAGAATGGAGCTTAGCCACTAGTACCAAACGCTGGGAGCCTGTTTGAGGCCATAAAGGGCCTTATGTAGTTTACACACATGATTAGGAAACTGAAAGTCAACAAGGCCTTATGGTTGTGACATGTACACCTCTTCATGCAGAATCCCATGGCGGAATGCATTTTGACCATCCAGCTGACGAATGGACCATCCCAGGGAGACAACAATAGTATGAATCGATCAGACAGTGGGTGCTTTGACAATAGGTCTGAATGTTTCAAAATAGTCAATTCCTTCTTTTCAACTATAGCCTTTAGTAACAAGCCTCGCCCTATAGCATTTTAGGGTGTCGTTCACACAACATTTGATTTTAAAGATTCATTTACACTCGATAATACTCATGATAGGCTTAGGAGGAACAAGATCCATGTGCCATTTTTTAGGAGGGCATTAAACTTGTTAGCCATAGCATGGCACCATTGGCTGTCCTTTTGGGCTTGAGTAAAGTAGATAGGTTCAATGTTTAATGAGACACCATTGGAATGTGATATCAGGTGGCAAGGTAAGTCTTGGGTTTTAAGGACCCAGTTTGAGACCGATTAACCATTTGGTATGAACGGACATAACAGCTAATCAAATGTGGGACCAAACCAAGAGGAGGAATAGGTGGAGAGGGTGCAGCTGAGTCATGAGGAGGGACAATGTGCATAGAACCGGGTCTCCAGGGGGGTCAGGTGGTACAACAGGAGGAATGGTAAGAGGTAGAGGAATTAGGACAATGGGGGGGGGGGGGGGACACATGGTTGTGTTGTTGAGAAAAGGCCTTGTAGGGAAACTCAGTTTCATCAAACTGGAAACTGAACATTGTAGTTTATAATAATTTTCTCAGTTGTAGGATCAAGGCACCAATATCCTTTATGTTGGCCACTATAACACAAAAAAATGCATTTGTTGCTTCGAAATTGAAGTTTGTAATTGTTAAAGGGTTGAAGACATAGATAACATGCACACCCAAAAAATTTAAGTCTTTATAATCCAAAATGGTTGGAAACAAGATTTGAAAGAGAGATTTCTTATGTGTGACACTTGATGAGAGTCTATTTAACTATGTGTAGAGAGTAGTTAAAAAGGCATAGTCCCAAAAAATTTTAGGTAACTCGACTTGAGTTATAAGAGTAACCCTAGTCTCAACGATGTGTCGATGCTTGCGTTCTACACATCCATTTTTTTCATGTGTGTGAGGGCAAGTAATATGATGTTCAATATCACATGATTTTAGATACATAAAAATCGACCTATATTCTCCTCCCCAATTAGTCTAAAGGGATTTTATTCATCTACCAAATCTGGTTTTCACTTGTTTTTGAAAGTTTTAAAAAATTGAAAGAAATTAAGATTTTTTCTCAATAAAAAATATCTACATGAATCTAAGAAGGCATCCACAAAATTCACATAATAAATGTCCTCTAGTGCTTGGGACAAATGCAAGCCTCTAAAGTAAATCAAGCAGTCCATCAACTTGATGTGTAGAAGGTTGAAAGGATAAGGTATGACTTTTGCTCATTTGACCTTCTTTACACACATAACAAACATTATTATGTAAAAAAGGAAGACTATGCTTATTTAAAATTTGCTAAACTATGTGAAAAGAGGAATGTCACATTCGTTTGTGACACTACTCAATGGATGCTCATTTTCCATTGTATGTAAACGCTCCACACAATGTGCCATTGTTCTTAGGAATGTCTAACTTGTATAGCCCTTGATCACTTATATCATGCAACGCTGCTTTCCCCATTTTGCGATCCTTAACATAGCATCGATCATGATGAAATTCAAAAAATACATCATTGTCTTTAGTAAACTTTTGAACGAATAACAGATTATGAGTAATGGCAGGAACATGAAGTATATCATTCAAAACAAACTTAGAGTATGAGGTGTTGAAAACTGAATGACCAATATTCTTAATTTGCAAGCTAGAGTCATTACCGATTTTAACATGTTTGTTGCCCTGATAGTCTGACTTGAGTGACAGGTTATTTAGGTCAGCAATGACATGGTGAGTCGCACCAGAGTCAGAAAACCATGCACCATCTTCAACATCATTCATTATAGTTGCATGATATGCTTTCAGGTTCACATGATCTCTCTGAAACTTGAAGACTTTGCATTGGAGAGCACCATGACCCTTCTACATGCTTGGCATGTGGTTCGACATTGAGCAACAATATGACCTTGGTTGCCACATGCATGACAAATTATAGGATTTTGTGGGCCATTAGTAGTTGTTAGACTGTTTCCACTTCCATAATTTTGGCCAGACTTACTAGGGTACCTCCCCACCTCTGCCTCATGAGGGGTTAAAATGATTTTGAGTGCCACAACTCCCTGAGGTTGTCCTTGGTTGGGCGATTTATAGGTCAGGTTAGCTACAAGAGGTTTAGTCTCTTTGAGTTCATGCAATTGAGCTTCATGGACTAACAATATGCCCAACAAGTCTTCAAGGGTGATGGAATCATCTCTAGTTTTCAGATCTATCCTCAAGGATCCATATTACTCGTAAGAAGCCCCACAAGGATGTTTATGTTAAGATCCGCATTGAAAATAGGTTTCCTGACTATGGCAAGCTCATGGGCTATACTTTTGGTTTTATGAAAATAACTCAAGATATTATATGATCCCTTTCTAAGATTTTATTACTGAGACATAAGTTGCACTCTGGCGTTGAAATGAGCAACATATGTTTTCCTCAATGTGTTCCACACGACGTATGAGGTGTTTAGGCTGCCAACTTGACAATGTATAGTAACAACTTAGTAGAAGTTGATCCATACATTCTCATTTATTTTTTTCAGGGTTTTTCTCTGCCCTTTTCTCAAACTCATTCAAATATCCATTCGGGCAGGGTTTTGTGCCATCTACAAAGTCCATAAGAATATAACTTTTTAATAATGAGATAAATTGTGATTCTCACAAGAGAAAGTTATCTGTAGACAGTTTCACAGACAAAAAATGATGCAAACTTGTAGGAGCAATGGAAAAGTGTTGTTGCTTTCTGCAGCCATGGATGTAGATTTTGAAGGGAGCACAATGAGCCTGATGTAGATTGTTTGTGAGCCGAGCAAGACGCAACCAAGCTAATCATGGGATCAGGGAAGCTTTGATACCATGTAAACGTTAATGCGAGGGCACACACAAGAGACACAATTTAACGTGGTTCGACCCAGGATGGATCTATGTCCACAACATGAACAAATTTTCTCTCTTTTATCACTCTCAACGTTCTTTTCAAAGATGAATGGTTTCCTTATTTTATACATATAATAAGTTACATCTATTTGGGTTTGGACTCCTTCAATAGAGAGTCTAGCTTCTCATCACAATTCAGCTTTGAGTGAGTCTCATTTGCATTAGGACTCCTCCCACAAGTGACATCTTTTCCTTCTAGAGATTTCTTTACGTGAGTCTTATCCCAACTCAACCTTGTAGTTGCCCTGTTTACAATAAGAGTTTTCACCAAGTTAACGTCCGACCTACCTGGACCACTTTCTTGATCTGGATCATTAGCTGGATCATCAACCAGTTGGTGCCCAGTGAGGTGAATCGAATCTGGATCCGCTTTCTCCTAACATGGAGGAGGAGGAGGAGGAGGAGGTTCGCGGGCAACGTAGAAAAATGTGAGCTTATTTCTCCCTTCTTCTATCCTTCAGCTGAATGGTCTAATCGTCATGTCAGTGGTCCTTGTTTCTTGAACCCAGTTTGGTTTGGCTAGGCTCGGTTGACTCGACCTAGTTTGAACATTGTAGACATGTTCTTAATGTGGATTACGTGCATGGTAGATAGGGATGCTAATGGGTGAACAGAGGTTTTGTAATTTTTGGCTGTTTCGGATCCAATCCGGATCTGACTCACCATGTGTTTAACTATTCTGGATCCGATCAGTTTCCATCCCCAATATTGGTAGAGTATGCTATTATTGATGCATTCCATAGATAGCATGTAAACTTACCAAGTTACTCGGGCTCCCAAAACAGAACGTGTCTCTTGCGCTCATAGATAGGGCTCAGCTCATGTTCTGCTCGGAAAGAGCTCGTTCAAACTCGTAAAATAGGCTTGGCAAGTTGAATATGAACAATGAGTACTCGGTTCTACTCGAGTCGTATAAGCTCATGAGGCAGTAAGAAATATATTTTACATGTAATTTTTTGTAATTGTATTTTTTTCAGCTCTAAAACAATACATTTTTTCTGTAAACAAGCCTGTTCAAACTCGGCTTGTTTAATTTGGATTGATTATGAGCTCAAACACAGCTTGGCTCACCACAAGAATGAGCCAAGCTTGAACACTTCAAGCTCGTCTTGTTCAGCTTGTTTACCAGCCCTAACCACAGACATCTTTAATGCCATTTAATTTGGCGAGTCGCTGAAGGTACCAATAACTTAAAAAAATCATTGGTGTGTTTGGAGATTTTCAAGAGAAAATCACATTATTATGTTTAGTGATACTAATGACTTAAATTTTTTTTTTTTAGTATTTCCAAGAGAAAATTACCATGAGTTCATTTTTTATGCAGTCGTGCTCCACAACTGCTGACCATCCATCTCACCATTTCTCGAGATGGATGTCTGTTAGGCAGGTTGCTGCATGCCCATCAATTACTATTAAAGATGAGGCTGCATATAATGTGAACACAATTACTATTATGTTTAATAATACCAGCAATTTTGGAATTGTTTCGTTTTTTGATGAGCAATTATTTTTTAGTTTAGTGATTTGAGAGAGAGGCAATGACTGTTATGTTTAGTTTTTTTTAAAGGCAAGCTGGGGTTAGGTTACCAGAACAACAGCCGCCCCATGTCGCAGAGGGATTCGATCCTGGGCCTTCAGCTTGACACAGGACCCCGCTTACTACATGGGATACCACCTCAGTCTGTTATGTTTAGTATTTCCCAAAATTGCTGGTATGTTTAGCAACTTGTAGAAAACATTATTACAATCAGACACGTGGGAAGCAGGGCAGGAAACATGTGTTGTATTCTGAGGGCCCAAGTTCTTTGCTAGGTACTCAGCCAAAATTACTGGTACGAAGGGTACTGACTTTTGAGTTTTAATGTTCCAAGCCATGTTTGATAAATCAGACCCTGTAGATGTGTTTAGGGATACAAACGGTTCAGATATGGAACAACTAAATAGATAGGGATTACATCAGATTCGGATCTGGAACTTGCAAAACTTCCATCTTGAATATCCGACCCATTTACATTCATAGATGTGTTCAGCATAATTCATTTGCTAGGAATGTATTGTCGGATCATGCATTTTCGATGAAAATATGATTTTATGAGCTTTCAAATTTATAAAAATTTTGAGCCATTAACTTTTGAATCCTTATAAAAACATGCTGACATATCATAATCAGATGATTCAAATTATATCTGGAGGTAAGATTTAAAAAAAAAAAGTATCGAAAAAAATGAAAAATGGAAACTGTTCACATCATCTTACAGTTATACATATTGCATTACATTTGGTCAGATTGCCATGACGTCCGAATGATTTTTTTTTGTTTTTTTACCTTGTTTTTTATGAAACTAACCTTACGAATGTGATCTACATGTATCTGTTTGTGATAATTGGTTTTTGAATCGTCCGATTACAATACTTGACCACGAAATTTGAGTCTTGAAAGATCAATACTATGTGATATTTTCTCGGCTCATAAAATCACATTTTTTGTCAAAACATATGATCCAAAAGGCTGTTCCTAGCATTTGGATCATGCGGTCTGATTGGATTGACACAATATATATATATATATATATATAGAGAGAGAGAGAGAGAGAGAGAGAGACTAATGGCATGGAAATTGAGAATTGCAGATTCATGGCGTACTGAATTCTGAGTTGGTAAGTTCTGTTTGTGATCGGAGCAATGATGGCGAGGTACGTGAAGGCTGTCAATCCCAAGAATCCGGCATGGTTTTACCTTCATGTAGCATGCCAGTTCTCCTCTTATCTCATCGGCATTGCCGGATTTGCCATCTGAATCCAACTCGGGAACCAATCTGCTGGAATCGTATATTCCACCCATCAGACTATTGGGATCATCCTCTTCGGATTCTGCACCCTGAAGCTACCACACACCCTCTACTTGTTAACTTCTATTCTCTTCTGCAGTATGTTTAGTCTAGACCTTTTGACTTGAATGAGGAAGATATTGATTGAAATCAAACATAGTTTTCTATTGTTGGTTTAACAAAGTTGAACTCTGCTATTTCTTTGTTGGTCTAGGTCTCTGCATTGCTTTTTATGCCAAAGAAAGACCAGAAATACAGGGTCTACTGGACTTGGTGCCAGACTCATGGGACTAACTGTGATCATACTGGGAATTAATTAGCAACGTGTTCAAAGGTTTAGACATCATGAACCCTGAGAGAAAGTGGAGGCAAGCTTACCTCTTTGTCATCATTGATTCATTGCCATTGGTGTGCTGTTCTTTGTTTTAGAGGTTTTGCATCAGATCGAAGCTTATTCAAGAAAGAAGTCTGCAAATCCTAGGGTTTAAAAGGTTAAGTGTTATGAATGGCAGCTGGTGAAGAGACCAAGGTGAGCAGATGGTGTCCTCTGTTCCCAACTTCTATTGAACATGAGGTTTTTCATTTGAGTATCCTCAGATACTTGCTACTTGGCTTCAGGACTACATCATTATGAATTATTTGGCGCAATAGAAGAACATCTCACCTTGAGAGGGATTTCAAAGTAGGCTAATTACTGGAGAATATGAAACTAGATGATGGCCTTTTTGTATTAGACGAACCCTATGTATGCTTTGAGAGCCGGGTAGCTAAACCTACGCTTTTTCCAAGTCTAAATCTAGCGCATTCTGCACTGTGCTCAAGTTTGCCACTTTTGAGGAAAATGGTGAGAAGCCCATTAGCACTCTAGCTTCTTGTGCAGTATAATATCTAATTACTATTCTAAACAATAATGAAAGCTTAAAAGATGTAAGCTTCATTGAGACTTTGAAATAAAAGGCCAACTTTCTTTCATCAAGGAAGCTGGCTCCACTACAATCCACTTCTCATTAGGGGTGCAATCGCATCAGATTCCGATTAGCTAATCCGGATCTGGTGGGAACAGCCAAAAATCACAAAACCCCATTACTGGATCTGACCCATTTGCATCCATACTTTTCATGCCCTTATGTGGGAATACACTTTGTTCTATATTTGACCATACTTCAATGGTGAGTCCAGAAGAGCACCTGGGCAACTGATCACCGAAATGGGTGATCCCATACGTGCTCCACAATATTTGTCTGCTAAGTGCATAGTGGTTTTCTGTGTTTTGTGTGGCATGAGTACTTTACAGGCTCGATCACCTAACCACGCCTCTTAGATATCTTTTTTTTAACTTTTTGGCTAGGTCAAGGGAAAACCCCACATCACCAACCGTATATTGGCAGGCCTTTGTTTGGTAAAACCCTTAGGGAGTGTTTGACTCGCAGAACGTACTTAGGTGGGGACTGACCGACCAGTCCCTGCCTAGGCACTGTCCTGCGTTTGATACATGACACAGGTCATCCCAGATAGGACACACGGTGTCCTGCTCATTTGTTTCCAACAGGGTATGTTGGAACCTGCTAAGCGCAGTCCAGAGTGTCTGGGCAGCGTTTGTTTACTGATTCAAACATGCCCTTAAGGACTCTCCTACACCCCTAGCCAGGAAGGTGGAACCCTTGTGGGCAATATTTATCTGCAATTTTGTAGTTAGACATTAATATATAAGACCAAAGGGTGAAAACTTTTAAGATTCAGAGAGAAAGGAGGGAAATCTCTATGGTACGGTGGTAATTGGAATACTAAAAACAGCCAAGTCAGTATTTTCAACAAAATAAGTGTGACAAAATATGCCTCAAGGGTGGTTGGCGTAGTGGTGTGGGGCCTTGGCCACTAGGAGAGTGGTTAAGGTTCAATTCCCATGGGCATCGCCCCTCTGTGCAAGCCAATGCCCACCATAGGCCCCAGGGACGGGGGTCCTAGCCTCAGAATTTTAAGTCACTAGCACAATGACCGTAGGTATGGCAGCCTGAACCACCGAGGTGGTATCCAATGTGGTAAGCAGGGTTCTGTGTCAAGTTGAAGGCCCAGGATCGAATCCCTCTGCCACATGGGGTGGCTGTTGTTCTGGTAGGGGTCCGCCTAACCCCAACTTGCCTTTCAAAAACAAAAAAAAAAGGTATGGCAACCTGAGCCAATGCGACCAGGTCTTTATAACGGGTGTGGTTTGCCGGGTGTGGTTTATTCTGTGCTCATTCCCATCCTTTTCCCTTCCCTTCCATGGATATGAAACAAACAGAACCTAAAGAAAGTGCACATACAAATAAACAAACAATAGGGACCAACGGGGGTTCCACTTGTCTGGTAGGAGCAGCTAGTGTAAGTCACCTTGTGTTGGGACGTTGCAAGTTCAAATCCCAACGATATCGTTGTATAACTTGTAGGGGGCAGACTAACCCCAGCTTTCCTTTCAGAAATAAACAACGATAGGGACGTTGGGGTTCATGAATTGAGGTTGGTCGTAAACTTTGTAAGCAAAAATAACAAATGAGAAGCAGAGTGAGAGTTTACCATTACAAGAAACAGCTCTCTCTCAGCCAAATAACAATTGCATATCAGAAAAATAAACAAGATTTACAGGGTTATAAATTGATTCCTAAACAACATCATGGCATTCAACTTAGCTTTATCACTTCATATCACAAAATTTGTGTGTACAAGATTGCACTTTCAACAGATCCATTAGTAGAAACAAAATTGTAAATTGCCACCTTGTAAGCGTTGATGAAAGTGGGTCTTATACAAGTCCCAAAACTCCAAACTGTAAAATTACAAAACAAAAAATAAGGCCGACAAATAATGAAAATTTAAGCATGCAGATAATTGCCTGTAGATGGCTAGCAAAACTTTAAACCTGACTTGAGGAAGAGTCAATAGTGAATAGCCCTTAGCATCAAGGTGCATGTCAAGCACAATCACTGATAAGCGCGAAAGCCCTAATGCATCCATGTCAATTAACTTCTTGATTCTGGAAAATCACAGCAGAAAAATAAGAGGCCGAGAAAGAAGAATAATATGAAATGGAAAAACTTCCAGTTTATGATCTAATTATAGTAGTATATCACGCAGCTTTTAAAGGGCAACCAATATTATCATATGTAGGCACTAGGCATAGCACACAATAGAACTGCAAGTCAGGCAAAGTTATTGTCACCCGTTAACCTAAACTCCACCAGAATGCATAGTAGCAAGAGTTAAGCTACCTCTGTGAAACCAAACTTTTAAAGACTAAAAAGTAACATTGTCTGTGATCTTACTCAGGGACATGATTTACACATGAAATCATGAACTCCCTTGTGATACTTGTTAATACCATAATATTGCATTCATTATATAATTATTTTTTCTTTGCATGGCATAGACACTCTCATACTGCCAGTGGTTCAAAGAGAAAACAGATCCATCCGATATATTATATGTTAAAATGTATCTCTCTTCATGTAAATATTTACATATATATATAAAGAGAGATACATATACATATATACATCACGTATATATGTATATGTATCTATCTATATATATATATATGTAAATATATATGTTTTCTTTTTTCTGTAAAACCCGAAAGGGTATTTTAGTCATTTCTCTCCATTTTGCGCATATTCATAATTATGAATATGCTGTAATTCTTTTTCCTTTTTTTTACTTTTCTTCTTTTCTTTTTTCCTTTCCCTTTTTTGTCTTTTTTCTTCTTTATTTCTTTGTTGACTCAAAGTCAACCTTGGAGGGCTCAACACTAGCTGTTGAGCCTCTCCAACGGTTAGAATTCTAACCGTTGGAGGGGCTCCAACAGCTAGTGGAGCCCCTCCAAGGCTCCTTTTCCCTCTTATAAATAGGGGAGTTCCCCCTTTGTAAACTTCACTTCTTGGAGCTTTTGTTCTCCAAGCCTCTCAATAAAATTCTTTATATTTTGTATGCCTTTGTGCATTTGAGTTTCTTTATTGTACCTTTGTGTACATTTGTTCTAAGTGTTCTTGTGCTTTTGTGCACATTGGTGGTGTTGTGCTCATCGCACTCTTTATCTCATTTTTTGAGATATTTTCACATGGTATCAAAGCCAGGTTTAAAGGAAAAGAAGATCGTGCTCTTATTTCTCTTCGTTGGAATACCTCGTAAAGCGTGCCATTGAGTTGTGGTGGTGGAAGTGAAGACTCGGCTCTTCATTCTATATTTTGCAAGCTTCCTACATCAAGAAGGGACTCATTTCGCTTTGTGGTACGCATTTATTCCTCTTTGTATCCTCTCTAATGGGCGAAAAGGATTCACACTTCTCTCTTGGCTTCAAATTGAATGGAACGAATTATCATGTATGGGCCGGGAATATGGAGGCCCATATAAAAGGAAAGGGACTTTGGGAATATGTTCAAGGAACTATTCCCGAACCCGTACCAAAAATTACTACTCTTGACAAAGGGGGAGATCAAGGTTCTTGAGGGAGAAGAAAGAGAAAAGGCTTTTGAAGATTACAATAAGAAGCATGAAGAATGGGAAATGAAAAACTACAAAATTCTCTCATGGTTCTTCTCTTCGGTTGAGACCAAAATTAATGCCAATATTCTTAAGTTCAAAAAGGCATGTCAAGTATGAGAATATCTTGAAAAAATGTATACTTCAAGAGATTTGTCCCATAAGTACTATCTCCAAAAGAAGGCCTTAACCCTTCAACAAGGAGAAATGTCCGTTAGAGAGTATTTCGCCGAGTTATCCACTATTTGGGATGAGCTTGCTCTCCAAGAACCTAAATGGAGCGGTGAGGCTATTGAATTGAGGGCCAAACAACTAGAAGAGGATCATTTCTTTAACTTTTTAAATGGGCTTAGACCCGAGTTTGAACAAACTAGATCCTCTCTCTTATCTTTTTTCTCTTCCCCTCCTTTGGAAGATGTGCTTACCAAATTAAGTGGAGAAGAAACTAGATTGGGAATGAATAAAACCAATTTAAGTGTGTTGGCCGTTCCCTCTAAAGATGAGGATGAGGGTGCTTATGCCGTCTCAAGACCGGGGAATAATGTTAAAACCTACAAACCCCCTCATTTTAACAAAAATCGAGGAAGAGAAAATGGTGGGCATTATGGAAGAAGAGATTATAGTAAGATCATATGCCATTTTTGCAAAGAACCGGGTCACATTAAACCGGTATGCCCTAAATGGAAGAAGATGGTGGCTATGTCTACTACTTTCCAATCAACCAAGGAGGAAGGTCCTTCTACTTCCAATCATGCTACTTTGGCTCTCAATCAAATCATGGAAGCTCTTCAACCACTCCTCAAGGGATCCGTTTCCGGAGCCGCCATGACCACCTTCTCTCCTCCCGGTAAGACTCTTTGGCTCTTAGACTCGGGTGCATCCTTTCATATGACTCCAAATGTTTTGTCACTTTCTAAATACTCAAAAAATTTGTCACCCTCTTTTGTCTCCACCGCGGATGGGGCTTCTCTTGAAATAAAAGGAATTGGTGATTTTGAAAGACAAGGTTTTTTTATTCCAAAAGTTAGATTTATACCAAAACTAAATTTAAATTTGCTTTCCGTCTCTCAACTATCGGATCATGGGTGTGATATCAAATTCTCATCAAATAAATGTTGGATACAGGATCGCCGGTCCGGGAAGTTGATTGGGGAAGGCTCTAGGAAGGGAGATCTTTATCTCATGGAATTTCTTCAAATTCCAAAAACCTCTTTTTGTAATGTTGCCCAACATAAGGATATAAATGTTTGGCATAAACGCCTTGGGCATCCAAATATTGTCAAGCTTTCATATTTACATTTTGCTAAAACCTTATGTAAAGACAATTTCAATTGTAATGATTGCATTCTTGGTAAAATGAGAAGCTTACCTTTTGGACAAAGAACTATGTTTTCAACCAAACCTTTCGAAATTGTGCATTCGGATGTATGGGGACCGGCACCCGTTGTGTCTAAGGGAGGTTTTTCATATTATGTTATTTATGTGGATGATTTTTCAAGGTATAGTTGGATATACTTCCTCAAACATAAACATGAGGTTTTCTCTACTTTCAAGATCTTTCACATGTTAATACAAAATCAATTCAATAGTAAATTACAAATTTTTAGAACCGACTCCGGGGGAGAATATCTCTCAAATGATTTCAAAAGTTATATTGAAAATAATGGGATTGTTCATCAAAGGTCTTGTCCCAAAACTCCCC
Source organism: Nuphar pumila (assembly GCF_984573655.1). Lineage (NCBI taxonomy): Eukaryota > Viridiplantae > Streptophyta > Magnoliopsida > Nymphaeales > Nymphaeaceae > Nuphar > Nuphar pumila. The sequence goes on from NC_143265.1 coordinate 9,237,732, forward strand.
AACAAAATGGGTTGGCCGAACGAAAACATAGACACATAATTGAAACTACAAGAACTTTGTTAATTTCTCAAAAAATTCCAAAAAGATTTTGGGCCGAAGCGGCTCTTGCATCGGTTTATCTCATCAACCGACTTCCATCCAAAAACTTGAACCAAATATCTTCATATGAAATCTTGTATAAAAAAGAATCCGACTACAATAGGTTAAGAATTTTTGGTTGTAAATGTTTTGTTTTCACCGATAAGAATGATAAATTATCTCCCAAAGCTATTCCTTGTGCTTTTTTAGGATATTCGGAAACTCAAAAAGGTTTTAGGTGTTATGATATTAAAAATGATAAACTATATGTTTCAAGAAATGTAACCTTTTTAGAAAACATAAGTGGTTTTGAAGAACACAAAACTCATGAAGATAATGCTGATTATTCTTTTTTGTTTGAACTATTATCTAGAAATGAAGATTTTAGCGATGATGAATTAAAAGAGAATGAAGATATAAGTGAATGTATTCCTCAAACCATTCATGATGAAGAAGAAATGATAAATGAACCAATTACCTATACTCATAGAGATAAAAGCACTTTCAGAAGTGCAATAGAGAAATATAGTGATCTTAGTGAATCTTCCAACAACTCTCGAAGAACTGAAAGATCTAGGAGAAATCCTTCTAGATTTATATCCTATGAGTCTTTTTCTCCAAAACATAGGGCATGTCTTAGTGCCATTCACTCATACCAAGAACCTAGAAATTTTAAAGAAGCTACGGAAATGATTGAATGGAGGAATGCCATGGACAACGAACTTAGAGCCCTCAACAAAGCCAAAACGTGGGTTTTTCAATGTCTTCCAGAAGGAAAGAAAACAATAGGATGTAGATGGGTTTTTAAAGTCAAAACCAAGAGTGATGGCACTCTTGAAAGATATAAAGCCCGTCTTGTCGCAAAAGGATATAGTCAAGAATACAACATCGATTACGAAGAAACCTTTGCTCCTGTTGCACGAATGGTTACTGTAAGGTGTTTGATCACCATTGCATCTATTAAAAAATGGAATATTTACCAAATGGATGTTAAAAATGCATTTCTAAATGGGGACCTTAATGAAGAAGTCTACATGGATGCTCCTCCTGGTATGAACATACCAAAGGGGAAAGTCCTTCGTTTGCAAAAAGCGCTTTATGGTTTAAAACAAGCCCCTAAGGCTTGGTATGATCGATTTAATGATGTAATGGTTCAAAATGGTTTTTCCTCATGCTACACTGACACTGCTCTGTTTGTCAAAAAGTCTGATGCAGGAATTGTGATTTTACTGTTATATGTTGATGATATGTTGATAACAGGTAGTGACATAAAAGGCATCAGAAACATTAAAACCACTTTAAAAGAAAGGTTTGAAATGTCAGACCTGGGGTATCTGACTTACTTTCTTGGTATTGAGGTAGCCTACTCTCATAGAGGCTATTTTTTGTCTCAAACTAAACTTGCATGTGAGATTCTTGACAGATCAGGTATTACTGATGATAAAATCTGTGAGACCCCTGAAATTGTGGGATCAAAAATGAAGATCGATGATGGGAAACCTTTGGAGGATCCTACTCCCTACCGGCAACTTGTGGGATCTCTAATGTATCTTAGCATCACAAGGCCGGACATCTCTCATGCTGTGCATACTGCAAGCCAATTTCAGCATGCTCCTACATCCGTTCATATGAGTGCCGTTCTCCGAGTTGTCAGATACTTAAAGGGAACTTTAAACAAGGGAGTTTTTCTTTCCTCTTCTTCTGAGTTGAATTTAATTGCATATACTGACTCTGATTGGGGAGGTGACCCAAATAACCGTTACTCCACTACAGGCTTTTGTATTTTTTTAGGTGAATCCCTGATCTCATGGAGATGTAAGAAGCAACAGAAGGTGTCTCTATCATCCACCGAAGCAGAATATCGAGCCATGGCATCTACAACTATGGAGATTGTCTGGATTCATCAGTTGCTGCAAGACATGGGGATTCCAATTCAAGAACCCACAAAGTTATGTTGTGATAATAAGAGTGCAATCTATATTGCCAAGAACCACACGTTTCATGAGCGGACAAAGCATATTGAGATGGACTGTCATTATGTCCGTGAGGCATATCTACAAAAAGTCATCGATCTTCCTTATGTGACGTCAGAATATCAGTTGGCAGATTTCTTCACCAAGGCGCTTTGCTCCCCAAGATTCAACTTTCTCCTTAGCAAACTTTCGGTCATTGTGCCCTAAGTTTGAGTGAGGGTGTTAAAATGTATCTCTCTTTATGTAAATATTTACATATATATATAAAGAGAGATACATATACATATATACATCACATATATATGTATATGTATCTATCTATATATATATATATATGTAAATATATATGTTTTCTTTTTTCTGTAAAACCCGAAAGGGTATTTTAGTCATTTCTCTCCATTTTGCGCATATTCATAATTATGAATATGCTGTAATTCTTTTTCCTTTTTTTTACTTTTCTTCTTTTCTTTTTTCCTTTTCCCTTTTTTGTCTTTTTTCTTCTTTATTTCTTTGTTGACTCAAAGTCAACCTTGGAGGGCTCAACACTAGCTGTTGAGCCTCTCCAACGGTTAGAATTCTAACCGTTGGAGGGGCTCCAACAGCTAGTGGAGCCCCTCCAAGGCTCCTTTTCCCTCTTATAAATAGGGGAGTTCCCCCTTTGTAAACTTCACTTCTTGGAGCTTTTGTTCTCCAAGCCTCTCAATAAAATTCTTTATATTTTGTATGCCTTTGTGCATTTGAGTTTCTTTATTGTACCTTTGTGTACATTTGTTCTAAGTGTTCTTGTGCTTTTGTGCACATTGGTGGTGTTGTGCTCATCGCACTCTTTATCTCATTTTTTGAGATATTTTCACATTATATGCATGTCCCGTAGCTTGACAGCGGATCAAAAATTAGTGCTCATGCCGCATGCATAAAGAAAGCATTCAAATTACACCACCTTCAGTTTAGCTTCTGGCAGTTTAACCGTACATACATATTTTCTTTCACCTCTCTGCTAGGGAGAGTGCTAGGCTTGCGTGCATGTGCATGCAATGACAGCTCAGTTTCAAGTTTCAACCCTGGTGACCAAGGACGTGATATTTTGGTAGACAATAGAAGTTCCAATATGGTCAAGATGGTTGGATCTTTAGCAATTTCACAATAAAACTCTCAATTGAATCTCTTAATTTTACCCATCTTGAATTTCTTTGATTGATTGATTGTCACTTGGATTTCCCAAAATATTTCAAAGATGTCCCATAAAATGCCATTCAAAACATTTTTTTCACGATTGTAAGGCTAACCTGCCAGCTTGAACATATAAAACTCTCTCAAAGATGTGATAAAATTTCAAGGTTTGACAGCTTGAACAGATAAGCAAGGTTACTCCTGTATAAATCCACAAGCAATAGGATCACACAATTTTGGGTCAACACAATCTAGTATCAACTTGTTTGCATGCCAAGAATCTGTCAAGAAAGAGTTCCCTTTTCAAGGTTTTAGCCTCGATTGAAATGTTAAAGGGTACTATCTGGACTGAAAACCATAAAATGTAGTGATAATACAAGAAACAAATAAAAAAGTACAACAATATGACCAATGGAATTTGCAATGCCAACCAACATGCCTTAGCCAGCATAACGGACAATTGAGCTAGACAGCATATTATAAATCATCACTATCAGATGGATTGCCAGAATTCAAAACCAGTCAACATGCAGGCAGTGTCGATGTAAGAACCACATATGTCCTTCCATTAAAAAAAAGAGAAAAGAATAAAAAAACTACCAAAGACACGTTAGAAAAATATTGCAATAGATTCACAGAGATTAAATTAATAGAAACAAAATTAGAAGGAAATGTAACAAAAGATATCATAGGTGACAGCTCAGATTCTTGAATCACAGTTCCCTATCTTTAAAAACACAAACAAGGAAATTTTCTTTGAATTACCTGCTTGGGGTGCCACTTGCAATGTTTACTCGACTCTTGAGCAAGAAAACCTACAGTAGCCCAAAATAGGATATTTAAATGCAATGATATTTCGCCAAGGAGACAACAAGAATCCACTTTGGGATAGGGCTGGGTACCGGCTTCTGTTCACGGGTCAGATAGCCTGGCCCATGGACTGGCCATTGGGCAATGGGTAGGTGGACCTCCGAACACCTGTGGCCCAGCTCAAACCCTTGCCCACCCCTACTTCGAGATATAATCAAATGAAAGAATAGACCATTAACTTAGGCTTATTAAAAACAAAGGGTCCACAGAGTTTCTCATTCCCATAAATTCAACTTATACATAATAAGCAAAGACATGAAAGTCTCTTGTAAGATGCATAGTTGTAAACTTGTAATAAAAGCACACTAAAGAAAGTGTGTCTTCAATTTCACAATCAGAAAATCAAACAGTAATGACTTCCTACACACAAACACGTATGCATGTATAAACCCCTAATAAAGGTATGCATACGATAAATTTGGTACAGATAAGTGAAGGTATGCATACCATAAAGTGGCATGGATGAGTTAAACATGCATAGATGCCATGCTAAATATATTTTGAGAAGTCCTTTAATTTCGGGAGACACCTTACCCGACCACCCATTAGTTCAAAATAAATCAACATTAGCAACCAGCTCAAAACACAAGGACAAAAATCGCGTTCTAAGCCATGAGATAAAAAAATTATATATACACCTGGTCCTCTACTTTTATATGCTTTGAAAACAGCTTCACTGCACGGCATTCTGTTGTCAAAGATTGCAAACCCCTGAGAAAGACCACAGAATAGCAAACTCAATAAAAAATAATACAGTGATACACATGTAACTTCAGGCTTATCAGGCATCCAAGTTATAAAATAAGGGTGAAAAAGAAAAGGGAAAAATATCCTAGTTCCGATCATCTCTAATGGCTTTGAACATATTACATCAAATAGTTCTGAGAATGACTAAGCTACAACAAGTACACATTTAAACTACAGAGAATCTGAAGCATCAGAAAGCACCACTCATTCATCATATTCTGAATAGCAGAGTCCAACTTTGCTAGCACTTAATAACCAGAAACAGAGCAACAAGATTAGCAAAAGCAAGAAAACAAAAACAGAGCAACAGGGGACTTGTACATGAAAGATGATGAATTAATACTAATGAAGATTATATTACATCTGCATCTTCTTATAAAAGCTTGCATTGTATGCTCAGGAATGGACACCCACTAAAAGTATAATAGAGAACTAATTACATATGTAGCTTTTTTCAAAAACTTACACATGGAAGCAAAATATATAAAACTAAAGGAAACACCCAGTTCACAATTACCAGCCAAACAAAAAAAAAGGAAATGTTGGATACACTTTTGTGAAGATATCCCACACACAAACACACATCCATCAATATGATTTGTTTTCTACATAACCATTTCTATATTCTTTTCATGTACTTCTCCAGTAGTCTCATGTTTCAGTTCACAAAGTTCCTAAAATGATATGAAGATGCAGGAAGAACAAAGAAATACCTCAGCAATTCCAAGGACCTTAAAGCAGATGCACATATAATAATTACAGCGGGGCAACCTGGATCAACCTTTCCTTCTACAAGCTGGCCTTCACAAAGTGTTTCTTTCCATGAAACACTAAAAATAGACTTTATATGCTTGCTAAAGTTTCCAACATCTTTAACCAAACTTTGGGAAAGCTCCACAACATTTGAATCTGAAATGCAAAGAGCATGTTATAAATGCACATGACACTTGAACCTGACAATGACACATCCGCAGACTCAGAAATGCTTATGCTTGTAACATTTTGACCTAAAAGATGACCAAATCACTCCATACAACATAAAATCATCCTTATCACTTACTATGTAACATGGACACTTCTAAAAGGCCAACGGACACGTGTAGCACCCACATCTGTATGGGTGTGACATTTAGACATGGCTTCTGCAATGTCAGGTGTAGTCAAAACCAAGTCCAGTTATATATATATATATATATATATATATATATATATATATATATATATATATATATATATATATATATATATATATATATATATATATATATATATCTGTGTGTGTGTGTGCACCACACCCAAGTTTTTTAAAACTGTCGTGTTGCACCCTTCACACCTGCACTTATGTGACATAGATCACTTAATATGAGTTTATGACAGTTTTCCCCTCTTTTCTTTTGATGAATTGCATTTCCCCAAGTAACCCCAAATAATGTTGAAAAATATGATTGTGGTTATGGAAAAGGTCTAAAGAAACATGAAGGGTGATTTCAAGTGTCAAGAAACCGTGGATTGTTGAACTTGCATCAATTGGCAGCATTAAACTCTGGGTGGTTTCAACCATGGAGAACCGATCACAAAGAAGATAATTCCCTCTGAGACTGCTAAGGAGTAAAGAGTTACGATTTGGTGAAACCACATTCAACCATAAAAATAAGTAAACAAAGTAAATCACCAACTCATGGACGAAATGGGCCCTTTTTGGATAAAGTACATTTCCTTCCAATCGACAACTACTACTACCACCACCACCATGGCCACCAACACTAGTATTGCTACCGCCATTGCTGCAGATGCTGCTGCTGTGGCGGCCCCTATTAGACCTGCTTCACACAATTCAGCATCCTACCAATATGAGGCATGTGGCATACCATTAGCATTGTCGCATGTCAGCTACAGCACATCCAGCCAGTGTCCACTTCAAAACCTTGTCCAAATCCGGGTGTGAGATTGGCTTAGCTAACAGGATTGTATAGCAACAATAGCATGCATCCAGAAGCACCGAGAACTCATAATTCCAAAAAATTGAGACTTGGCACATCAAAAAAATCCAGAATTCTGTTTCTCACGTGTCTGGAGTTGTAAGTTGTTGAGCCCAAAGCAACGTGGCGCCTACAATTTTTGGTCAATATGGATACAATCTACAGTGTTTACTCTACTTCATTATCACGCCATAAATTTGAATACGAATTGAGCTTGCTCAATGCACGATAACGAGATCATCTCTTATGTAACTAAAAGCAGAAGCCTCTTAATGCTCAAAAGCGGTCCAATTCAGCAGAATGCTTCAGTTGGGCAACTGAGAAAATGAGAAACTTTTGCAACCCATATTCATATAGAAAGCCCACCAATCCAATAAATATGAAAAAAAAGAGAGAAATCATCATAGTGAGCAACAAACAAACTATCCATTATAACAAAATCGTTGGGGAGAAACCAAGAGGCCACAAGTGATATCCTTCATTTTTCCTTATTCCTTCTTCCATCCCGCAATATTAAAAAAAAAACATAAATCGCAAAAAAAAAAATCATGTGTACCCGAAATTCCTTCCAATTCGAGGGAAGATAGCGTGACTCCAAGAGAAGATCGGAGCCGATCGAAGAAGTAGTGCAGCTGTTGAGAAGGAGACGCATTCGCGGCGGGAGGAGGCACGCTTCCTTTCCCGATATCGAGCGTCTTGGAGGGTTTCTTCTTGTGCTCCACCTCCTCCTCTTTCTCGAGTGGTTTTCTTCTCTTCTTGGTGGTGGTGGTGATGGTAGAGATGGGGATAGGTTTGGTGGTTTTGAAGGGACGGGGTTTGGGAGGGAGGGCCTTACTTCCCTTGCGTTCGAGGCCTCGAGGTGCCCTTCCACCTTCTCTGGCCATCCCCACCACTTTTCAAACGCAATGCTCCGCTGCTTTGGGCGGTCCTCTTCTAGGGCTACTGCTTGATGCTTTTAACTAGGAGCTTCAATAGGTCGAATTTGGCCCGGACTCGACCCGTACCAAACTTTATAGGGTTAGGGTTTGGTGAATGGTGATAAAGGAAGACGTTCGATTAGAATCCGGGTCAGACTCAAAGGGTTCATATGGTTTGTGAAATTTCATACCAGTTCCGACTAAGATTAATAATTTTTTAATGTAAAAAAATATATATTATTTTATCGGGTATGGTCAAGGTCTGGTTCATTTAATCCTTATGAAATCCGAGTTTCTTTTATGGTAAGTCTGATTGGACTCGGGTTTGGACCCGGTACTACCATCTCCAATCATGTTTAGGTTTGGTCTAACATAGGTCCCAACGAAACCCAACCTGTTGACACCCCTGGTTTTAACCAAGGTAAGGATAAAAATGGAATGGATAAGAGCGGTATAATGATTGGTTCCGACTAAATTTGGATCCAAATTCGGATCAGAAAGAGGAATCGATTATGCTGGCGGTGTATGTGCCAGTTTTTCTCATCATGTAAGAAACAAACATCCATGGAGCACGCCATTTGTCCAGGCAGGTGTGGGCCCCACAAATTTCCCACCTTTCCTTCTTTGGGCATGTTTGAAAGTGAAAAAATGGTAAGAAAAAACACAAGTAGGAAAGAAAAAATGATAACTTTTCCTATCATTCCAAATGAGAGAATTTTTTTGAAAATAAAGTTTTTCTAAAAAGTGATTTTTGAAAGAAAAATTCCTTTCACCTTGTCCGGGTAAAGAAATTTTTTCTATTAAAAATTCTTTTTGATTAAAGCAACCATTCACCCACAACCCTCTATCTGAGAAAGGGGTTGATCGACTCCTTCTATCATTTTTTGACATTTTTAATTTCATTTTTCGTATGCTACGCAAACAAGTGAAAAATTTTCATTTAGAAATTTTATCATATCAAAACTTTTCAGACAAAGTTTTTTTTACTGTGAGAATTTTTCTTGCTTCCAAACATGCCCTTGAGAAAGGTGTTTCTTATGAAAGTCATGTTGACGGTGAGTATTTCAAAGGGTTGTGTTTTCATACGAAATGTATGCCATCTTCAACAAACAGGCCATGAGACCATGTGGGGAGGGACGCACCTTTGGGATGAAAGACGTGTCCTGAAAAATGCTGTCATTGTATGAACTACCAAACACCTCTCCGATGGAGGAAGGTGTGAAACATAGTCTACGCTGTGGTTCACACCTGCCAGTGTGTGACTTCTCCCTCTTTATTTTGGGTGTTTGTTTCATCCATGGTGGGAAACACATGCTAGCCTAAAAATATAATTTTTATATGAAAACCAGTTAAAAACTGTCCTATACATACGGGTGTCAACGGGCCTGATTTATTCGGACCCAACCCGAACCAAACCTTATAGGGTCCAGGTATGGTGATAAATAAGAAGGCCTGATTAAGACCCGGGTCTGGACCCGAATATCCAATTAATGCATGGATCCGTGTATAGTTTGTGAAATTTTATACCATATCTATATCCAACCTGAGTTTCGATTAAGACCAGCAAATTTTCAATATAAAAATGATAAAAAAATATGATTTTACTGGGTTTGGTTCATGTAGTTCTTATCGGGTCCTGGCATGGTTTTTCTTATAGTACCGTACCTGAAAATCTGGTTCAAGTATGGTTTCACCTGGGTCCGAACCAAACCCGACCCATTGACACCCCTACTACCTACACGAGCCCTAAGTATAGCCTCCAACAAGAAAATGCCACAAGAATCACAGGATAGGACTGTAATGAGCTGCACTTAAGCAATCTTATCTCTTCAAAGAAGTAAAGTTTCAGGTGTGCTTAATCCTTACTCGTAGATGTATTCTCTATAATTTAGTAAAAAATATGTATTACACTAAACATTTTTCGTGTTTATATGCATACTTAGAGCAATAAAAAATCAGTGGTTTATACCAAAACTTAGTGAAACAGAAATCAAGGTTTCTCATCGAACTGAATAAGCAATGATGAACGCATCTACAATTAAATTAGGATTAAATAAAAAATCGTATGCAACTTTGTTCTTCAAAAACATTTAGGACGGTTTTAGGACATAAACTGTTCAAGAGACCAACAATAGGGAATATTTGATCGTATTGCTGTTCTTACAGTAGAAAAAAGATGGTACATGCAGACGCTGACCAAGGACAAATGGACAACTTGCAAATGTCTCACTTTCCATATAATTTTAAAGGGACACTGGTGGTTTAACATATTATGACCCTCCTAGAAACGCAAAGAAGATGAAAAATACAATACTTGTTTTTTTTTTCTGATAGGCAAGCTAGGGTTAGGCAGACACCCACCAATCGACTCCTGATGGGATGCAATATGATTGCACAAAATTTTGTGCATTAAGCACTCTATCGCCTTCCATCACCACACATCAGAGGCCCTGTCCCCAAGATGGAGGGTGATCTAATGCAGAAATACTTTTACCATCATATTGCACCTGATCTTTTCACATCAATCATTAGGGATGGCAATGGACCGGGGCAAAGGACAAGGTCTCCACTTTCGCTTTGTCTCAAAATCCTGCCCTCCATCTTCGCACGGGTTTTGATTTTAACCTTCACCCTTATTTTATGTCCTCCATCCCGAGTAGAGGGGGGGGAGGGGGGGGAGCGACGAGGCAAGGCGGAGATTGGAGATAGAGACGGGGCGAGAAAATGCATAAGTCCATCCCCACATGGGTTTTGATTTTAACCAGCTCCATCCCCTTTTTATGTTCTTCATCCCTGGTCCAAATGGGGCAAGGCAGGGCGAGAAAATGCATAAGTCCATCCCCACATGGGTTTTGATTTTAACCAGCTACATCCCCTTTTTATGTTCTTCATCCCTGGTCCAAATGGGGCGAGGCGGGGCGAGAAAATGCATAAGTCCATCCCCACATGGGTTTTGATTTTAACCAGCTCCATCCCCTTTTTATGTTCTTCATCCCTGGTCCAAATGGGGCGAGGCGGGGCTAGAAAATGCATAAGTCCGTCCCCACATGGGTTTTGATTTTAACCAGCTTCATCCCCTTTTTATGTTCTTCATCCCTGGTCCAAATGGGGCGAGGTGGGGCGGGACCCATTTTCCCGGTCCACTACTGCCATCCCTACCAATAATACAACGGTGCTATTGGGTTTTGAACTTGCAACTTCCTCAATATAAAGTGGTGTGCACTAACTAAGGTTGTCAATGGATCGGGTGAGGGCCGGGTTAGGATTGACCAGGACCTACCCATATAATTAATGATCAGTTTCTGGTTGTCCGAGTGATAAAAATAGAATCCCAAACCCAAACCTGGATAATTTCATAATTTGTTTTTATTAAAAATACGTATAAAATGCTCAAGTCCGGTGGGGTACCAGCAAAAAAAATGGGCATGGTCAGATACTGACCCAAAATCTTATTGCTCGGGTCGAGGTCGGGTTCAGGGGGACCTGAATATTTTTGGGTCGGCATTTTGCATGCCCATACCCGAGAATTCAGGTTAGGGTACCCGATACAAACCCAACCATTTGACAGCCCTGGCACTAACTGCTAATACGCCATGCTTATGCATGGAAGATGTCAGGTAGGTTTTGAACACATGCTGAAAATTCAACATCAACCAAATAATAATTAGCCACAAGAGTGCAAGAGCCAAATCTCCATCGTCGTTTTGGTCAATATCTATATGGAAAACACACACACACACACACACACATATATATATATATATATATATATATATATATATATATATATATATATATATATATATAGGAAATTGGGTAGGTGCTAAACCCATTTGGTGCTAAACCGTGTGCTAAATGAGTTTTTCAGGCTTCTCCGGTGCTTTTTATGCAGTTTGGGCATGCGTTGGGCATGCGTTGGGCATGGTCAATTTACTAAGAATCCACACCTGGGTTATGTGTTTTTGATGGAAAAAATGATGTTTGGAGCCTAAAAAATTTACAAAGATTTTGGACCGTTTATTTTTTATACTTTATAAAAACTCGCCCATATGTTGGAATCAAATGCTTCAAGAGCTGATCCTTATAAAATCAACTACATGGATCACATCTGTAAGGTCAGAATTTAAAAATAAAATGAAAAAACCTGAAAACCCCATTTAAGACTTGGTTTAGCACGGACCCATTACTCTCTCTCTCTCTCTCTATATATATATATATATATATATATATATATATATATATATAAGATCACCCCCATGCCAAGCCAGACACCTTATGTTCTGGCTTTACTCATTTAAGTTAAAGGAGCTGCTCATGGTTCCACTCGCCAGCTGGATGAACCTATTCATGAACAAGCTTGTGATGAGCTGAACCAAGTCGAGTTGCGAGCTGTTCCATTTATTTACCAGCCCTAGTTAATGTTTTTGGAGTCTTATGAGATGTTATTAAATGCCCTTGAAGTTTTTTTTTTTTTTTTTGAAAGGCAAGCTGGGGGGTTAGGCAGATCCCTACCAGTTATATAACGATACTATTGGGATTTGAACTTGCAACCTTCCAACAAGGTGACATGCACTAGGTGCTCGTACCAGACAAGCAGAGGGAAAAAAAAATGGCAACTATTGATAATGGTTTGGGTGATGATTGATGCGCTTCCCAATCATTTTTTTGAGACAAATGAAGAGGCACGATAACATTTTGTATGGCCCAAATTTTCAAGAGAAAACGTGGCAGCCCAAGGGACCTTGGCTGCTAGACTCGCAGTAGTCAAAGTTCAATTCTCATGGGTGCGGCGGGGTGCAGTTTCTTTATTTAATAAATAAAAAAAATGGCAATTTGCTTAGAAGATCAGTTTGTCTTTAATGATTTTCCAGGTTGGTGATGATGACATGTGACTGACAACGAACTCATCCTTTTATTTGGCTAAGTTTAAAATAAAATACAACAGGAAATACATAAATATAAAAACTGTTGCTTCAAACCACAAAATATAAACCAATTATGACTTATCATTTGTTAGACCACAAATTTTGCTGACTTTTCTCATTTTTTTTTCTTTTCCCATCTACACAATTTGTTGTTTCCAACCTTTTGTCTTTTGGACTCCACAAGTGAAAGCCAACTTGAGTCCTTACGGTGCACTTGAATCCTAGGGTTTGTAAATCTAATGGATCTTGTCAAAAAAATTATGGATATCTAATATGTGTTAGATTTTGGATTGGATCAGATCTAACTTGTTGGATGTGACCTATATTGACATGAAGGGATATATATATATATATATATCTACATGAGTGTGACTTTTGAGGGTCTAATAACTGTCCGTTCATGCTCGTTAGGGTATGTTTGATGCACTGTTCTTAGCATGATTCAAACAAAAATTATGTTGGAAATGACGATTTCCAACCGTGTCCTTATACACGACTTTTTTGTTCCACCCTCCACCCTCTCTCTCCGAGAAGAGTGCTTTCGTTTGGCCGGTTCATTTGTTTCTTGTTTTTTCTTTTAACTTTCAGTAGATTTTGCACGTTCTTTTTCTTTTCTTCAAGTTTTTTGGTGAAATTTTGAGAATATTTCTTTTTCTTTCCAAAAAATTCCTATTTATCAGGTAAGTAGATTCCTCTATCCTCCCATTAATTTTTGGGTTTTAGCAAGATTTTTCGGTTAGATCATTTTTTTTATTTTGGTTTTTTGCGTGATTTTTCGGTTAGATCGATATTGGTTTTCGATTCTTCTGAGGTTCGAGTATTTGTTCATGATATTTCTTTTTTTATCATTGTTTCTATTTAGATTGAGTTCAATATTTAGTTTGAAATTTCATTCGTTGTGTTTCATTGTCCTCGTGTTTGGGTTTGAAATTGAGCTCATAGTCATTGATCTTCTTGCATGCATTAATATTTCCTTTTTTCTTTTAATTTACGGTAGAGAATTTATCACACACACACACACACACACACACACACATATATATATATATATATATAACTTTGAAGTTTACTTCATTCTCAAGTTTTTCCCTTTTTTTATCAATTCCCTCTATTTTTTTATTCAAAAGTTTGAATAATGTTGATAAAACCATATCAGAAGTGTAGTTTTGTTATGTTTATGTGATCAGTTTGTGCAACCAAAGGCTTAGTTTAACGAATGGTTGAATGTCGAATGGCTCTAAGTTGACATTATGCAATACCTGTTAGTGTTGTACTGGCTAATTAATGTAAGATATAGAATCAGATAAGTTTTATGCACAATGCATTACCACTTGTGCAATTTGATGTTCTAAATTCACATAGGGTGTAATAATAGATGTGTACATTAGCCCATGAAGCGTTCATACCCAAAGGTACAGTGCTGAATTGTCTCATGGTTACATGATCTACTCGTTTTATCAATTGAAATCAATTCTTTGAGAATTGAAAAGACAAAAAAACTTTGAGTATTATTGTTTTCATTAAAGTGGAACAATAATGACTCTATTATACTTGCCTTAGAAAATGTAAATAATAAAGGGTTTCATATTTACCTTTTCGATATGAATCTTGTATAAAACATTTTTTCATTCATACAGAGAATATAACAACCGCTATGAAGGTCGTCTATGAGAAGTGTGAGCTCTCAAAAGATTGTTTATGAAAAGTAGGAGTGATCAAATAATCTTAACATGTTGCTTTTGCAATCGCGAGTGGCTAGGTGACATCTCTCACTGCAAAATAGTAAAGAAATTTTTGAAAGTCATTAGGGTGAAAATTATTGATTTAAATGAGATTTTATCTTAGGCCATAAGGATTAAAAGTTTCATTTCGGGTATTGGTATTGTGGACTCTATTGAGAGTTCACTGATGACCTTTTGTGATAATGAAGTCATTGTGTCCTTCACAAATAACAAGAGCTCCACTTCATGTCGATACATGGAGTTAAAGTACTTTGTTGTTAAAGAAAAAACTAAAAATCATTTAGTATGCATTGATACAATTAGTATGAAGAAAATGATTGCATATCCTTTTGTTGAAGGGCTAGCATTGAGATTGTATTCTCAACATGTAATGAGAATGAGTCTATTTGATTTTTTTTGATGTATGACAATACATTATGGTTATATGTGATCACATTTATAAAACCAAATTAATTCTCTATGATTTTATGCATTGTTGATTATGTATAAATGACTCATTTGAGAATAGAGAACATAATAACAATATTAAAATGATCAATAGAATGGGTCAGAGACCAATCCATTCATAAAGGTATTCATAACATACTAAACACTGGAAATAAATAATATTATAGTACATGAAAATATGACATCTTATATAGATGTGTCCATCTTTATGATTCGTATGATTTATTCTTGTGATACAGGATAACATGTAAACCCACATGAAAATTAAATCGAAATAACGGTAAAGAACCTCAATTATGTGTTTTTCTATGTCAATGGGTAAAGTAAGAGAATATTGGATTTTGGATCAGATCGGATCCAACTTGGATGTGACCCATATTAACTTGAGCACATAAAGGAGTCTATATGAGTGTGGCTCTTGGGTTTTGGAGGTTAGAAATCTTATAATTGTTCATTCATGCCCATTAGGGACCTCCACTAGTACCCATTACCAATATATTATGAATCCATTATGGGCCTCTTTCAGATCTCCCTATAAATAGAAGAGATCCACAGTAGCTTGATGAGGACTACCACAAGGGCATACATGATTGTTGAGTGTCACATTCATGTGTTATCTTTTTCTTTGGTTTTAAAGGTACTGCTCACCGATCACCTGCATTCACCGAAGCGTTGTTCGAATAGTCTAAGGCTACATCCGGTATTTATGTTAACATTCTAACCTCTCTTTCCTCCAATTGAATTGAACTAGAGATCCAATGATTCAAGGTTTTAGTTGCAACTAAATGAGATCCCCATTTGAAAGGGGGTAAGTGTTTATAGATCTCTTCAAAGATTTGCATCATTTTTGTAAAGTTGATACAAAGTATGTATTTTTGTAAAGATACTTATAAATTAAAATATATAAAAACAATATCTAAATTAATTATTATTATATAATGAAATTTTCATAATTTATGATATTTAAAACTCTTAACAAAATTAGTGTCTTTGTAAAATGAAATTATTGTTTGAATGAAGAAATGATAATAAAAACACTTGATATTCATTTATAATGTTATAAAAACATGTTCTTATGTAAGATGGTATGCGTTTATTGAAACGAGTTTCCTAAACATTTGATATTTTTAGTTATGGTTTTCTAGATGACTTTTGACGTATCTGGAACTGGTAGATAGCCCGCTGCAGTCTCAGCAAGATTTGTACCACGATTCAAACCTGAAAAGATCATGTGCAATATGATTGCACAAGAGCACCTGATTGCCCTCTGTCAGGGCTTGGCCTCACAACTGACAAGCCTGTCCCCAAAGACGGAGGGTGATCATATACTTATGCAATCATATTGCACCGGATTTTTTCACTGACGGCTGTGGGGCATAATGCCTGGAGGGCCATCAGCTGCTTAATGCACAAATTTTGTGCCATGTGATTGCACCCGATCCAGACACGCTATGACGCCTGCATCATGATTACGTGAGACTGATGTCACGATAGTCTGGGTGGAAATTACTCGCGAGAACGGCCAACTAACTTCCGTTGAACATTCCTAACATAAGATGAAAAAAAATCCTAATTTGCGTTCAAACTATAAATAGCCTTGCATCAAGATGGCTTAGGCCCCCAACGAATTCTCATTTTCTTAGCACCCTTCAATTTCTGAATGAGATTCAGGTGTATGTCTAGAATGGCAGAACCCGCCTCCTGTTTTGAGAAGCCAAGGCACGTTGTGAAGAAGGTATTGGCGAGGGCACAACGTGAAGGAGATGGAGCAGAGGTTAGAAGAAGCATTGGAAGGTTTGTCACTGATTTTTCTCCTTAATTCAATCATATTATTCCTTTTTATTTCCCTTTTCTTTTTTGGTTTTCCTTCTGATGAATCTGTGGGGGGTTAAATTTTGATGGGTGTTGCTTTTTTCAGGATGGAGTTGAAGAGGCTGGACCCATTTCTCCTCTTGGATGAATTCTCAGGTTTTTTTTGGTATCTTCTGGAAGTTGGTTTTCTTGTTTGATCTGAATTTTGAAGAGTTTCTGATCATTCGGCAATTGGGTGTTGCAGTTTCTGCTCCTGCTGGATTCCCGGATCATCCACACAGAGGTTTGAGAATGTTTTCTGTTATTTCACCTGCGCCCGTCTTTTTTCTTCTTTTTCTTCTCTGATATCTGATAATTTGCTTCTTGAATTGGGGTTCCGTTTTTTCAGGGTTTGAGACTGTTACATACATGACTCAGGTATGTGAATTTTTGGATGATAATCATGTACAGTAAAATTTTCTTTTGTGTGCATCTTTAGTGAAGAGGTTCTAAACTGGAGATTCGAATTTCAGGGAGCCATGACCCATCAAGATTTTGCAGGGCACAAGGGGACCATTAGCACTGGTGATTTGCAGGTTGGCCATAGAATGACTTTGCTAGACAGAGAATTTCAATTGGATAATGGAATAGTTTTTGACAACTTGGTACTTCTTAAACTTTGATTTTGCTGCAGTGGATGACTGCTGGTAGAGGGATCATTCACTCGGAAATGCCAGTAGGAGAAGGAGCCCAGAAAGGTTTACAGCTATGGATCAATCTCTCTGCCAAGGACAAAATGTAATGAGATAACCGATATGTATACAAAACACACGCCAATTTTCACTAACACATGGAAAACCATAACCTTCATTTTCAATGGAATTGCAGGATCGAACCTCGATACCAGGAATTGCAGAAGGAAGATGTCAAAAGAGCAGAGAAGGATGGTGTAGAAGTCCAGGTGATAGCCGGAGAGTCGTTGGGAATCAAATCTCCAGTTTATACCAGGACACCCACAATGTACCTGGATTTCACAATGAAACCTGAAGCTCAAATGCATCAGCCTATACCAGAGTCATGGAATGCCTTTGTGTATATTATGGAAGGCGAGGCCGTTCTCGGCAATGCTAGTTCCCCACCTGCAACTGCTCACCATGCTCTGGTTCTGAGTGATGGAAATGGCCTGAGTGTGTGGAACAAATCTGCAAATCCAGTAAGGTTTGTTCTCATTGGTGGGCAGCCTCTGAATGAGCCTGTTGTGCAGTATGGTCCGTTTGTGATGAACACTCAAGCTGAGATAGACCAAACTATGGAAGACTATCACTATTGCAAGAATGGGTTTGAGAAGGGTAAACACTGGAAATCTCAGGCACTTCCACGATGACTTGAATAAGTATGAACCATCAGCGACAAGGATAGACCACAATTGATACATCAAGTGATTGTGCAGATACAACTAGGTGGATGCTTGATGTAGCCATCGTACCTCATTTGCCACTTTCATCATTTCCAGGCAAGATTTTTTCATTTGTTGGTTGCAAGTTAGTTGGAGGTAGTGCTGGTGGCCCTTTTGTTTGAGCTGGGGACTGAATTGGGTTTGCACACAGGGCTCCTCTATGCTTCGTACTGCATTAGCTAGTAGAATGAATATTGTAGAATAGGCACTTTTGGATTTATTTAGCTCTATCACAGAACCTTTATAGATCTCATTCTCGCAAGAATTGAATGATTACTCCATTACATTAAAAGATCCAGCTTCATCAGTGTTCTTTTCTCCGCTCCAACCAAAATGGGGCCACTTTCTTCTTGTTTACCCTTTTTTTTTATTTAATTTCATCACTTCAAACTTTGTACCTATTTAATGGTTTAATCACCAAGGGATAAGGTTCCACCAAGTAATAACAACTAGAAAACCAGAGTGCAATTTCACATGATAGTCTTCTCCCATTATCTTTTAATAAGATAATAGTTTCTTCCATTAGTAACATTCGCTTAAAGATTATTAAAGATGGAATGGAATGCAAGACACTAGTCCCCTGCACTACGTATTTCTCTACAGAAAGGCTCAAAACCGTTCTTTTTCTGTCAAAAAATGATGCCCAACGATGCTGGAATGTATCGAAAAATCTCACTTCCCTCGAAAGCTGGATATTCATGTGTTTTTCTTTAAAATAAGCATTAAGTTGTCTACAAGGGCTCCTCTCATTTGATAGGGGTGACTAGTAAATGTCACTGAGTTGATGGGATGTCACGATTTCAAAACTTACGAGGGGCATTCCTTATCGCAAGGTCGAAGCTGGGTGTACTCCCAATGAGCAACGAAGACCTCAAGGGTTTTACCAACCGGGACCTTGCCAATGCACAGCTGGTGATGAGGGGGTTTTCTCTTAGCGTAGCCAAAAAAATATGCAACAGTTGCAATGATGGCAATGGTGATGATTATGGTAGTGGTGGTGTTTGTGGTGACGATGGTGGTGGTGGTGGTGGTGATGAAAATGTGACTGGAAATTTAAGTTTGCTTCATGCTCATTGCAACCAGGAACGATGCTAGGACCCATTACCATCCTTCCATTAAATTGGTTGCAACAGAACAGAATAATTAAATATTGAGAACAATTGGCTCATCAAGTAGTTATTGAGATATAACAAAGTTGAATGAGATGGGCTTACACGGGAACCACTATCAAATAATATATGGAAGTAAAAGCAACAATGCTGAGCAGAAAAAGTAAACTACCAACATTTTTATTGTATTCACTCCCAGTCAGACCACGAAAATTTGTTTTTTCACATCCCTTTGCTTTCAAGGAGGATGATCTAACATGCCAATGACACGAAAATTAGTTTTATTTGGCAGCAATTGCACCCAATGAATAAAAAACTCTCCTGAAAGGGGAAACAACAAAACCAAAACAGAGAACAAAATATTAATTGACCAACCTCAACAACCTATGAATTTGAAAACTTTTCCCAGTCTGTTCTAACAGCAGGAGAACCTGTTTGTAGTTTGCTTGGATTTAGACCCACCATTCCCATTGTTGACAAGGCTCACGCCCCTGTTTACAGACAGATCTGCTTTATAGGAATCAGAATTCAAGATTTTCCTACTAACATCGTTGTAAATCTCCCGGATAACAATCTCGAACGCTGTCTTAACATTTGTTGAATCCAATGCTGATGTCTCTATGAAGAACATCCCCTCTGATTCAGCAAGGCTTTTGCCTTCTTCAACAGACACTTCCCTGATATTGGCTAAATCAGACTTGTTTCCTACCAGCATCCTCACCACAGTTTTATCCGAAAGGACTGTGGTTTTTGTAGGAGAAATTTGAATGTCAGAGGTTAATTAAAAAGTAGTAGTGGCAATTCCAGACAAAATAAGAAAGAGGTGAAAACTTTGTATGCAACCAGAATAGTGATGTTATTTCAATCTGGACCTTTTTTATTTTGAATATGACAGCAAGAAAGAATTTGCCTAAGAAAATCCATATACCAAAGATGACCAACCAACTAGGACTCGGGTATCTCTAGCTCTGGAATCTGAAAATTTTGCCCATGGACTAATGAGAAACCTTGATGGCAACACGTAAAGAATTTCCTGGTCAGTCTAAGATTATATATTCTTTTTTTTCCAAAGAATAAGAAATATAAATCTTCATCTATCCTTCAACTAATAGAGATACAACCATTTCATTGACTTTTAATTTTCGTTTTGGAAATTAATCATTGAAGCATAGAGTAAAATTGTACATATAACTTTTATCCACAGTAGAACAAGTGAAGTTTTTTATCAAAATCAACTTTCCAATATATTATTTAATAATTTCTATTCATACAAATAAAAGTAAGCTTTTTTTATCAAAATCATCAATATATTCTACTTAATTTTTTTCCCCTGGTCTTTTAAATAAAAAACTCAATATAGTATCCCTTTGAGGTTCCTGTTTTCAAGAAAGATAGTTTTAACAAACATCATGAAGTGCTTGCAAATGCCAACAGGAAAAAGCAAAAAAAAAAACATACTTCAATGATTCAAAGAGAATCAATCATAAAACTCTACAAAACAAGTAACCTGCACCATTCAAGAAACAGTAATTGGTCTGTGAAAAATTATATAAACAGATAAAGAAAAATAGGAAATTCTGTTAGGTGCCTTACTTCTAAGCTCATCCAGCCACCGATCAATTCCTTCAAATGTACTCCGCCTGCTGATATCATAAACAACAAGTGCACCCACTGCTCCTCTATAATAAGCAGATGCCACAACTCTGAACCTCTCCTGTCCAGCAGTGTCCCATATCTGCGTCTTCACCTCTTTGCCATCAATCTCCATACTCTGCGTCTGAAACTCGACGCCGATCGTCGCCTTCGAGTTCAGATTGAATTCGTTCCTCACATACCTCAACAAAAAATTCGATTTCCCGACAGCCGAGTCTCCGATTATGACCACCTTGAAGAGGTACTCTTCACCATCTTCATCTTCCATTGAAAAGTTAGAATATCCAAAAACTCAGGAGGCCTTCTAAATCTGATGCTTTAGTTAGAAAAGGTGACCACCTGAAGAAGTGAAGGGAAAACACCCACATCAAAATCAAGATGAAGATGGCCTATATAGATTCAACCAAGGTACAGCAAACACAAGGAAAAAAACAATATTGAAGAGATGGAAAGTGGTTTTTTCTTACATGAACAAATAAAAACCACCCAACAAGAAAAACTTCAAATTCAAAAAGAAAAAAGAAATTCGAAGTGTTGGTTCTCTTAAAAAGATAAACCAGAGAAAAGCCAAAGAAAATCAAGTCTGGAGAGATGCAAAATGTTGGTTCTCCTTGATGAGTGAAATGCAAGAAAACCCAAGTAAGATTTCTGCTGGATTTCAGCGGATTGCAATGAAGATGGTGGAAATATTCATAGAGAGATTGCAGTTGAACCAAGGCTTTCCTCCTCTAACATTAGGGGGAGAAAGTGGGGGAGATGAAAGGAAGCAAAATAAAAAATAGACGGGAGATTAAAGGCTGGCAGACTACGTGTGATGGTGAGAGGTGCGTTAGTCAATGCTCTTTAAATTTTTTTCACTAACCAAACTTGGATCTCTCAATCAATGTTGTTGGTATCGTTTGGCTAATACCGATTCTCAAGTGAATCGTTCTGAATAGGCTAAAAAATAAATAAAAAATATTTTTGTATCAATCAGAAAGTGACACGTACTAAATTTATTAAGATAATATTAAAATATTTAAAAATAATTTTAAGTATTTTTTATATTTATTTAAAAAATAGCCTATTCAGGAAAGTATTGTATAGATTTTCTGCGGATACCATAAGTGTCGGCCCATACAGTCCGATTCAAGCCGATACTAGCAACATTGCTCTCAATCATTTATATTCATTGTGGAGAGGGAGGGAGTACGAGTGTATGACACAATTTGTGGGGATTGATATATAATGACATGAATACCATCGCCCTTTTGCAACAAAATCATGGTGGGATTCTGAGTATCATACTATGTAGTACTTTGGTAGTTATGATTGAATGCATTCATGACACTAATCAATGAACTGGATTTTATCTGATATCCAACCAAATTTGATTTAGTTTAGTTGTATTTGAGTCAAAATGACATTAGATTATAATCAGACACAGGCATGGTTTTGATTCTTTTTGCTATTAAATTTTAAAATATCCAAATTTGACGGATATCCAAATGGTTTACATGTAAAAACACAGATCTGATATGAGCATGTCACCTCTGAATCTGTTAACATCTGATTAGTTAAATATGGTATTGATCACATCGGATCTGAATCCAAACCGTCTACATCCTAGATGGGGGCAAGTTTGTCCATGGTTAAAATGGCAAGAGTAAAGACTTAACCATGTAGCGGCACTAATTAGCAGACGGTTTGGCCGGTGGGTTAGGTTCTGTAAAAAGAAAAAAAACAAGATACTTTAACTTATGAAATTAGT
The DNA here is from genome assembly GCF_984573655.1 of Nuphar pumila. NCBI lineage: Eukaryota > Viridiplantae > Streptophyta > Magnoliopsida > Nymphaeales > Nymphaeaceae > Nuphar > Nuphar pumila. The sequence goes on from NC_143265.1 coordinate 9,260,339, forward strand.
GGATTTTCATGACATTGAAAGAAAGAGAGGGAGGTTTTAAGTTTGATTTGACTCCACATTTGAGCCATTTTTACCTTGTAGTCATTGTGTTCATGAACAGTGTACTTAGGGATGGCAGTGGACCGGGGCTGGGGACAAGGTCTCTACCCTCGTCCTGTCTCAAAATTTTGCATTTCATCTTCACCTTCATCTTTGCATGGGTTTTGATTTTAACCTCCATCTCCAGTTCATTTCTCGTTTCATGTCCTCAATCCCTAGTCCAAACAGGGTAAGCGGGACTTCATTTTCCTTGTCCCTCCGCTGTTAAAGGAAGGAGAAGAGAGAAATGAGACCTCATGCTGTTCATTAAAAAGAAGAAAAGGAAGGAAAGAAGAGAGATTTTAAAAAAGGTTTTAAGTTAGGGTTAAGAATATATTTATATATATATATAATAATAATAATAATTTTCTTAACAAGGACGGGATAAAGCGGGGTGGGGCAAGAGTAAGTCCATTCCTACACTAATTTTGATTTAACATTCATCCTTAAGTCCATAACTCATTTTATGCCCTTCATCACCGGTCCAAATGAGGTGAGGCAAGGCAAGGCCCCGTTTCTCCTCGGTCCACCGCCATCCCTAAGTGTATAAAAGAATGTGTTTGGGAAGAACAAACCCCCATTTTAACATGCTTCAACATGTTGATTGTAAAAAGCCTTTCCCCTTAAATCTCTTTCATGATCACTTTATTATGCACCTCTAAAGACTTTTATTTATTTATTTTATAACCCAAAAAAATCAAACCCGGCACGAATACCTGGTCACTTTGGTTTAACCTGCCATACCTACGGTCCACATGTTGGCATCTTAAAACTCCAAAGCTAGAATCCCCGGGGCCTATGCTGAAGGGCGACACCCATGAAAATCAAACATAGCATCCAAGGCTCCACCCCGCTACGATCCCAGTGATGCACCTGCTTCACCTGATTGGCAGCAAGCCAGGAGAAAAAGTTCTGACCGCTTGGTCACATATTCAACTCTCCCTGGATGTTAACCTCATATTCATAAAAAAAAAAAAAAAATCACTTGTTAGAATCAGCTGATTCAATTCCAATTAACTTCAAACCGAGGTTTGAATCGGCCCTTTCTTAAAATAATTTTATTTTTTTGATGCTGTGAAACATTGTTGGAATCATCGGCTCAAAATCGGTTTAATCTTTTTTTAAATTTTATTTTTTTTAAAGGAGTTTTAAAACATTTTAAATATTTTTTATTGTTTTTTTAATGACACATGTCATCTTTCAGTTAAAGCTGATGGAACGAGCTCGATTAAGTTCATTTCTCGATTCCCTGAATCATTTTCAAAATCGATTCTGGCTCAGTATCAGTTCTGACAATATTGCTATGAACTAGGGATGGCAGTCGAACGGAAAAACTGAGCTCCGCCCTTTGAACGGAGGATAGTGGACATGAATCGGGGATGGAGACAGGGATAAAAGTTAAAATTAAAACTCATGCCAAGATAGAGGTGGGGATGGACTTACACTTTCCTCCGCCCAGTCTCCAATTTTTCTTTAAGGATGGCAATGGACCGAGTGGAAACGGGGCTCCACCCCGCCTCACCCTGTTTGAACCACGTATGGATAGGGATGGCAGTGGACCGGGGGACAATGGGGCTCCACCCCGCCTCACCCCGTTTGGACCGGGCATGAAGGCGGGATGAAGGTTAAAATCTATCCTCGTGCGGTGATGAAGGCGGGAATGGACTTACGCTTTTCTCCTCCCCACCCCGTCCCTGTCCCAATCTCCGCCTAGCCCCGCCCCGCCCCGCCCCGTCCCCAATCCTTTAAGGGATGATTATAAACTAAAGGGAAACGGGGCCTGCCCCGCCTCACCCTGTTTGAACAGGGGATGGAGGACATGAAACGGGGTGAAGGTTAAAATCCATCCCCATGCAGGGATGAAGGTCGGGATGGAGGTTCGGATTTTGAAACAAGGCGGGGGTGGAGACCGTGTCCCCCGCCTCCGCCCCAATCCACTGCCATCCCTACGTATTGAGGACATGAAACAGGGATAGAGGCAAGAATGAAAGTTAAACTCAAAACCCGTGCAAGGATGGAGGGCAGGATTTTGAGAAGGGGTGGGGGCTGAGACCTTATCCCCCACCCCCACCCCGGTCCACTGCCATTCCTACATGAAGTCATGTCAGCACCATGGTAAAAATTTCTTTTCTTGGTGACCCTTCATCTACGGCTATGAGGTATAAAACAACTGCTTATGTTTTAAATAAACCAAACAAAGCTTTTCAGAGCTTCGCATCTACAGAACAACAATAAAACCGCTCAAATAAAAGAAAAAACTGTGGTTGTTGGATGCCATTTATCGCCAGGAATGAACGACATCCGAGTGATCGACACCTAAATGATTTGCTGTCAAGGGTACCCATGACCTGATCCACGCTTCAGGTGGCGTCTCCTCTAGGCATGTCAAGGGGTTAGATTTTTATTGGATCTGTCCGGATCCAGACTCATACCCAGATATATGTTGCTGGTACCAGGTCCAAGTCCGACTCTGGCCAGACTTATCATGGAAAAAACCATACCCAAGTCCAAATATGAATAACATAAACCAGAACTAGAACTGGCAAAATAACATTTCCTATGACTTTTACATTGAAATTTGCAAATCACAATGAGAACTCAGGTCAGACTAGGTTTTTGAAATTGGAAAACTATAACGAGCTTAGTGTTGGAAGCAAATATTGGATCTAGATAATGGATCCAGTGTGATCATAAGGCTTCACACCCTAATCCAAAGAAGGACACAATGGTGGGGGCTGGCAACTCATCTAAAATATAGTATTGAATGGGATTAAAAACCTCATTCAAGGCTGACATAACGGTTACTCAAGAGAGGATTATATACCCTCATCTCCTAAGGCACTGCAGTATGTACAGAGAAGGAACCCCTGAAGCTGGCCGTTAACCTCACCATTCCCATTCTCTTCTCCTCTGTGAACGGGTACTCTCCTGCATGCACTGCGCACACCCCGATCAGATTTCCAACAGCAAACCCGTCGCTAATGATGGAAATGGTAAACTTGGTAAAGGCAATTACAGCAGAGCCACCAGCATGGATGGTAAGCTCGATAATGGCAGCCACAGCAGAGCAGGTAAGGTCGATAATGGTAACATCCGAGCCACCAACGTCAGACCATGGTATCACGGTAAGCACAAAAATGGTAGCAACAGCAGAGCCATTGTCGAAAGGCCCAGCTATGGTATGTTTAACAATGGCAGCTTCATAGTTCATTCTTTTGAATAGGAATTATGTTGGTGAGCTTATATATCCACGCCAGATAGTGAAAAGCTTACCCACTCTCACAGCAATCCTGCTGTTACCAACAAACAGGAAAAGTATGTTGCAGAGGACAATCAATCAAGTAAGATCGTTGGAAAGTCTGCATTTCTCAGGATGGACACCATGCTCATCTCGAGAAATGCTGAGTTGGGTGGCTGTCAAGCACGTTGCTGAATTATGCCCACCATTAGGGGTATCAACGGGACTGGTTTACGCCGATCTGACCCGAACCAAACCTTATAGAGTCAGGTATAGTGATAAATAAGAAGACCTGATTAAGACCTAGGTCCGAACCCGAAGGTCTGGTTAATACATGGACCCGGATATAATTTGTGAAATTTTATACCAGACCTGGATCCAACCCGAGTTCCTATTAAGTCCAGCAATTTTTCAATGTAAAAATAATAAAAAACGTGTTTTTACCGGGTATGGTCCGGGTTTAGTTCATGTGTTTTTTATCGGGTCAAGGTATGGTTTTCTTATAAAGAATCTGATTAGACTCGGGTTCGAACTCAATACCATACCCAAAAGTCTGGTCCAAATCTGACTCCATCTCGGTCCTAACCAAACCTTACCCACCATGCAGCGACACTGCATATAATGTGATCAATTGAGGATATTGCAAAAGTATCATGTTCTATTGCAATACTACCATTTTACGCCATTTTTAGTGTCTTTTTATTTTTTATACTTCAAATTTGGCTTTTTTTCATATTATTAAGTTTTGAAAAATTTACAAAAAATGCCTAACGATTTAGCCTAATTACAAGGACAATCCTATCTTTTGATAATTTACAAATACACGCGTAGGCTAGTAAAATAATTCTCAAATACCCTCTTCCTTCAACTGAGGTAGGTTTACCATGGTTACTCATAATCAAAGTACCATGTTACCTTCGTCTTTTTTCTTTTTTACAGTTTTGAACAAAAATAAAGACGACGATTTCTTGCCTACCCACAAAAAAAAAGAGGATTTTTTTCCCAATCATCTGAACAAGGATATGCTAGCACTGAAGATGGTATATTAGATTGGAAGAGGAAGAAAGAGAGACAGGTAGGGCTGCAAGCATGCATTTACACCCTAAAAAAATGAGCTACAATGGCAGGATCATTATTGAGGTTATGGAAAAAGTCCCCTTGGATTTTGTTTTCTGGGATAGGCAAGAAGTTCTTAGGGCACGTTTGGAAGATAGAAAAACTCTCATAGGAAAATAAAATTTTGCTTATGAGAAGTTTTTCAAAAGAAAATTTTTGCTTGTTTGTATAGCATGAGAAAAATAGAGTCAAAAAATGTGAAAAAATGAGAGAGGAGGAGGGTGGTAGTGGTGGTGACATGGATGGTAATGGTGATGGTGAGATGGTGGGTGGTGGTGGTGGTGGCAGTGAAATGTGGTGAGATGGGTGGTGGAGAATGTAAAAATAACTTTTCTTTTGGGGAGGAATGTTTCCTATAACAAAAGTGTACTTTAAAAAAACACTCACCAATAAAGTCTCTGGGTCAAAAAATCTATACGGATTTTCTATTTTGCATCACTTTTCCTACATCTTTCTCACTTCTAAACGTGCCCTTAGTTTAGTTGTGGTAAAATGGTATAAAAAAAAGGAAGGTAATTGTACAATTTAAAGATGATTTACCACTGTAAACTTACCTCTAGGGGTGGGCATTGAGCTGGCCCGTTAGTAAATGGGCCGGGTTTTGGCCTGGTTCTTAATGGGATCAGATTTGAAGAGAAGCCCATGTCCTGACCCATTGGCGCAATGGGCCAATGTGAAGTGGGCCGGGTCCGACCTGGCCTAATCTTAAAATTATGGGTTAATGAGAGAATTGGCAAGTTCTTATGCAACTAATTAGGTAAATAGTAATAATTAACAAATAGCAAGTTCTCGTGCAAGTAATTAGGTAAATAATAATAGTTATTCAAGTTATTATGTAATAGTTAATTTTTAAAAATGTTATATTATTAAAAATTAATAAATGACTCAAGCTCATTGGGCTGGCCTGAGCCCGGCCCACATATATAACGGAACTGGTTTCAGCCCAATACCTGACGGGCTTGGGCCTAAAATCATGGCCCAAACCCGGCCCATGGCGAGCCGGCTTGGCTATCGGGCTGCTGGAACGATTGCCCACATCTACTTACCTCAGTTGAAGGAGGCAAGTGTTTAAAATTTATTTTACTAACTCAAGAGTGTATTTGTAAATTCTCAAAAGAAAGGCGTGTGTTTGTAATTAGGCCAAATGTATGTTTTTGTAATTTTTTATAGTTTTCTATATTTTGAAGACTTTTCTTCCTTTTTTTTATGCTTTTGCAAAGTGACTGGCTTTTTGCAGATTTCATAACACAATCAAACCCGGCTTGAATGAGGGTTGACTATATTTTTTACAGATTGATAGCTTCTCTTGCTCCGGTTAACAGTCTAATCAACTCAATGTGAGTTTGTCTTTCATAGCAGTTCATTAAAGAGGCATTTCAGATCAAACTTGCATATTTTCCTGTTTATTTTACTCGGTTTCAGCGTGCACTTCCTCTTTGCCGGAGTTGTTTATGGGAGCATTGTAGAAACTGCAAAGGCTCAACAAGGCATAACACAATTAGGCGAAGAAAAATACCCTTTTTAGTTATTTGAGGAGAAACCACCATTATGGTTTAGACATTCCAGATACGGGCTGAGAGGTGCCACAACGAGACGAGCTTGGGCTGTTTGGGATCAGCTTGTTAAGGGTACACTCCTGCTTGGGCTTTGGCTCGTGAGCACTCATGAGCCCGAGCTCATTATGAGCTGGCTTGTTTTCTGAAAAAAATTGTTTTCTAAGTGTTTTTAAAGCTTGATAATATATAAAATATACGTATAAAACATATAGAATATGCATGTAAATTATGTATATAATATATAAATATGCCCTGCTTGGTCCCCTGGCTTGGTGCAGGTTCCATAGTGCGTCATGAGCACCAGGCAAAGTAGGGGTGGTTGAGCAACTCAAGCGAACCGCCCTACCTACGATCCTATACAAGCCGAGCTGAGAAGAGCTTGTCATGTTCGTGCTCGGCTCATTTACCTGAATGAGCTTACTCGTAGCTCAGTTTGCCAAGCTCAAATTTGGATCTGAGCTAAGCTTCTCACGAGCCAGGCCGAGCCGAATGGCGAGCTGCTTGTCTCGTTTCCCAGCTCTAGCCACGTTAACTGTAGCTCTGTTTCAGTGCCTACGGTGTAAAACTCTTCCGAGTACCCCCTCCCTGCCCACCAGGAAAGTCTCCCTATTGCTTGTCCTTATGGCAAGGGACACCTCTCATGTCAAAAGTACTGAAGATTTTTTTTTTCTATCTTCGCTTGTGTGGAATGCATTCATGGCTCAATATATAATATTACTTGTTATTGCTACAGACGTGGGAGGAACAACATATTCCATTTATTAAAGCAACAAGTTACAAAGGGCTAATTGTTTACTTTCCCATAAAATCTGGGAAAGGGAATAACATCTCTAGCATTGTCAAGACCAGTTGCAAAGAGCACCATTTGTTCAAACCCAAGACTGAATCCAGAGTGTTTGATAGTTCCATGTCTGCGAAGGTCTATATACCACTCATATGGCTCTCTTGGCAACCCCAACTCTTGGATTCTACAAAAGAAAATCCACATTACAAAGTGAAATATCAGAAGAACGTTGACAACAAATACCAAATAGATTTGCTCTCTCTCTCTCTCTCTCTCTCTCTCTCTCTCTCTCTCTTACACACACATACAGAGATGTTAATCTAACTTTAAATCATTTATTTTAATGTTAGCAACATTCAATTGATTGAAATGATGAAAAGACCTACAAAAATAATGACATTTTTTTAAAACATGTGGTTACTTTAAGAGTAGAGCAGGTTTTCTTATGAAAAAAAAATACTCTTTTCAAAAGTAACAAAGTGCACTTTTTTAATTTTAGTTTAAAAAGTGAAAATAACTTTTTTAATCTTAAAATGCAACTTTAAATTTCACATTGCCACTACAGGTAGTGTCTGGTTAAATCCATTAACTCATGGTTGAAATGATAGTCCCATACCAGACAACCAGTGGGTCCAACCACTATAAGTGATATGATTTATCAAAAGCCTAATATATGTATATATATGCATTCAACTTTCCAAAACTTGCATGCAATATATCCAAACGTGACAAGCAACAATGAAAGAAAAAGAAATATTATCCCACAGCATAATACGTCTGGCCAATAGAGATAATAGTATTAGCATGAGAAAAAAAAACTATATGAATTCTTTAAGGAGCTGCAATTCAATCCTAACTAAGAAGGTCGTGTAACCTGATTAAGAAGCATTAAAGGGATTAGGTTTATCTTACCCTTGAATCTGTCTTCATTTAACCATTTCAAAGGCTTTTTTTCCATTTTCATGGGCTTATTTTTCTTTTCCATTTAAGAATCACAAAGCACAAACCATACATAAATTGCATAATCCCTTAGAAGCTAGGGTATTATAGTATATCAAAGAAGGAAATTCATTGTTAAGATCAGCAGTTGAAAATTATGGGTACCGTTTGTTAATTGCATCAAGCCTCTCCTCCCTTTGGCTTCCTTTAATCAAATTTTGACCCTGTAAAAAAAGATGGATCAGCCCAAATGGTATTACCAGGAAGAATTGCGGATGCAAACCAAGTAATCCTTTTGCAACTAAGACTCCTTTTTCATGATTAATAACTTACAACCCCCCCCCCCCCCCCCCGCAACAAACACATAGACAAAAAAAAAGGAAAAAATATAGAGAATAGTTCCTTGTTCGCTAGAACAGTTTGCAGATTACCTTGGCCAGAAGAATATCAAAAGCAGCAGCTGTCGTTCCATCATCATTAATTCGTGTATGAAATTGGGTTAGTTCCTTTGGGTAATTATACAAAATGACTGGCTTTTTGCAGATTTCATCTGTTAAATATCTGCAAGAATCATTGATGTAGAGAAAAGTTGACATGATGAACCAATAAAATTTCCCACAACAGGATCACCTTTTTAATCATCAGGAAAAAGGAAAAGAAAGAAAAGAATTACCTTTCATGTTCTTCACCTAGTGGCATACCACAATCTATGTTAAAATTGGCCTTCTTTAGAAGCTCAATTGCCTTTGTGTAAGTAATTCTTTCAAATACACTTGATGCCACCAACTGAAGGCACTCCATGCTAGGACTCTTAGTTCTCTTTGACAAGAGCTTAATATCATCAAGGCAATTATCAAGGATCCATTGACAGAGAAACTTCAAGTAGTCTTCCGCACAGGTCATTGCTTCCTGATAGTAGAAAATTAAGTGTTCTTAATACAAACAAAAATCCTAAATACAACTAAATAATGAAATGATTAAGTAGATAAATAATAGAGTTAAGCGAATAACAAAAGCATTTTATCCATGAAAAGAAAGAATCACTCGATGGTTATTTTTGTACAATTAAAAAAAAAAAAGTCACCCCTCCCCAAAACCGACCACACATTGGCTGGCCTCTACTTGGTAAAACCCTTGAGGTGCTCCCTGCCCACCGGGGAGTACACTCAACTTTGGCCTTGCGGCAAAGGATGCTCCCATGTGTTTCGAACTTGTGAAGTCCCATCAACTTGGTAACATTCACCAGCCGCCCCTACCAGATCAGCAGAACCCGTGGCCAATGAACTCCGTGTTGGATTAAAAAAATGTAACTATAAATTTGACTATTTCAGAAGAAATGAGCAGAAAATTTATCTTTTTCTTTCTGATGGGAGAAACAAGCAGCAATAATAGCACAAATAAGCAGCATTATGCTTAGTGTGAATAATGCTGCATCAAAGATGAATGAAGTCTATGTGACATAATAAGATTCAAAGTGTCTAGAATAAACAGATGCACTAAAAATAGCAAGAAAAAAAACTCACCTCTGATGTTGTGAAAGCGAGTTCAGCCTCGACCATCCAAGACTCAGCCAGATGCTTTGTAGTTTGATTTTTCTCTGCCTGAAATGTCGGCCCACATGTGTAAACATTACCAAGAGCACATGCATAGCTCTCAAGATGAAGCTGAGCAGACACAGTTAAAAATGCCTGTTGAGAAAAGAAATCTTTCGAAAAGTTAAGCTTTCCATCCTTGTATTGAATTGCTGATTCTAATTTTAGACGTGCTTCCATTTGGGAGGCTAGTTGTTTAGTCTTTCGAAGATCCTGAACTGCAACCGCCAACGTTTCTTTGTTGCTATCAGACCTCTTTAGATCTTCAATTATATCACTTTTCTCCTTAATAGAAGCCTTTGCAGCCTCCACCTCAGTTTGGTCATGATCACTCATTGTCTTTAGCTCCATACGCTCAGCTTCACTGAAGAAAGTTGTAACCTGGAATACTTCATTGCCACCTTTGGCGTCTGAAGTAGTGATAATGGGAGTATGCACATATAGAAAACCATGATTCTGAAAGAATGCCTGAGTAGCATATACAACTGCACTGCGAACTCGGGCAACTGATGCGGCCTGAAGATGGAAAAGTGAACGTCAGCATGGCGAAAACAAACATAACTTATATATTCTCTTTGACCCACAGAAATTTTCTTCTAAATTATTATTTTCCTCTCATAGGAAGTTGTTTTTGCATGTTTTCATTTTTTTACTATAACTGGTCTCCAGATACCTGAATGTAATGCTAGCATCTTATGTATGCAGAAAAGCACAAGTTCTCAGTTTATCTTATGGTGCCCAATTCCCATGACAAAGTAACAGCTTAATAAGAAACATCTTTGTATAGGCACATAAAAAAAATCAATAGAAGTTCAAATCGTTGAATACTAATCAGTCACATATTAGACACCTGAGAACCACATGCTCTTGGTCTTGCCTAAATGATGCAACTGAGCAATTTAAAGCACTATGAGTAGGACTTTACCACAGTTGTGCGAGGTCGAAGATGTGAATAGCTCCTCAGAAAATCCAGTGGCATTTTTGCCTTTGTGAAAGGATAAGTCATAGGATCGACATTTCCAACATGAAGAATCCTTTCTAATTTGAGCTCAATCTTGTGCTTTCCTGATGCAGCCACTGCCTGTAGAACTCCCTCGGCTAAAATAGAAGTTCCTCTGGATATGACTTGGTTGAGAGGAACTACCGATGAGTCCAACACAACCTGTTGAGCAACAGATAAATTAAAAATCATCCAATTTACTAATTATGATGAGTGCCGGATTAATGTCATCAAAAAATTCTCTCTGGAGAACTAGAAAAATAGAACAGAAAGAAAAAAAATTCTATGGAAGTTACTATATACCACTATACTAGTACCTTAAGTTTCACTAGTTTAGGACTATAACAAGTCCAGCATAGAACAACTCTACTGCAATTCTAGAAAACACAAGGGGAGCATCTTATATTTGAAAAAAAAATGCCCAATATGAAACAACACTAATGCAATGCTAGAAAAAGCAGAGAAAGCATTTAATATCTAAACATTCATACCATTGTTGTAATATACTAAACAACCTGGGCCTTCAAAGGTAAGGAAGCTGAATGTCAGCAACTATTTCCTCGAACCATCAATTAGAAATGGCAACAAAATACCTCAAAACCTATACCCAAATTAGGACCCATTTATCTCATGAGGTTAAAATTCTTTATTTTGGTTAACTTGAACTAAAACAAGCAATTGAAAAATCAGTCACAAATTTAAATAGGTTGAAGAAGCCATCATAACCTACGTTTTTCAAGATTAACCAGTAGCAATAATATATTCTTCAATCCTATCCTGGCAATTATTGTAGCAAAATCCCATTATAATACACATTGTCGATACTTTTGGCAATCCAAACATCAAAAAATCGTTCCAACTTTCTTAAGAAAAATCAAGAACAAACCTGAAGATTTGAAGCACAAGATCCATCATTCACTTGCAAGCGAGCAAAACCCGTCAAAACTTGAACATCTTCCCTCGCAATCCCATCCGATCTATCAGTAGACACCGGCCTGCCTCCGGCAACAAACCTTATAATGGACCGTAAACAATAGGGAATTCGGGACTGACGTATCAGAGAACAAATCCCATCCTTAGCAGGGGAAGAAGGTGCAGAGGCATCCTTCTGTTGCACCTTACCGGATTTCACCCATCCACCGAAGACAACCCTCTGTCCGACCAGTCCCAAACCCGCATCAGGCCGACTGAGAATAGCTCGTAAAGCGACCCTCTTTGAGTATTTACACTGATCTATTCTAGGCATGTTAAGATCTTCCTCAATTTCACTTCTTCTTCCGGACGCAGCCGGATCGACCATCGAAGCAGAAACAGTTCCCAATTCCTGTGCCATGTTCCAACTTGGCAAAAAACCCTAATTTATTCTCAGAAGTCAGAAAAGAGAAAACAGGGAAACCACGCAAAATCACCGTCAGAGCTTATTTTGAGAATTCGCGATATTCAGAATGGGGAAAATCCAGGACTATTTATTGTTGGGGAGGATGTTGAACTCCAACAATGGAGACAATCTGGGTCTAGGGTTTCTGAAACAAATAAATGCACGTAATTCTAATCTAAGGCATCAGGATTTGTACATAGAAGCAAAGAATAAAAATACTTGGAAGACGAAAATTGGAACCTAGGGTTAGCAATCGTAGAAAAATAGCTATTTTTCTGAACCAAAATCCAGAATTGAGTATAACAGCAATAGGAAAGAATCGAAATGAAGAGATAAGACGTCTTTTGCTTTGGAAGAGAGGAGGTCTAACGCCCTTATTCTTGGGGAGGAAGGAAAGGATAACTCCACCGCTAAGAGGGATGGCGTGAGATAAATTCAAAATTTTTAAACGTTGCGGGAACCAACGTTCGGCAAGCAGAGAACCTTTAGCCGGGACTAGGAACGGCAGTCAACTCTTGGAAAACGGAGCCCCGCCCAGCCTCACCCAGTTTGAACTGGGGACGGAGAATGGGAGGTCAAAACCAAAACCCCTGTGGGGATGGGTCTCCACTCCGTCCTCAATCCCTGTTAAGAACATTATGATTATACTTTTATACATGTTATATATATATATATATATATATATATATATATATATATATATATATATAACTGCTGCAGAGCAGGACCCAGGTCTCTACAGCCTGACCTAAGCAGTGAACCAGATTCACATGAAGGGGATTGAGGATCGGACACAAGCAGAGGATCCGACCCAAGCAGAGGATCCGATCCAGCACACAGTACCGAGACGCGGGGACATGGCACCCCTACGTACCTACTCCAGACAAGCACGAGGCACGCCGACCCGGATGACCCAGATCCCATCTCGGGTCCATGACTGGACCCGAGACCCGAGATCCTCACTCGACTTTATAAAACCCTCTCCTAGGGTTTTGTGCAGAACACAAAAGATTGAAAATCTAGCAGCTTTTATTCTTTTAGGTTATTGCCTATTGTTTTCCCCTTTACAGTATTGTCTTTTGTTTTTTTTTTAATTACTGTTTGTTGATCTTTTCATTTGTTATTGAAAGTTCATTGAAGAATAAAGAAAACAAGCCACGCCGATTTTCGGTGGGACATCGATTTGTTTCCTCCTCGAAGACGCTGCATCATAGTGGTATCAGAGCTCAAACGCCCACCTTCATCATCATGATGTCTCTTGAAGCGAGGGCCGATCCGATGCAAGGCGAAGAGCGTAAGGAGACTGGCAACGACGATTCAATGCTACGAATGATGGACGTGTTGACAAAAATCCAAGAGAACCTATTGCGCGTGAGCAAAGATGTTGTCGGCCTGTCGAAGCGGATGGATGGGTTTGAGGATCGTCTAACCACCCTCAAATCTTCCAGGGAACACGGAGCAGCACCAACCGCATATCTTGTTGACGGCGCGTCTGCAAGCTTGAGCCCCAATGTTTCAGAACCCTGTCAACCGACGCAACCCGAGCATGGTCGTGCTGCTGCCGTCCCACCGGTTCCAATATCCACCTCTGGTCTGGGCACTCTCCAGCTGCACCAAGGAGTCCCGACGAGCAACAATCCCCATGCGGGGGTACCTCACCCCAGGCAACATGCACCTGCGTTGGTGTCGCAGGTCAGACCGAGCCAGCAGGGCCCCGACGCTATGTTGGGTCCACCTGCAGGTGTGGGTTTGTGGCAGCGTGTCCCTGCGATCGCGTTGCAGGTTGACCCGAGCCAGCAGGGCCCCAGCATTATGCTGGGTCCACCTGCAGGCCCTGGCTTATGGCAATGGTTCATGAGGGTTGCACCGCAGACCGAGCCGGGTCAGTAGGGCCCCAACGTCACGCTGGGACCTACCGCTAACCCCAGCTCGTCAGCCTGACCTGGGAAGGACTCACCTTTCCCTTCCCTTTTGATTGGGTCGAACCCAAGAGGGTCCGGTCCAGCCTTCACTTCAGCAGGACACATGCCCGGTTCGCTGGGACCATCTGTTAGGTCTCAAAGAGCGGGTCTGGGTCTAGAACCCCTTCACCCGGCCTACTTAGTTGGATCCGGTTCATGGGCTGCCCCGAACCAGGTCCAACCAGTTATTTTTATCCCCCAAATGGACCTAATGTCGACCCAGACCTATATCGAACCTGGACGGAGCTTCAGCCTGGATTTGAGCTGGGTCAAAACCAGACCCATAATCATATAGATCGTGGATCACGTTCAGACCAAACCTGTTATCCCCACAACTCGGTCCTCGATCCAACCTATCCACATTTGGGTCCGACGAGTAGTTTAGGAATAGACCCGATCCACATCCCATCGGGCGAATCAACCCAACAATATATCAACCAGACCTTGTACCCAACCCTGATCCAGCATCCGATACAGTATCCGACCCAACATCAATATCTTAACCCAAACTCATATTATGCCATTCCTACCCACCTAGAACCCGAGACCCACCATACCCCTCCACCTTACCCTGGACTTCTTATCATCCCAGTGCCCCAACGCCGGTTGCAAATGGCTCCCACCCACGAGCAAGCCAGACCAAGGCAGAATCATCAGGGACCGACATGCCCTGAGCACCGACCAATCATCGGTAGAGTTTGTCAGCACCAGTATCCAGGCGAGCAGTAAGTCGTATGGGACGACGACACTTTCTGGAATGAGCATCCTGCATGCATGGTAGAGACTTGTCAACAGAGAGCACCAGAGCACCCCTCCACTTATGGGTGAAGCTGGATCTTCCAGAGTTTGCGGGGCGGTTCGATACAGAGCAATTCTTCGATTGGTCTTATGTCGTGCAGTTTTTTTTACTACCACACCGTCGCTGAGCACTGTCGTGTCTCTCTTGCATCTACTCGACTGAGAGGCCTAGCACGGACATGGCGGGTGGAGTTGCAGCAATCGAGAGAGCGGTAGAGACTCGAGCACGTACAGTCGTGGGAGGAGATGCAGAGATTGATGCAGTCAAAATTTGTGCCTTCAGATCATGCTGAGAGAGCCTACAAGGAGTACTTGACCCTGCGTCAAGGCACCCAAACTGTGGCGGAGTACACTGCTGAGTTCCATCGCCTTTCCCTACGTGTGCAGATCGAGGAAACCGCTCGCCAGCAGGTCATGAGGTATATTTCTGGTCTCCGTCCTGTCATTTCGGATGATTTTAGTTATATCACAGTCGAGACATTAGATCAGGCAAGCAACTATGCCATGAATGTCGAGGAGAAGTTGAAAAGGAGGCAAGAATATAGGACCACCCGTAGTGAACCATACAGTCGACCTAAGTCGAGTTTTCCAACCAGGGGAGCAAACTCCCCTAGGAAGGAGGACTTAAAGTTCACCCCTAGAGCAAACCCTAGCAAACCTGACCCGTCTGGACCCGCATATAATACCCGGTCCAAAGCCAAACCTAGTGAGCCTACCATTCGTTGTTTTAGGTGTCAGGAATTGGGACATGTCGCGTCTAAGTGCCCCACTGCGGGTAAGAATACTCATCTCGTCGAGGGTATTATGGAGTCAGCATTCGAGAGTGAGAGTGAGTCATTGGTCGAGGATGAGGATGAGACGAAAGTCGTAGAGTTTGACAGCAACATCAAAAATTTATTGTCCATCCATCATGTTTTGATCGCACCCCGCGGGTCGACCCTGCAAAATGATTGCGGAACAACATTTTTAAAACTCGGTGCAACTGTGAGGGTCACGCGTGTGATGTTATTATCGACACAGGTGCTTGTGAGAATATGGTGTCAAAGAGCATTGTATCTACCTTGAACCTGAAAACTGAGAAACTGTCTCAACCATACAAGATGGCGTGGTTCAAGAAAGGTAACGAGGTTCCCATCACCCAGCATTGTTTAGTACGATTCTCCATGGGGGAGCATTACCACAATGAGGTGTGGTGTGATGTAGCTCCCATGAGTGTGTGTCACATTCTTTTAGGTCGTCCTTGGCAATTTGATCACAAAACCATTCACAATGGGCACAAGAACACCTATTCCTTCCTTTTTAAAGGTCATAAGATAGTCCTTCTCCCTATCAAAAAGACTGGTTTTCTCACCGTGGATAAGCCTGAGCGAGTCCCCAGGCTCGCGGGCCTCTTGTACCGGCTCTTCTTGAACCATTGCTAGGAAGATGGCTATTGTTATGCCCTGGTGGCAAAGCCGTTGATGAGTTTGTCTGTGTTCATTCCCGCAAACGTTGCCCCTCTTATAGAGGAGTTTCACGACATTATGCCAGATGACCTACCTGATGGATTACCTTCGACGAGGGTAGTCCAGCACGCCATTGATTTTGTGTCGGGATCAAGTCTCCCCAACCTCCCCGCATATCGCATGAATCCCTCTGAGCATGCCAAGTTATTGAGGCAGGTTCAGGAGTTACTGCAAAAAAGGCTTTATTCGTGAGAGTGTTAGCCCTTGCGCAGTACCCACCCTGCTCAATCCTAAGAAAGATTGGTCCATGCGCATGTGTGTTGATAGTCGTGTGATCAATCACATCACGGTCAAATACTGTTTTCCCATTCTCTGTTTGGATGATATGTTTGATATGTTATCTGGTGCCTCCATTTTCTCCAAAATAAATTAAAAAAGCGGGTATCACCAGATTCGTATACGAGAGGGGGATGAGTGAAAAGTGACATTCAAGACACATGATGGGTTGTATGAGTGGTTAGTCATGCCGTTTGGGTTATCTAATTCCCCAAGCACTTTCATGAACATGATGACCCAAGTGTTGCGTCCGTGTATAGGGAAGTTTTTCGTTGTCTATTTTGATGATACTTTGATTTATAGTTCGTCCTTGTCTGATCATGTGAGTCACCTACGTCAGGTCTTAGAAATTTTGAGGGGAGAAAAACTGTATGTCAATGCAAAAAAGTGTGAGTTCATGACGTCCAATGTCGTATTTCTGGGCTTCATAGTATCTTCCGATGGAGTTAAGGCAGATCCTGCAAAGATCCGTGCGATCGTAGATTGGCCTACCCCAAAGACTATCAGAGAGATCCGTAGTTTCCACAGGTTAGCTACTTTCTATCGTCGTTTTGTGCAAAATTTCAGTACCCTCATGGCCCCTATTACAGAATGCCTAAAAGGTACTAGTTTCCATTGGACACCTGCCGCGGGAAGAGCCTTTACGCTCATCAAAGAAAGAATGAGTAGTGCCCCTATCTTAGCTCTTCCTGATTTCAATGTCGTCTTTGAGGTTGAGTGTGATGCCTCAAAAGTAGG
Source organism: Nuphar pumila (assembly GCF_984573655.1). Classification (NCBI taxonomy): domain Eukaryota; kingdom Viridiplantae; phylum Streptophyta; class Magnoliopsida; order Nymphaeales; family Nymphaeaceae; genus Nuphar; species Nuphar pumila. The sequence continues at coordinate 9,277,298 of NC_143265.1, forward strand.
AATTGGTGTTGTCTTGAGTCAGAACTGCTGACCTGTTGCTTTCTTTAGTGAGAAGGTGACTCAAGCCAGGTGCCAGTATTCCACTTATGATGTTTAGTTCTATGCCGTTGTACAAGCCCTATGTTATTGGAGGCATTATCTCATCTATAAGAAGTTTGTCTTGTACACAGATCATGAGTCTTTGAAGTACCTGAATAGTCAGAAGAAGCTAAGTGCTCGTCATACCAAGTGGGTTAGCTTCTTGCAAGAGTACACATTTACGATTCACCATCAGTCTGGTACTCTGAACAAGGTGGTTGGCGCTCTTAGTAGGAAGAATAGCCATTTGATGACTATGTCAGTGCAAGTCATTGGGTTTGAGCAGTGCAAAGAGTTGTACCCTTCAGACCCGGTTTTTCAGCAGATCTGGGAAAAGTGCCTCTCCCCTGATGGCACAACTGACTCAGGTTTTATTATCCATAACAGTTACCTTTTTTGAGGTAATAAGTTGTGTGTGCCTGCTTTCTCCCTTAGACTATAATTGATTTCTGAATTGCATGAAGGAGGACTAGCTGGGCATTTTGGACATGATAAGATGTTCGCACTGTTGAATGAATGACACTTTTGGCCCAAAATGCATAAAGATGTTGTCAATTATGTTCAAAGTTGTCGAGTGTGTTAAGTGTCCAAGGGTCGTCATCAAAATAGTGGTTTGTACACTCCATTGCCAATTTCTGAGCGGCCTTGGGAGCATGTGTCCATGCATTTTATTGTGGGTCTTCCCCGAACCTTGCATCATTTTGATTCCATCCTAGTTGTAGTTGACATATTTTTCAATATGGTTATCTTTGTCCTGTGTAAACAGACTACCGATGCCTCATTGGTAGCCTCGTACTACTTCAAGGACGTGGCCTCTTTTCATGGATTGCTTCACACGATCACCTCGGATCGTGACATCCATTTTTTGAGTCATTTTTGGGAATCGTTATGGGCCTTACTGAAAACCAAGCTTCAGTTTAGCAATGCATATCATCCTCAAACAGATGGCCAAACCGAAGTTGTCAACCGCACCTTAGGAAACCTGTTACAGAGTCTTGTGGGGGAAAATGTCAAAACTTGGGACCTTGTATTGCCTCAAGCCGAGTTCACATATAACAGCTCCATCAACCGGTCTATAGGCAAATCTTCGTTCCAAGTGGTCTATGGTCGGTCACCCACCCATGTCGTTGACCTAGTCCCTGTGTCCGGTCTTTCAGATTCAGCCTCAGACACATTTGATGCGGTCGAATATATGCGTGATGTCCACAGACAGGTCTAAGCCAAACTTGTTGAAAGCTACAAAGCCTACAAATCTTCTGCAGATCAATGTCGTCGTGATGTCCAATTCAAGGTCGGTCAGTTAGTTTGGGTCTACTTACATCTCAAGCGTTTCCCTATAGGTACCTATAGCAAGTTGAGTCCTAAGAAGTATGGTCCTTTTAAGGTTCTTCAACGACTAGGTCTGAATGCCTACCTCCTTGAGCTGTCCGACGATTGGCATATTTTGCCCATTTTCAACGTGTATGATCTATATGTTTACTGTGGAGACAACAAGTCATCAGAGCCGACATCTTTCCAACCAAGAGAGAATGATGCAGAACAAGATGGACCTAGGTCCATACAGCCTGACCTAGGCAGCGGACCAGATTCACATGAAGGGATTGAGGATCGGACCCAAGCAGAGGATCTGATCCAGTACATGGTACCGAGGCATGAGGATGTGGCGCCCCTGCGTACCTACTCCAGACGAGCACGAGGCACGCCGACCCAGATGACCCAGATCCAGCAGGATGATGGCCCGGATCCCATCTCGGGTCCATGACTGGACCCGAGACCCGGGATCCTCAGTCAACTTTATAAAACCCTCTCCTAGGGTTTTGTGCAGAACACTGAAGATTGAGAATCCAACAACTTTTATTCATTTAGGTTATTGCCTATTGTTTTCCCCTTTACAATATTGCCTTTTTATTTTTTTTTAATTATTGTTCGTTGATCTTCCCATTTGTTATTGAAAGTTCATTGAAGAATAAAGAAAACAAGCCACACCGATTTTCGGTGGGGCATCGATTTGTTTCCTCCTCGAAGACGTTGCATCAATAACCCTACCTAAACATAAAACCCTTTCTTGAATTGTTCCTCTCTTCTTCCTTGCTTTCTATCTATCAGTGCTAGCTCCCATTTCTTTCCTTTCCTTCCTATCCTTTTAACGGCGGAAGGCAAAAGGTGGCAATAGTGGAAGAATCGAAAAAAATGGGATCTGGCTCCGCCTCACCCCGTTTAGACTAGGGATGAAAAATATGAAAAGAAAAATGAATCAAGAATGGATGTTAAAATCAAAACTAGTGCAAGGATGGAGGAAATTTTTTTGAAACAGGGCAGGGGTGAAGACCTTGTCCCCCGCCTCTGCCTTAGTCTACTGCCATCACTAGTCAGGGCCTGGGGGGGGGGGGGGGGGGGGGGGGGCGTTAATGGGCCGGGCATTGACCTGCCCTCTTATAACCAAAACTGGATCCAAATCTATGTTACTGGTACCAAGTGTGGGTCTGGGTCTGACTAGACCTATCATAGATAAAACATATACAATAACGGTAACATAAACCAGTCCCAGACCAGACCCACAACAAACAACAACTACGCCTTCATCGCAAAACAATTGGGTTCGGCGATATGAACCAAAAAAGAAAATCATTTTGGGTCTTCCACATGAATCCTTCTCCTCCAATCATTTCTATCCAATGCCATGTCCTCGGTGAGGTTCAAAGCATTCATATCATTTCCTATCATCTCCATCCAAGTCTTCTTAGGCCTACCCCGACCTTTTTTAACTAATATATTTTCTCATTTCTCCATCCTTCTAATTGGAGCATCATTAGGCCTTCATCGAATATGTCCAAACCACCATAAATGATTCTCTCTCATCTTATTTTCAATGGATGCAACTCCTACCTTCTTACGTATCTCCTCGTTTTGAATCTTATCTTTTATTGTATTTCCACACATCCATCTAAGCATACACATCTCAGCTACACTCATTTTTTGAATATGATGTCTCTTGGCAGCCCAACATTCTATACCATATAGTAAAGCAGGCCTAATTGTCGTCCTATAAAACTTTTCCTTCAACCGAAATGGCATTCAACGATCGCACAACACTCTAGTTGCACTTTTTCATTTCATCCAGCCAAGCTTTATCCTATGATTTACATCTCCATCAATTTCTCCATACTTTTGAATAATAGATTCCAAATATTTGAAACAGTCATCCACTGGTATTTCTTGCTCACCAAGCTTCACTACACTCCCATCACTACTTCGTTGCTTACTAAACCGACATTCTATATATTATGTCTTACTCTTACTCAACTTAAAACCTCTTGCTTCCAATGTTTGTTTCCAGAATTTTAACTTAGCATTAACCCCAACTCTAGACTCATCAATCAAAACAATATCATCAACAAACAACATACACCACGACACATTTTCTTGAATTGATCTCGTAAGCTCATCCATCACTATAGAAAATAGGAAAGGGCTTACTGCAAATCCTTGATGTAACCCAACCGTTATAGGAAAATTGGTTGTCACCCCTCCACAAGTGCGGACATTGGTTACTATTCCTTCGTACATATCTTTAATTATACTAATGTACTTGAGACAAACACCTTTCTTCATCATTGTCCACCAGAGAACATCCCTAGGTACTCTATCATATGCCTTCTCCAAATCAATAAAAACCATATGCAAATCTTTGTTCCTCTCTCTATATCTCTCAATAAGTTGTCTAAGAAGATGTATAGCTTTCATAGTTGATCTTTCAGGCATAAAACCAAATTGATTCTCTGATATCATGACAACCTTCCTCAACCTATACTCAATCACCCTCTCCCAAAGTTTCATAGTATGACTCATAAGTTTAAAATAATAAAATTTATGCAATTTGCATTAAAAATTATGAATCCTAGTGGGAACTTGGGTTGGACATGGGTCTCTACGAGATTTCATAAACCATACATAGATCCACATCCTAAGTTGACCCTATGTGTCCAACCTGAATAATTAATTGGACTTCTTTGTTTATTACCAGACTCAGGCCTTGGCGGATTTGGTAAGGTTTGAGATGGGGGTGATATCTAAATTGTTGACACTCTTAGGCCCCATCTGTTTCACTGATGGAAACAACGTTACGCTACTGCTACGAATTATACTACCAAAAACAAGATTAATGAAAAATAATCAAATTCAGAAAATAACAATAACTCAATCCAACAACTCCCATTGAGAAATCCCTATAATGAATATTTATAGGGAACACAAGAAACCCTAAGCCTATCCAAGATGAATTCATTACATTAGAAAATCTAAATCTAAATAAAATCCCAATAAACACCCTAAACTAGGACTAGACCCAAATCGATCTCTTGGACCTGAACTGCACACTAGTCTGACCCCACGTCATTCTTCCCAATTTGCAGAAGACTTGTCCTCAAATTTAGATATCGCTTGTGCTTCTTTTAGTTTCTTTCAACCCGTGCAAACCATTCAACTAATACAACTCCTTGGGCATGGATTAGGGAGTTCTGATACTGGTAGGATCTGATCCAAAAAATATCCATGCAAGTGAAGAATAATGATTTGATCATCGAGTGATTGGTGCAAAAGAGAAACAAATGGGTCTTCAAAGAGGACATGGATTAAATTATGAAGATCCATTTTAGGATGCACTTGAGTCCAATTAGAATTAATGGGACTCAAGTATTTCTTAACTGGATCTAAGCAGCCTTGGGTGGGCCCTGGGTCAATTGGATAGGATAAATTTGAAGATGTGATATTAAGAGTTCTCTGGGAAGTTGGTGGGTTGGAATGGTTTTAGTATATTTGGACGGGTGTTTAGGATGATTTAGGTTGAATGGTGTGGGTTTTGGGTAACTCCGCCTGTGTATAACTGTTTAGTTATACACTGCCGGTCCCAAGCCCGGATAAAGGAGGAGGGTTGCGGTAGGTCTGTGACAGCCAGCATAAAAACTTTGTCATATCCTATGAAAATGAACCAATATGAGAATTTCGTTGGGGCGTTCCCTACTGAGCGACGCGCTGTACTCTCTAGGCCCGGAGGCAGTGATAAATGGGCAAGGGTTGCTAGGTCGTCGCCCAGAAGCGACGCGTCACACCGGCGCCCGGGTGTGGTGTCAAATAGGCAAGGGTTCCCTCACTTTGTTGGACGGGTGGGGGTAAAGAAGTTAGTCCAAGACCATAAAATTAGGTTAGCCACTTGGAACATAGGGTCTTTAACTGGTAAGTTGGTAGAGTTAGTAGATGTTATGTGTAGGAGAAAGATTAATATTTTATGTCTTCAAGAGACCAAATGGGTAGGTGAGAAAGCTAAAGTGATAGAACCTTGGGGATATAAGATTTGGTATACAGGAATAAATAGGAATAGGAATGGAGTAGGGATTGTTATGAGTCGTCAGTTTATAGATAATGTAGTTGAGGTTCGTAGGAAGGGTGATAGAATTTTACTTATTAAATTAGTATTAGGTACGGATATTATTAATATTATTAGTGTTTATGCACCTCAAGTAGGTTTAAATGATTCCATTAAGCATCAATTTTGGGAAGATTTAGATGGAGTAGTACAAGGGATATCTTATGGAGAAAAGCTTTTCATCGGCGGTGACCTTAATGGACATGTAGGCATTAGTAGGGATGGATTTGAGAGTATACATGGAGGCTATGGTATAGGAGAAAAAAATGAAAGTGGAGAAAGGATTTTAGATTTTTGTTTGTCCTATGATATGATCTTAGCAAACACTTGGTTTAGGAAGAGGGAGTCTCACCTAGTAACATTTAAAAGTGGGGTTAATACGAGTCAGATAGATTTTTTCCTACTTAGAAAGAGAGATAGGGGTTGTTGCATCAATTGTAAGGTTATACCGGGAGAAAGTGTAGCTACACAACATAGAGTCTTAATTTTAGATCTTAGAATTAGACAATGCCTCAAAAGGGATAGACATAAGATAGATCCTAGAATTAAGTGGTGGGCACTGAAAGGAGCTAAACAAAGAATGTTTGTAGAACAGGTAGTTAAGGAAGTTGATTGGTGTCTCGAGGAGGATTCAGAATCAATGTGGAATAAGATAGCGGGTGGCATGAGAAAAGTGGCTAAGGAGGTATTGGGTGAGTCTAAAGGCGGTGCACCACTAGGTAAGGATACATCATGGTGGAACGAGGATGTCAAAGTAGCTATTAAGGTTAAAAGAGAGTGTTATAGAAATCTAAGTAAGAGTCGTGATAATGAGAATTTGGAGAAGTATATGATAGCAAAGAAGGAAGCTAAAAAAGTTGTTCGAAACGCGAGGGCTAAGGTATATAAGGAGGTTTATGACAAGTTGGATACCAAAGAAGGCGAGAAGGATATTTATAGGCTTGCAAAGATGAGAGATAGGAAATCGAAGGATTTGGGTATGGTTAGATGTATCAAAGATGAAACGCAAAGGGTTTTAGTCAAAGATGAGGAGATTAAGGAGAGATGGAAAGATTATTTTGATAAGCTATTTAATGATAGTCATGCTCAAGATCTTGGAGACATCTCCATTCCTTTTCATGAGATAAATCGTGACTTCATGCGCAAGATTCAAAAGAAAGAAATTGCAGAGGCTTTGAAGAAAATGAAATCAAGAAGAGCAGTTGGCCCAGATGGTATACCTATCGAGGCTTGGAAATGCTTGGGAGAGAAAGGTTTAGAATGGTTGACAAATCTTTTTAACTTGATTTGGCGAACAAATAAGATGCCTAATGAGTGGAGGAAAAGTACTTTGGTGCCTTTATATAAGAATAAGGGTGATATACAAGATTGCACAAACTATCGTGGTATAAAACTCATGAGTCATACTATGAAACTTTGGGAGAGGGTGATTGAGTCTAGGTTGAGGAAGGTTGTCATGATATCGGAGAATCAGTTTGGTTTTATGCCTGGAAGATCAACTATGGAAGCTATACATCTTTTTAGACAACTTATTGAAAGATATAGAGAGAGGAACAAAGATTTGCATATGGTTTTTATTGATTTAGAAAAGGCATACGATAGAGTACCTAGGGACGTTCTTTGGTGGACAATGATGAAGAAAGGTGTTTCTCTCAAGTACATTAGTATAATTAAAGATATGTATGAAGGAGTAGTAACCAATGTCCGCACTTGTGGAGGGGTGACAACCAATTTTCCGATAACGGTTGGGTTACATCAAGGATCTGCTTTAAGCCCTTTCCTATTTGCGATAGTGATGGATGAGCTTACGAGATTAATTCAAGAAAATGTACCGTGGTGTATGTTGTTTGCTGATGATATTGTTTTGATTGATGAGTCTAGAGCTGGGGTTAATGCTAAGTTAGAATTATGGAGACAAACATTGGAAGCTAGAGGTTTTAAGTTGAGTAAGAGTAAGACGGAATATATGGAATGTCGGTTTAGTAAGCAACGAAGTAGTGATGGGAGTGTAGTGAAGCTCGGTGAGCAAGAAATACCGGTGAATGATTATTTCAAATATTTGGGATCCATCATTCAAAAGTATGGAGAAATTGATGGGGATGTAAATCATAGGATAAAGGTTGGGTGGATGAAATGGAAAAGTGCAACTGGAGTGCTGTGCGATCGTAGAATGCCATTGCGGTTGAAGGGAAAGTTTTATAGGACGACTATTAGACCCGCTTTACTATATGGTTCGGAATGTTGGGCTGCCAAGAGACATCATATTCAAAAAATGAGTGTAGCTGAGATGCGGATGCTTAGATGGATGTGTGGAAATACAATAAAAGATAAGATTCGGAACGAGGAGATACGTAAGAAGGTAGGTGTTGCACCCATTGAAAATAAGATGCGAGAGAATCGTTTACGGTGGTTTGGACATATTCGGCGAAGGCCTAATGATGCTCCAGTTAGAAGGTTGGAGAAATGGGAAAATATATTAGTTAAAAGAGGTCGGGGTAGGCTTAGAAAGACTTGGATGGAGATGATAGGAAAAGATATGAATGCTTTGAACCTCACCGAGGACATGGCATTGGATAGAAATGATTGGAGGAAAAGGATTCATGTGGAAGACCCCAAATGAATTTCTTTTTTGGTTCATATCGCTGACCCCAATGGTTTTGGGTTGAAGGCGTAGTTGTTGTTGTTGTTGTTGGTGTGGGTTTTGGGTCCAAACTGGATCCAAAATTTGTTTATCTACATTAAAAATAAGTGAGAAATAGTTCAAACCAAGTGAACTGAGTTTTGAGATTGGCTCAGGCTAGCAAGAGTGCAAGAGGGTTGGACTTTTTAAGGTGAATCAGTTTAGTCCTCTTTCCTCCCTCCTACAATAGAAAGGAGGAAAGGTTGGAAGGGGCACCCTCCCAGCACCAGCACCATGGCAGAGGCGGTGGGAGGAATCTCAAGCAGCGATAGAGTTGTTCCTGTTGTCAGGTGGAGCTCTCGTCAGCCCTCCTTGCCTGATGGTAGGTTGTCGGATGGGAAGCTGCCAACAGCCTGGTCCTAGCATGCCTCAAAACGAGAGGAAGAGGAGGAGGGAGGGGCATTGAGGAAGACCAGTCCCCCTCCAGCGGTAGGTCGTCAAATGGTGGTGGGTCAGCAACAAGCCCCCCCCCCCAACTGTACAAAGTTAATGGGAAGGAGAAGGGGTTGGGGAGATTAGTGGCTGGGAGTTTTTCGACAACTCTGGAAGGTCCGGTCGGTCAGATCCGATTGACAGGCTATTGTTGACTGTATATTGGTGGGGATGATGTCCTTGATCAGCAAGATCGGGCTTTGGCAGCAAACCATGGTTGGCAAAAACTAAAAGAGTTTTGCTAGTCACGAAGGGATGCACAATAGCCTGACTGTTAGTCTTCCGGCAAGATTCCACCATTAGTAGACTCATTAGTGTGCTTGATACCCACATGCTCTCCTCTGCAGATACATGACCAATCGTGGCAGGGGCTCCAGTGTCTCAGCCCTCAGGAACAACTTGGTCACCCAACAAAGTCTCTCTTTTGTTGAGGGTTAAAAAAACCACTTATTGCCATTGCTTGTGTTGCAAATATGCTAGCTGCTTGTTGGTTTGTGATGGCCCAAATAGTATCGAAGTAACAGATTTTAGAACACACAGTGAGAGAGAATAAGAGAGTTTTTTTGGTTGATGGCTTTCTTCAAGGGGTTTTTGTATGTTGAAATCAACCCGTGTCTCTGGTAAAGACTCTGGGTCTTATCAGTTTTTTCGTTCTGAACGTTGTCGTTGTCTCATATAACATATGGGTTTACCACAAATTGTGGATAACTTACCTCACTTTAGTGGTTATTGGATCCTTTGTGAGATTCAATTGCCAATTTTAAATCCACTATCTCTCACTTGATCATAAGGACAAACTAGCATCTTATATCATAATTTATGCATCATGTATCATATATAGCAAAACATGCACAAAGTGATCGTGCATAATTTTAAGAGTTATATCAATATTTAAGTATGATTTTTTTCTCACATATTATAAGTTATTTCTCACATACACAATATTTTTTCATCATCATATAAATTATGATTTTTTTTATGTAATATATGTTTAACTATGACATCACAAGGTTTTACGTACACTAGCTTGATTTTTCCTTTATAATATATTATTATCATGAGAATATCTATAGACTAGGTTGATTTTTCATCATAATCCTTTTATGCACTCATTTCACATAACTATTTGAGTTTCATGTTATGTTAAAATTTTTAATTGTAACTCTTAATGTGCAAAATTTATTTTCATTATCACATCCATTGGATCTCGTCTATAGCTCATAAGCAAACCATGGTGATTTTATTTTGCACATTCATCATGATGAGGGTCTCATTTTTTTAGATAGTCACGGGGTTTATATTATTCTTTCATAACTATAACATAGGTTATCATCACATCCTAATAACTTTGCACAAAATTCTCATGCATACTATAGTACTACTATAGATTTTTTTATCAACTCGTGAATTCATAAAATTTAAAATTTCATAGATTAAAAATAATAATTTGACAAACATGATTCATACTCCTAATATTCAAGATTTCACCACAAATAATACTCTCACTATCCATGTGCATTATTATCATATAAAACATACTTAGATATTCATCAAGTTAACCACCACCTGATTATTTTAGATCAATATATCCAAATCTGAATAGTCATAAAAATGATTATAAAAAATAAAATTGAATACAATCATGTTGCATATCATGCATAAAGCTTCTAAAATATGAAAAATATGCATTCATGCATTTATACAAGCAACTATGATAAATATCTTTATTCATGTACAAGTTATAATTCAACTCTCACTTTTTTACGCATTGCAATGTCACTTTCTTCATGCATCTTGTGCAGTAAAAAATGTTCTCACATGATAAGTAGAGGTGGTCAGCCTCCACTAACCACATGAGATCTAGAAAAGGCCATCATGGCCATCAATCCTCCTTACACATCTTCTTTTTAATGAGAAATGCATGATCCTTTAATGACCATCCATGGGCTGGCTATTCAACATCTAGTTCATTTTCAAACTGCTCATATTGCTCACCAACAATAGGTTATTTGTCATATTGCTAATTAATTGAACTTCAAGAGTTGATTCATTGTTAAATTGTTCAGCAACCTATTGATGCAAGTTATCCATGTCAATCTGTATTGATAGTAATTTTTAAGTATATTCATGCTTAAAATCAACACTAGTGGACTCTAATTTGGACTCAAATTAAAATTCAGTCACATTGCATGCAATTTACATCTATAAGCTTTAAATATATCAAACAAAATTTTTTTAATCAATTCTTAAAATATGATAAATGCTCTCACTTTTCATGTACATTATAAAATGCATAAACATGTTCTCTATTAAACATGAAATTGGAGTAATATACTCATACTTTCTCAAGGTGAATCACTACCTCATCATATCAGCTTTGAATTTATGTATTTGGATCTAATAATTATGTTTTGTTATCCAAAACCATAAACAAAAGTCATGCATTAAGCATTCAAAACATGTCAAAAATGTTCAATCATGTTTTCATCTAAATTATTCATTCAGAAAGCATTTCAATCATAATTTTACTCTCACTTTTAATGTGTATAATAAAAAACTTGAAAATATTTTTTCCAAACATGCATATTAAGAGGCATGCTTTAATTTTATAAAGTGATTTACTACATTAGCGCACCAACTTCAGATCTATATATCTAAATTTAATTTTTGTTCAAACACACAATTGCAAGCTATATAATATCTAAAATATATTAAAACCATACAATCATGTTCTTAAGCAATTAACTCATTTTTTGAAGCATTCTAAGTAGAAAGAATATTGCTTCAACTTTTATAATAGTTGATATGATTCAAGAAAATATTTTATAATTCAATCATGTCATGCATTTTCAAGCATAAAACCAATGCTTTTTATATTCATAATATGTCAAATAAAGTAACATTAGGAGCTCAACATGCATTAGTGTCATTTTAATTATAAAGCCTTGATGTTTAGTCCAATTTGGACTTATACATTGTGGATCAGTTCATGATTTAAATTTGGATGAGATAATCATGATCAACAGAAAAAAATTCAAGATAATCATGTTTGGTTTTAAATAAAAAGAAAAAGAATCATCCATATCTTAATTTGATATAGCTCTTAAATCAACTAAACATGTTTTATTGAAATAAACTTGGATCCTTGTCTTTATTTTGGATCTACTATATCAACATCTACTTATCCAATTACATTGTGTTCATAAATTAGGCAATTTCAAGAGTTATTTAACATGAGACTATCCATATAACATGTTTCTACATACATATTAGTGAGAATATGACTCCATGATCATATTTATCATTATTATGCTCTTATAAGTAACTCAGTAAAAAATATGTCACTTCACAAATTCTTAATGGCAAAAAGCATGCACAATGAAACACAATCAACCTTCTACAATACATATATCATTAAACATTCATATAATATGATAAGCATATATTATAACAATATTATGCATATTATGATACTCATCACAGGAACTTTCACATAAAGTTCAAACAATGTATTATACATCTATCAACATGTATGGAATTTGAAGTAAATACCAAGTTATTATCATTATACATCAAAGTTCAATCATAGATCAATATATTCAGATTCATTGTATTCAGGGTGGAGATCAAACTCTAGGAGTAATTAAATTGATAATAAGTCATAATTAATCATTAACTTTATGGGCACATCAATGACATTCTCCCACTTACCTATAAATGTGTATTAACTTGTTCTCTATAAAACCCAAGAATTTTTCTTGATAATTAAAGTGAATAAATGATGAATTATTGGTGTATTTATGACTATAATTATGAATTTTTTATTTTCTTGATTTTATTAATTATGAACCTTTGTCTCAAGTTATAAAGATTATTTCAAGAATAATTAGAAAAGCTAAAATATGTGGACTAAACAAGAAAATAAATAATTTGTATATTTTTAGATTATGGATTTTGGATTTAGATCTAATCTCATTGGATTGGACCCATAGCGTCGGACGCTCAAAATAACATCATTATTGTTTTGGTAAAATTTTTGGTTGATCAATGACTCACCTATTAAATCAGATTCAACCTTGATGTTTCTTATTTTAAGGGCATCAAAATCGACTATCTGCATGCCCAATTTAGTGTTAATTTGAGCATTTTATCATCGACCAAAATTTATGCCTAATTATAAATTGAAAATTAATGCTTTTTGACATCGACTAAATTTTATTGTCAATCTATGTACGTACGATTAAATCTAAGACCACCATGATGATCTATGTTTTAAGAGCTATCAAATCAACTATTTAAACACCAAATTTTGTTGAGTCTTTGAGTCTATAGGCCTCTTGAAAGGTTACCATGTCACTAGAGCCCAAGCTAGGATAAGAAGTCTCCACTTTTCTTTTATAGCTTAAGTAATTTTAAAATTTAATCAATTAGGTCTCATACTTTATTTTCTTATTTTATTAATAAAAAAATTAATAAATATTTACTTCTATATTAGATATGAGACTTTTGTCTAAGACCATATATAAATAGAGGCCCTCATGAGAAGGATTAACAAGATTAATTCTCTCTCTCTCTTTCTTTCCCTCTCTTCTTTTTCCTTTTGGTTTTCGGTTTCTTTTGTCTTCCAAAATATGTAGGAGGCTTGGAGAACCCTTGTGTAACTATTAGACCTACACTTAGTCATTGGGTGGTGGTGGAATAGGAGTCACATCATTTATTTCTACATTCTAATCATGAAAGTCGATCATAGACAGGTACGATTTACGTAGCCAATGTTTTGTATGCACTTGGAGCATGCATTATTTGATTATTTTGATTTTCAACAACTTTCAATATATTCTTGATTTGTTCTTTACGTTTTCATGGTTGAAAAAGCCATTTCTTTGATCAAAACCCCCAAATAATGAGTTTTTCCTAAAAATGATTTTGAAAAACATGCAAAATTAGGGTTTTGTTATTATATTATATTAGATCTAAGCATAATATGATTCTTTATGGTGTTATTCATGTATTAACTTGTATTAAGTTAGATTAAACAAAAAATAATCAGATTCTAAAGGTTTTATAATCTTAAAAAAGGGTTTTTACAAAATCATTTTCTAAGAAACCTAAAGCTATGATGTCTGATAAAAAAAATTGACCCATTTTGGAAAAAATTGATAACTCTATGAATACCTATCCAAAAAATCTAAATAAAATTACTATGATTATTGACATATCCTAATCTTGAATTTAGAATCTTGTTTCACTCATTTTGGATCTGTATTGATGTATATATGCCTATTTTAACATAACCTTAATTTTTTGCTCTGTTTACAGGATGATTTCGACCCATCTTTGATAAACATTGTAAATGCCTATGAAAAATGACTTCAAATATTTTATAAAAAAATTTGTTGAATCTTAATACCTAATATACTATGTAAAAAAGGTTTTGTCAAAAACATTATGAAAAAAATTTAAGAAATACATTAATCTGATTAAAATCCTACAGATTATAAATTTTGGACCAAAACTTTGTCAAAATAGGGTTTTGTAAAAGTTTTTTAATTATTTATATATTTATTTGTTTTACAAACGATTTATTGAGTTGTATTCTTGATAGGTACAGGTGACCACGGTAAAAATACTATGATTTTATCAGTGTTCTGCTATTCTTGACAGATTTTATAAAATTGGGTTACCAAAGATCTAAATTTGTTTCAACAACTTATACTTGTTTTTAATTAGCAACGTGTTAGAAACTTATAATTTTGATATATTTTTGACATGTATTGCATATTATTAGTGAGTTTATGTCATATTGCATCAAGACTAATGAGCTTGCTATGTGAGAAGATTTGATTGGGATGTTCATGTGAATCATACATGTAATACATGACTCCTTTCATATTGTTTTGCAAATACATTATTCTGATCGATTCAAAAAGGCATATTTCATTGAGATATGAATTGTTGATAGTTTGTATGGCAAGAACTAAGTTTAAGTAATATGCATTCATCTTCTTTAAACATTATTACAATTGAACGTAATTAGAAATATGTATACCTTTTTGGCTCAGGCTTATAGGGGCTTGGATCGGAGAAAAGACTTATGTGTTTTTAGTTACAGGTCAGTTGTAATGAGTTATTTAATATGTATGTTACCATAGATATTTTAATTAGGTTTAATATGATTTGAGGACTGAAAGTTTAAAATATTATCTGTAGTCATATCGATTTGATTGGTAAGGATTTATGAGAGCACTTATCGGGAAAGTTGAGTTAATGACTTCGATTATGTTTTGATGTTTCTTTAAACTTTTCATAAATTCAGTGCTTGAATCATATTTGATCTGAGATAAATATTTGTGATAGAGTTAATGGTAAGATTTATTATTTTTATACATGTTGCAAGTGAGATTTGTGGATCTACTCAATTATAGCAATTTGATTATGTGATTTATGATAAATCGATTAATGTTGTTTTATGTTGGCCATAGATGCGGATGTATAATGGTGTATATGTGATATTGTTGCATGTTTATCCTGGAATATTGAAAATAATATGATACTATATGAGTGGATTGCTAAATAGTATGCTAACATGATTCTGGATTTTTAAGAATACATGTTATGATTTTGGTATACGGTATTTGTAAATACATGCAAAAAGTGTGATATCCCACAGGATTTAATGGGCACTCGGTGTGCTTAATAAAATTAAGATAATAATGGTTCCATAAGAGGGAACAATGAGATGGAAAGTGCACTAGCCTAAATGGTAGTTGCATGTTACCTATGGTCTAAGTTAAAGATACCTTGTGATAGATCTTCTGAGTATGCCTTGTTTCGTTGAGGTATGCTTAACCGGTTGCTTGATAGTGATCTACCTTAGAGAGGGTAGAAGGTATGCAATTCTTTGGACCCTTCAGTTTGACTCACGAGAGGCATTTTCTCATCAGGTCCTCTAGCCAAGGAGATTAGGGGGACTAGGACTGTCAGCTCATCCTAGGTGGCAGTTTCGTGTACTTCTGCAGAAGTGAGTGATCATGATCATCGTTGTGATGCTGGTGTCACGCCCCTGAGTAGAGTTCTCTCAGAGCAATTATTTTCTCTCATGGTTTTAGGCTTTGTCCTTGGGGGATATGACTTATGGGGCTACTCAAGCATAATAAAATACATAGCATAATAAACACCCAAGTTAGTCAGCCTATTTTAGGTTGGTTTACGTCATACCCAGGTAGACCAAGAAATCAAAATGAAACATAAATTACTTACTCACATTACTTTATTGCATTTTGTTTTACTTTACTTTATATTACTGCAAATTATTCTTGTTCCTGAAAGTTGGTGAATTTATGCTCATTGATATATGTCTTATTCTCATTTGGAGTTTGATGTTAGCATATTTAAAATTGTTATTTCATACTTGCTTATGAATTTTGAATTCATGAATAGCTTATAAAAATTTTATATCTGCCTTGTTGATAGTTGATGCAAATTCTGAGATATTTATATCATGCAATCTTTATGTGTTGTATATTGTATTAACTGTGTAAGTTTTTCTGAGACTTTTCAAAGTCTCATTCTTTCAAAATAAAATATTTTTCAGGAGACATATGATGCTAGAGCGAGTGCAGGAGGCTTGAGGGAGTTGTGCACACTGATATTTTTTATGATCCCAAGGGCTTCTTATTTTATTTAAATTTTAATACTTTCTGAATTGTTGAAGTTTTATTTAATTGGATATTTGATTATTAGTTTAATTCTGAATTTCAATTACTTTATGCATAGTCAATTTTTATTCGGGTAGTAGTTCTTGTAATGTAATGTGTCTAAAGATTTAACCAAGAAACTAGTTTATGAAATTGATTTTAAAAAATTAGTATTTTTCTGTCGTGTTTAATCACATAATAATAACTTAAGAATTTTGTCATTTGGATGCCTTAACCTTGAACCTTGTTCTATAAAGCTATTAAATGTCGGTGCATATGTAGGTTGACTCCCTAGAGCTTGATTTGTTTAAGAGAAGGCCAATGATGAAAAACTTGGTTTAATAAAAAAATTTATATAATGGTTTAATCGAATTCGTTAATGGATAGTTTTGTACTAGATCTAGTAGTATGAGGCTAAGACACGCTCGTGCTTGCACTCAGGCAGGTCGTTTAGTACTTGGTACGGTTGGAACGAGTCCATTGATGAAACTGTTGCATTATCACATTATAAAAAAATATGGTATTTTTTGTTTGAAGTCATTTGAGTTGTTACATTCTCACTTTAAGGTAAGTTCAAAAAATCTAATATTAAAGAAATGGAAAACATGTGCAATCATGCTCTATTCAAATAATGACACTTTAATAAATCAAATAATATGCATCTGTAGCAACTCATCATTATATTTAAGTATGAGCTTTTTACACATACTATGAGTTATTTCTCATACAGTCATGTGGATCTTTCATTCATTCATATTCAAGTATGATGATAGTGCAAACATGTTCAATGGTGTTTCTTAGATAAAAAAAAATATTCAACTGTGTCTATTCAGATCCATTCAGGTTTAGCCATATCCAATATTGATCCAAGCATAAGATCTAATATTGATCCAAACATGATATCCAATAGAATCATATCCAATCCAACCATAAAACGAGACCAATACTAAGTCATACCAGATCCATATATTAATAAGATTTGAACATGAAAAAATTATAACACATATCAAAACAATATGCAAACATACAAAGCATTTCAAGATCTAAATACATGTTGAAAAGTCCAAACTCTCCCATATCAGGGTAGAGATTTAATTCAGATTATAATTAAATTCAAAAACCAAACCATGTGTTTTTTAGGGTTATAAAGAATAAATATCATATTTTTAACCCATGTAGATTACCTTAACCGAATACCAAAAAGATGAAATAATAAATTATCTAAATAATAGATCCAAACATGTCTGGATAAAGCACGGAGAGATATTCAGCAAACCCAAAACATTTTTCTGTAAAATTAGAAAGTAAGAAGGCAGTTCTAAGAAAAAACAACAAACTAGAACACTAAAACAGAAATTTCAGAACTTGCTAAGTTAAACAAAAAAAATGGATGGTTCCCAAAAAAATTAGAAAGTTCATGGGTTGTTTTGGAAAAACTAGAGATAGTATACCTGCCTTGGATATTTTTCAAAGAACAGGTCTATTTCTGGAGTTTCTATAAACAAAGACCTTTGTTCTATTAGACAGTGGACACAAACAAAATATCAAAAAAAGAACAGGGGCAATATAGTAATCAAACTTAACAAAAAAATAGAACAAGAATTAACTAAAAAAGAAGGGGGTAGAATAATAAAAACAATATAAAAAGTATATAAAAGAGAAAATTCTAGGTTTTTCTATTCTTCCTCAAACCCTAACCCTTCTTCTTCTCCCTTTCATTTTTTTTCTTCCTCTTCTTCTGTTGTTTCCTTTGCCTTTAACTCCGACTGCAACCACCCGGCGAAGGGGGTTCTCCTCTACCTCTAATGTTGGAAGTGACACTGCCCCTCACCTAAGCACCACCATTGTTGTTGTCCTCACCCACCCTCTCTCGCTTTGCTAGAATCCAGCATATCTCTGTAGGAGATAGCGAGGGCTCCATATTCGCACCTCTTCGACGAACTGAGAACCCTTGTAGAAGATGGTTAATTGTGTTGTGTTCTTCTTTATTGTGCACATAGGGAAATCTCTGGCGAGCTCTTGGGAGACTTGCGGGAATATGATGTCTCTAGTTGATCACTCATCTAAATTTGCCCCCTCATACAGAACATCAACAAAGAGAGTGGCGAAGGTGCTGACAGGTTTGGTGCCACCGTCGATGTCTTCAAATTTGCAGGAATAAATTGTCTCTCCTCTCCACTTGAAGGTGACCCTTCTGAAAGATTCATGAGATCTTCTTTGATGAGAGAGGGTTTACAGTCAATGACTACCGTTGGGGGGTTATTTTAGTCTCCTCAAACTTGCTAAAAAAAATCATATGGTACTCCTCCTCCCTCCCGGTAGTAGGGATCACTGGAGTCTGGCGACCACCTGATGAAGGGAGTCTCTTTGCCTCTTCTGACATTGGCAATGAGGCTATCAGGTTTGATCGCTTGGCAGATACGTAATCTTTGCTTGCAGATGCCTCCCCTTGTCGTTGAGCATGGTTGTTCGATAGAGTTTAGTTTGTTTTTGTAGCCATTGAACTCTGGTAGCTTTGTTGATCTCAGCCGACTCTTATCTATGGAAACCTCTCTCTGACACACTCAAATGGTAGTCTGGATTTTGCCGGCTAAAAGGCAGGTGTGTTTTTCGTCGACTGAGTGGCTGAATTTTTAATGATTGTCTCCAAATAGAAAATGGTAAAACACTAACATGTTTTGTCTTTTCCTATTTTTTGTTTTCTGGTAGTGGTTGTGTTTTGGTGACTTTGGTTAGAGTGGAGGCAAAGTCCTTGCATATATCTGTATCGAGGCTCTGATACCACTGATGGCCTAGATAGAATTGGAGTAGAAGATTTTAGAACACATGGAAAGAGAATAAGAGAGTGTTTTTGGTTGATGGCTTTCTTAAAGGGTTTTTTTATGTTGTAATCAACCATTATCTCTGATAGAGACCCTAGGTCTTATCAAACTTTTCACACCCCAGTGTTGCCATCAACCTAGATAATGTAAGAGATTTATTACAAATTTTGGATAACTTACCCCACTATCCACTGCACACCAAGGGTCCACTATCTTGGTGGTTGTTGGATCCTTTGTGAGACCCAATGGCTAACTCTGGATCCAATACCAGTTTGTGTTCTTGGTATTGCTCCTTAGGTTGCACAACGATAAATCTATTTTGTCTTGAACTTCAAGGTTGTGCTTTGGTTTACTTGTTGATTTGAACACACTGCAAAAGTTTTTTGAGTGTTTACTCTATTAAAGCACATTTTTTATCCATTAGTTTAAGCATCTTCATTGTCAAATCTAGCTCTTGAATCATGTTGTGTACATCCTTCTTTACTTCATGCAAGAAAGTTATCATGCAACTCATGTGTGCCTTTTGGGTTTCTTTCGAGCCATTTTGGGGATGTTGTAGTATCGTGGTCAAGATTGAAGTCTTGCACTAATACCAACTAATGCAAATTGGTTGCCCAATTTGAAAAGAAACAACTAAGTTACACTACTCCGAATTATACTATAAAAAATAAGATTAATAAAAAAAATAATCAAATAACTAATGCATAAAATTTAGAAAAATAATAATAACTTAATCCAACAACTCCAATTAAGAAATCCCAAGATGGATACTTATAGGGGAGCATAAGAAACCCTAAGCTTATTTTGAATTTGAGATGGATCCATTACATTAAAAGATCAAAATCTAAATAACAACTCTAAACTATAATTAGACCCAGATAGATCTCTTGGACTTAAACCGCACATTGCTTTGCTCCTGCATCATTCATTCACAATCATATTAACCTTAAATTTTATCAAAAATCCATTCTTCTCATAGCAACATATTATCTCAAGGGTGGATCGGGTGCAATCACATTGCACACTTTGAGTGTGCCACTTCATCTGACTACCCTCCACCCATGGGGTACAATTTGTCAATTGTGGGCTCAACAAAAAATAGAGGGTAGATCAGGTATAGTGACACACTAAAGTATGCAATGTGATTGCACCTCATCTGTCATTTGCTATCTTCCCTATTTAAGGTAAATTTTCAGATTCTACAAAAGGACATCAAATCGGTCTTATTATAGAAGAGAGAGAGAGAGAGAGAGAGAGAGAGAAGCTAACCCAGTGCAGAGGCAAAAGGCAAGACCGTGAGAGAGAGAGAGGGGCCCACACAAAGAGAAAGAGAGGTGTGGTCGGCCAGGAGGGAATAGAGAGAGGGGACGGTGGAGCTCATAGGGGTGTTGTCATTATAGCCTTTAGGGTCTCAGAAGGCCGCTATGGGGTCACCCCTCGCATCTCATAGTGTCATGTGGGGTCGCACAAAGAGAGAGAGAGAGAGAGGTTAGGGATTTGGGAAGGGGGAATCTGGATTTAATTTTGGGCATCTCGGCCCCCTTTGGGTCGAGCAACAGTGCCCACTCTGACCCAAGTTAGGGTGGGTATAACCCACATATTATGCAGGTCAAGATGGGACCTTGACCCATATCTCCTTGAGGGATTTACGTGGGTTAGGGTGGACATGTGCCCACCCTCCCCAAAACGTGGCTCTGTCCCTGGCCCACACAATACATGTAGAGAGTAAGAGAGGTGGGGCTAGCCGTTGAGAGAGGCCGGGAGGGAATTGAGAGAGATTGGAGGGCCAGTAGGGGTGTTGTGTTGTCATTGTAGTCTGTGAGGTTGCAGGTAGGGGCGGAGCTGCAGGAGGTCGTTATGCGGTCACCCCTCACTGCTCTCAATGGCTAGGGATGGTAGTGGGGCAGGGCGGGGTAGGGGACAAGGTCTCCACCCCCACCTCACCTAAAGATTTTATCCTCCACCCCTGCCCCGCCTCTCTGGTGGGGATGGATTTTATCCTCCACTCCCGCCTTCATCCCCGTTTCATGTCCTCCATCCCCGGTTCAAACGGGGATGAGGCAAGGCAGGGCGGGGATATTGCGGGGAAAAGTGGTCGGGGCGGGGATGAGGCAGAGATCGTGGCGGGGATGGGGCGGGGCGGGGAAAAGTGCACGTCCATCCCCGCCTTCACCCCCGGACGGGGATGGATTTTAACCTTCATCCCCGCCTCCATCCCCGTTTCATACCCTTCATCCCCGGTCCAAACGGGGCGAGGCGGGGCGGGGCCCCGCTTTCCCCCGGTCCACTGCCATCCCTACCAATGGCCTATGGGGTTGCAGGGAGGGAATCAAGATTTGATTTTGGGTATCTCGTCCCCCTTTGGGTCGGGCACCCATGCCCACCCTCCCCGTATGTGTGTGTGTGTGTGTGTGTGTGTGTGTGTGTGTGTGTGTGTGTGTGTGTGTGTGTGTGTGTGTGTATTCGCTACACTCATGGGTGTCAAACCCACAATGAATCACTCCTTATTTTATTTGTACACGAATGAAACACTCATTATTTTATTTTTACACTCTGACTTTCCAGATGTGATTTACATGTTTGGTTTAGTAGAAACTAACTCTTAGATCATATCTTTTTAACATACTGATCAGACTTTTTGTGGATGAAAAAATAAATGGCAGACAATTGGCAATATTTTCACCCATTCAAAACATCATATTTTTATGTCGAAAAATATTGACACTACTTTAACCATGTTGAACAAGTCCATGGGGTCAGACGTGATCAACATGACTTGCTTTTATGAGTTTCAGCTAGGGGTCCAGTACCCATAAGTATAGTTAGTATTTTTGTGTTATATATATATAACTGAACATATTAGGCTCCATTTTCTTGATCTGCCCCATTTTGCCTCAGTTTGAAGTGTTTTATGATATGTTTGAACTGATAGATGTGTTTAGCATGCTCAATTTAGTGAGAATCAACCCTTGAAACATAATTTTTTGATGAAAAATGTATTTTTATGAACCGGAAAAAACTGATGCCTTCATAGCTATTGATTTCGGATCACCTGAAAAACCTGTATAAAGGTATAAAGGTCAGACTTCAGTGATCCAAAAGCCAATTCCCACTAAACAAAACCTATAAATCACATCTTTGGTGTTAGATGTGAGAAAAAATACCAAAAAAACTATGATTTTGAAGGGGCAGAACAAAAAAGTAGGCAGAACCAGCACATTACTCTGTATGAGAATGGAGGCTTTTGAAATGATTTTCGCAAATTTAACCCCACATAAATGATTCTTGGATCATGTTTTTTCTATAAAAAACATGATTTTTTAAGCCTTGAATATTTATAAAAGTTTAGACCGTTGATTTTCAAACCTTATAAAAACCTATCCACGTGTTGAAATTGGACGATCAAAGAGTCTATTCTTATCAAATCAAGGATGTAGACCACATTGTATGTTCATATTTGAGATAAACTTCAAAAGCTTCATATGATAGTTGTAGCTAGACACAAATAAACTGTTATGAATAAGTCCAAGACGGTCGATATCTAGAAAATTGATACCCAAGCAAAAAAAAAGAACTCAAATGTAATATCCAAGACTCTCTCCATGCAGTCCAAACAAAAAGATGTGTGAGGTGTCAAACAAGACGCTTGTTTTGGTGTTTTATGAAAAAAGTAGATTGAGGTCTCATGATCCAGGTGGATCTAAAATTATTTTGGATTAATCGAATCAACATTTGGTTTCATACAGAGCAAACTGATACATGCAATTTTTTGTTTTGAAAGGCAAGCTAGGGTTAGGTAGACCCCCACCAGTTATTATTCAATGTACCACTGTGTTTTGAACCTGCAACCTCCCACCACAAGGAGACGGGCACTGACAGCTCCTACCTAGAGATGCACAACAAACAGAGGTGGCTCGGCTCAGGCTCATCCATTCTGTAAATGAGTCTATCATATACATGGGTCTAAAGCTCAGTTGAGCCAACGAGGCGAGCCTGAATGACCTGGTGAGCTCAATAAAGCTTGGTTAGAGCTGGACTGAGTATTAGGAGTTAGAACCCGTCCTGCCCTTCTTGAGCTCCATCCATCTTGAGCTTCATCCATCTTGAGCCTCTCTCTCTCTCTCTCTCTCTCTCTCTCTCTCTCTCTCTCTCTTTCTTTCTCTCTCTCTCTCTCTCTCTCTCTCTCTTTCGAGCGAAAGAGGAGCCAAAGATGGCGATTGTTGGTGAGAAATCAAGCGGAAGGTGTCCTCGTCAGAAGGCGAGAACACCTTGGTGTTCTACTAAAGAACATCATGTTGAAGATGATTCCATGCATGTAGATGGGAAAATGGATTTACGTGGTTCGACAGAGGTTGCCTACGTCCACGATAACACCAGCACTCTCCACTTTCTATTACTTCATGAATGAAAAATTACAAATCACCAATGTGGCATGGATATAAATACATATGAAGAGGAGCAGAACGGGAGATAGGAACCAGAGGGGATAACCCAGGTGGCGATAAACCAAATGTTAACTGTCCTGTAAAACAGGTAACGCCTTATGGGATATGGGATAACGGATGGAAGGCGCCAACTGGAGAGACTATCTTCAACACTCCTCCTCAAGTGGGGCATGTATGTCAATGCAACCCCACTTGATTAGGAGATTCTTGAGTTTATCACGATTAAGTCCCTTTGTCAGTCCATCGGCGAGTTGGTTTTGGCTCTTAGTGTAGGGCGTGCATATTTCTTTTCTTGGAACCTTTTCTCTGACGTAATGGTAGTCGATTTCAATGTGTTTGGTGTGTTCATGATAGACAGAGTAGGCTGCTATGTGGATGGTTGCCTGGTTGTCACAATGCATGGGTATAGGGGAGGTCGATTTAAAACCCATCTCGTTTAGCAGGGCCTTGACCCAAATGAGTTCGCTAGCGGTAGTGGCCATTTCTCGGTATTCTGACTCTGCGCTTGATTTGGAGACTATTCCTTGTTTCTTACTTTGCCACAAGACAAGATCATCTCCTACAAACATACAATATTCGGTGGTGGATTTTCTGTCTAAAGCTCTGGTCCAATCGGTGTCCTAGTATCCCTCTATGTTGATGTGATTGTTTCTCCTGAACCAGATGCCTTGTCCAGGAGATTTCTTCAAATACTTCAATATATGATCCACTGCCTTTTGATGACCTTTAGTGGGTGAATGCATGTGTTGGCTGGCCACGCTGACAACGTGAGTAATATCTGGCCTTGTTGTTGTTAGATAGATGAGTTTCCCTACAAGGCGTTGGTATCCATGTACGTCAGATATGGGTTTGTTGTCCTTATCCATTGGTTTGATGTTTGTTTCAATGGGCCTGCATCATGTCTTTCCGGTCTCTTTGAGAATGTCGAGTGTATACTTCCTTTGGTATAGGAATATCCCCTTATCAGAATGCGCAAACTCAATCCCAAGGAAATAGCATAGTTTTCCCAAGTCCTTGATGTCAAAGGACATAGATAGAATTCTCTTTGCTTCAGTTATTTCCTTGTTATTGTTTTTAGTCTCTATAATGTCATCAACGTATACCAAGATGATTGTGAGGCTCCTTTCTTTCCTTTTGATGAACATTGGGTTGTCTGCATAGCTCTGATTGTATCCCTTTTGTTGAAGGACATTGCTTAGTTTGGAGTGCTATGCTCTTGGTGATTGTTTGAGGCCATATATAGCCTTGTGAAGCTTACACGCTAGTGTGGGATCTCCTTCGTTTGGATGTCCCAGAGGTATTCTCATGTAGACCTCTTCTTCGAGCTCGCCTTGAAAGAAGGTATTCTTTATGTCGAACTGATGGAGGGGCCATTTGAAGTTATAGGCTATGGTTAGAAGAATTCTTACGGTGTTCATTTTTGCAACTGGTGCTAAGGTTTCTTCGTAGTCTATCCCTTGCGTTTGGGTGTACCCTTTGGCCATGACTCAAGCTTTGTGTCTCTCTATGTCTCCATTACTTTTGTATTTTGTCTTGAAGGTCCATCAGCATCCTAACGCCTTCTTTCTTTTGGGCAGAGCGCAAACCTCCCAGGTACAATTTTTGTGAAGTGCTTCTAGTTCCTTCATCATGGCCTGAGCCCAGATGGGAGAGTTCTTGGCTTCTTCAAAAGATAAGGGTTCTCCGTTGAGGTCAAGTTGGTTGAGGAAGGCTTTGTAGTTTTCTGATAGGTGCTCATACGAGATTCAATCTTCCAGAGGATGTGAACACTTCGTATAGGTGATGAAGTCCTTATAGTGGCTCGGAGGATGAGTTCTTCGCTGGGATCATCTAAGTTGGTTTTGGACGGGATCATTGTCAGACCTGTGAGTTTCATTTTTTGTGGAAAGATGGATTTCGGTGGTGTCAGTCTCAGTCCTGATGTCATCATAGCATCCCAGGTTGGGAAGGACTATCTCCCTCTACGGTGAAGTATCTTCCTGTCCCTATTTAAAGAAGGGGGAATCTTCATTGAACTTGACATCGCGAGTTATGTGCATTTTGTTTTCGATTGTATCAAAACATATGTATCCCTTTTTTGAGGTGGAATATCCGAGGAAGATGCATCTTACGGCTCGCCTGCTTAGCTTGTTGCGCTTGTTTTTGTGTACGAAGACATAAATGGTACATCTGAATGTTCTCATGTGATTAACACTGATTTTGTGCTCTTTAAGTTTTTCAAGGGAGACTTTCCCTGAAGTTTGTTGCTTGGGAGACAGTTGATAGTGTAGCAAGCACGCATGAGAGCATCGCTCCAATAGGCTTTTGAAATATTCATTTGGAATAAAAGGGATCTGGTCACCTCTAGCAGGTGGTGATTCTTTCTCTCCGTTGTGTCGTTCTACTGAGGTGTTTTGACACACGTGAATTGATGGTCAAGTCCGCTCTCCTTCTCAAAGGCTTCGAATTTCTCATTCTTGTATTTGGTGCCATTGTCGGTTCGTAGGACCTTAATGTGCCTATCATATTGAGTTTTCACCATGCTGAAAAAAAAAATGAATTTTTAAAAAAATTCATCCTTGGATCTTAGCAAGTAGATCCAGGTAACCTTAGTGTGGTCATCGATGAAAGATAAATAATATTTAAAGCCAAGGTGAGAGGTGGTTGGGGTTGGACCCCAAGTGTTGAAATGTACAATATCAAATGGTCTCATAGCTATGCTTTCAGAAATGGGAAAGGGAGTCCTTGTCATCTTTGCATACTGACGTACGTCACATAAGTGAGAGTCAAAGCATAGTCCAGGAATGATGATGGATAGGATCTTGTGAGATGGGTGCCCAAGATGCTTGTGCCACCTGTAACCGTCGTCTTGCTCCCGAATGAGATGAGATGAGCTTCCTTGGGAATGACGTATAGCCTGTTGGTGAGTCTTCCTTCACCAATCATTTTCCTCGTCAGAATTTCCTGAAAGATGACATTAGTAGGGGAGAATATAACCTTGTAATTAAGATCCTGAGTAATACGAGCCACGAACATAAGATTGGATGACAATTTTGGCATGTACAACACATTTGAGGGGGTATTGGAGTTAAAGAAGTGGATTTTACCAATGTCTGGAGCGCATATGGACGTCCCATCGGTGATAGTAACCCAATTTATGTCTCCTAGAGTTTTAACATCATGCAGATCAGTGGTGGTTCGAGACATGTGCTCGGATGCTTCAGAGTCAACAATCCAAATATCAGAGAGGCTGAGGTTCGGTGAGAGCTTATTACCTAATTCGGTTACCACATTTGTTGATGCTGCTACAACAAATTTGTATTTATGTTTTGTCGCTTGGTTCATGTTGTTAAGGAGCTCAGCAAGAGTTTCAAGAGTTAAGGGCGTTGCTTGCTTCTCACTGATAGTTATTTGAGCATTGGTCTGATTTTTTGGCCTGCTGGTTTCCCATGAAGGAACCAACACTTTTCCTTTATGTGTCCCTCCTTCTTGCAGTGCGAGCATTGAGTGTGATTTCCTCTATTCTTGATCAGGTATGGTCCTTCTTGTTTAGCATTCTGTGACGAGGTAGCAATAAAGACCGCCTTGTCTAATCCGTCTTCGGTATTGGCATTTCTTGTGAAGTTCCTTGTGGTGTGGTTTATCACCCGGCGTCTAGACTCCTTGCACATTACTGTGGAGCATACGTTGTTGATTGATGGTAACTCCCGAGCCATGAGGATTTGGCCGCGTATGGATTCATAGTCGAATCCAAGTCCAACTAGGAACTGAAATATTTTTTATGTTCTTTTAATTTCTTTTGACCCATGGTGTTGGTATATTGGGCCGTGTACGAGTCCATCTCATCCCACATATTTTGGAGCCTGCTGAGATATTCACTTAGAGGTTGGTTTTCCTTCTTGAGGTTGTGAATATCTTGTGCCAACTGTTATATTCTTGCAATGTTGTTTTGTTCGCTATACAGTACCTCGAGGACTTTGGGCTCCATAGAGTTCAGGAGCCAGAACATGACGAGATCATTAGATGACCTCCACTCATCATAATTGGGATCAGTAATATCAGGTGTCAATATTTTCCTGTTGACGTAGCCTATCTTGGCTTTCCCGCTTAGGTATAGAAGAACTGACCTAGACCATGTATTATAGTTAGGGTCGTTCAGGAGAGTCAAAGTGATCTTCACATTTGGTGTGGCCTGATCATGCACGATGATTTTCTCTGTGGGTGTCACAGCCATTTCTGGTGAAGATCGGCTCCCTTTTGCTGGGAGAATAGGGGAGGCTTTTGGATCAGGTTAGCATTGAACCTGCTTTGATACCATGAAGAATGTCATGTTGGAGATGATTCCATGCATCTAGATGAGAAAATGGATTTACGTGGTTCGGCAGAGGTTGCCTATGTTCATGGTAACACCAGCGCTCTCCACTTTCTATTACTTCATGAATGAAACATTAGTGGTGGATATAAATACATATGAAGAGCGGAACGGGAGATAGGAACCAAAGGGGATAACCTAGGTGGAGATAAACCAAATGTTAACCGTTCGGTAATATGGTATAACGGATGGGAGAGGTGCCAGCTGAAGAGACTATCTTTAATATCTACTCGACGACATTGGGAGGGATCAAGAAGATGTTCGAGGAGTGCAACAGGGTGCAGACGATGCTAGACGGGTTGGGGGTGGTGATGAGCAAGAGGGACATGTCGATGCACTTTGGGTATTGGGAGGAGCTGAGGGGTTTGGTGGGGAGAGCTGAGGGAGGGAGTGTGCCCATGGTGTCCATCAAGGGGTTCACGTAGGAGGTGGAGAGGATGCATGAGGAGTGGAGGCTGGTGGGGATGGTGGAGAGGTTGCACTTGGCGAGGGTTGGTGAGGTGTGCAACAGGTGCGGTGGGGTTTGATTTGTGCCTTGCTTCGAGTGCAACAGGAGCAGGAAGCTGGTGATGAGTAATCGAAAGATGGCATTGAGATGCCACAAGTGTTACGAGAATGGATTGGTTTTGTGTCCCATCAATTATAGAAAAACATGTAACAAAAAGTAATAGTGAAATTGTTTCCTTTGTTGGTGTTTCTTTGGTCTTCTCTTTCTCTCATTCTTTCCTTCTCTCTTTCTAGTTTTTTTTATTGACGAGAGATAGGAAAAGACTCTCTCTCTCTCTCTCTCTCTCTCTCTCTCTCTCTCTCTCTCTCTCTCTTTGTTGAGCCTGAGTTAGCTCAGTCCATTGTACTCTAGACACGCTTAATGAACCGAGCCAAGCTTGACTCGAGCTCAACACATGCCGAGCTTAAACACCTGTGGTGCAAGCTTGGGCCATGCTCGAGCCTAGCCTGAGTGTCATTTTACTTGGTTGAGCTGAGCTTGAACATGTCAAGCTCGGGTTGTTTGCATCCCTACTCCTACCAACCACGCAGTTGGTCCACACATGCAACTTTAACAAGTTATAACTTTGTCATCCGATATTGGAATACAATGATTCTTGAGCCGTTGATCTAATGTTCCGAAGGTGATTCGGTCGAGGACTAAGTTTGAAACCCAGTAATAAAATACAAATTATGTGTTAAGCTACTCTGGGAACCTAACTTGACCTCGGAGAAATTATACCTGCTTGGTGTATATTTTTTAAGTTTTTGGTATTTGCGATCGCACACGAAGGGTTTGTTGTATTGTTTGGGTTGCTTTACCAGACTTTAGCGAGTCTGACCCCATTTTATGGGGGACAAGTAATGCAGGTAAAGTATGATGAGTAGTTAGAGCGAAGGGCTGGTCGAGTTGCATCATTGAGGGTCCACTATTACCTTGCGATCTTGGTATTCATGATCTTTTTGTTTTAAGTATTTGATCATGTAGAGACTGAAGTATTGTTTTCATACTCTGATTTGAAATAAAATTAAAGCTCTTCATATTTCAGTCTTATATTGTATGTGGTTTAAAATGTATATATCACATACATTTTGATTTGATTGTTATCTTTAGTGTAACTGCGCTCAAAGTCTTAACCATTTTTAAAAATCGTTTCCTCATTATAAGATCTGATTTACTTATACTTATCAAAAAAATTTGGTCTCAAAATTTCAATATTTGAACTATAATTAAGGTTAAAATTTTTGAGGCGTTACAAATAGTATCAGAGCAGTTTGGTAACAGTGGTCACGAGATGCGAGTAAGATGACTGTCACAAGTAAGGTATTCATTTCTAAATCCTGTAGATGCACATATATGAAAAGTGTCAATATTAAATGTGAAAGACCTGTATGATTTGTGATGTTTGAAATGTTGTTGATGTTAACTTAAAAATATGCCTAAAACTCATATTTATTTTGTGATCTTTTCTTCGCTAGATGGTTTAGGTAAGAAGGGTCAATGACTTGATGAATACTCTTACTTGTTTAAATGATTGTATAAATTTCGAGGACGATTTTTTTTTAAGGAGGGGTAGGATGTAAAACCCGTAATTTTTAAGGATTATTAATAAATAAAGAACTTATTTTTTATCTCTAAATTAGAAATGTGTTTTCAGCTTTTGAATTTTATTTATTTATTTATTACATATTCATTTGTTCATTCAAACCAATCAGGGTATAATTTGCATTTATAGAACTATTTTGGGCTATAAATCACTATATATATATTATATTTAAATATATTTTTGATGGAGTTTGTAAATTATTGGAGTGTATTTATATGTTATTTGGCTCTTGGTAATGATTTATAGGGTAATTTGCTATTTTTGGCTAATCTTGTTATAATTGGCATTTTTGAGTTTTTGGCATTTGCGATCTCACACGAAGGATTTGTTGTATTGTTTGGGTTGCTTTACCAGACTTAAGCAAGTCTGACCCCATTTTATGGGGGACAGGTAATGCAGATAAAGTATGATGAGTAGTTGGAGCGAAGGGCTGGTTGAACTGCATCTTCGAGGGTCTACTCTTACCTTGCGATCTTGATATTCATGATCTTTTTGTTTTAAGTACTTGATCATGTAAAGACTGAAGTATTGTTTTCATACTCTGATTTGAAATAAAATTAAAACTCTTCATATTTCAGTCTTATATTGTACGTGGTTTGAAATGTGTATATCCCGTACATTTTAATTTGATTGTTATCTTTAATGTAACTGCACCCAAAGTCTTAAACATTTTTAAAAATTGTTTCCGCATTATAAGATCTGATTTACTTATACTTATCAAAAAAAATTGGTCTCAAAATTTTAATATTTAAACTATAATTAAGGTTAAAATTTTTGGGGCATTACATTTGCCACTATTTTCGGACCCATCTGAGCTCATTTAATAGTTCAAATGGGTAAGTCAAAGTTTTACAAACTATATATAATAAAATTTGATCAAAATCTTTTTTCTTGTCCCAAAATAGTTTGAGGATAATTCAGACAGCAAAATTGTAGTCAATAAGCTCTACATAGATATGAATTCATGTAATTTGTATGTAATCTTCTTAATTAGGCAAGATTTCTCATTTGTAAATAGTAGTAGGATCACACCCTAATTAAGAAAGTATAATCTAATAAGGGAATGGGGGTGCCCGCTAGTACAAATAGGGGTTCTATGTATAAAAACAAATGTAGTGAAAGTTTTGAAGGTTAATGAAAATAAAGAGGGTCTCAATGCCGTACTTTCAAACTTTCTTAAATTTTCTGTGAATTTTCTTCCTTTCTTGCGATCTGGTTCGAGACTATTAGAGGAAGAGATTTCTCCTCTCCTAGTTTCGGATCATCTCTCCAAAACCCACATCTTTTCTAATCCCTCACATTCTTTCATTCTACTTTTGAAAAGCTTTTCTTGGTTATTCATATCCAGAAGCAAAAATATCAAGGCCCTACGCATTCAAATCATTCGTGCAGAGAAGCTTGTCTTTAATTAAGGACATTCTTGACATGATTTATATTCACACCCTTTGAGGTACAAAGATGCTCATGCATTGATGCTGTAGAACAAGGATACCATTGTACTCAGTAGTCAGTACTACCAAGCAACTGACATGCACCACCAAACTTTAGGCGCATGAATGAATTAACCATGGGGCATTCAACCACCCACTTACACCCTAGAGTAGATGGTAGCAAAGCTGTAATTCTCAGAGATATTGCCTAACATTGGCCATCCTGCATAGCTCAAAAATAAACACGCCCTGCTGTTTTGCCAGGTAGTAAGATTTGAGTGGATTTCTGGTGTAAAGCAAGCCTAGTAATAAAATAAGTAACCTGGGCCTCCAAAATCTGACATGTACTCTGATGGTTTTCTTGCCCACAACTAGCTTGGTTGGGGAACCCCTATAGTAGTACAGGAGGCTTTCCATCATTGGTTTGAGCCAAAAACTTGGTTGAACCCAAAGCCTTCATTGGTACCATAAATCCAATCAGACTCCCCGATTTAATATTTAAGAATTAAGCTGTGCTCAAAAAGCCGATGCCCAGCATAGGCCTTGGAGACAAGGGTCCTAGCCTTGAGTTTTACGCCTCTGAGACGACAACCATAGGTATTGGCAGGAGAGCCAACGCAACCAGGTCTTCGATCTGACTCGGTTTCTTTGAGTAACAATTTGAAAAAAAAAGTGTTAAAAATTACATAAGCTTTTATAGGTTTTTGCATAGCAAGTAAAAGACTGATAGAGTATCAGCCATGCAGATTGCACCGTCCAATACTAATACTAATAGGCTAATAGCCAGCAGCTAGTTGGTAAGGTCCATGCTACCAGATATATAACCACAATGGACTCACAAAGTAATTCCATTATTCCATCAACCCATTTTCAAGATGAATGAAAAGAAAACTATCACTTTACCACTGTAAAAATAAGATCAAAAAGTTAACATAGTAATACTTCATTCCATTAATCCATTTTCAAGATCAATAAAAAGAAAACGATTACTTTACCACTGTAAAAATAAGACCACTAAAATAACTCAACCATACATAACAAGTTACACTTTCACCCCTTCACTGCCACTAAGAACAACAAAGGACACATGCTACATTATCAATGATCCACACTACTAGACGGTTCTATATTCCACCATAAATTCCTATGCAATATTACTACCAAAACAGTTCTTTTCTTTTGTCTTTTCTGTGATTTTTGAGATGCTGGTAAATGCATGATAATTTCTTGGCACAACTGCAACAGGAAATAAATATTGTCTGTTTGTTTTAAAGTAGACATAATGATAGAAATTTGTTTGTGTGTGAATGGCTCTCTGATTTCTTCTTTTTCTCCTTTCTTTTACCTGTGACACACACATCTGTAACGGTAGGCACTGTTCATGGGATCATTGGCATTCACGGGAACTTGCTCTGCTCTGCATTTGGTATTACAGCCTCTACATTCGTTGTATGTGCAGATAGGAGCAGTAGAACCAATCAGCAATCGCCTTGCACCACCATTAATTTCCTTCATAATTCACCATCGTTATAGACATGTTAGTATTTGCACAAAGATAACATGAAAAAACTATCAATATTTGATATAAAAATTAGACAAATGAGCATTGTTTGCTGAGATACTTGTAAATTCCCTTCTCCAGGATGATTTTCTGGGTGTTGGCTTCCTTCATCTCCACTGCCTGCATTTGTTTCATGTTATACTATGCAGCAACACAATTACTAGGAAACGGAATGGATATGAGAACCGATGCGTGAAGCAGATGTGGGGAACCGAGTGTTAAAAAATAGTATGAAGCAGGAAACAGGAAGCAGGATAAGGTTGTGAAACGATTATGCAAGGGCATGAAAAATAAAAAGGAAACATAAAAGTAATATAAAGCACTGACAGAAGCAACATGAGAGTGTAAAACGATATAAAACCATGTAAGATTGTTATAAAAATTTTATTTTTAATATGAAAAATGTAGGAAGTGAGGGATTAGCGAGTGGGAAGTGACAAGAAGCAAGTGGAAATGTTAAAAAAGTGAAGGGATTGATTTGGGAAACAAGGAGAAAGCGGGCTTTCCACTAAAGGGAATCAAGTTTTCCAAAGCTTTTACTCATTTTCCTTTTGAGAAAGCGAGGAGTTTTTTGCTTCTCCATCTAGCAAGAAGCTTGTGGTAACTATGTGCAGCAATACTAACAGATACTCATGATGATAAATGCTCTTAAAAAGAACAAAAAAAGGCCACGTGGATAGCACGGCTTAGGGAGGCTTAAATGAAAAGTTTTTTAAAATAAAAAAAAAAACTGGTGGATGATATATGTGTGCTGCATCTTGGTCCTCCAATCAAGCATCTTGGTGTGCATGCATATTTCAGTAGCATGTGTAACATAAAATACGCACCACACTTGTAGAAATTTTGTCTAATTGCATATATGCATGCTTGCATGAACACATGAACGAGACTGATACAGCAATTCAGTGATATATGAGGATGCATGTGTGCTTGTGTATGTGTATGTAATAAGAGAAGTAAGACAGGCCAGAAGAGTGCACCTGATAGAGAATACGCAGAAGCTGAAATAGAAGCAGCAAATAAGAGAAAGAGGAAGAAGCAGAAATTTGGAAAGGAGATGTTGGTGGATTTTATAGCCATTAAAGGCAGATAGCTAATGGAGAGGAAGGAGAAGACCAGGCTTATGTAGTGAATAAGAGAGAGAGAATGAGAGGAATAGGCGGAGGATGAAGAATATAATGCTGTGTGATTCTTTTTTTTAGTATGATGTGTGAACATTTTAAAAGTTCATTTTTTCACCATGCAGCTATACGGCATACTAGTTGGCGTTTTAATAGAAAAGAGCTGAATTACTGCCAAATTTTGACAGAGAGAAGAAGGGAGGGAGGGCCATGAGGTCCCCCTATGCTTTATCACTTTAATAATGGGAGGATGTTGGGTTAAAATATCATCCATCTCTATCTAACACTCTCTCACTCCCACCCTGTACTCAGCATGCATGCATGCCTACCAACAATTCATGCTTTGTGGTCCACAAGCAGAGTCGCTTTTTATTATTTTGCAGGAAGCCACCTTCAATAAAGACAAGAACTGGTTATGCTACCATGTGGGATCTTCTACGTTCTCTGTTATATATATGCTTACTGTCTCATCATTGCCGTCCATCTTGGAGATGGACAGAGGCTAACATGGGGTGCCGGTATGGGCAAAGTAAGTGCACAACTAAGCTCCGTGGCAAATAATCACGCATGGCTCCTTCAATTATAGGGATGTCAATGAATCAGATCTTATCCGATATCTGACCGAATTCGGGGTTCACACCAAAGGCTGGAGCAATTTGAATTTTTTTTTTTTGAAATTTCATTTCATTTGATTTTGTTTTAAAACATGTTAGTATATTTCAGTTTTCTATTAGTTTTATTATCTTCTGTTGATTGGATTGGAGTTTTCATTTATTAAACCTATAATAAAGATAAATTGGTAAAATACATAAAATTTATTAAATATGTTTGATGTTTCTTTTGATTTAGAGTGTTTATACTTTTTAAATTATTTATAAAACATTTATGATGTTATTTGTAAATTTTTTGAAAGATTAACTAATTAATTAGTTATTTATTTGTAGGATGTTTGTGTTTCTTTGTCAGCGTCTTGCTTAATGTATTTCAAAATCAAAACTTGAGCTTAAGATTGTTTATGAAAGGTATTTGTTTTGGTCTTTAAGTATACAGGCATACTTTTTTGTTCTTAAA